>NC_063167.1:52588909-53251409 GCF_023159225.1 Perognathus longimembris pacificus
GATGTCCAGCCTTAATTTCAAACCTAATTTATGACATGCTCAGGTTCCATCTGAAGTCAATCTGGTTTGTTAAGCTTATAGAATTTCCAAACAACAAAGTGAAAGTTTCCTACCATAGCATGTGGGAGAATTAATTTCTTTGACCAAGTGGAAGACTTAGCCAGCACAGTTACTTTGATGCCTTATTAGCATACTAATAGGCCCTTGGGAACATATTCCCAGTAAGGAGTTTCTTAGTGTCTGTGGGCCAAAGGACAACACTACTTGTCAGGAGAATCTCCCCTTTCCCCATATAAAGTCTCCTTGAGGAGACTAGTTTGACCAGCTGCCTTCACGTGGTAGATTCTCAATATGAATAGGACAGCCTCTCCTTAGTAATTAGCAAAGTTTCCTCCCAAGTAATCTGGGCAGTCTTTTCATAGTAAACAGGGAAGTATCTTCTAGATGAATGGAGTCCTGGTCAAAGTCCTGAGCAAACAATAGCTAGGAAATAGCTCAGCCTTAGATATGTAAACTTTCTTAGAAGCAGCAAACTTTTGTAGTAGATAAACTTCTGTATTAGCTTCTTTCCTCCCAGTAATGGCATTCCTCAATTTTTATAATAGTAATGGATCACATGCTATGTTAACCTTTTACCCTTGAAATTGTAAGTTGATTTCTAACCCTACTTAAACCCTGGCCCTCTTGAAATAAAATATGCATTGGTTCACTGGCCTTGCATCCCCTGTGTCCTGATTAAGGCTGCAGTTACCCAGGCCCAACAATAGCATTCTTTGTTGTTGTTTGGAATTATGAGTTGGCAAAAGAATTTATGAAGACAGGAAAATGGGAGAATCAAAGTTTTGTTAGGACACTAGTATAAGAGAGACACAGTGAGCAGCTAGGCAAAGGAACATAGTTCTGCTACTGTAGCTGATGCAGCTTCTGCTGCTGCACTAATATAGGTTTGGGGTCAAGCTATGAAGGAGGCTGAGATATGGAAGGCAGGTGTTTGAAGCCAGCCAACACAGAAAAGTCTTGAAACACCCATCTCCAAAATAAATAACAAAAAACAATTTTGGCTCAAGTGGAAGAATAACAGTTGAGTAAGAAAATCCCTGAGTTCAAACCCAAGTATTGCAAAGATATATACATACATGCATGCATGCATGCATACATATATACACACACATACAGACAAACAAACAAACAGATAGACATACAGTGAACACTAGCTGTGGTAATTGGTGGTTTTGTTTGGAATTCCCAGCAGAAAATGAAAGTTTTACCCAATGTTTGACAGACTAAAACACAAAATAAGTACCTAATAGCAAGTGTCATGAGTGAGCTATGTCAGACACAAAAAGTATATTTGTGTCTTTCCATGATATCAGAATTTATTGAATAACAACAAATTCACCAACGATGTCAATTTTGTTGACATTAATTCACCGAGTACTCCTGAAGTCACTTAATGGCTCTTTCATCCCAATCTCTATATCTAATACTCTCAAATCACACATTACACTTCATACTGATGTAGAATTTAATGAGGCTGCAAAGTTCAGAGGCCTGTGCTGGAGATACAGAGTCAACTGATACAGGTGTAGTAAAGGTCTCTGAAGAGAAAAAGTCTCTATAGGACATCAGAAATTTTAGAAATGCCAGCCACAAAAGTAGTGATGTCAAGTGAGATGTGGGGGGCAGGCTGTTTCCAGAGTCTACTTGAAGTGCACATTGTTACCTACAAGAGAAACTGCACCTGAGGGAGTGTCCAAGAGCAAAGACAGAATCTCTGTCAGTTTTCTTGAACCATGCTCCTGCAGTGACGAATAAACTGGTGACAGGTCAATGTGCTCTCCTTGTCTCAGTCTTGGGATGCTTCTTCTTTTGCAACTCCAAGTAAAGGCAGTTACATCTGATGTGATTGTTAAACTCGTACGTCTTTGGTCTCTGCTATGATTCGATATATTTGCTAATGTGTCTGTGGCACAAACAAATTGATTCTCAGTTTGTGCCTCATGGTATGAGGCAGATGGTAGTTATTTACATATATAAACAAGATGTGAGGTAATTCTATTTTGTCACTTAAATTTAAAGTGGAATCATTTAGGACAAAACTACTGCTTTATAAAATGTAGTAAGCTGAGGCCATCAACAGCCTTAAAACTGCTGTAGTGCAACAAAGAGAGTCCCAAAACAGGCCCAAGTTGTTCTCTTCCACTAGTAGGGACAGGGAATACCCAGCCTTTTAGCCATATAAGGCCCATGTAATCATTTGGTACACGATGCGACAGACACATGTGCTTCTCCTATCCTTCTTGTTGGCTGCCCAAGTCTCCTGCCAGCCTGCCAATATTGACTATTTGGTATATCGCTCAAAGGATGCTATAAATATGTACACGGTCTTTGGCAGAAGAAACTCTCCCCAATCCTTAGAGAATTTTGTGCATATGTAAACATCTTGGGAATTCATATTTTACATTTACATCTACAGTCCATCCAGACCATTTCATAAGATTGGCTCCCCTTCACATTCTTCTTGAAGCTTGGTATTTCTCTGTCTTCCATATTTCCTTAAATAAAGGGCTATGTTATATTTCTTTCTTTGACTCTGCAGTTCCTATTTATTCTGTAACAAAAACCAACAAACTATATCATCTGATCCATCCTGGTTTTCTGAGTACATTTCCCTTGTATTTCTTTCTCAGTTTCCAGAGGACCACTTTTGTCATAAATTTCCCCATCATCTAAAAATAGTGTTCTTACTTAACCCCCCATTAAGTAAATTCCCTTAGACACATACTTTCTTTCAATTAAAACAGGTATATTTAAGTAAGAGAAAAAGTCATTCATATTTTTTTACACATTATGATATTGTTTTCACAAACTTGGTCAAATATAATATCTCTTGCAGCAGTCATTCTAGTTAGACATATCCCTAAATTTTGCATCTTAAAAGGGTTTGTGCCAGGTGCCTGTGGCTCATGACTATAATGCCAACTCCTCAGGAGCTGAGATCTGAGGAGCATAGTTCAAAGCCAGCCTGAGCAAGAAAGTCCATGAGAGTTTTGTTTCTAACTGAGCACCAAAAGGTGCCAGAAATAGAGCTGTAAGTGGTAGAGCACTAGTCTTGATTGAGCAAAACATCTCAAGGGACAGCATCCAGGCCCTGAGTTCAAGACCTAGGACCAGAACAACAAAGACAATAGTTTCTAAGCAACCATATAACACTTTGAAAAATGCAAGATTATGTGCATGTGCAAATATCTCAATAAGTATAACAAAATATAGAATGTCAATGACTAATTTGGTTGAAAGCAGTAATTCTGTTAAACCAAAATTCTCATATCTTTCATCTATCTATCTATCTATCTATCTATCTATCTATCTATCTATCTACCTAATCTATCCATCCTCCCCCTCAGTCTCTCTCTCCAGGGACTTACACACACACACACACACACACACACACACACACACACACACACACTATAATCCTACCTACTTGGGAGGATTACACTAGGTAGCTTGTGGTTTGAGGCTAGTCCAGGCAGAAGAGTTATTAAGGCTCATCCTCAACCTATAGCTGTGCATGTGGCACCTGCCTGCTGCACAAAGCTACATGTGGCACTGGGATAAACAGAATCAGTGTCAAGCCACCCTAGACAGGATAGTACATGCCTAGGATCCTAGTGATGACAAGAAGTCTACAAATGAATGGCTCAGGTATATTACCTGAGTGAAACAAAATCCATATTGTCAAGATAACCAGTGAAAACAATGTGGTTCAGTAGTATCATATCAACAAAGCAAATCTGAGGACTTGGGTTTGAGCCCCCAGCACACACACACACACACACACACACACACACACACACACACACACACACACCTTGTGCTTATGGTGAAATAGTTCACTATGCTGCCTCTTTCCTAAAAATAACACAGACATACTCAGAATTTCCAAGCCAAAGTGAGTGGCAGAAAGGCTTTTCCTTTAACTGTTATTTTTCTTTACCCAATAGCTAAGAGCAAAGGAGCAGTGAGGCCCTTCCTGGTCCCCTAATTTCCAGTACCTCCCTGCTTTAGATGGTCAGTTTCCCAGCCAGACAGTTTTTGGAGCTATTGGTTATTTATATTCCCATGTCCCATTCTTTAAAAATTTGGCCTAAAGGAAGTCAAGCTCTTGAAAATGTCAACAAAGGTAGCCTTATTTCATTCTGCACTCAATTTTGGGAGGAATCTTGAATGCCTTCTTGTAAACTTCATTTCTGAGAAGCTAGACTTTTAGTAAAGACCAGAATGCTGCCTTGTCGTTTCTGCCCAATTCTCACGTCATGATTTCAACACTTAGTTTCTGCCACTGATTAATGATAGTGAATTCTTAAGATCATGAATTTCCAATGCAGTATGATTAGGGACCGGGTTCAGAAATAGTAGTTTATAAATGAGGGATAATCTTAGCAGTTGGATATTTATTTCTTAAGAAATTTTCCATAACCAGCTGTATCTTCAATTGGGCTTAGGAAAACTCAAAAGTTGCTTGTTAACTTTCTCACATTGGTGAATATTTTCTTTATCAACCTTGGGAAACAGCAACTTTCCAAATATGTTAGTTTCCTCTGGCTTGTATTTCACCTTGAACATATATTGATGTCTGTGTTTTTATAAGATACCACCCTACCAAAAGAGAAATGAATTGACCACAGAGTTGTCTCTGAAGCCAGATACTACACAGTAACCTCTGACCTGCGTCCAAGGGAAATTTGTTTCACACATTGTTTATGGCTAAAGTTATACCTGCCTTTTAAACAAGAAAACACATTAGCCATCTTTTTCATTATTTTCCTGAAATAAGACTTTATAATTGCTGTTACTGGATAACCAAATTTATAAACTAGATTAAGTGTTTCTAAAATCTTCTTTCTCCTTTTGTTATATTATCACAGGGTTGATTATGTTATTTCAGATGAGTAACTTCTTATTGGAAAAAGATCTAGAAAATAACTGAATTTATTATAGAACTCATTCTATGTAAGGTTCATTTCCAACATATATAAAACACAGGGTACCAAAATCAAATAGAATGGGGGAAGGAGTTGTGGGGGTAGGGAGGGAAAGAGGAGAATATGGGAGTAACAGTGTTTGACATGAAATGTACTCATGCAACTGTAATGCCTCTGTACATCACCTTGACAATAAAATTAAATTTTTAAAAAGAAAGAGAAAGAACTCATTCTATGAAGAAAAGCAAGACAATTTATATCACATTACTGCCTTCATTGAGAACTTGCATCAGGAAATCAGTCTAACACTCATAGATATAGGCCTGGAAGAAAATTTGAATAAAATGTAGGAAGGTTTGACATAGTTATTTGATTATCCAAGATTCTTCTCAATGAATCTTATGGTGCATTCATAAAATTTAGGTGTGTAATATAAACACTTGTCCTTTAGCCAGGCAACAATCATTTGTTTAAAAGCTTGTTGAGAGAAAGGTAAATGTCATCCTAAGCACACTGTAGAATTCAGAATCTCAAATAGGAAAAGGCCCTGTTTTGGCAGAGGATGTGAGGCATCTATGTTGTTGGGCAATTTTCCTTTTAGATGCCCACCTACCTAATTCAGCAACTCAATTCAGAAGCTGTTTTTACACTATAAAGGAAAGTTTCCCCCATATTCTTCCTTCAGTAATGAGATAAAAGAATTCATCTCATCCCATCTTTTTGATTACTGAGTCATTTTTCCTATTCTATTCCTATTCTTACTGCACCAAGATATTATATCATTGAACTTTTTGACTCTCATTCCTCACTTGCAGCAAGATGGAGATAATGAAGCCTTTGTCCACTTACTTGCAGAGATAACTATGTGATTACCAACAGTGCTGGGACAACAGTAAATAGAGGACTTTAGAAAAAGATTCTACAAAAGAAATTATAAGCAGAAGACTTGTCAGTCTACAACTAAGATTCATTTCATACCCAGCTGCTAGGTCAGTACCTACTGCAGAGTTGTCTGGATTATCTACCTCCACTGGAAGGTGAAAGGTGCTGAGGTGACTAAATGGTTAGTGAAACACATAGTTCTTTCCAGACAAGTTTACTATTTCCTTGAGTTGTATGGAGAAAAGAGCATGCAATCCACATGGAATGATTAGAACTCTTTAATCCTGGACAGATCATCTTTGTATCAATTATATTTCAAGTCTTTTATGTGAAAAAACTGTATTCTCAACACTAAGCCCTCATTTAATGGTTTTAAGGATCTACAGAAAGTGAGTGAAAAAACAAGTCCATTGCCATAGATGAAATGTCATCCAGACATTGGCAGTGTCTGCTTCTTTCCTATTGAGAGGGAAAACCCTTTTCCAAATCTTAAAATAGCAGCTGGCTTTTATTACTCCAATCAGAGTTAAGGGTCAAGAATATTGGGTGACCCCTTTGTTTGGGAATGGTGTACATTTTAGTAGGCTTTATTTCCTGTCTCAGGTCTTTAAAAGGTTTAGCCTCAGGAACACCTTCTGAATTGCTTGGGTTTTTAAAGGAAAGGATTGATTACCAGCTTCTAATTCTAATTGTCTAATTCTTTCTCTTCAATTTCTTTTTTTCTCATTTTAGACAATAAATGAGGATACTCTGAGTCTCTTTCTGTTAAGATACGGGTGGTCTCACAAGCTACCATTCAGCTTTACAAGATTTCTTCTTTTTTTGTTTTTTTTTGCCAATCCTGGGGCTTGAACTCGGGGCCTGAACAGTGTTCCTGACTTCCTTTTGCTCAGGGCTAGCACTCTACCACTTGAGCCACAGAGCCACTTCCAGCTTTTTCTGTTTATGTGGTGCTGAGAATTGAACCCAGGGCTTCATGCATGTTAGGCATGCACTCTACCACTAAGCCACATTCCCAGGCCCAAGATCTCATTTTCATTTACTTCCTAAATAGGAGGCCAAATAACTGTTAATTAGTAGGCTTATTTATCAAC
The DNA here is from genome assembly GCF_023159225.1 of Perognathus longimembris pacificus. Classification (NCBI taxonomy): domain Eukaryota; kingdom Metazoa; phylum Chordata; class Mammalia; order Rodentia; family Heteromyidae; genus Perognathus; species Perognathus longimembris. The sequence goes on from NC_063167.1 coordinate 52,595,874, forward strand.
ACTGCAAGCAGTAGAAGGAAAACAGGAATTTTTGTGGTGGCATCAATTTTTATCTCTTTCACATTAACCATATTTATAGCTTTTATCTCAAAAAGTACATTTAGTTATTGCCTTAACATATGCTATACCTCTGCCCTGACTCCATTTACCCCAGTGCCTTTCCCAAGGAAGCCCTCTTGTATGTCTCTGCAGCAGTCCATGCTCCTGCATATGTAAGCAGAACATATCTCACCATAATATAATAGCTCATGTCCACTACAGTAAGTCAGGAGCTTCGGATTTTATACCATTTACCTCTAATGTTTAACTCAATACAAATTCAATTAATATTTGTCAAATGTACAAACCATTAACAAAAATTTGATGTCTATAAAAATAGCATATATTCATGTGTGTTTGTGCCAGGTATGGAATTAAATGTGACATAGGTATTATCTAAGCAAACACTCATACTTCTAAATAGTTACAGACAGATAATGACACAAAGAATCCAACAAATTGCTAACTAACGGGCCAATGACATAGAAAGACTATTATCCATATTGATACTGTGGTTTCCAGCCCAGTCCTGATTCCAAGGATTCTATGTGCCAGCTCTGGCCACTCATTCTATATGCTAAATAAACCAATGGTAATGATGAAAAGTAAAGAAAGGAGATCTATTGCCAATGATGAAGGAAAAAAAAAAGGAGATTTATTGCAAAGTCTGAAACATGGTGCTGAAAGAGGCAAAGTAGTCAACCCACCATTTAACATCTGTGGGGGGGGCGGGGTGCAGACATGAGTTTTAGGATTATATGGATAAAGAAGTGGGATGACATAAAGGGAAGTATGCTAACTTATTAAATCTTACCACAGCTGTGTTCTGGTGAGTCATTATCACAGTCCTTGTTTTGGGCAGGATTCTGGAGAAGGTTGTGTTGCATGTAAGGGCAGTAAGCCAATCAGGAAATGTCAATCATTATTGTCTTGTGTTTCACCTGCCCTGAGGAGATTCTGTTGTTTCCTTCTTGGCTGTAGCATTTTCTCAAATCCTTCCTGGATTCAAAGGTGATTGCAACCGGACTACAAGAGAATGGTTTCCAGCAAAGATGGGTACAAATGAAGGCAGAGATGCCAAGCTTTTCTTCTGCTTTTATATGCATGGACCCAAGTTAAGACGCACTGCTTCATACCATGAAAGGCAGTTTAAGTACCTCTTATATTACGTTGTCATGTAATTCAAAATAGGAGTATATGGTAGTTTAGTCCCACAAAGCTACAGACGCTCTAATGGATAACACAATGTGTTTACTAGGCTATCTTATCAAAGGGACTTACTTTGTAGCATTCATACTAGAAAGTAGAAAGTGACTCTCATTTAATGGTAAACAATTCATAGCATTTAATAGTATAGTCATTTTTTTTTTTTACTGAATTAAGACTACTGCTTCACAAGTCACTAAGCGTGGCTGTTTCTTTCAATAGATAATTCTTTACATGCTAGTCACTAAAGCCTATCCAAAAAAATGAAAAAAGAAAATAAAAAAACATTGAAAATGAAGGAAATCAGTTGCTTGATCTGATTTTCTAATTTTCTCAGGTAAAAGTTAGTGAAACAAACTGATTTTGTAATAAAGACTATCCAATGACTCTCAGGAAAAATACAACCTCCAGAAATTCTAGTGATTTTTAGTCATTACAGACCACGCAGATTCGAACCAAGACTTGCTTTTTCCAAATCAATTGATTTTTCTTCTCACAGGCAACATTTTTATTTTCTAACCTGCAGCATTTTTATGCCTGACTAGAATATTTTTGCATTTGATTAATGGTTTCATTTGACTTTCAATGAAGGCTCAAAACAGTTTGGCATGTCACAGTCAAATTAAATATTCCTTTGAAAATAGTATGCAGGAACTAAAATCAGCTTTACGTGAATCTAAAAAAGTGGCAACATTTCCTGACTTGCCATGTTTTCATGTCTAAATTAATCACTTCAGAATTTTGTTTTATGTCCATCCAATTTCTTAAATATAAAGATTATTGAATACCTTAGTAAAGATGTTTTAATTTTTTTACTCACCTAAATTGTACTCTTTGACAAGTATTTCTGTGGTTCTTGAAAATTTTCCTTGTGATTTCAATAGTTTTGATAGATTATTCCTTCTAGTTGTGGTAATAAAATTTCACTTGTATCCTTTGGTAAAAAGTATGTAACCACCCTTTTTTGTTTTTTCTTTACTTTTTACTCTTCCCAATTGATCATATTGAGGGAGACTTATGCAACTGCAGTTGGGTAGACAGGGACAGGAAACAATATGTGACTGACAACATGCAGTTTGTCATGGAACCTCTTCCAACACTTCCCTTGTTTCTTGCCCAACTAATAGAAAGAGGCAAGGTGCTACCTCCACTAGCCATCAAGCAATCAATGCAAAGCTCAGGGGAGAAGCTATGTGAGGAGTCCCCATACTCTCATAACTGTCCTGAGATGATTCCACTGACTCCCAGCTCTTAGGCCCCTCTCTATACAAAAGTCTATACTCTATTTCCAAATAAACTTGCTCTGTCTGTTTTAAATATTTTGACTTTTAATTCTTTAATTAGCATAGAAACTCAACCCCTAGACAATTTTAATATTAACTCAATTACACATTCAGATATGGTCAGAATTTTCTGTGTATATTCAACCTGTGTCACATTTAAAGAAGTGCATATGAAAGAATAATATATATTAAATATATATGGTCCCAGAGAATCAAACTAAGGGCTCATACAGGCTATGCAAGCACTCAACTACTCTTGAGTCACAACCTAGTATTTAGTATTTGGAACATGCAAAGTAACCTAGAATATGAAAAACAAAATTGATTTTTCTGGGGCTAATAGCTAAGAAAGCAAGATACTACCAGAGGGCTTAGATATCCTTTTAGAGTGAAAGAATTTTTCATGTATTTTAAAATGATAGGTTCACTACAGTACACAGCTCCTAAAATTCACCAAGCAATGCAATAGTCTTTAAATAGATGTCATTATCCTATTTAATGTGGGATAAAATAAAATTTCCCAATATGAACAAATGCAGAAAACTGTGGTATCCCAAAAAAGAAATATGCCAAGTAATGCAAATTGGGACTTCTCTAATCAAGAATAAAAGGAATTTGTCCTTTTCAAAACCTTAGAGAAACAATCATTTGCCAAATAATCTCACTGAGGATATCAAAACCAATTCAGCTAAAGGAGAAGAATCAACATAACTGAATTGAAAGAGGAAAGGTTTACTCAGATGCCATCAATGAATACAAATCTGTCTCACACTAAGGTCAAAATAGCTGTCTGCAAATGTTAGTGTTCAATCAAAAGACCTTCTACATTGACAGGAAGGGAGATGAGAGTGCTTCTTTGAAACAAACATTTACCCTCTATCCATTCTTGTAGGATCTGATCTTATGCAAAAGCAGTTCAGTAGTAGGACTTACTCCTTAGCAAATATATGAAAGGGGAGGGAAAAGAGAAACAGATCCAGAGTGCTTACATATCATCAAAAATCTTGCAGCTTGAAGACATTAGTTTTCAGATCGTGCATATTCCTCAAAGCATTCAGGCGGTTTTTGGTGGGTTGTTTTTGTTGTTGTTGTTGTTGTTGTTGTTGTTTTGGTCTTTAAATAGCAATATAATGTGGTTTGGATTCAATGTGTCTGTTTATGAGCCCCCATCTTGCCCTGTGACACCCTTCTATAATCACCCCACCTATCTCAACTCTACTTGTCTCCTCAGGTTTCTTAATTCCATAATGAGTATATATGGGGGTGTACACACACACACACACACACACACACACACACACACACACTTTGCACTTACCAAGCTGGTAGGATAGTGCTGAGCCATGCCCTGTTTTTCAGTGGTTATTTTTAGGATAGGGTCATGCTTCCTACCTAAGTTATGATTTACTTAGGCTTCCCATGGTTGCTGAAATGACAGGTGCCACCCTTGTGTCAAGTTTCCCTCTGTGGAGATGCTTTCCTGTCTAGAATAGCCTGAGACTTCAGTTCTTCCAATCTTTGTCATTGGGCTCAGCTATGGGTTGAGAAAGGGTCTCCTTAACTTTTCTGCCTGGGAGGGGAGGTGGGAGAAAAATGAGGGAGGAGGTAACAAGTATGGCAAGAAATATATTACCTTATGTATGTAACTGTTACCCTCTGTACATCACCTTGACAATACAATTAAATTTTTAAAAATCACTTAGGACAAAAAAAGATTTATGAGATCTAGTGAAAACTTATATTGTGACACAAAAGAGATAGAGTGAATTTATTTATAATCAAGATCATGAAAATAAGATGGTGTCATCAATATAACTTATGCAGAGGAAATGTAAAATTAGCTTTTCTTTCAAAATTAGAATTATGTCACATCTAACATAATGTCAACAAGTGAAAAAGAAGTATGAATCTCAGAATTGATCTGTGAAAGTTTATCTAATTTGGCCGCCAATCTAAGGGATCTTTGGATTCAACTATTCAAACTTAGTTGACAGAAGGAAATTAGCAATGTGAATGTCCAAATAAACACATGAATAACAGTATGATAAACTAAAATTTCCTTGGATGACTATGAATGACTCAAAAAAGAATACTCAGATGGCTGTCATCTGGACAATAGTTTATCCTATTAAACTATTAAGACTCCCTACTTATTGTCAAGGCTAGGATGCCTTAGCCAAATTAGAGAGTTATTTGTTGCCTTAAACTTGTTACCATTTCTGTAGAAAGTTTATATAATATATATTATCTATTTGTAGTTTTCTGATGGCAGGATAAATGTAACACATTCTGCCATGTTAGCAACCATAGAAAATAGATGGTATTTTGTAGCTTTAATATTCTTTGTTCAGATGTCTCAAAAATTAGAAATAACATTCAATTTCTATTTTTTCAGAATATTTGAAGAATAACTATGTTTTTAATATGAAAAACCTCCCATGTGAGAACCATGGTGGTTTTAAGAAACAAAATAGATCAAATAAACAAAATACCAAGTAAGTAATAGACAAGCAAATAAAAATTAAAATACTGAACCATTGAGCATTTGATTAGTGAAGTCATAGCTTTGTGAAAGATTTAAATTACCACACAAGAAGTACTAGCTCTGGAGTCTAGACTTAGTGGTGAAATTTGTTTGAAAAGAAAACCTCTGAGACTTCTCAAATGAAAACCTGCTTTCAAAAATTGTCAAAGTAATGTACAGATGGGTTGCAATTACATACATGAGGTAGTAAGTACGTTTCTTATCAAATAGTTACCTCCTCCTCCATTTTCCTCCCACCTTCCCCCCTCCCTGGTTCCCTCCCCACCTTCCCCTGAGATATACAGTTGGCTTACAGCATATTGTAAGTACTGTTGTTGGAGTGCTTCGTTTTTTACCCTTTGTCACTCCATTTTTGTGATCCCTTCCCCTAGTTCCAATAAACATACATAAACTACCCAGTGTACCAAAGTCAGTCACAGTGACATCAGGAGTAAAACCATGAGGAAAGAAAAAGGCATAATGTCATAGGGCACATTGGAAATAACAGCAGCAAAAACAAACCATTTAAAGCTTTATGTGTCATTTTAATAAAGAAATTTACTTGAGTTTTGACCAACAACACAATACTACCAAAACTATAAATCATGATACATGTTTTTACAGTAGTAGTAAGATAAAAGGAAACCCATAACCAAGTTATGCCAGAAAGACTGAGCACTTTGAAGTAAAAAAAATTAAGTTGTATGCCAGTTCTGTCCCATTCTGACACTGCAATGGCTGACAGCTCATACCTAACCATTATTTGTTTTTTTCTTATTCTTCTTTATTGTCAAAGTAAAGTACAGAGGGGTTACAGTTTCACATCTAAGGCAAGTACATTACTTATCCAACTTGTTACCTCCTCCCTCATTTTCCCCCATCTCCTCCCTCACTACCTCACTAGTTCCTTCCCCTCCACCATGAGTTGTACAGTTAGTTTACACCAGGTGATTTTGTAAGTATCACTTTTTCAATGGTTTGTCTTTTTGTCCTCTGTCTCTCATTTTTGTATTCCCTTTCCTTTCCCTAGTTCCAATGCACATCTGTACATTATCTGGAGAACTAAGATCAGGTACAGTAATAGCAGGAATAAAACCACAGGGAGGGAATATGAGAGAACAAAAGTTACAGTTTCATTAGGTATGTTGAAATTAACTACAGCAATGACATACCACTTATTTCCATAACATGGAGTTCATTTCACTTAGCATTATCTTATGTGTTCATAAGGGCATAGCTATTGAGCTGTTGTGTGCTTCTGCTATGTCTATCCTAGATAGGTATTACTTATTCCCCATGAGGGAAACCATAGGGTTTATGTTTCTTTGGGTCTAGACCACTTCACTTAGTATGATTTTTTTTTTCCAAGTCCTTCTATTTCCTTACAAATTGGGCAGTATCATTCTTTCTGATAGAGGCATAGAATTCCATTGTGTATATGTACTACATTTTCTTGATACACTCATCAGCTGAGGGGCATCTGGGTTGGTTCCATATTTTAGCACAGACAAATTGTGCTGTGATGAACATAGTTATGCTGGTGGCTTTTGTGTGGTCTTGCTTGTAATCTTTTGGGTAGATGCCCAAAAGTGGGGCTGCTGGGTCATAGGGAGCTCTATGTTTAGCCTTCTTAGAATCCTCTACACTGCTTCCCAGTGGTTGAACAAGTTCATATCCACACCAACAATGTAGTAGGGTTCCCTTTGGGCCACACATTCTCCAGCATTTGTTATTATTTGATTTCCTGATAATGGACATTCTTACTGGGGTGAGGTGGAATCTTAGGGTTGTTTTGGTTTACATTTCTTTATGGCCAATGATGTAGAGAATTTTTCATGTGTCTCTTGGCCATTCTAATTTCCTCTTCAGAGAAGTGTCTTTTTAGGTCTTTAGCCCATTTTTTGAGGGGGTTGTTGGTTCTTTGATTATTTGTTTTTGAGGAATGTAAGTTTTTAGGTTCTGCATATGTTTTAGATATGAGGACTTTGTCTGTTGTATGGCTAGTAAAGACATTCTCCCAATCTGACAACCCTTAGTAGAAAGAACAGTGCTGGAGGAATATCAATACCATACTTCAAGCTATATTACAAAGCTATAGTAATAAAAACAGCTTGGTATTGCCACAGAACAGGCCTGAGGACCAATGGAAAAGATCTGAAGACCCAGAAATGAACCCACAGATCTACGGGTACCTAATCTTTGACAAAGGAGCTAAAAAAAAAAAAAAAAAGGATGGAAGAAAGACAGCCTCTTCAACAAATGGTGCTGGCAAAACTGGGTCAACACCTGTAACAAACTACAACTATATCCCTATTTATCATCCTGCACCAAAATCAATTCCAAGTGGATCAAAGACCTGGAAATAAAATCAGATACCCTGAAAAAAAAATCAGATACACTGCAAGAAGGAATAGGAGAAACTCTTGAACTCCTTGGCACTGGATAAAATTTCCTTAACAAAGGCCCAGAAATGCAACAAATCAAAGAAAAGTTGGACAAATGACACTGTATTAAACTGAAGAGCTTCTAAACATTATTTCTTGATTTATAAAATAGTGTGGTATCTCTTTCACAGTATGATCTAAAAAGAGCCTTAGTTTCTGGCATAAGAAATATCAGTCAATATTAGTTAAGGGTCCTTTTACCTCCAGAAATAAGCTATTTACTTCAATGTTTATCAAGTTTCTAACTCCCATAACTTTTTTTACAAGTGAGAGTCACAAATAATATCTCTAAAGAAGCATTCTTTTCTGTCTTGCTGAAAGCAAGAGACTGAGAGACATAGAAAAGAGGAAACGAGGTAGAAGAGGAAGAAGGAACAGAAGCAGGGGGAGGAAGAGGAGAAGGAGAAGGGGAAGGGGGAAGTGGGGGGGGAGAAAGCAATGATGTGAAAACAAGGCCAACAAAGTAGTAGCCCCAGAGATTAATCATTTAAAAAAATTTACTTTCAATAGATAAACAATAAACCATAAGTTTCTCTTCTCTCTTTTTGTAACTTCAGACCTTGTCTTAATCACCCAATATTTGTTATGATAAGCTACAAACATTCAATTTCCATAAATAATTCTCACATGTATAAATGAGAATTGATAGTATTACTCTTTTGCATATTTTATTATCTTTAGGTAGTTGATAAAAAAGGAGCCACCATTCACTGAAGCAGTTTAACATAGTGTATCTTGATCAATGTCACCCCATTAAAGATTCTCATCTACCCCTCACAACCGACCCCTTCTCATAACTTACCTGAATTTTCTATTATGTATTGGATTTTATGCCACTTAACAAAGCCATTATCTGTGCCACCACTTCAATACCTTCACCTCTCTTTGTCTCAACTCTTCCTTTATTTTTTCTCACTTCTGTGAGATATACAACGAACTCTTGTCTGCATTCTCCACTCTTCACCTTTCATTTTTCTATGCCTCTCCCTTTGGCCTCACCCTGCTCCCTTCCAAGTATCCATTTCCTGGTACTTATTCTGTTGGGCTTTGACACAGTGTTTTAAAAAATTTTACTATTTACACTCTCTTCATAGAATCTATTACAATTCAGTTAATTCATTTCTAATCCCTAGCTTACCACCCAGTGTGTTTACCTGGAGATTTATTGTAGCTACCATAAATGAGGGAAACTCTGCAGCCTATGTTTCTCTGGGTTTGGCTTACTTCATTTAGTATAATTTTTTCCATGTCTTTCAATTTCTTTATGAATGATACAATATCATTTTTTTGGATGAGAAGAATTCTATTGTGTATATATACCACATTTTCTTGATCTATTCATCCATGAGGGCATCTGATTCCATATCTTGGCTATGGTAAGTAATACTGTAATGAACATGGCTGTGCTGGTAGTTTTAGTGTGGCCTTGTTTGTGCTCCATTGGGTAAATTCTCAGGAGTAAAACTGTTGGGTCATATGATAGTTCTACATTTAGTTTTTGGAGGAACCTCTGTACTGCTTTCCAAAGTGGCTGAATAAGCTTACATTCTGACCATCAGGAAGAGGTAGGGGAAACAGGGCTCCTAGACACAGGATGAAACTTTCTAAGAAAAGATACAGAATCACGACAAATCAAGGACTATATAAATGAGACTGAATCAAACCTAAGTTTTTACATGGAAAGGGGAATAGCTAACAGGATAAATACAAAACCTACAGAATAAGAAACCATTTTTACTAGCTGTACATGAGACAATGGTCTAATACAGAAAATATACTTAGAGTTCAAACATTTAAACTCCCCATGAATAAATCCTTAAAGATACCCAACCCATTTAATAAAATGGGCTAATGACTTATAAAGAGAATTCTCAGAAGAAGTAAAAATGGCCAATAGACAAATGAAGAAACGTTCAACTTCTCTGGCAGTAAAAGAAATACAAATCAAAACAATACCGAATGAGGGAGGAGGTAACAAGTTGAATAAGAAATGTACTCACTGCCTTACATAAGAAACTATAACCCCTCTGTACTTCACTTTGACAACAAAGGAAAACAAAAAAAAAAAAAACAAAACCAAACAAACAAACAAAAAAACACACCAAGATTCCACTTCACCCCGGTTACAATGGCTAGCATCAAGAAAAGTAATAAATGGGCTGGGAATATGGCCTAGCGGCAAGAGTGCTTGCCTCCAACACATGAAGCTCTTGGTTCGATTCCCCAGCACCACATATATGGAAAACGGCCAGAAGGGGCGCTGTGGCTCAGGTGGCAGAGTGCTAGCCTTGAGCGGGAAGAAGCCAGGGACAGTGCTCAGGCCCTGAGTCCAAGGCCCAGGACTGGCTGAAAAAAAAAAAGAAAAGAAAAGTAATAATAACAAATACGGTCAAATGGGAACTCTGATTGTATTACTTTTACTATAGTTTTATTTTAATTGAGATTTGACTTAAATAATGACATGAAATATGTTCTTCATATTTTTGAATCTTCATCGTATTTTTGTTTGTTTCTGGAAAACATGTCATCAAGCCCATATAGAATTGAATTTTAAACTTTCTAGCTTTCCTGAGGAACATCTCTCAGAAAATTCTTCCCATTTCTGGCTTCAAATGGGACTGCAACAAGGAAGCTCTGGAGACTGAAGGAGCTGCAGTTCCTGCAAGAATTCTTGTGTACTATCTATATTTGCAGGCTGCCTGTTGAAGATGGTGCATCTAATTCCTTATCCTCAGAGCATCCAAACTACCTCAATCCTGTGTTAACCATAAAGAGTAATACCCTCCTTACTGTTAGATAACTTGACAGAGAAAGGATGGCAGACTTAAGATACCACAAGACAAATTCTCAGAACAATAAAATTCCAGAAATGTCATAGAAAGTGGCTTAGCATGGGATTATTTGTCATAGGTTAGGAGAAATCTAAAATAGCCCAGGATAGAAGTAATAAAGATATATATTGGGGCAATAGCAATGGGAAAGCAAAGAAAAATAAGGATTATAGGTAAAAGTAGAAGTCAAGTGGCTGAATCTGGTAACTGATCTGTAGTGAGAATGAGAAGAAAGAATCAAAAGTTGTCAAAATTTTAGCCTTGATGTTTTGGTGAGTGGTGATGCAAATATCAAGACATACTTTCAAATACTGAATCTGATTTCAATAAGTGTGTGTTTGATGTGCCACTGGATTTTTTTTTTTCATTTCTACTGAGGAATATGGTATAGGACCTTTAGAAATTGCGAAGTGTTACTATCCTGCAGATGTAGTCTTTGACCCATTTATACTATCAGGTCAGGTTAGGTATTTTCTTTCTGTGTTCCCATAGCATTTTTTTCACTTCTCTTCACAATTCCTTTAATGGAATTGATTATTTCTTCTGTCACTTCATTTACATTGTAGACCTGACAAGGGCAGGGATCCCAAGTACTTTGCTCATTTTAATACAGCTATACCAATCTCACAGCCTAGCTAATAATGTTTCCAAGACTTTATTAAAAGACTGGTAATACCTTTGAAAACATAAAGGGCAAAGTTCTAGATGTACATTCCCTAAAGTTCACAGCCATGAGCTAGGAAATTAGTTGACTTTACTCTATGTAGCAGTGAAATAGCAGTGAAAGTAGACTTGTAGCAGGATAAAATACCATTAATGAAGAAAGAGATAAAAAAAAGGAAAAGTTTTAGAAAAGAGAAGATGTCACAGATGTTAAGAAACTTGAGGACTCTTGGAGAGAGAGTATTAATACTAGTGATATTTGAAAAGTAGTGGACAATAGATATCTATGGAAAAGCAAAAGGAAAGGATGCCCATATCTATTTCAAAACTAACAAGAATGAGTTTAAGAAACACATATTAAGCATCTTAATCTCCATAAAGCACAATTCTTTAATTCAATTATCATTCCCAAGGATGTTCTTTGGGATTCTAGTCAAAGAGAAATGTCATGGAGAAAGGTCTCTGAAAGAAAAAAAAATAAAAAGCTGGTAAAGTTGAGTATTAGCTCACAATTTTAAAGATTCATGAAAGATATTAAAATTTCTGAGTAATTGCTCAATTTCAATAAAGCATTTCATCAACTTTTTTTTGACAATTTTCTTATTAACATATCAGAGGAAATAATACCCCCTGGAATTTATTTTGAAGTACGCTGCATTCATTGTGTGACTGTAAACAGATTTTTCATCTATACATACAAAACTATATGAATGGATACTGCCAATGTTTAAAATCTTTCTAGCCTAGATGACACTTTGAGTCCTTTTGGTAGTAGTAACACTGTATGTTGCAATTCCTTCACTGTACCAACATTTGCTATGCATCTCACTTGGTTCACTGCTGAGGAGACAAGTTTAAACAAGATGGCAAAGACCCCTCCTCTCATAAAACCAGATGTGGGCAGAAAAAGCTAACTGGGAGAAGACAATGAAATAAGTAAGCAAGTTAACCTCATGTAAGTGCCATAAAATATATAGATGTGGTAGAAGTTTTTGGAGGCAGAGGGTACTATTATTTTAATTGTTGGTCACAGAAGGCTTCACTCAGAAGGTGATATATGAGCTGAGCTCAAATAATAGAAAGAAGCTCCAAAAAGATAAAGATATAAGAAGGTCCAATGAAGCAATAACTCAACAAGTAAAAAATCCCCAAATTTGATGTAAAAATATGTAGGTGCACACACACACACACACACACACACACAAATATCAATTGATAGATGCTGAAGATATATTAGAGGTTGAGCAAAAATTAAATCAAGTATGTCTTAGAGGCCATTTAGAAGTAGAAATCTTGATGTACACATGATGATGACACTGAAGTCTAAAGAACAAACGTTCTTTATTTATTCATTCAATAAGCATTTACTTGGCATATACTGTCTCTTTTTTTTGCCACTGATGACACTGCAGTAACCAAACAGACTGCCTTTATGGATGTTAGATATTTGTAGATTGAGACTTCTGACAAGAAACATGTTCCAGTATTGTGGAGAAAGGATTAATATGAGCAAAAGGGAAAGCAGAGTTCATTTGGAATCTGTAATGGTATTACCTGGGTGATGGGTGAGGAGGATGTTTTGGACTAGGATAATGGCACTTGCAGGAGATGGAACAAAGTTAATATGTTTAATACATATTTTGCTTATACAGTCTATATAGGAGATGAAAGAAAGAAACATGGCAAGCACAGATGACATTTGTGAGGTGCTCTTTTACTTTTTGGAAACAGAAACCAAGAAGACTTTTATGACTATTTTAAGTGTACAGTACCTGTTACATACCTAAAAGGAGGCTCAGAGTGGCCATTGCAAATGTAAGTCTACAGCTAGGGAAAGATCACTATGTGAAATGTGTATTTGAGAATCTCGGCAAAGAGATAATTTATTTAAACCCTGTGGAGTAGAAGATGCCATCTACAGAGAGAGAAAATGAAAAATGCCTCTTTGGCAGTCCTTTACAGTCTCCTTCAACAGTGCTTATTCCTGTCATGGGTCATTTTTCCCTTTTTTCTCTCCATAGATGGTGACATCAGCCATAGAAGCTTAGAGAAATCCTTTTGCATTATGCTGAATACAATGCAGAATTCAGGTACCATGAAGACATGATAGTAACCACTCTACTTGTCAAGACGGAAATTGCTGGAATCCTTCCATAGAAGAGAGTGACTAGAGCCTACAATAATAAAGTAACCAATTTTTTAGTGTTGACTACACACCAGCTTCTAGGTGATTTATATATTTAACACTTAATCATAATTAGAAACTATGAGTTAAGTACAGATACTATTCCATTTTACTTTAGAAGAAACTATCACATATGCATCAAATAACAGGAAGTGTATATGTGGTGAAAGAGAGAGAGACAAAGATGGAGAGAGAGAGAGAGAGAGAGAGAGAGAGAGAGAGAGAGAGAGAGAGAGTGCTAATATTTGAAAAGTAGGCTTCTCGGTCCTGCCTTGCTACTATACTATGTTTTACAACTCAAAGTGGATTGGTACATAGGGCAAAGGGAATATCAACTAGACAAATTTCAAGAAATTTTGGAATCATGAGAATCTGAAATTGGGTTGTGACTGAGGGGGCTGGAAGTCAGGAAGGGATTTTAAGGATGGAAACTACCAGTACATGTATACATGATAGAATAACCTAGTACACAGGAAAAATTGATGATGCAGGTTAGAAAGATCTAATTGTGTGAGTAAAGTCCTTAATACTGGGCTCAGAGCCTGGCAAAGGTAGAGTCTGCTGCTGAATAACAATAAATTACTTAAACCGAGAAGTTAACTGGACTGGGATTTAAAGTCCTGATCTCTGATTCTTGGTTTAGTTCTCTGGTCAGTAGACCATGCTTTCTCATAGCCTTTAGTGCCTTCCAGTCCTCGTCTCAAAGGTCATTTCTCCTAGGTTCTATCCATAACCCCACTGCTTTAGATGCAGCAGCCCCTTATTCAATTTCTTGCTGGAATGGATTCATCACAAATAAGGATAATCCTGCATTTCATGTTTATTCACTTGGTTGACTTCCTGTTTTCTACTTTTCTCCCACAACAGACTCTGAAGTTTCTATTTTCTGAGACATTCAAATAAATATGAAATGATATTGTGACAGAGTACCTTCCAAAATGCATAAATTTTTCTCCTTTATCATTCTGAAACAAATGGATGAATTGCAAAGGAGCCATATTAATGAAATGTTTAATTTGAGGTTTTAATTTTGCAAATGTTGGGAAGCATAATTAAGATTCTGGCTATACACAAGTGCCTTCTGGAATACAAAATAAATTCTTTTTGCATCAAGAGTTTTGAAACATTTTTCTGCTTAGACATAGACCTTTTATGGATATTTTCCTGTTTTCTACAACCACCCTGGGCACTATGAAAACACTAAACATACAATCATTTTAAAGGAGGCCAAGAATCAGCCAGCACAACTACCATTCTAACAGAATATAACATGCTAGAAAATAACATGCTAGGAAAGAGTGGGGACATGGGTGAAAGAGAGTGGGCACTGGCTTAATATCTCTTTACTCTCATAGTTGCAGGGCAATTTTCTTTAATTTCATTCTAGATGGTATCTCAGAGAATTAAAACAGTAGGCCAGAAAAGCAATAATGAGTTAGATGAGCATAGAGATAGAATGGCAAATGCTTCTAGACAAATGATAGGACAAAAAAGGTTTCAAAGCTTAAATAAAAACCAAACTATTTACAAGCAGTTTCTCTAAATCAGGGTATCATTTTTTAATTTAAAAAAGGAACTTGTACAGACTGGACCTGATGCATTCATCAAACTGGAAGAACAATTGAAAATAACCTTCATTTAGATGGTAAACCACAGGCCACATTGTGTCCTAGTATCTGCAATGGCTGTTTCATTTGTAGGCTACAAGTAACATAAAAAGGAAATTTCTACCTCAGTTTATGTCTAAAGAATCCATCAACCTAATTTGCAGTCGTAATATTCAAGGCATACCCTGTGAAATTAAGAAAACTGAGGAAAGGGAATAGGTTGAAGAGAATGAGAAAGAATAATAAAAATGGTATGACATCAATTAATAGACATTGTACGTGTAAACTGATTTTTTGAATGATAATGAAGGGAAATGCTCATAAATTGCCATTTCTACTTTTAAAAAAATAGTACCATAGAGCTGGGCTGGGGATATGGCCTAGTGGCAAGAGTGCTCACCTTGTATACAGGAGGTCCTAGGTTCAATTCCCCAGCACCACATATACAGAAAATGGCCAGAAGTGGCGCTGTGGCTCAAGTGGCAGAGTGCTAGCCTTGAGCAAAAACAAGCCAGGGACAGTGCTCAGGCCCTGAGTCCAAAGCCCAGGACTGGCCAAAAAAAAAAAAAAAAAAAAAAAAAAAAATAGTACCATAGAGCTATAAAAGAAAAAAAAAAAAAAACACCAATTAGAAAGAAAAAAATCCATAGGTTTAGCTTGTGTTTATTAGGCTTCTATTAGGAACCAAATGGAGTTATCTTTGTTCAAATATAGTCTTTGGTCAAACATTGGTTAGAATGGTTGGAAATCAACAATATCATGTGGTAACAATCCCAGTAATACTATTTTAAACTAATAGAGAAACTTCTCTTATGACTGCAATCAGTACGTATTTCTTACGATTTCTCAGGTGGTTTCAGTTTCAGCATTTATGTCTAGGGCATTGTTTTTTTTTAAAAATTGAGTTAATGGTCAATGAAATGAAAAGTATCAACTTCAAATATTCTGAATGTGAATATTCAATTTTCCTAGCACTCTTAATTGAATAGTGTCATTTCTCCAGTATATGCTTTGGGAGACTTTGTTGAGAATCAGCTATAGATAACTGGTATTATTTCTGCATTTTTTATTCTATACCACTGGTCTCTATGTCCAGGCTGTTTTGTGTACTGTGGCTCTATGTCATATCTTGAAATCAGTAATCTTTATGGTTCTTGTTTGTTTCTCACTGCTCAAAATTGCTTTTGTTATTCAGCATCCTTTGTGCTTCTACATGAACTTCAGAATGATTTTTGCTAGCTTTATGAAGAATTGCATTGGTATTTTGATGATGTTAATTGGATCTGCAAATCACTTTGGGTAATGAGTCTATGTTAGCAATATTAAATCTTCTAACATATGAATGGAAGGGCTTCTTTTTTTTCCTTTTGAAGCTTCTCCAATTTCTTTAATTAGTACTTTGGAATCGTTATTGTAGAGTTCTTTAATTCCATGAATAGGTTTATTTCTCAGTGTTTTTTTGTGGACATTTTGTGAATAGGAATGCTTTCATGGTATATTTCTCAGAAAAATCATTACTGATATATAACAAAGTTGCTAAGGTTTTGTATCTCAATGTTTGCACATGGTGCTATTCATTTTCTGAATTCACTTATCAGTTCTAGTATCTTTTGGTTTGATAGAATTTAGGTTTTTCTATACATAAGATCATATCACTGGAAAGCAAATATAATTTCACTTCCTTTCTTGTTCCTAGGCCTTTATTTTTCTTCCTTCATAGTTCTGGCTGAAACATGTAGCTCTATATTGATAAGATTGGAGAATAGTCATTCTTGCTCTTGAACTTCTAGGTCCTGAACTTCCAGTCAGTAAGAAATTGTCTGTGAGTCTGTCATGGTCTTTATTAATACAGCCATTATGAAGAACAGTGGCACATGTCCTCAAAAAGCTAAAAGTAGATCAACCATATGACCCAGCTGTCTCACATCTCTGTAAACTAAGGCAAGAAAATCAACATACCAAAGAGGTATCTGCTTGCACATGCTTATTAAAGCACCATTTATTAAAGCTAAGCTATGGAATTAACCTAAATACCCACCAATAGATAAGTGAATTAAAAATGTGTGGTATCTATGAAAAATAAAATCTTTACCAACAAAATAGATGGAACTGGAGGTCATTATAGTAAGTGAAATAAGCCAGGTACAGAAAAACAAGTATTACATGTTGTCTAGTATGCAGTGCCTAAAAAGAAAACAACAACCACAAATCAACTTGAAAATAGAATAACTAGAGAGTGAATGGGTGTTGGGAATGAAAGTGGGAAGATGTCAAATTTCATCAGTGCACCCTGCTTCCGCTTCTCATGCTCCCTATTATATGCAATCTCCAGCCCAGAGGACCACATGGACAGCACGTCACAGTACAGAAAATTGTATTGTCATGCAAGCTAACACAGCTGTGCCTTTCTGGCTGGGAACAACACCTGTCCTTGTTCTGCTAGGGATGGGAGGACTCTATGATTGCATCTGGGGCCAAAGGTAGCAGGTAGCCAGGGTGGAGTTTACTGATTGCAACAGTGGTGGTTCCATCTGGGCAGAAGGCATTATGCTGCAGCTGTAGGCTATCTGGGGGCAGTGGAATGGAAGTTAACAACAGTGGCCAGGTCTATTCTGGCCACCTGATTACGAGAAAGGGCTGAGGACCTAAGATGGAGGTTGTTAAGTCAAAATGGAGGGGGATATACTAATATTATGCATAATCAATATGTCAATAAAAATTTAAAAATAGGCTAATATGTATTTATGGAACAAAGGTATGGATTTAGGATTTCATAGCTGTTTCACATCTGTGGTAGCAATGATTTTTTAAAATAGGCCATGCCTTTCAGTGTTAAAATGTCTCCTTAAAGGAGACTTGTTCTTTATGAATGCATGAAGGAAAAGAATGCATCACTATGAAAGACTAGGACGACTCCATCTTGAAACTGCCACCATCTTGTTGTTTGTGTTAAGCTAAGAATAAACCAACTGGCCATAAAAACCCATTTCCCGGATGGCCCAACCTGTTTGGGATCTTTCCAGATACGTTGACCACCCTGGAATGTCATCAGACCAATTTTAGAGAACCCCTAGCCCCGAGCCAATAAGATTTGTCCTCGCACCCCAAACCTGTTTGCACCTGGTTCATGCTAATCAGATTTGTCCTCACACCCCAACCCTGCTTGCACCTGGTTTATGTAACTTTGTGATTTTTTTCCTTTAAATACCCATGTGAAACTCTGCTCATGGCCTTCCTCCTAACCTCCACTGCGTCGGAGTGTAGGACAAGGTTCCGGCTGCAGCTCGCCTGAATAAAGCCTTGCTATTGAAGTTCTGAACATCTGGCTCTTGGTGGTCTTCTTGGTGGTATCCTTGCGACATGGGCATAACATTTGGGGTTTCGTCCGGGATAGCCCCAGAGACCCCCGAGACCCCAGACTCTGAAGGTGAGAAACAGCGCTGTTAATTTGTCTTGTCCTGTCCTTTGTCTATGTGTTTGTGTGTGTTTTACTTTCATTTTCTCTTGAAGACAGCCGTTGTAGCTTGTTCTATTTTTTTTTTAGGGATTGTTGGAGCAGATGTGCTCATAAGACAACCCTGGAGGAATTGGGAGATCAGTTCCCCAGCCAGTCAGGAAAAAACTTTTACAAACTAGAATGTTAAAAGGCTACACTGTGGTAGCCCAAAAAGTCTGTATAGTTAAGTTAAATGTTGAATGTAATTTTCAGTTTTGAGTAAAGCTCCCAATGGACATCTGACCCTGGCAGCCCCTTGGTAAAGTAGACTAAGGTTATAGGGTCCTGGCTAGGTAAGGCCAACGCCCCTGAGTCAGCCTGAAGAAGTTACAGAAGATGGATGATCTTCGCCTATCAGCCCCCCTTTAGGACCAAGGGACCAGAGTTGTTTTGGGGAAGATGAAACAGGATAAACTAGAGGCATGGAAAACAGAGGTAACAGTGTACAAAGTTATTGCCCTGGCAAAATGACCCAAGGGCCATTGATTGCCTAAAGCTGTCTTGACATTCAGTGATGTGCCAGCCTACAAAAGCTAGTGTGCTTAAAAAGGAATCAGGAAAATACAAGGAAATTTGACTAAAGTTAGGCCTTAGGTTAACTTAGGTTAAGCTGTCAAGGACAGTCTGATAGTCATCTAAAAGAATCTACATCTTCACCCTGTGTAGCCCTATCTTGGTAAAACAAATGGGACTCTTATCACACGTAGCTGATTTCTGCTGGAAAGTACTTTGGATCTGCTGAAACTAAAATTTTGGGACATTCTTGAGTTGACTGGAGTTAACTAGCTCTATTAAGAAAATTGGATATTGTAAGAAATTTTCAAGCATACTGGCCTGCTGCTAAATTCAAAGCATGTATGACAGGCTGGAGAGTCACTTTCAGGCAATGCCTGGGTGGGAGGTGTGTCCAAGAGTATTAAAATGTGTCCAGATGGATTAGGGTGTGACCTCAGAAGAAAGGGAGGTAACTGTCATCAGATGTGCCAGGTACCAAGGTAACTGGACAGAGATTTAAACTGGCTGGGGGCATCTTCATGGAGCCCTCCGGAGGGTGAATCTTACAGATGCCACTGGCCAACCTTAGGCACTTAGAGGCACTGGAAACTGGAGAAATCCACTCTAAAATAGTAACTCAAGATAGTTGGCTCGGGTCTGGCCTTTTAGGAGCAGCAGACCCCATCAGGCTGACCCTTGCCCCACCTTTGTTTTCCCCAACAGCCTGTGGGTAGAGTCACAGTAAATTGCCTTGATGTAGTTGAGATAAACCGAATTCTACAAACCAGAGGAAAAGAAAATGTAGACAGTTTAAAACTCTAGCAACAAAGAAGCCCCAGAAACTGTAAAGAGGAAAGTTAGTATAGTAAGCCTTGGAGAATAAGAAAGGATTCAAAAAGTCAAGAGTCACAGAATGTTCCAGTAAGTTGCTGCTGGCGTGAGGAAGTAAAAGATGGTGTGAGTGGGGATATGTTACATTTTAAACTGTATAAGGAAAGACTTTAGAAAAAGAATTAGGGAAGCAAAAATGTTTCCTTTAGATTAAAAGGTTTTGGCATGTTAAAAGTAAGAATGACAATCCCCAGAAAGTTTGAGTATGTAGCAAATGATATCAGTATGTCTTAAAATTAGGGCTTATGAGTAAAGTTGGTATATAATCAAATTGACTATAATATAAATAGGTAAATAGGGTCAGTATTTGGGCTTCAGTATGAAACTATCTGTACCCTCATCTGCAGGGCTAAGGGACTTGTGTGATGTCATCTAAATGTTAACCAGAAAGATCTCATATATCTTTAACTGCTTGATTCCCTCACTGAGATGGTTTTGTACGTAAAGCCTGGATTTGCTCATGTGTAGCCTTAGGATCAGATTTGGGGTCCCCTCCCATAATTCCTAACTTGCAATCGCATTTGTTATGAGCTTTTATCCCCCCTCAGAGCCCTATAGCAGGTCCACCAAGAGAACCACGTTGGAAGGGACCCTACATTCTGCTGCTGACAACTCCCACCACACTCAGGGTGAACAGAGCTGCGACCTGGATTCTCTTCACCCACGCCTCCGAAGAGACTGGAGCCAGTGGACTCATTCGCAGTGAGAGAGGACATTCCACCCCAGTGGCGGATGAGCCACAACAGAGGCCGTGTACCAAAAGATGGACTTGGCTAACTTTACCTTGCTAGGCCTGCTATGTATGGTTGGTGCTTAGGTAGCTAGGGAGAGAGCCTAGACACCCATAAACCCTACCTATGGGTAGTCCAGCAGCTTGGGGGTGATAGAATAGTGGGCACCAGAATTTATATAACTTCCCCGGTCTCCAGCCCGAGCTACTGTAACTCCCACTATTATCGCTCTTACTGGAGTCGTGAGGTCATGGCCCCATTGTAAAAAAGGAAGTAGAAATTATTCCCCATGGCTTACTACCTTAATATCTACTTTATTGGGACAGCGAAGCAGGTACATACCTCTTCCAGATAGAGAGCTATTGGAATTTAGTTTACAGCCTGAAATTTAGTTTACAGCCTGAAACACAGGATTGTGCTTCATGTCCATAAGTCCAGGGGGGAATGAAAGACTAGGACGACTCCATCTTGAAACTGCCACCATCTTGTTGTTTGTGTTAAGCTAAGAATAAACCAACCAGCCATAAAAACCCATTTCCCGGATGGCCCAACCTGTTCGGGATCTTTCCAGATATGTTGACCACCCTGGAATGTCGTCAGACCAATTTTAGAGAACCCCTAGCCCCGAGCCAGTCAGATTTGTCCTTGCACCCCAAACCTGCTTGCACCTGGTTCATGCTAATCAGATTTGTCCTCACACCCCAACCCTGCTTGCACCTGGTTTATGTAACTTTGTGATTTTTTTTCCTTTAAATACCCATGTGAAACTCTGCTCATGGCCTTCCTCCTAACCTCTACTGCGTCGGAGTGTAGGAATGAGGTCCAGGCTGCAGCTCGCCTGAATAAAGCTTTGCTTTTGCAGTTCTGAACGTCTGGCTCTAGGTGGTCTTCTTGGTGGTGTCCTCGCAACATGGGCATAACAACTACACTGGCCAAAATTCATCAACACTAAGCAACCATTGTCCTATATTTTATTCATTATAGTAATATACCATATATTCAGAAAATAATACTGTGTATATACATATATGGCTTTAAATCTGAAAACTAGAAAAGATTAATGTAAATCTAGATTTCTCAAGTGCATTAGATGATCTTTTTGAGTTGCAAATAGTTGAAAACTCATTTAAATTGGCTTATGGAAAACCAAAACTTTTCACTTACATAACTGAAATATTCAAACAAATACCATTTAGTCATAGCTACAGCAAAGATTTCACAACATCGTCAAACCTTGCAGTCTCTAAGCTTGTTTTGTTACTTTTATTATTATTTTTTTTTATGAAGTTTAAACTCAGAGCCATGAACTTGCTAGATACATATTCTACTACTTGAGTCTAAATACTGCCTCATTTTTGCTTCTGCTATTTTTCAAGTAAGTTGTAATATTTTTCTCTGGAAATAGTCTCAGATTCTGATCTACTTTCTGGACCACAGCTATACATACATTGCCTTGCTTAATAATTGAGATGGAGTCCCAACTAAATTTTAGGGGCAAGCTGATCTCAAATTATCACCTTCCAATTCTCTGCTTCCAGAGTAGCTGGGATTACAGACATCAGTCAGTGCAGCACACCAGAAAATGCATTCTTAAATTTCAACTGGTGACCACTTTCCTAGTAAAAAGAGGTCTATTTCCACCTATTACCAGAACATGATCCTGGAATTCTAAATGGATAGCTCTCATTGACACAGAATTTGCCTCATTTTATTCCTGAAACATCCATTAGAGATGGGAAAATGTCATGTTCTGAGTTGTTAGACAATTCATGAAACATGAATGTAGATGGTTCATGTAGATTTCACTAAATCTAAATGAACTTCATAAACTAAAAATGACAAGAGAGACTCCTCAAGGAAAGAATCAAAAGGTATGAGTGTATAATAAACAGACAAAAATAACAGTACTCAGTGGTGAATTCCTCCTGTGGTAACGTCACTGGTGATGCAGCACCATGGCACATGTTTAGACACCGTTGCCGTTGAAACAGTACAATGAAAGAAATGCATTCTTGACTGTTATTTTGGTGTTTTGACACAGAGTTGGGTTATGTTTTCCTTGCTGGCCTCAAATGCATGCATGACCTTCTTGATTGGTCTTCTTGAGTGTTGGGATTACAGACATGCACCACCATGTCCTGCTATTTATCTGTTCTTTGTTTACAAACCTGTTCATTGTCTTATTCATATGTTTATTAAGAACTAAGTTTCATACAACATTAGGTACTAACTAGCGAATTCCAGTTTGAGTTTAAGATACTGTTTTCTATAATGGGAAGATAAAACATGACCAACAGGGGCTGGGAATGTGGCTTAGCGGTACAGTGCTTGCCTAGATTGCATGAAGCCCGGGGTTTGATATGTCAGCACCACATAAACAGAAAAATCTGGAAGTGGCACTGTGGCTCAAGTGGTAGGGGGCCAATCTTGAGCAAAAAACAGCCAGGGACAGTGCGTAGGCCCTGAGTCCCAAGCCCCAGGACTGGCAAAAAAAAAAAAAAAAAAAAAAAAAAAAAAAAAAAGAACCACAATACAGTAAGTGCTGTAAAAATAGAGAGAAAAATGTAACCAAATTTGCACAACTTTTAGGAAAGAATTTATAGGCACTATGATAAGCTGGGCCTTAAGGAAATAAGAATTTTTGCTAGAATAAAAAGTAAAATAAGTCTGAAATAAGCCAGGCCAGTTTCATGCCTAGGTAAAATATCTAAACTCTTAACTGCTATTTGATTTGAGAAAGAAAAGTATGTGAGGATCAGGAAGGAAATTGTGAATGGTAAAAAATCCCACAAACATAACACTGCTGGGGTTTAAGACCATATCAGGATTTAGACAAAAATCCTACACAACATCCCAGGCCACTGTTTGATCAAGAAACTTCCCCCTCGCATCCCCATCCCCCTCAGGATCTGTTTAGCAGACAATGTCAATTAAAAAGGGGTGGAAAGAAAAACTCTAATACCTTTTGCTAAAAGAAAAGAGTGGGAAGAGATTCCGCTTATTGGACCAAAGTCTTTGGGAATAAAGAACTGAACCATTTCGATTTCTTGGCTTAGAAAGAAAGAAAGGAAAAAAGGAAACATAAGAAACTTTTGAGTGCTTTTACAAAATAAGAAGCGTTGACCTTCGTAGAACTGAGAAAAAAGATAACAAGAATATTGGGAAGTTTTAAAGTCTTATAGTCAACTCACAATTTTTCCTCTTCAAAGTTGACAATGACCCTAATATTAAAGGCATTTTTTGAGTAGCTGTCCTGTGCTTGCCAGGGGATTAAGTTAGCCTAGACTCCAAAAACTATTCCTCCATGTAAGTATAACCTTGAGTCATAGAAGTCCTTTTATAAATCGCTAACATTTATATAATATACATATACATGACACATCCAAAGGTCATATTTGTTTGATATTCAGGATCATAATGATTCTAGTACTTTGTGTAGTTCTTCATTATGAACTAAAACAATTTAATGCACTCATGGTAGAAAAAAAAATTTAAATGTATTTACCAGTTTTAATGCTTAACTCTATAATTCAGCCCAGCATTATTCACAAATGGTTTGTTGCTTTAATTGCCCTATCAATGAAAAGCATATACTTGTCTTCATTTTGTGACAATAAAAGGAATGTTATATATAAACGGCTTGCCATTGTTTAGTAACTTATACCGTTCAGTTAAAGGGAAGCTAAACAGTCAATATCCTACATGAACAAGTAAGAAAAGAACATTTAATGAGCTACAAAGGGAGTATTTTCAAAGTGCTATTCTCATTTTCATAAATGTTTCTGGAGAGGCAATTGCTCAAATATAATTCTCCCATTAGGAGGTTAAGAGAGAAAATAACAGCTTAAAACAGAGAAAAGAACAAAGAAATAAGATGTCAAATATGATCAGATTCATCTTTACCATGTAAATTCAAACAATGAAATTGTTATGTAATTATTTCAAAACTGCTTTTTCTTAGTTTTCAGTAGTAAGCTCTTCAAGCAAGTATCTGCTATTACATTCAAGCTTTAGATCACTCATGGTATTAACATCTGGAGGACAGCTTATTGAGATGAAGAATACAATTTTAGAGCTATGCTTATTACTAACATCC
Organism: Perognathus longimembris pacificus; assembly: GCF_023159225.1. Lineage (NCBI taxonomy): Eukaryota > Metazoa > Chordata > Mammalia > Rodentia > Heteromyidae > Perognathus > Perognathus longimembris. The sequence goes on from NC_063167.1 coordinate 52,620,365, forward strand.
TAAACATTATTCACAAACAACTCAAATGTTTGAACATTAAATGATAAAGTTCAATTGGAGTAAGTCGAAGGTCTCTTCCTACTTATTTTTATTTTATTTTATTTTGTGTGTGTGTGTATGTCCTGGGACTAGAACTTATGGCCTGGGTTTTGTCCTTGAGCTTCTTTGCTCAAGGCTAGCACTCTACCACTTGAGTCACCAATTCATTTCCAGCTTTTTGGGTGATTAATTGGAGATAAGCATTTCAGAGATTTACCTGCGCAGGCTGACTTTGAACACAATCCTCAGATCTCAGCCTCCTGAGAGCTAGAATTATGGGTGTGAGCCATTGGCACTGTCTTATGTCTTCACTTTTAATAACCAAAGTTTGTTACACCATAAAGAACAACCCAAGTGTATGTAAATAAAAGGAGACAAAGGATCTGCCTTCCTGTCACAATCCTGGAAAGCAGTCCTGTGACGTTTTCAAGTATATTTGTGCCTTCAAATAGATTTGTCTTCAAAAAGTATTTTGTACAATTTTCCTTAGAAAGAGGTGCTTTCTATAATTACCCAAAATGAAATTCTCAAGGCATATATTTGTTTACCTTGTCAAACACAAATTTCTAGTATAATTCCACATAGCAAATTGGGTTTTATTTTATTCTAAATTTTATTAGCTCCAAAGAAACATGCTTTCTTGTCTTTTGCATTGTTGCCAAACTTTGAGTATATCATTACTAGTTTAGATAGAGATCATTATATTGATGAACATAAAGACATTTGATTTAAAATTTTAAGCCAGTCTTACATTGTGAAAGGAAAGAAATCAGTATGCTGAACTGTGAGTAGCTACCAAAGTAGCTACATGGAAAAATGCAAACCAATTAGTACCTTTGTTAAGGCCAACTATTTGAATTTAGGGAAAGTCTTAGATAACTGACTGGATTCGTATATATATATATATATATATATATATATATATATATATATATATATATATATATATGAGTCTTTAGTATCAAGTATGCCACTTCATGCAAATTATGATCCATGTTAAGAATTCTTGTACATTACCATGGATAATTAAGACTAAGATGAGTATTTGTTTTTAAAGTTCTATTTCTCATGTTTCATTTTACCTACATATTCTCAGTACCACCATAAGAAAGAGGAATTGAAAATTCTTCAGCTCCTTTATTTGTTACCTGTTTAGTAATATGTATCATTTAAGAGCCTACCTCCCACTCCGATGACTTATATTGCCTCTTTCATACTTAGGGAGTTAGGAGACTCACAAAGAGCTTTGAAAATTTTTAAATGCCACAATATGATTGGCCAGTCATTTATGTGAATCTAAAAGTAGATTTGTGTCTGATAAATTGTGTTTAAGGTGTTTTAAGATAAGCAAATGAGGTTACTACTATAGGGAGTTATTGAAAGATTTTAAATACGTAACCAGGGGCTGGGGATATGGCCTAGTGGCAAGAGTGCTTGCCTCGTATACATGAGGCCCTGGGTTCAATTCCCCAGCACCATATATACAGAAAACAGCCAGAAGTGGTGCTGTGGCTCAAGTGGCAGAGTACTAGCCTTGAGCAAAAAGAAGCCAGGGACAGTGCTCAGTCCCTGAGTCCAAGCCCCAGGACTGGCCCAAAAATAAATAAATAAATAAATAAATATGTAAATACGTAAACAATATAATACTCTATATTTTTAGAATTTGAAAGTTGTGAATAAAAATAATCTTAGATGATAAGCAATGATACAAATGTATTTAATAGCAACAAGAAACTAAACCAAAGTAGTTAAAAAAATTAGGAAGATCATGAAAAACTGTTCACAAAAGCACTGATATACTTTCATAACATAAGGAAGAATTATCACACTTTCTTTATTAGAGAAGCAGCTGGCATACCAGAAGAACAGAGAAAGGAAGAAAGAGGGAAAGAAAGAGAGAGTGAAAGAGAGAGAAAGGGAGAGATGAATGGAGAGAGACAAGGAGAGAGAAAGAGAGCAAGAAAGAGAGTGGGAGAGAGGAGGGGGAGAGGGGGAGGTTCAGGAAGGGAGGGAAGGAAGGAAGGAAGAAAGGAAGGAAAGAAGGAAGGGAGGGAGGAAGGAAGAAGGGAAGGAGGAAGGGAAGGAGGAAGGGAAAGAGGAAAGGAGGGAGGGGGGAAGGAGGAAGGGAGGGAGGGAAGGAGGGAGGGAGGAAGGGAAGAAGAAAGGGAGGAAAGGTTAACATAAAGTTCCTAGAAACAGAAATAATAAACATAATTTTCTATAATCAACACCTCTGTTACTTTTAAACATCTGAATTGGACCTCCAAACCTGAGCTGAAATAATCTTTTCTCTTTTTGTTTAGTTGCTCCAAGTATTTCATTATAGTAGCAGGAGGCGAATACATCTCTGTTTCCTTGCTAGATAGTAGCTGGGTGCTACCTAATATTCTTTAGCATTCTTTCCAGGTCTTACAGGTGGAGTCCTGCATCTCAGAATCAACTCAACAAAGCACTCTGTAGCTGAATTCGGTCAGCTACATTTTGTTTTTCACCTTCATCTCAATATCATTTTTTTTCTGGTCCTGGGGCTTGAATTTTCTGCCTGGGCTGTGTCCCTAAACCTCTTTGTGCTCCTACTATTGTGCCACTTTCAGCCTTTTCTGAGTAACTTATTGGAGATAAGAGTCTCACAGACCTTCTTGCCACCTGGGCTGGTTTCCAATCATGATCCTTAACACTCCCCCTCGAGTAGCTAGGAGTACAGGCGTGAGCCACTGGTACCCAGAGAAAAAAATTTTAAGAGCCCCTACGATTGAACTGAGTCCTCCTAGATATTCCAGAATAATCTAGTTTACATTTTATGTCCTTAAACATATCTGAAAAGATTTTTGTTTATTTTGTTGTATTGCCTTGTTTTGCACTACACACTTATTATATTCACTGGTTTGAGAGATTAAAGTTTAGACATTTTGAATGGCCACTCTACCATAATTCATACTAAGGCTTTTCATATAGTAAAATAAACAGGAACCACAATTGAGTGGCTGAAGGAATGGCCTCTCCCATCCACCACTCTGTCATTATAGTATTTCTATGCTTCTGCTCTAAGACTGCACCGAATCTCCATCAATAGCTTACATTAGACTTGGCTCCTTTCATTCTTTTCCTCTCTGTCATTCCATTTATCAAATTACGATCTTTCCTAGGATTTGAAAATCCATTTCTGTCAAAGCCTTCCAATAATAAATCAGTTGTCAATTTGAGCTCGTTTTGAGCTAATGAACATACAAGATTAGTACTTATATTTGCAGGCATGCTGTTCAATGAGATCCAAAGTTAATATGAGAATCAGTGAAGATTGTTCTGCTCGAATTATTGCTAACCCCTCCTCAATGAACATCAATATCACATGAAAAATACTTCAACTAAGTACGATGGATTAATAGGTACTAAAAGTCTACCAGTAGTTTTTAAGACAGAGCCAAGTACGTTATTAACTCCGAACTCCCTGGAAGATGCAATTGTGTAAATTCTTTATTATAGCCATTGTGCTGCTCAGCTTTCTCAGGGATATCTGTCATGTCAGATACACAGAAATGTGATTCTCATACGGAATTGTGTAAGGGAAACATAATATCAGATAGTTAAAATAGAACTTGGTTTTTCAAAAATGTTCACAAAACCATTTTTAAAGATTTATGGCTATGGCGTTTCTTTTTTGCATGAGGTGCACTTCCAGGTTTTATATTATGTTTAGCTGAATGTGCATGTTTGACTGGAATTCAAACTGGAGTGAGTCTGTCTCCTCTACACTGACAATCTCAGGGAGTGTCATAAATTATTTCCTCATTGTGTCAAAGGACAAATGGAAACCTAGGTTATAATTTATGATTGTTATGGGGTCTGAGGAAGGAGATTCCACGTCCCTCCAAGAGTCCACCACTCAGAGACAGTCTCAAGCAAAAGGAGGGATTTATTGGAGTAGCAAGAAGTGAACTGACTAGTGAGGGACACAGCACAGACTTGGGAGCTGCCACTGTGACCCTGAGTAGTCCTCAAATTAGGGTTTATAAAGGTAAAAACGTAGCACAGATGTAGGGGCTTGAAGCAGGGAGTAGAGCAAGCAACAAACAAGTTAAGCAAGCCATTTACAGAAGCAGAATTTTGGGGTCAGTTTGACCTAATAATAAAGATGGAGTCAGCTCTACTTCCAAAGTTTCCTACCATGTTTCCCTAGTCAAGATAGAGTCAACTCTGCTCCCTACAACAATGATATTTCAGAACAACTTACCAAGGCAAAACTTTTTTTGTCTTTGTTGATCTTTTCTTCACATATTTTTCTTTAGATTTCTACAAAAGAAGAAATTCTCCTTGGATACCTAAACCTTGTGGTATCTGAGACTGAAATACTTAAGATGACAGAAGGATAGCCAGATAAAAACCTTGTTGTGCTCTTAGTATGAAAACTTTATTATACAAGATGGCATCTGATAGCCAGGCTTCAAGAGAGGAGGGTTTATCATAAGTTGTGTTCTCCTTCCATTTTTTGAATTCTATAGCTTGGTATGTTATAAAACCACTTTCTTCGTCCTGGTCAGAGAACATTATCTGGCCTGTGCTTGTCTCCATAACCTACAAATTAAAGTAAGGAGACACTGTTTATTATGCCTAAATAAGAGCAGAGATAAAACGTTTGCATCACAATAGCCACCAACTTCCTCAGGCACTGAAGATATATATCTTGGTTATCATTTTGTAAGGTAATTTATGCTTATAGATCATACTCCTATATTTGACCTACTACTTTAACCACTGCTTGCAACACTATTTCAACCCCTGTATAATATATATGCTTCTCTTAGAAATTCCCAGACTCTAGGGCTGCCATGGCTTTCATCTGTAAACTTAGCTATGTTATGGGATTCCAGTAGTCTCCGTCCCTCCAAGAGTCCACTGCTCAGAGACAGTCTCAAGCAAAAAGATGGATTTATTGGGGAAGCATAAAGCGGAAGCTGAAATGCAACAGTGAAAAGCAGGCTGACCAGGGACATAGTGCAGACTTGGGAGCTGCCACCATGACCCCAAGCAGTCCTCAAATTAGGGTTTATAAAGGTAAAAGTGTAGTACATGTTAGGTTTTAAAGTAGGTAGCCGGTAAAGGAGAACACCATGCGTTATTCAGGCAGGAGAGAAAGTTTATTACCGAACTGCTGGCCTATGGTAGAGATGATCCATGGCCAGAGAGAAGGGAGAGAGAGAGAGAGAGAGACCCCCCACCCAGCCCTGCCTCATATCTAGGGCAGGGGCAAGGGGTGTGGCCAGGTGGATTAGGATGTGACCTCAGGGAAAGGGGAGGTAACTGCCTCCAGGTCTTCAGGTTACCCAGGTAACTGGGTGGAGACTTAATAGGGTGGGGGCATCTGCATGTATCCCTCAGGGAGGACCTTACATTCCAGCCTTTTAATAGTTATGAAAAAGGAGGAAGACTCTCTCTGGCTGCTTCCTGCTGGCAAGGGGCATTGGCTTTAGGGGTAAAAGGCAGAAATCTGGCCCCTGCTGGAGGTGAGCAGCAGGGTCCCTTGGTGGTAGATGCCAGTCCTTGAATGAAGCCTGGAAGAAGTCTCATGAGGCAGGGGCTGGACAAAAAAATATTAAGGCAAAAGGAAGGGTTTAGGGTACAAAATTAAAAATTGGATGACTTGGCTAGTTCTTATACTCAGGTATGGACATTAGATGGACAAGCTACTATCTCTTGATCCCTGGCTGATTAATTTTGAAAGGGCGAGACAAAGTGACTCCATTTAGGATGTGACATCATTCTCTTATTCCTCTCCATGATCCTTGTTCCCTGAACTGGCTGAGTCCCAGGGGTCTAGGTGCTTGTTTCTGGGATGGCTTGCCCTCATTGGCATTCATGGAGTTTGAACTCAGGGCCTGGGCACTGTCCCTGAGCACTTCTGCTTGAGGCTAGTACTGTACCACTTGAGCCACAGCTCCACTTCCAGCACTTGGCTGGTTAGAGATAAGTCTCTTCAGCTATGCTTCCAGCCTGGCGGCTCTTCACTGGTTAGTTGGGCGATGGAGTTTGAGAGAGATTTTCAGCCCGGGCTGGCTTCAAACTGCAATCCAAGGCGTCTTTGCCACAAAAGCCCTTTTTGATTTCCAATTAAAACAACAAGGAAACCAAGGGAACTAGAGCTTACCTGTACCTTGTCAAGAACTAACCAAATATTTGCCAGAATTCTGCAATGACAAAACTCAGTAGATGTGATGAGTTTTAGCACAGATATATAGCTAGATGGACATACTAACAAATGACATTTACACAGACATACACACTGTGCACATAGGTTTTACAGCATGCAAAAATGAATTTCAGCAGTAGACTCTTTTGGAATTCCAATAGTAAATGACTTTTTTTTTGCCCAATATTTTAAAACCACGTGGTCGGTTAGAAAAACAATTTTGCTAGCAAACAACAATTTTCAGATTATAAAATGGAGAAACCATATTTTGATAAACTCCAGTGGGATGCCATGTTAAGGGGGGTGGCAGGAGGACACAAACACACTAATAGAGAACACGTGGCATGGCATAATGGCGCCTGAGCTGGTGCCTGTTAAACCCAGTATCCACCACGTGGTCAATGCTAGAGAAAAGAACTTTTAGATATCTTTGCTGACAAAGCACATTGGTGGTCAAGCCTCAGTATTGGAGGTCTGTGAAAAGAGGCAGTTTTGTGAGCAAGGCATGTTATCAGGATGGTATGACTTGGGGTTTTTATAAAGTAAGCAAGTAAGCAGGCAGATGAGAGAGGGAGAAAAAGGAAGAGAAAGAGAGGAAAAGAGCCTGAATATAAGTGACTTCTGATCATTTACCATTGCAGTGGCAAAAACTGTATCTGAGTATTTCGAGCAGGCCTCATTGCACTGTCAAGAGGCATGCTAGCAGTTTCCCAGCTAGGGTGTGACTGTGATGCAAAACCCAAAAAGCACGGGAGGGAGGCGCCTGGTGAGTGGATGAGAGTTTACCGGGAAGAAGAAGCAGAAGCGGCGGATGGAGCGGCAGAGAACTGGAGCAGCAGCAGTTTCACTCACCAGGGTAGACAAGTGGTGTGGAGGTGGAGGTGGATGTGGAGGCCAGCATTGGTATTAGTGAAAAGTGCCACGTGGCGTCTCACAGCAGTTCAGTTTGTGGAAAAAGGGCTGTCAGGACTGGGGATATTCCCAGAAAAAGGAGAAAAATAGAGGGGAATTCCACCTGTCCTGACTCTTAAGCCCTATCTGAGTCATGGTGAGGTGCCAGACTTTGGAGTCAGGCCCCACCACGTGAACCCCATTTTAGAATCAAACCCTGAGCCAATCAGATTTGTACCTGTGTTCTAATCTTGCTTGCACAGCTGATTGTTGTAACCTTGTTCTTTGCCTTTATAAGCCCTGTGTAATCACAGCTCAGGGCTTTCTCCTAACCTCCGCTGTGTCGGTGGGTAGGACGAGGCCCGAGTTGGCAGCTCGTTAAATAAAGCCTTGCCTTGCTTTTGGATTTCGGAGTGTCTAAATCTCGGTGGTCTTCTTGGGGGTGGTCTTGCAACTTGGCACAACAATGGCACCATATGTTAGGTTTTAAAGTAGGTAGCCGGTAAAGGAGAACACCACATGGTATTCAGGCAGGAGAGAAAGTTTATTACCGAACTGCTGGCCTGTGGCCAAGATGATCCAGGGCTGGAGAGAAGGGAGAGAGAGAGAGAGAGAGAGAGAGAGAGAGAGAGAGAGATTCCCACCCAGCCCTAGGGCAGGGGCAAGGGGTGTGGCCAGGTGGATTAGGATGTGACCTCAGGGAAAGGGGAGGTAACTGCCTCCAGGTCTGCAAGTTACCCAGGTAACTGGGTGGAGACTCAATGGGGTGGGGACATCTGCATGTAGCCCTCAGGGAGAGGACCTTACAGTACAGATGTAGGAGGTTGACTCAGGGGATAGAGCAAGCAACAAGCAAGTTAAGCAAGACATTTACAGAAGCAGAATTTTGGAGCCCCCCATTTCCTACCATGTTTCCCTCATCAAGGTGGAATCACCTGTACTCCCTACAAGAGCTACAAAGGAGACAGAGGCCAGTTTGGGATGAAAAATCTTAGAGACTCTATCTCCAAAATAACCACTAAGGAAGCGAGACTGGAGGTTCGGTTCAAGTGGCAGACAGCCAAGTAAGAAAGCCTAGCAGACTTGAGGTCCTTTTTTCACACCCAGTACTGATTTAAAAAAACAAAAAAGACAAGAAAATTTCAGACTCCTGGAAATCCAACCTCCTCAGCCACCTGAAAAGAAAGGTATTTCCTGCTGAGGGGTGTCAGATTGACTCCATCTCAGAATAGTTAAAGAGAGCAGAAGCTGATTCCATCTTCACTACCCCTGAGCCTCAGGGTTGGGAGTGTGCCCTTTCTGCTTGGAATGGGGGAAGTTATCTTCTCTTCACAGTGATAAGATTTTGTAAACTGCTTGACCACCTGAGTTGTGGAACGTTCAAGGTTAAACCTGTGACCTCCCATCAAGGAGCAGCTTTACCCCACCCCCATAGGTATATCCACCTGCATCATGTGGGGACCTGCCAAATTTAAGCACCAGTTCTAACTAGAATGATAGGTTGGTTCAAACACATACTATGTGGCAGGTTGTAACCCCATTCGCCGCCTGCATGTGACTTGGCATGCTCTGTAAGTGTTGTAACCTCATCGGCCACATGTGTGTGGCAGGCTTGACCATGTGGTATTTGCCTTTATAACTTGACCTAAGCATGGCCCGCAGGAGATCCCAGCCCCCCGGGTCTGGGCTGCAGCCCTGGCTGTCAGTTGGCTTTTTACTTCCCCAATAAATACATCTTTTTTCATCTTTTTCTTGAGAGTGTCTCTGAGTGGTGGACTCTTAGATGGATGGGGAATCCTCTCCCTCGAACCCCATAATATTTCCCTCTAAACAGCAACCCATATATATGACTAACTACCAGAGCCTCCTACTTCATAAAACTTGTCTTGCTTCCTACCACAAAGTTATTCAGTTGTGGTAGAGCCTTGACTCCCAGGCTGATAACAGTATTGATGTAGAGAAATGGAGAGAGAACCTTTTTGTAAAGCATTGGCTTTAGATGGAAATGTGGGTGTAAGAGTTATTAAAGTAGACAGCCAATGGTAGAGAACACTGCACAGTATTCAGACAGAAGAGACAACTTTATTTTGCTGAACAGCTGGCCTGCTACTGAGTCCAAGGCCCATGGGGCAGGCAAGAGAAGGAGTCAACCCTGGGCGATGCCTTATCTAGTGCAGCAGTGGGGAGGTGTGGCCAGGTGGATTAGGATGAGACCTCAGAGAAGGGGGAGGTAACTGCCTCCAAGTGTGTCAATGACCTAGGTAACTGGGAAGAGACTTAAACAGGGGTGGGGAGGGGGTGTTTGCATGGAGCCCTCCTAGCCCTCAACCTTACTGTGGGGAATCATTGAAATTCACTTACCTGTGCCAGTGGTGAGTTCATGAATTAGATAAGGTCCTTGTATTTTAATTCCTCTTTCTTTTTCTTCTTAAAAAAAAAATAGTGACTTCATCGTACTTATATGGATAATAAAAATAAGGACATGTTTCTAATTACCTTCCACACTGCCATACATGTAACAGATACATAATAAATTTTAATTTTCTTCCCACAATTCTGTTTTCTGATTTTTCCTTGTATGCATTCTGATCTTTCTATTCACTCATTCTCTCTAGGCAACCTAAGTCCATAGGCCACATTTTATCCTCCCACAAATCAAGTTCCGAAAAGACAGACTCCGTAATTCTCAGTTTCCTATTGAAAGTCACAACTTATCACAAGTTATAACTTGTAAAGTTAGTAACAAGTCATAGGCCTACCATGTGAAATCCTTCATTATTGTACCTTAAACAATTTTAAAAGTCCCTGCTTTAAATTCACATGCAACATGTTGTAGTTTTGAGGTCCTTTAGATTAAAATTATAGTTTGACATTTAACTTGATGGTTTGAAAACTTAGGTCTATAAAGTACATGTTGTGGTATTGTGTTTTTTGTAGAATAACTATTTAAATTTATCAAGCATATCTCTCTGGAAATCTTAAAAAGAAAGATAACATTCATCTAATGACTTTATATAGCCAGAAAAACACAAGATATTCTTAGTATCTGAGCTAGTTATTCCACCATATAATATTTTTGGCATAGCAATTTGCAATATGCAAATACTTTTCTACCCGTTACTCATTTAATCTTCTCAATAGGCCTATAAAATAAGAAAGACACATTTGGTACTGATTTATGTTGTAAGAAATTGAGGCCGGCAGAACATAGGGTGATTACTTAAAGTCACATTGCTAGTATGTTATGAAGCAGTATTTAAGCACAGATCATACTTTTCAGCCAATGCCCCTCACTGCAATGGCAGTGGAGCACCTGCATCATCTTAGTGTGTTGCTCTTTGCTCTGATGCATATTACTATTCTAATTTCATTAGTTCTAAATGTGGAGAATAGCTTATTTTTGCTTTGGTTTTGCTTGAGGTTTCAGACATAAAACTCAGGACTATTCATTCTGTAACATGTGAACTATTTTGCTTTATTTTTTTTTACTAATTGTATTGCTGCATGTCTCAACTTTGAGTATAAGGTATTTGAGATTTTACAAATTTTGCCATTTATTTTTTTTATTTGTACTTAGTAGTTTAGTGACTTCCTTGTGAAAGCCAATGACATATGTTATAAATTCCAATAAATTCTAAGGAACAAGGATTAAGGAAATACTTTAACCCTGACCTCTTCTAAATAATTTAAGGCAAAAGGGTAGTCAGACAGGAGTAACTGAAAGTATAAATGAGAAAGCAATATTTTTTTCAAAATAATTCTCATTTTAGCATTGTAAATGGGAGTTTACATGATGAATTAAGTCCCATAAAATTTACAATATCATATGTAATCACTACAATAAAGGCAGTTTATACTAAATTAAGCACTTTCATTCATGGAAGTTCAAAACATAACGTTAAGATTGCTGTTGACTTTCGATTTATTTGTATTTTTATTTTTTGCTAGTCTTGTGGCTTGAACTCAGGGCCTGAGCATTGTCCCTGGTTTCTTTTTGCTTAAGGCTAGCACTGCACCACTTGAGCTACAGTGCCACTTCTGGCTTTTTCTATATATATGGTTTTGAGGAATTGAACCCAGGGCTTCATGTGTACGAGACAAGCACTCTACCACAGGCCATATTCCAAGCCCCTCAATTTCTTATTTTAAAACTATGGATTTTGGGATTTTTTTCCAAGGTACTTACAGTATTTTTTTTCCAAATCACACAGTTAGATAATGGTTACCTAAGATGAGAACTCATTTGGCTGAGTCTGATTTATTACCCAGTGATCTTTATACTACTGTTGGCTCCTCAATATATAAATTTCAAAAAAAAATGATGAAAAATAAATGTATGCATTTTAAGAAACAAAAGTACATTTAAATTTTAATAAAAGATAGTGGTTAATCTGCAGTTCACTATTTGCCTCAAATCACACTACTTTTTTTTTTTAATCAACCTAGTTTCAAACCTTGTCTAATATTTTTCTGGTAGCTTAACAGATGCAAAATTAAGCCATGAAAGACCAGAAGTAAACCTGGCATCTAAGAAGACAATGAAAACTTAAAAAAGCCTGGCTTTCCATGTAAGAAAGTATAATAGCCAAGATGATGAGATAACTGTCAGAAGGCAATGGGGATCTTGAATTGAGATTTATTCTTTGAAGGCCTAACTATGCTCTTACAGTGCTTTCAAAATCAGTAGTGTCTTAGGAGTGATCACAGGCTGAGACTGGCTTTGAATGATCTCTCCAAGAGTTTCAAATAGACTGATTTCTTTCAGTGTTCAGTCATGTCCTGTGGCGATTAAGAGATTGTAGAAAAGAAAAGGTTTCTCTCCTTGACAAATGATGGGTTATTGTAGAAGCATTTTTTTTTTCTTTTTCTTTTTTGGTCTTTTTGTAGTCTTACCTTAAATTGCACATTGCATGCTAAGTTTCAGGACTGGAAAAGTACTAAAGGTCTTCCGCGTTTCAATTGCATACCATAAAATTGAAGTTGCTATCAGAATGCATAGCATGAGTAACTCTATCAGCTTCAAACCTTCTATGATCTCTACATACCATAATTTTTTTATCTTTGAAGATTTTTCAATAGAGGATAATGGTATGACCATTCCATTAGATAACAAGCACTCTAAGGCCCCTGAACTGAGAAGGTTCTATTTAAATGCTAATTATCATCATTATCAACCATTTGGGATGTATCTAAAGTGTGGTGATCCTGAATTGAAACCTTCTTATCTTAAAGAGAAGATAATGAGTGTGGGGTAAACCTCCTTGGCTTTTGTAGACATCTACTTGAAAAAAAAATCCTCAATTAAAAAATATTTCAGTTCAAATATACCCAAAAGGGGCTAACGAGTAGATGCAATAGGGAGCAGAGTAAAAAGTATACATTGAGAGCAATTACCTTACCTAGATCACCTCTTGCCTGGAAACATAGCATGAGACATTGTTACTGCTGTATGAAACTCTCCCAAGATATTTATTTGATAATGTTTTTGGTTGCCTATTGTTGACCAAAGAACACTTTTCGAACTTATTCTGGCTGCAAACTACTTAGATATCAATGGTTTGCTTGATGTCACATGCAAGACTGTTGCCAAGACGCCTAAGTTCTTGCGCAAGTTGCGCTCCCGCCCTTTCGGCTCTCTAACCAGCACCATGGCAGTCGGCAAGAACAAGCGCCTTATCAAAGGCGGTAAAAAGGGAGCCAAGAAGAAAGTGGTTGATCCATTTTCTAAGAAAGATTGGTATGATGTGAAAGCACCGGCCATGTTCAATATAAGGAATATTGGGAAAACACTAGTCACAAGGACTCAAGGAACCAAAATCGCATCTGATGGCCTCAAGGGTCGGGTGTTTGAAATGAGCCTTGCCGATCTGCAGAATAATGAAGTCGCATTCAGAAAGTTCAAGCTCATTACTGAGGATGTTCAGGGCAAGAACTGTCTGACCAACTTCCATGGCATGGATCTCACCCGAGACAAAATGTGCTCCATGGTCAAAAAGTGGCAGACCATGATTGAAGCTCATGTTGATGTCAAGACTACAGATGGTTATTTGCTTCGTCTGTTCTGTGTTGGTTTTACTAAAAAACGCAACAATCAAATCCGCAAGACCTCCTATGCCCAGCATCAGCAGGTGCGCCAGATCCGGAAGAAGATGATGGAGCTCATGACCAGAGAGGTGCAGACAAATGACTTGAAAGAAGTCGTTAATAAATTGATTCCAGACAACATTGGCAAAGACATAGAAAAGGCCTGCCAGTCTATTTATCCACTGCATGATGTCTTCGTTAGAAAAGTAAAAATGCTGAAGAAGCCCAAATTTGAATTGGGAAAACTGATGGAGCTTCATGGTGAAGGTGGTAGTTCTGGAAAAGCTACTGGAGACAAGACTGGTGCTAAAGTCGAGTGAGCTGATGGATATGAACCACCAGTCCAAGAATCTGCTTAAAATTCAGAGTTTTAATAGTGACAAATAAAAGGCCTATTTGTGATGGTTTGCACCTCAAAAAAAAGACTGTTGCCAATATGATTAAGGGGAAAACTCCTGAGAAGATTCACAAAACTTTCAACATCAAGAAAGACTTTACTGAAGAGGAGGAAACCCAGGTACGCAAAGAGAACCAGTGGTGTGAAGAAGAGAAGTGAAATGTGCCTGACACTGTAACACTGTAAGAATTGTTCCAAATACTAGTTGCACTGCTCTGTTTATAATTGTTAATAATAGACAAACAGTAGACAAATGCAACAGTACATCAATTGCATTAGCGTAATATTGTCCTCATTGCATATGTAATTTGAATACACATCCCAAACTTACAACTGGTTTCTTCTAGTCCGAGCAAAAGCTTCTCTTTTCTTTACTCAAAATAAAACAAACAATTGGGTTCTCTGTGGAAAGTGGCATTTTAGGATTTCTCTCTTTCTTAGAGCAATTTCTGCCTAGTTTATTGACTAGTTAACTTTGGTTAAGCTTTTAGAAGTTGGCTTTGTAAATAAGTTGCAACAAGGTTTCTGATAGAATTAACAAAATATGACTCTATTCACAAATTGGAAACTGGAAAAAGGTTACTTGAAGTTAATGTTCCTAGTGGGGTTTTTAGGTTGACTAGCCGGGACAACTGGTATGTATGAAGCAGGGCTCTTAATTGGACCTGAGGACTCTTTCCTGTTAATTTTTAATCTTTTCAACTTTGAATATGTTGCTGGAGACTCAGTTACTATCAAGTTCACGTGGTTTTTTTTTTGAGGGGGGGAGGGAGAACTGTAACTAGACAACTGGTTGGCTTTTTTTATTAAAAACACTTAATTCAGGTGGGGATATGGCCTAGTGGCAAGAGTGCTTGCCTCATATACATGAGTCCCTGGGTTCAATTCCCCAGCACCACATATACAGAAAATGGCCAGAAGTGGCGCTGTGGCTCAAGTGGCAGAGTGCTAGCCTTGAGCAAAAAGAAGCTAGGGACAGTGCTCAGGCCCTGAGTCCAAGCCCCAGGACTGGCCAAAACAGATAAACAAACAAAAAACAACACTTAATTAAAAAAAATATTTATCCAAATGAACTCCAAAAAATGGAAATAAGAGGTTTTTGTCTTTATTGCTTTTAGTTTTCTTTTCTTTTTGTCTTGGTTGTTCGTTTATCTGTTTGGGGGAAGGTAAGAGGGGGCACAGAAATAATGGGACAAAGGGTAAACAAATGCAGCAGTGTCACTCACTAGACACCATATTGAAAATGAACGGCACAACTTGAAGGGGGGGGAAGAGCTGAGAGGAGTGAGGGAAGAGGTGACATTGTTCAAAAAGAAAATGTTCTCTTTATCTGACTTAACCTTTCTGAGCATCACCTTTATAATAACAATACAAATGCATGAAAGTAACAAAAATAAATCTTCTGAATATATGTATAAAAGTGGACCATTTTTCACTATACACCCACCAACACTATTATTACTAAAACCATTCTTAGCTTTTACCTGGTCTATCAAATAAATTCCAAATCCATCTCCCTGGTTCTCTTTTCTTTACTATTGTTTCCCTTTTCTTTCTTATTTTCTTTCTTTTCTCTATAAATCCCCCCCCCCAACTCTTCATTCTAATCTCAACAAAGCAGTAACTGTCATTTACTTAAAAGCTAGATTTCCTCCTCTGCTTAAAAACTACTCTAAATTACTCTCAGTACAAGTCAAAACACAATTGCCTTCTATTTGGAGCTGCTAGATCTAATGTTCTTTCTATCCCAGTGACCTCCCCTTTGTTCCTGAGCACTCAGCCTGCCCAACTTCAGGCCTTTGTGGTTGGTGTTCTTTCTACCTTCTCCAGTTCCTTCCATATGCCAAGGTCACCATATTAGTTGGGCCTTTGTTATTATAGGTCATATTACAACCTCACACTCCTACAGCTTTTCCTGTTTCCCTTTCACTCTCTTCTATGTTTGTATATATGTCTTACAGTATATATGTCTTACATATAATTCATTTATTTGCTAAATGTTAATTATTTTCTTTCATTATATGTAAACACTGTGAATAAGTAGAAGATGATTTGATGAATACTAAAGTTATGGCTCAAACCCTTCCATCATCCCTGCTTCTTCTGTGTGTGTGTGTGTGTGTGTGTGTGTGTGTGTTACAAGGATTTGAATGGGGGACCTTGCACTTGCTATGCAAGTGCTTTACAACTTGAATCATGACCCCATTCCTTTTACTTTTGATTGTTTTTAGAGAAGGTCTGTTTTGTTTGCCTGTCCTGGGTCTTGAACTCAGGCTCTGGGCATTGTCCCTGAGTTTCCTTTTTTGCTCAAGGCTAGCACTCTACCACTTGAACACTGCGCCACTTCCAACTTTTTCTGTGGTACTGAGGAATGGAACTGAGGGCTTCATTCATGCTAGGCTAGCATTCTACCACTGAGCCACATTCCTAGCCAAGAAAGTCTGCTTTTTGCCCAGGCCTTTCTACCTGCACTGTGATTCTCCCATTTAAACTGTCAGCTATAAGTGGGATGACAGGTGTGTGCCACTAAGCTTTTTCTGTTGAGATAAAGGGTCTCATTAACTTTTTACCTGTGTTGGCCTTGAACTGCAATCCCTCTAAATCTGTCTTTTAAGTAGCTAGGATTACAAACGTGTGAGCTTCTGAATCTTAGCATCATGTTTTTAGCTGCTAGGGTCACCTGGTAAATCTTTATTTATGCTCAAAAATTGTGAAAAACCTTTTCTTTCAATATCAGTCTTTAATAAGATTTATTCTCATAAATATCAGTGGGATTTATTAAATTCTGATTTTTATACGTCTTCTACATTACTGGTCTTCTAGAACTTATTTTCTGTCATGGATATTTGAAACTAGAATTGGTAAAATAATTCACCAAGAAAAGAGAAGAAAGAAAAGTTTATTAGGATGCTGGTAGAGGAGCTGAGGCACAGCATACAGCTTAGGAAAGAGAGGCTAGAACAGATGCTACTGCTGCTACTGCTGTTCTTGATGTTGCTGCTATGGCAGCTGCGCAGGTATGGGATTGGGGACAATCTTTAATGAAGTTAGTGAGGATTTTGCTGACTGGATTTTGCTATCAGTTTTTGTCTCTTGTTGATCCTCTTCTCAGATTATAGTTCAAAAATTTTACCTGCAGGAACAGCTTTTACCACTTTGTTTGCACAAACAAACACCCACATACACACACATACACAATCCATCTGGCTTGTGGGTTTGACAGTCTTTCTCATTCCATGTGGGTTCTTGTGTACTTGGCTCATGTACACTTCGCCTAGGCTTTCCTTCTGTCACTTTCCTTTAAACACAATTCAGACCTCCTTCACACTTCCTATTTCCTTTTCCATGTCTTTTGATTATAAATTATATTTTCTTTGCTTTACCTCATGACTTGAAGAGCACATATCCCATTCTTGATCTATATTGTGTTTATTTTTCTGTTTTTTCTTTCCTATTTTATTTTTTTTATTTTTTGGCAATAGGTACTGAGGTGTGAAGTGTGAACTCTAATCCTCCTACTTATACCTACAGGTATTTTCACTGCAGGACCAAGATTCCAGACATTGCTTTTTGTTCATTGGTTTTGAGTTAGGGTCTCATTTTCTCTCTGAGTAGATGATTGTGTGACACTAACTTATGTTAGGCTTACTGGTAGCTAACATAGCAAGTATGCCTCTAAATGTCCAGCTTTTCATTTAGAACTTGCTTGAACATTTTTCTGCCCAGGCTGGCTTCAAATTGTAATCCCAACAATCTCAGTCTCCCAAGTAACTAGGATCACAGGCTTAAGCCACCATTACCCAGAGCATTTTTACATTTTCTTAAACCATTATTAAGCAGATTCTCTCTTCTTGGTGTAAAGGTGATGGGAGTATTAGCTTTTGGCATAGCTCTGCCTACCATTAGTATTTAGCCGTGGTGATTTACCTGCCAGGAAAGAATATGCATTAGAAGACAGAGATGAATTCCTACACAGAGAAATTGCTATGTTATGATGTTGTGCTTCCTGATGGAAAGCAAGGCCTTTAATATGTTTTTTTTCTTCCACTCATCCCACTCCTCAATATTTTCTAATATGATTGACATAAAATAAATGAAATGTAAAGGTTTTGTGTTTTACATTAAATGTTTTCTCTTTGTTGAATCTTTTTACCCTAAAACTTGGTGTTTTATATTTATCATAACAGTTTAGAAAAAAAATTTACTGACAGCAATGTTCCCTGGAAATTTTTTATCTTTCCTTTGTCCATCTCTAACTTTTATTTTCTAGTTATCTCTCCTAAGATATATTTTTATTTACATTCCATGATATATATTAAATAATATATAGAATAAAATAAGTAAAATATAAATAAACTAAGAGTAAATAAAACAATAAATATTATTATATATATTATATTACATATTATATAATATATAATCTTTCAGGCCATTGAATCTGACTTTTTCTTTTCATTACTTTTACATAAACAAAATATTAACTAGGAGGCCTCCAGATAGGTATTTATCAAAATAGTTTAACAGGCACAGTGTCTTGGGATTCGGATGGGCTTATATTTGTGTCACCATTCAACACTCTATACCATTCATACTCTAATCAAGATATTGTTTTAAGAAATCAACAAATTGCCAGCTTGTGCTATTGTATGTTGTGTGTAGTTCACAATGCAATTATGAACTTGTGAAAGTCTGTATTTGGGATGGTTTGTACATGTTTTGTGATATTTACCGTGGATAATTCAAGAGGACACATGGAGAATCCAAAAATATATATGTACAACATAGCAAGTTATCATAGATTTCAAATGTGTATGCAGGTATATCTATTTCAGGTAGAAGTTTTCTCCCAATTTCCTCCAATCATGCAGAAAATGTTTGATAACTTGCACAAGGTATTATTAAGTACTAAAAGAAATGGACATAAATGAAAAGTACTAAATATTAATTTATTTACTTATTAAGCACATATTTCTGGAATGACTTTTCTGGGCCAGCCCCAAAGCTAAGTACAACAGTAATAAAGACACATGTTGTTCTCAAAGATTTTGTTTCTTGGGAGCATATTTTAAAAATAAAAGTAAAAAGTATCCCAAAGAGAATAAAATCAACTGGCCCCAGGTATCAGGAAAGCAGATAAAAAATTAGAAGATATTATATTAGACCCTCTAGTGTAGAGAAAGGATGAATAAACAAATACATTCATAATATGTATCTTATGCATAAAATGTATAGTATGCATAAAATGTATACTACCTTATTCAAAGGTAGAAATGGGTGTAGGCAAAATTTGTGTGGGCAGATATTATGTTAAATTCATGTGTATCAGCAAAGAAATAATATGCCTTGTTTAAACTTATCATTCAAAAGCTAAAAATGAATATTTAAACTCTCATATAATTCATCCTATTATCTAATGCCTCAAAGGAAGAAAAGAAGAATATAAGATTGTGTAAAGAGTGCTAGAGGGAGGATTTGGAGCTCTCCACTTCTGGGTAGTGTCTTTTTTCATAGTCCCTTTGCTTTTGAGGATAGGCTTGTGAAATAGTTCAAGAAGCTATTCTCAAAGCTTTCAAAATTATCAAATACCAACATGCAATTCCAACACGATTGCTGTATCTGGAAAAGACCCTGCAGACAGCATCACAGCCTTCAGATTTCATTGTCATTACACAAAGCGGATGTATTGAGACTGCAGTCCCTCCACTCAAGCCGTAAGAAAGCAGCATGTGCATTAAGAAGCTATGGTCTACAGATGGCAGTTTTTGCAATAGCTGTAATATGTGTCAGAGTGAACATTATCATTTGCAAGTTAGTAATGAGTCTTTATCAATCTTTAGAAATAGATTGTTTGAATCTAAATATACATGTTACCTTGAAAGCAAAACAACTGGTGAGTGTGATAGGGAGGCCAGATTTGCCCAGTGCCATCATTAACTGTGGAGGGACTTCAGGTTGACTCCAGCTCAGATAAGAGCAGAAGCCAACTCCATCTCCACTAAGCCCTCCCCCACCCTATTCAGGGAAGCTCTCCTTTACTATGTTAAGTTATGTAGATTGACTACCTGAGGCCTGGGAGCTTCAAGGGAACCTGCTATGAGTAGGCTTAGAATGATAGGTTAGTTCAAATAGATATTATGAGACAGACTGTAACTCTATTGGCCACCTGTGTGCGGCCTAGCATGCTCTGTAAGTGTTGTATCTTCATTGGTCACCTGCATGTGACAAGTTTGTCTGTGATGTTTGCCTTATAACCAGGCTGGAAGGCCACACAGGCACGCGGTTCCAGCTGCCAAGTCTGGGCCCTGATCCTGCACTCATGGTCGGCAGTTTCGGCTCCCCAGTCCGGGCTGCGACCAAGGCCGGTTGGTTCACTTTTTGTTCACTTTTTACTTCCCCAGTAAAACTGTCTTTTTGTCACCTTGTAGCTGGAGACTGTGTGGTGGACTCTTGGGGGAACAGGAATCCCCTCCCTTGGGGGGGACCCCGTTTCATTGTAGCGAACCCCCACTCTACTTCAGTGAGGTCTTTTTGTTTTTTGCTTATTACCTATAATACCAAGAATTTTAATTAATTTTTATTCTTCTACATATCTTGAACACAGTATTCCATTTCTATATCAGCATCAGGAGCACTTACTGAAACTTTTTGGAGTTTTTGCAAGTTTAAAGGCTCTTTCTGATAGTTGCAACCCCATAACATCTCAGCATGGATAATATTTACTAGATGACAGTGTGAACAAACCAGAATAAAAACATCATCAACTTTTAATTCCTGGATATTTAAAGTCCTAAAGGATGATCCATGCTATTAAGGTGTTTAAAATCATAATTGCTTGTGTAAGTGATAAACAATTACATTTATACAATGTTTTGCAAGTTCTCAACAACTTCTAAACTTATTGTTCAATCCTTGCAATAACCTGATGAGATAGCTCTTATAGACTAGAGAAACTGAGATAGGTTATACATAAATGAGTCATGTGAGATAATTTTTTAAAGGAATTTAGTGACAGGGCTGTGCTAGAACCTAAAATCTTGGTCTTCTAAATCCATTGTTCTTATAAAGTCCACTAAAATGTAGTAAGGTAGGAAGAAAGAAAAGTTGCAAAATGAGGATGTTGGTAGACTTCACAATAAGTGATGTGGTCTCACTGCTAAAGAGGGCTGACAGTGGCAGAAAACTGACAAGAGTAATGACATAGACCATATCAAAGACTCCTTTTTTTTTTTTTTTCTGCCAGCACTGGGGCTTTTTTGTGTTTAATTGGAAATAAGAGTCTAATGGACTTTCATGCCCAAGCAAGCTACAATTCACAATCCTTACATCTCAACATCCTGAGGAGCTAAGATTATAGTTATAATCCATCTCTACCTGGCTTGATTTTTTATTTATTCAATGAATCCTTTCTTTTGTAGAATCTTCTCTTCCTAAAAAAGAGTTTTTCAAATTGGATAGGGTGGGGGCTCACTTAACCCTTTTTGAGATAATCATTTATAAACTTTGGAACTATGAAGTGTTAACTAGAGTACTTAATGTATTAAGATGATTTCTAGTTAAGATGTTATATTCTTTTTTCCACTATTTAATGCTATCCATATATTTCCCTTTCTGTATAATAAAATTAAGATGATATATATGTTATTAATTTTGTCTCATTTGATTGTTTCATTCTTGGCTTATCTTTTGAGAAACCAATTAATTAGTTTCCCAATACTGCAAAGTTATTCCCATTATGTGTTTCTTTATTGAGAAAATATTATGTGCAGACTTACATGGATGAATTTTGTAATAAAGTTATTACTTCACTTAATCTTTACCAAAAGTTTCTTCATAAAATTCACAAAAAATGTGAAAATTTATCAAATGAATTTATTTCCCAAAATCATTCAGCCAATAGACAGAGATGACATTTGATCTTATGTGCTCTAATTCTCACTCCTGTACTCATTCTATAGCCTTTAAGAGCTCCAACACAACTACACATGCCTACATTTAGGGTGCATGTCGTCCTAGGAACTAGACCTTTCAAGTGGTGCCTTCTTTCATTCCCTATATAACATTGAGCATGTAGATAACCTTTACAGACTAATATTTCTATGGCTTAGACTTAGGTAGACATACTACACACCAAACTAAACAAAACCCCAAAAAGTAGAAAAAAATCAAGCCACCAAATTACTTTTAAACAAAATGTTCTGCTGTGTAATGCTGAATACAAAATATCGACAGCATATTGAATAACTGGTAGACTTCTTTATAATACTAATCCTTAGTTTTTAGCAAAATCAGAATCACTGGTGTCCTGGCTTTGTTTCAGCTGCTGGATTCATGAGTGACCTATATGCAAAGGATTCACCTGAAAGAGCTGTATGGTTGAACTATTTAGTCACATGGAACATTTTATATAAATATTCTTATTAGATTTTGTAAACACTACCAAAGCAACCCACCCTTCCTTTTTTCAAACTACTTTGCTACCTCCATAATATCCCATAGCTCTCTACTGCCTGTGATCAGACACACAGGCACAAACACATCTTTCCCCTTCATTGGCTCATTTTTCTTTTTCCTCCCATCATCCATACTTTTCTCTTTAGCATCTTCTTCAGTGTCCTTATTGTACATACTTTCTTGCACTTTTTTGAGATCCTCTTTATTCTATTACAAAAACCTTTCAAAACAATATTCCAAAATTAACACAACATATGAGAAATTCAAGTTAAACTTTCAAATTTACTTTACATAAGCCATTTGTGTATTCCTGTGAAAGAACGTGTGAGGGGGCTGGGAATATGGCCTAGTGGTAGAGTGCTTGCCTCCTATACATGAATCCCTGGGTTTGATTCCTCAGCACTGCATATATGGAAAAAGCCAGAAGTGGCGCTATGGTTCAAGGGGTAGAGTGCTAACCCTGAGCAAAAAGAAGCCAGGGACAGAGCTCAGGCCTGGAGTTCAGTCCCTAGGACTGGCCAAAAAAAAAAAAAAAAAAATGAATGTGTGAGGGAAAAAAATTGAATTTGGAAGCCAACTAAATGTGGACTCAATCCTAATTCCAACACTGTAAGTAAATGTGAAAGAATATTATCAGCTTTTCAGCCTCAATTCTTTAGTTAACAGGATGAAATGCAATAGTAGTATCATTAGTATATAATATGAGTAGTATTGCGCTACTATATAAGAGTACTATGGACTCATTTAAATGAGACACAGAATTCAAAGTATCCTGCTATGTTAACCTTATAGAAGTTACATCACTTTCCTGTTATCCAGTTTGGTCATTCTTAAAATGTTGTAATCATACCAACCACATTGGGTTGTGTGACAATTAAATGGGTTACCATTTATTGCTTATAACCAGACCAAGCATGTAGGGTTATATGTGGTATGATTATTTTCATTGATACTACTATTACTATTTAGCATCAAAAGAGGCATGATTATGGCAGTAAGTACAATGAATATTCACAACCATAATGTTTCCTGCTGCTATATTATTGCCTTGTCAGCATGGCATAAGAATATTTTGGGGCCAGGCATGGTAGTTGTTGCCTATAATCCTAGCTATTTGAGATTACTGAGATAAAAGGTGTTAGGTCCTCTCCCTGAGGGCTCCATGCCGATGACCCCACCTCATTAAGTCTCCACTCAGTTACCTGGGTAACCTGCAGACCTGGAGGCAGTTACCTCCCCGAAATTTCCCTGAGGTCACATACTAATCCACCTGGCTACACCCCTTGCCCCTGCCCTAGATATAAGGCAGGGCTGGGTGGGGGTCTCTCTCTCTCCCTTCTCTCTGGCCATGGATCATCTTGGCCACAGGCCAGCAGTTCGGTAATAAACTTTCTCTTCTGCCTGAATACCGCGTGGCGTTCTCCTTTACCGGCTACCTACTTTAAAAACCTAACCTAAATCCTAAAAGGATCGTGATCCAAGGGAAGCTGGGGAAATAGTAAGAGACTCTCTCTAAAACAAAATATGGAAGTCAATCTAAAAGGGCTGGTGGTGTTGCTCTAGTGGTGGAACCCTTGTCTAGAAAGCATGAGACTCTGACTTAAAACCTTTGTATAACAACTATAACAATAAAAATGTTTTGGTCTACCTGAAGAAATAAATGTGGATGTGAGTAGGTGTGCCCTCACATATATAATGTATTTTTTAAAAAAGTACAAAAGCATAAAACTAAATGTGTCCAACTTAAAATAATGATATATGTATTTGGTCTCAGAGCCAACAGTGGGACCTAGAATATTTGGGCAGGAGTTCAGAAAGCAGACCAAATCTAAGCTTGTTTTTGAAGCAGGACTAAATAAGTCTGCCAGGAAAGGAATGAAGGGATGATTAAGTGGTGTGAGCAGAACTTGACCCAGAGGGACCCCGCTTATGCAGGACAGTTGATGATTAGAAGGATAGAGTGGAGAGTGTTCGTTTTGCTCATTTCCTTATCTTACTGGGAAGGTATGTTTACTGGAAAGCTCTGTCTTGAACAGTATCCAACAACATAGTAGAAGCCAAATAAATTCTCCTCAAATATTTGTTGGCAAAAACTTAGTAAACATGCACATAAGAATTTGCCTGGAATAAGATTGAACAGGAAAAAAATAGGTTTTAAAACCTAGAGAGTTGAAATCATTATTTTGGTATTATTGAAAATATGAAATGTCAATTTAGTCTGAGTAAATACAGATTTCAATTCTATAGACGTTAGAGAAAGTTGTTACTGGATGAAACTAATCCACAGATTTTTCCCTCTTTGCTCTTCCTTCAATATCAAAAATAAATTTTAATTCAGTGAATGTAATTCACCGAAAACTTGTCCATGTTCATGGTTCTTGCTTATGTGAGGGTCTTCTATTCTTATTGTGCTTTGTGAAAAAAACATGATGAATAGAATAAATCACTAAAGGAGGGTGGAGTAACCTTGAAAAATGAAATTCTTTATCTGGAGGACAAATTAAAGTGAATTTCAACTTGGATGTTATGATGTAACCCAGGGAAGAAAAGAAGTAAAGAGCTGCTGAGAGGTATTTTGAAGACAGTCATACAACATTAACAAATAGTTAGAACGAAAATAGCCCTAACCCATCACAGTTGGTAACTTATGTTCCTGTGACTAATACTGCTACTTGCAGGAATGCACTATTTAGTGGCTGAGGGGGGAAAAAATAAACAACATTTCTTCTCTGCAACTGAAATGACACTGAGTGGTTCAGAGAGTTTTAAAAAAATGGATTTGTTCATTTCTTTGGAATTTTCAAAGTGTCCTTGATAGAAAACGTGTGGGACTAAGTACATTTTTAACATGCCCTTTTGCAGAGGCATGGGTATTTAGTCTTCCCAGGTTCACTCAGGGAGGATAGAGGGGCCATAGTGAAAGCCATAGGTTCGGATTAGTCCAGTAGGTAAGCGATTTTCTTTCCTGAAGTACCTACTAATCCCTGCTTCCCAAAGAGCTGCATACAAATTCCCCTGAAGCCATACTTTTTTAAGCACTTATCTGTGGCTCATTCTGAGACGTGGGAAGGAGACACTACTTAGAGGTTAAGCTCTGCAGGAGCAAAGCCTCTGCTTGTCAGAGATAGAGCCGCCTCACCTGCTGTCTTCCAGTTAGTTGCCCACATCCAAGATTGCTTTACTTAATACAAAAAACCTTATTTGTTGATAAAGTCCAACTCTCTTCTGCCAGCTGTTATTTATTTATTTACTTACTGTTGTTATTGTTATTATTATTATCATTATCATTATTTGCCAATCCTGGGGCAAGAACCTAGAGCCTGGGCTCTGTCACTGTTCCTCTCTGTGCTCAAGGCTAACACTCTACCATTGAGCTACAGTGCCACTTCTGACTAGTCTTATGGATTTTCCAGCCCTGCTGGGAGCTGGCTTCAAACCGTGATCCTCAAATCTCTGCCTACTGAATATCTAGGATTACCGGTGTTAGCCACTGGCACCTGGTCCAACTGTTATTTTTAAGCTCAGCTCTCTTCTGCTCAACACAAATTCACTTACTTCAGGGTCTTTTAATATGTAACATGATATATAAAATACCAATGGTGTCTGTAATACTAAATCCCCACAATTTCCTTTCTCTTATTTGTCTTTTATACTTTTCTTACTCTCTCCTTTCTCCCAGCTTCCTAATCCATTAAGATCTGGGATTTAATTTTAATATTCAGAGATACAACATATAGCCCGAACATTTTGCTTGTGTTAACGGCATACTCTTTAGGTTCTTGGCAAGTTGCCAAAGTATTAGTCTTGGATTACTTTCAAAAATGTAAAGGAATGTTGTGACATGTGAGTCCCTTGTAGCTAGTGCCTGTGCATCTATATCTCTGAACTTAGCATGGGCTGGAGACTTGCTTCAATCTGCAGGCTTCAGGAAAAAAGGCAATGGGTAATTTAGCAGAAAAAAAAATCAATTATCAGTCAAGAAATCTGTTGGATGGCTTTACAAACAAACAAACAAACCCAAATCTCTTCAAATATTTTTCTTAATACAATAAGATATGGTTTAACAATGCTTAATATTCTTCCCAACTATTAACTATTGTGTAATGTATGTATTTTCTTTTTCTATGTTTTCAAAATCACTGCTATATAGGCTTTCATATTATTTTCTCTCCTATCTTTTGCTTAGAAACATTTATGTTTTCTCCTCACACACAAGTGTCTCAGTATATTTCAGGCCCTATAGGACAGGGTTAGCATGATGATATTACAATTTGTCAGTATTTTCAAAACAGAATATTTAGCAAAGTGGCCAGAAAGCTGTATTTAGACTAATGAAACACCAAATTTTCAGAAAAAAATCTGTGATTCTTTTGATATAGAAACTTTATTTTAGTAATCTGACTAGCTAATTATTAATCTTAATACATAGGCATTTTGACATTTTATTCATTCTTTAAAGCTTCAAATATGTCAATTTAACTATGTTAATTTACTGTGACCCCTGTTAGGAAAAATGGAGAAGAATGGAAAAGGAATAGGCCAGACTCAGTCCTCAACAGGTGAGGACTATTTATTGAGGAACAGCAAGGGGCACAGACCTTCCTACAGGTTTGGAGGTTAAGCCTAGAACTGGATGTTGGGGTGGGCTTATATAGTGCTTAACAAGGAAGCAGAAAATAGAAGATAGGTTATGGTCTCTTGGAGCCCAGGGTGATGTCCTTGGCCAAGCTCACAGTGGAATGTTCTACCTGAGTTGAGAGGTTGATAGGGTGATAGTGTCCTTGGCCAGGCCCAGATTGGAATAGCCTGAGGACAGGCATGTGATTAAGCCTGTTCATGTATAGCTGTTGTTTTGCTTGGCCTTGGGGAATAAGCCAGGAATCAATCCTTCGTATTCCATCTTTAGATACAAAAAAGGATCCAGCCAAGAGGTGAGAGGCAAGACCACATCCTTTATATAGGGTCTTTGGAAACATAAAAAAGATTGTGCTGCAAGGAAGGAGACTGGGAAAGGGGTAGTCAGGTGTCTTTCTGTCTACTTCCTGCTGACATTAGGTGTCAAGGAGTCACTGGGGCTGGGTCTTGGGCATCACAGAGTTACTAGGGCTACAGTATTCAGGGTCCACATCTCTGCTAGGTAGGGCAGGGTAGTATAAGAAAAGCCTCCACAAAGTAGCAGGATATAAAATAGATCCTCAAAAATCAATGGCTTTATATATGCCAACAACCTGAAGAGCAGGCTGAAATCAGGAAAGCAACTACTTTAGCAATAGCCTCAAAAAACATAAAATACTTAGGAATAACCTTAACCAAAGAAGTGAAAGGCCTCTATGACGAGAACTTTAAAAACCTGAAACACAAATTAAGGCAGAACTAAGGAAATGGAAAAACTTCCCATGCTCCTGGATTGGGAGGATTAACATTGTGAAAATGGCAATATTGCTAAAGGCTATCTACAAATTCAATGCAATACCCATCAATATCCCAACGCAATTCTTTAATGAAATAGAGGAAGAAATCCAGAAATTCATATGGAACAATTGAGGTGCCAGACTTTGAAGTCAGGCCCCACCACGTGAACCCCATTTTAGAATCGAACCCTGAGCCAATCAGATTTGTACCTGTGTTCTAATCTTGCTTGCACAGCTGATTGTTGTAACCTTGTTCTTTGCCTTTATAAGCCCTGTGTAATCACAGCTCGGGGCTTCCTCCTAACCTCCGCTGTGTCGGTGGGTAGGACGAGGCCCGAGTTGGCAGCTCGTTAAATAAAGCCTTGTCTTGCTTTTGCATTTCGGAGTGTCTAAATCTCGGTGGTCTTCTTGGGGGTGGTCTTGCGACTTGGCACAACATTTGGGGTTTCATCCGGGATAGCCCCAGACCCGAGATCCCAGACTCCGAAGGTAAGAAAACAGCGCTGTTCATTTGTCTTGTCCTGTAATTTGTCTGTTTGTCTGTTTTGCTTTTGCTTATACTTGTAGGGCGCGAGTCAGTTTGGTTTTTGGCCGGAACTGACCAGGAGGGCCTCCTAAACGAGACTCAACCCGCCCACCTTGTACTTGGGTCTGCTCCTTCTGCTTATCTGGCAGGAGGTTGTGGGCCAACTTGGGTCCACTCCTCCTGTACCCTGGCAGGAGGTTGTGGGCCAACTTGGGAGATCTCCAACTCGAAACTCGGGTCCACTCCTTCTGCACCCTTGCAGGAGGTTGTGGGCCAACTGGGGATCCACTCCTTCTTGCAGGAGGTTGTGGGCCAACTCGGGTCCATTCCTTCTGCACCCTTGTAGGAGGTTGTGGGCCAGTTTGGGAGATCTCCAACTCGTAGCTTTTCTTAGGCCTGTGTGTTTTCCTCCTTTTGTATTAATTGTTTTGTTTTTGTAGCCTTTTGGACTGAACATCTGATCAGAGCTATGGATAACGTTCTATCTTGAGGACCTCCATCTAGCCCCCTAGACTTGATCCTAGCTCACTGGAGGGAGGTTAAGGAGATAGCTCATTTTTGTGTGTTTCTTTCTTGCACTGTGCCTGACTGAAGGTCAACGCCCCTGAGTCAGCCTGAAGAAATTACAGAAGATGGATGATCTTCACCCATCAGCCCCCCTTTAAAACCGAGGGACCAGAGTTATTTTCGGATACTACTTTTGGCCCTACTGGCCCATGCCTTACCTCTATATCATCCCCTAGACATGCAAGCCATTGAAATGGACAGAATGGAGCCATGATTGGCTCCCAAGGTACCAAAAAGAAAAAGGGGGAAATGAGGTGCCAGACTTTGAAGTCAGGCCCCACCACGTGAACCCCATTTTAGAATCAAACCCTGAGCCAATCAGATTTGTACCTGTGTTCTAATCTTGCTTGCACAGCTGATTGTTGTAACCTTGTTCTTTGCCTTTATAAGCCCTGTGTAATCACAGCTCGGGGCTTCCTCCTAACCTCCGCTGTGTCGGTGGGTAGGACGAGGCCCGAGTTGGCAGCTCGTTAAATAAAGCCTTGTCTTGCTTTTGCATTTCGGAGTGTCTAAATCTCGGTGGTCTTCTTGGGGGTGGTCTTGCGACTTGGCACAACACAATACAAAACCCCAACAGCCAAAACAATCCTAAGTAGAAAGAACAGTGTTGGAGGAATTTCAATGCCAAACTTCAAGCTGTATTACAAAGCTATAGTAATAAAAAACAGCTTGGTGTTGGCACAAGAACAGGCCTGAGGACCAATGGAACAGAACTGAGGACCCAGAAATGAACCCACAGAACTATGCCTACTTAATCTTTGATAAAGGAGCTAAAAAATAGGATGGAAGAAAGACAGCTTCTTCAACAAATGGTGCTGGTAACACTGGATCAACACCTGTAACAAACTAAAACTAGATCCCTATATATCACCATGCACCAAAATCAATTCCAAATGGATCAGAGACCTAGAAGTAAAATCAGATACCCTGACAAATACTACAAGAAGGAATAGGAGAAACACTTGGACACCTTGGCACAGGACAAAACTTCCTTAATAAAGGCCCAGAAATGCAACAATTCAAAGAAAGATTGGACAAATGGGACTGCACCAAACTGCAGAGCTTCTGCAGGGCAAAGAACATAGCTTGCAAGATAAACAGAAAGCCCACAGACTGAGAGAAAAATCTTTACCAGCCATACAACAGACAAAGGCCTCATATCTAAAATATACACAGAACTCAAAAAATTAAATTCCTCTAAAACAAATCCTCAGAAAACCAACTGCCCCCTTAATAAATGGGCTAAAGACCTAAAAAGAGACTTCTCCGAAGAGGAATGAGAATGACCAAGGGACACATGAAGAAGTACTCTACATCACTGGCCATAAAAGAAATGCAAATCAAAAACAACACTGAGATTCCACCTCACCCCAATAATAATTTCCATTATCAGGAAATCTAATAATAACAAATGCTGGAGAGGACGTGGCCAAAAGGTTACCCTACTACATTTTTGGTGGGAATATAAAATTGTTCAACCACTCTGGAAAGCAGTATGGAGGTTCCTCAGAAGGCTAAACAAAGATTTCCCCTATGACCCAGCAGTCCCACTTTTGGGAATCTACCCAAAAGATTACAAGCAAGATCACACTAAGCCACCAGTACAACTATGTTAATTGCAGCACAATTTGTCATTGCTAAAATATGGAACCAACCCAGATGCCTCTCAGAGACGAGTGGATCAGGAAAATGTAGTACATATACACAATGTAATTCTATGCCTCTAACAGAACGAATAACCTTGCCCTGCTTGTAAGGAAATGAAAGGACTTGGGAAAAAAATCATACTAAATGAAGTGAGCCAGACCCAAAGAAATATGGATGCTATGGATTCCCTCATAGGGAATAATTAGGACATGTTTAGGTTAGTCATAACAGAAGATCACAATAGCCCAATAGCTATGCCCATATGAACACATAAGGTGATGCTTAATGAAATGAACTCCATGTTATGGAAACAAGTGCCATATCATTGTAATTATTTTCAACATGCCATGTTAAACAGTACCCTATTTTTTCCCTTTTTATTTTTTCTCATATTCCCTTCCTGTGGTTTTACCCCTGCTATCACTGTATCTGATCTTAGTACCCTGGATACTGTATATACATGTATTAGAACTAGGGAAGGAAAAGGGAATACCAAAATTGAGGGACAAAGGATAAAAAGACAAGCCATTCCAAAAGTAATACTTACAAAACCATTTGGTGTAAAGAACTGTACAACTCATGGGGGAGAGAGGGGAAGGGAGAGGGGGAAAATGAGGGAGGAGGTAACAAGTTGGATAAGAAATGTACTCACTGCCTTACATATGAAACTGTAACCCCTCTGTATTTCACTTTGACAATAAAGAAAAAACTTAAAAAAAAAAAAAAAAGCCTCCAGTTGCCTAAAGTAATAAGATGGTCTTGACTTGCTCTCAGGTAATGTCCTGAGTGAGGACTGTTATCCTGTTAAAGAGAAACTTGAAAAAGGTGAGACCAGGCAAAAGACTGACAAGGTGGAAGGACCAGTTAACATGAATGACATAGGAGAACACACCCTGGCCCCAAGACAGAGAAGTTCCATTTGAAGCATAAGCCCATATCCAATCAGAAACAAGGGCTGGATTGGAGCGGTTAAATGCCCAGTGAGAGGCCTTGATCATTTCCTATAAATAGTAGGTAACAAAGTCAAGAAAGTAAGTTTCTGTGCAGTTAGAAGGTAGTCAGGTATGGGCATTAAATGGATAAGCTTATTAACTATTTCTTTTTTGATAGCCTGGCTCAGGTTAATTTTAAAAGGGCAACTCCATTTAGGATGTTTACCATCCCTCTTACTCCATGACTCGCTTTTGTCCTGGGGCTCAGTATTTCCAAAACAGAATATTCAGCAAAGTGGCCAGAAGGCTATATTTTGGGGGAAAAAATTGATTATTTTTGAATCTTATGGAAATTTTATTTTAGTAATCCAACTAGCTAATTATTAATTTTAATACATAGGTATTTTTGACATTTTTTCCGTTCTTTAAAGCTTTAACTATGTCAATTTTGGGGAAAATTTATCCCACACTAATTTACTGTGACCCCCAAGTCTAAGTTTCAAAAATAACTGTCTAAAAGAAATTGGAAGCCTCTGCTGATCCGTGGTTTGATGCATTAATAAAATGTCAGGCTGTGGGAAGAAAATGTAGTCAGTCTGATGCTTTATAATATTCTTGTTCCTTTTCTCCATTTTAAATTATGATCAAACAAATCATATCTAATGAATTCACAGCTGCCATCTTCCATGTTATCTTGATTGTCACTTCAGCTTTTAAAAAAAGTTCCATTTTGTAGTTTGCATAAGTAAAATTCCTCATATGATTATACTCTATTAAGATGGATAAGAAAAAATTCTATTTAAACATAGAAATAGAAATGATATTTTCTTGTTGATTCCAGGATGCTTGCTTATAGAAACCTCACAATCAATAGCATGTGTTTGTGTTTTGATTTATCTAGTCATTTTCATTCTTTTACTTGAATTTCATGTGCTGAGCAAATATTAAGTGAAAAGTATGATCCTTTTTTCAGCATTACCCTCAATAAGAGGGTTTAACAACAATACAAATCTTATAATCTGCATCTTCAATCCCACTGGCAATGGGACAAATCCAGTAGCTTTAGAGAAAAGCTTTCAAATATACTTCTACTGGCAGACTGAAGTTTGTTTTAGAAAAAGTCAAGGCTCTGAGATCCTTTGCATTTATTGGAGTATTCTGTTTCCATGGTTTCCAAGAGTTCACTGAAATTAGCCTTTCAGTGTTTGGAAGTTCATGATATGGGTCTTTGGTAAACTTCTGCCTTACATAAATTATGTTCAAATTTATCTATTGCCTTTCTTAGGTAAGTATTGGGGGTTAACCATTCTATCAACACAGCTTTAACCTTGAAAGCCTATTCTAAAGAGCAAAGAGTAGATATGAGATATCTCTAGCAAGTCTATATGAAGAGGGCTGGTTTCTAGTATTTTGAAAACCAAATTATCTAGGAATTGTCTTAAAAGAGATGATTAGGGAAGCCAAGGCATGGAGTTATCTGGCCTTTGATGGGAGAATGTCCTCATGAAATAAAAACTAAAAAGAAGACTCCAGTAAAATATCCTTTAGGAGTCCTTTAGTAAATTATGTGGAGTTCCAAGGAAAATTTAGAGAGGATTCAAGTATATACAAAGAGGCTTTTTTTTTTTACTATGAAATGAAGCATATTATCTCAGATATCATCATATAATTGTTATATCAGGAATTTGTAATCAGCCACAATTGCAAAGGAACTTCAAGTAGCCACTACATAATGTCCGTGAATAAAGACCTGTCTACTAAATTCCTGGCCCAAATGTGCTTCTCCATTATCCTGGGGTTCAAACTTGGGATCCCCTGCAGGTATTCCTCATGAAGTTGATGAATTTTGGATCAGGAATATTACTTTAACATGTGAGATAAATCAATGGGTGGATAGATATATGGTAGATTGACAGACATACATAGAGACAGATGATGTCAGAGTCAAAAATAAAGAAGGAAAGAAAAGAGAAAGAAAGAAAGAGAAAGAAGGGAGGGAGATAATAAAGGAAAGAAAGAAGGGAGGAAGGAAGGAGGGAAAGAAAGAAAGAAAGAGAGAGAGAAAGAAAGAAAGAAAGAAAGAAAGAAAGAAAGAAAGAAAGAAAGAAAGAAAGAAAGAAAGAAAGAAACAGATAAGGGAGAGAGGCAGGATAACCACTATGAGAATATATCTTTGATTACCTAGAGCTTACCCAGATAACTCTAAAATAATATTTAGGAAAAAATATTTAGGAAAGGACATAAAGCCCTAAAGTAATGTATAATGTGAATTAAACACATTTTAGTTAGCTAGGGGTGATATATTTGAAAAACAACAGGAAACAGTTCATGGTGTGGAGGTCCCATAAAGCAGGCCATTGAATTTGGCTATGGCAAATGTTCAGGAGGGAACTGCATAAATGCCTGTGCTGAAGGTGACCAAGGTAGTACTCCCCAGTGAGAGGCGTGTAGTAAAGAGTCCTGAGCTATCACTTAGCTCTGCAGGCAAAATGTGGCAGCTAGCAGATCTAGGACTCCTCAGCTTCTGGTGGGAATGATTGCTTGTCAGGCAGATGTGTTTGTAAACTAATGACTTTCACAGTGTGATGAGATTGAAAATGAAGCCTAATTGCTTCCACTGATTTAACCCCTTGGAATGCTTCCAGGCATGTCAATAGCCATGTGTCTTTAATCATATGAGTTAATCACCTTCAGGGATACATCAGAGAACAGTGGTATATAGCAAGTGTGGGAAACACTGCCGTTGTGTTATTAGGTTTACATTCCTGGGGCTGTCATTTCTTCAAATAAGGACACCAAGAGGTTGGCTATCGTGCCCTTAAACTAGTGTTTGTTAGTAGCAACTGACATAGGCAATTACATGGCTCTGTAAATCAGAATAAAAGAATAAATTAATATTATGCATTTTTAATAACTTTAAAGAAAAGAACTCCTAATGGTAGTGGAGGGAGAGAGGATCAAGTCACCTTAATCTTTCTAAGTCCACCATGAACTTCCAGTCCATCTGTAACAAAATCAAAATTGGAAAATGGTCTAATAATCAGGCCAGTCTGATTAATAGTGACAATTAGTATTGGACTACAGTGCATAACCAACTGATTATGAATCATTTGAGCACTTTAGGTAAATTTTCAATGCAGGCAATTAAAATGAAAAGACTCATGATCCTCACATAATGATTTCATTAAATTAATTCAGCTCTGAGGTTGGAGAAAATTTTCTTTTATGGAAAGGAACCAGCAGAATTTAACTTGCATTCGTTTTTGGTTAAAAGAAAACTGGAGAAAATGTTTAAAAGATTATACACATACACACACACACACAGAGGGAGAGAGAGAGAGAGAGAGAGAGAGAGAGAGAGAGAGAGAACATTACAAACAGCTTATTCTTTTGTGAAAATGAACTGTGTTTCTAAGAAGAAGGAAGTGAAGGTCAGACCCTAGATCTATTCGCATGACTTATTTAGATGAATAAATCTTGCCCTCAGTTATATTCTGTATATGGATAAGTGCATATGTTACTAAGGTTAAAAGAACTTTATTATAGAGGAATCTGTGAAGAACAGACACTTCAAAGAAATAAATACTTTAGTTACATAAACAATGGACTCAAATCATTTGCTTCATGGTAAAAAACAAAGGTAGCACCAAGTCCAAATATTGTGGTAGCAATTCAATCAGAGGAAGGAACAAAGATTCCTTTAGGTGAAGTGCAGTCATTCAATCAAAGCAGAAATGGCTTTGTAAAATGAGACAATGGAAATGGAAGGAGAAGAGACTCTCCAAGGACAATAGAGAGTTGAAATATTCCAATATAAAATCTGTTTCTGTTATAGCTTTGAATCAGGAAGTCACTTTATTTCCAAGATGTATCACTTGATATCTAATATGTAGGTGGATTTCTAAGTTACAAAGTGCAGTTGTATTTAATGTGTACAATTACTCTGTAAGCTAGATCTTAGTTATATTAATAATGTACCTAATTCTGTTGCTAATAGAGTTAATAATATACTCTATTAGTAATCGAGTTAAGAATTTATAAAATTCCAAGTACTATCTCTTAATTGTTCTTTCAGTCCTCTCTCACTTTTTGAAGATTATAGGTTTGGAAAGCTAGTGTCATCATTTGTCCAAAATCACAGGACTAATAACAGCTAGTTAATGCAAGTTATTGAGTACTCCACTGTGATTCTCGTTTTTTATTCTTTGTATCTCTGTCCTGCCCTTTCCTTAAAACCATTTCTTTTACTGCTTTATGATATTCTTCATTAGTTCTCACACTTTCTGCATTCTTTCTTTGGTCTCTTACAGTAAAAAAAATGATCTACATTATGTATGATCATTTTATTATTTATTATTATTATTCATTTATACTTTTCCCTGATCAGATTTCAGTCTCTCTAAAAACATGCACTGTGATTATAACACAGGACTTCATCTTCACTATAGAGACAGTAAATAGGGCCAATAATGGAGCCCAAGTTCTACCACTTAGGGACAAGGAATCAAAGAGAATAAAGGAGTTAACATTATATTAAGATTTAAGCTAAAACTTTCATTAATAAATACCATTCTAGCTATCATTTGTCTTACAAAACATGATGGATGACACAAAGCAGCAATTTAGCTGAGGCTTCAGGATTAGCTTAGCTAATCTAGCTACCTTGCTTCAGAGCTTTAGCCTCACTTGAGACACAACACCACAAGCTAGCAAGCAGTATATGGACTTTTGAACACACACAAGTGTAGGTGAAACACAAATGTTGAATCCAGAAATGTCATAATTATACTACCGATGAAGGTCTCCTTACATTGATCACCTTATCTTCCTGTTATCTATAAAGTGTTCCTCAGTGACACTTCACCTTGAAGATGTTTCTACTTAGAAAGTGTGTATGTATATTTGCAGATGTGCATAGCTTATATATACATGTTTGTGTAGAGCAATGTGTGTTCACCATTCCCTCTTTTCTTTCAGTGTAGCTTCTCTTCTCACCTCTTGTCCCCAAATCTCCTGATTCTTTGTTCCCAGGTAATGAAACTTGAGCTGAAATGCTAACTCAGCTAATTATAGGTAGGTTTGCTTATCTGTCAGTTCAAATCACAGTGGTCTGACACACAGGACACTTCTTACAAATGCTACCATGTGTGTGGAGGTGCTCTCTATATAACAGAAGACTGCTTCTCCTAAAACTTCATAAAAAAGCAAGTGAACAATCTTATATACAAGACACAATATACAGAAATCTAAGAGAAAATAAAAAATAACTACATACAGGACATAATAACAACCTCTTGTTGCCAGTTCTTGGAGCTCATGTTGAAATGCCTCATTATATATGGTGATATACTCAGGCAATTGGGTTATTGAGATCCCCTGTTAAGAATATAATAGACACAATCTAGATCTTACAAATGGGGAAAACCATACAACCTACTTTTCTTTGTGTCTGGCTTATTTCACTTAATATAATTTTCCAGATCTTTCTATTTACTTGCAAATGGGGCAATGCCATTCTTTCTGATGGAAGCATAGAACTCTAATGTACATATGTACCACATCTCCTTGATCCATTCTCTTGTTGTTGTTGTTGTTGTTGTTGTTTTTGGCCAGTCCTGGGGCTTGGACTCAGGGCCTGAGCATTGTTCCTGGCTTCTTTTTGCTCAAGGCTAGTACTCTGCCACTTGAGCCACAGCGCCACTTCTGGCCATTTTCTGTATATGTGGTGCTGGGGAATTGAACCCAGGGCTTCATGTATATGAGACAAGCACTCTTGCCACTAGGCCATATCCCCAGCCCGCATTCTCTTATATATATAAGATTATCTGATCTATGGAAGGGAAAGGAATTGCAGAAACAGCAAGACAAACTAATGCAACATTGATACTCACTTGACACTATGTTGGATATGAACCTTACAACTTGGGGCGGAGGGGGGCTAGGGAGAGGTAAGCAGGAGAAAATGAGGGATGGGGTAACAGTGTTTAAAAACAAATGAACTCATTATCTTACTTATAGCTCATCACCTTTTCAATAAATTTTTTTTAAAGCAAATGGACAAAACAAACCTTATATAATGTTTGGAGAGAAAAGAAAACCTAGAATCTCCTTTACTCTTCTTTTCTTTCTTTCTTCTAACCCTACTTCTCCCAGACACTGACAATCTTTGTGTGTCTAACTGTGTGTCAGGTAATAGGTTCATCTTTTGCAGTGACCATGACTCATTCACCTACATATCACTTTTAATGCCTATGACTTGTCAACTAGGCTCTGGAAGTGAGGAAGTTTAGTTTGCTGGCTATTTCTTGGTGGTACAGATATTGATTCTATTTATTTCCATTTAGTTCATGGATTTCAGTCTATTTTGCCATCATATATTGAAATGAGGTATTTATGGCATTACCCAGATGAAGGCTCTCCTTCATGCAATAAGAATTTCTAGAATTTTTTGTCCACACATCTAATTGTAGCCTTCCTAGCTCTTCCTTGGGGTGTGACTGTTGTAAGAGTATACTTCTCCTAAAGAAGAAGACTTAGAAGATTGGAAATTGAAGAATTTTGGACCCACCCTTTACCAGCTAGGCTCTTGAGTATCTGATTTAACTTTCTAGATCTCAGTTTATCCACCTATAATATAGATATGCCAATACCAACCATACAGGGAAAACTGAGCCAGTGCAATCCACAGGAATCCTTCTGTAATATTTTTTTTCTTTTCTGCCTCTATGCTGCCTTCTTCATCAATGTCCTTTATTCCCATAATTTTCATTCTCATCAAATCTTCCAGTTCACTAACATTAATTGCCCACTGGTTGTTCTAGCTGGCTTTGCCTCTACACTCAATTCTTTCTCTGGATATTCTTGATAGTAATATCAATGTCCTTGACCTTTTGAAGAACCTCTTTGACTTCAGAGATGCACTGAACATGATGGAAACAGGTTTGGGTGATACACATGATTACTACAGATGTTCTCATAAGAAAACGCTCTACTTATTTAATCCAGAAGGGAGTATGACTCCAAACTACCAGAAAACCAATTAAAGAAACTTTCAGGCAGTTCGAAAAATTATTGTTACTGAATGAGCAAACATTCAGAACAAAGGTGTAGAATCCAAGCTTATCCTGAATAGGAAAAATTTTCCTAGCACCTAATAGTGTGTTTTCATTCTGCATTGTGACACGGCTATGAACTTAAGTCATCCCATATTCTAAATTTTCACTACATAATTTGTTTGGTTTGACTTGCTGTTGTTCATTAAACATGAAATTTCACCTTGAATGTGCTTTCAACCTGGTAAGTTTTGTAGTTATTTGTCTGGAAAGTGTCATGTTAACAGCCATAATTTTGACTTTAGTCCAATTCCATGTTCTCCAGTGTCATCCACTATTCTTTCCAGGAAATTTTCCAGGCTTTCTGGTAAAAGAACTCCTTCTAACTGAATACATTATTCTGAAAATGACTCATGGCTTTTTGATCTCTCTTATGCTTTGTTTTCAAACTGTTCACAAAACCAAGTACTTCCAGGTTTTGATGGATTCATTCTGTTTCATATTTTCTATTTCACCTTTCCATTCTCATCTTTTTGTTACTATAGTCTAACATTATTGTTAGATTCCAGGATTTGCTTTAGAGAATTAGATCTTAATGTACAAAAATGCAACATCTTAATGTATATAAATGCTAGCTTATTTATATCTCCTTCATTGAGTCCAACATTTCTCTCTGACTTACAGATTAGTTCATAACCAAAGACCATGTCCATTCTAATATTCCATTACTTTCCAACATACACTCTCCAATTTAGTGAATAACTCTTACAATTCCTCTTACATGCAAAGAACTTTTTCTTTTTTTGCCAAGAGCATCTATTCTAAACTGACGTTATTCTTTGCTTCTTCTGGCCTCATCTCCTCACTGAAATGTAAGCCCAGTCTTTGCCTGCCTAGTTTCTTATCATATCCCAGTATACAGAAAAATTTCTGGCACGTGGTAAAGTGCCAGAAAATATTTATAGACTTAATAACTGACTGCCCTTCAACGCTCACTTCAAAGCTAATCCCTTTCTTAACCTATGCTATTTTCTTTGAAAACATTCATCTTTGTTTTCACTAGCAGATTATAAATTCCTTGAAATGGAATCTATGACTTGTATTACTTTGCATCTCCCAGAGTAGTAGATAACATGAGGAAAGCAAATATCATGCTTTGGGGGCGAGTGCATAGGCATGATTCATAAAATATAGATTCATTGATTGTCTACTATTTGTCAGGAACTGTTCTAACACCTGAGATGATAACCCAGATGAACTAAACTCTTGGTTTCCACTGCCGTTATATCGCTTGTGTTGACACATTAAAATCCTCTGAGTGTTGGACTCTCTCCAAGTACCAAGAAGGTTAAACTAAGTTAGACAAAGTGCTTTGTCCAGTTTTATACTCTCTGAATTTTGAATACTTATTTATTAATGTCCATTATTGTATCATATTTTTACCAAAAATATAATAGATTCATAGATTGAGGATTGGTATTTTGGTAAATAAATCTTCAATGACAGGATCTTTACCTTTCTAAAACGTAATTATTGCTTAAAATATTAGGATTTGTTTTCAGTTCCTTTTCATGTATTTACTTGTTTAACAAATGCTTATTGAATATTCCTGAATGAGATTCAGTGCAATAGAAATACTCAAGCTATCTCAATGCCCAAGACATAGTCCCTATTCTGAGATACCTTGCCTTTGCATGTTATTGTTCTGTAATGCACTCACTGACCCAGTAACCAAATTGAATTTGTTTCTTTCATAGAAGAACAAATTTTCTAAATATGCAAAAACAATTCTACCTGGCTAGTGTAATCACTTTTTTTAGTAACATGCATTATTTAGATCAGAGCAAACTGAACAAGTGAAATAACAAAATACATGCTGGAAGCACAACTGAATCCATAGTTTTGAAGCAGCCACAATGTTAGAAAATAGGATTCATATGCGTAAGTTTATGGAAAAGTTATGCAGCTAAAAAAAGTCTTAATGATTACTGTTGTAGATAATTATTTGGACTTAACAAAATAATAAACAAGGTGCTATGCATATGTTTTTAATTTGATGAGTGACTATATGCTATATGCTATATTTACATGTGAATTGTAATATTCATTATCCTCTCAGAGTCATAGCGACTGTGAAATGTTGTTAAATCCTCCGAAGAATCTAGTGATGTGGCATTCAGATATTCTTTTTGTACTGCATTTGATTTCTGGAGATATCTTGGTACTATAGATTTCTTGTCTATGACAATTTTATTCACATCCTATTCATCGATTTGTGATTTGTGGCTAAAGGTAGCATCTTAGAGGCTCCTGTTCCATGTGCTACTCCAAAGTGACCATGAGCATATTTTAGATTTTCACTAGTTAAAAAGAAAATTGAGCCTGTACTCTAAACATAAAATTCTTTAACAGGATGAGAGAGGTTCAAAAATTTATTTCTTGGGCCAGGTGTGATGGAATTTGCCTATAATCTGAATTACTCAGGAAATAAAGACAGACCTTTCCTAAATTTAAGGACAACCTCCGAGAAAAGGTAGTGAAATACTATCTGAAAACAAACAAACAGGCTGGGATAAGGGTTCTGGTGGTAGAATTGCCTAATATGGTTCACGAGAAGCTCAGAGTTTAATCCTTAACACTATTTTTAAAGGAATTTTCTTATAAAACTTAAGTCAGTGTTTATAAAAAATCTTAAAGTCAGTCAGTTCTGAGCATAGTGTTTTCCATATTTTGGTCATGGAGCAAAATATGGATAGGGGAACACTGACAAGTTATTAAAAATAAATATAGCATAGCCTCTATATTGAAAGAAATCCAGTGCTGATCTCCAAGTACTGAAATGATTCATTTATAAATCAAATGTGGGATGGGTGGCAATGACAATCAATAGGAAATATTCAGAGACATTGCTGTATAACCATGCGCTTGCTTGTCCACAAGATATTTCAGAACTTAGTTCACTGTGCATGGGAGAAATGGCCTTTCTTTGGATTGTCATTGCTTTGATTTAATGTTTGAGAAAGGACACTTTCTTCTCAGATTTATGCAGACATAATTAACAAAAATTGTATATGTTTATTGTATAAGTTAGGCTACGATATAGACATCAATATGTATATATGTATTACATAGCATATGTAGTGAAATGATCACTGTAGTAAAATTAACACATTAATTTCCCTCTCATACTAGCCATTTTTTCATATGGTAAAAACATTTAGACCTTATCTAAACTTTTTCTAATCTTTTCTGTGTTGAAAGAAAGACTGATGACCTTTACTTTTCTTCCTTAAAAGCTTAACATGTTGGCCTAGCTGGCATCAATTCATAGGTCTTAGAAACACTTTTTTGTCCTGAGGTTGTACCTAAAATTTCTTTTCCAGGACTATGTCCATAAAGACTCCTTTCAGAATTCAGAGCAGGCTCTGCCTTGAGTGACGCATTTGCCTCGGGTTGGAAGCCAGCTGGCTGCTCCTGCTCCAACGGTTACGAGCTCACAATGCCTTCTAGTTTGTCTGTAGCCATACCTGTGGTAGCAAATGAATATCCAAAAGCTGAAAATCTGAGCTTCAGCTAATGGACAAATTTATAGAGGGTGTAGATAAAATACAAATGCTTAATACTTTCAATGTTAGCTAGAAGACAATCACATTTTGTAAATATCTTTAGAATTGGCAAAACTAAGAAAAATCAGAGTAAGCCTCTAGGGCATATTGAGTCTCTGCAATAAACAAGTGATCACTACTGTCATCCTTTTAGGGGTCGATTAGATTAAGAAATAATAAAGCTTACTCAAAGTCTGCTTGTTTTTTCCTAATCACAATATTCTTCTCTATGAGGATGAGCATGCTGTAGTGGCAGTTTTTGGAGGTGAGATTTCTAGAAATAGTACCTTAAATGTCATCAGTTTCCTTCTTCATTTACACCTGGTATCTGATATTATATAATATATTTCACACTGCAGATATTATTAATTTATTCATTTGGATTTCAATGGTCCTAAATTCTGAAAATGCATCATTTATTTTCAATTTTTTCCCTCTCATACCTCCAACAAACCAATAGAAAAGAAGTGAGAATTTAAATAAGACAAAAGCTTCCTGTGGTTTCAGTCAGAGGTTTAGTGGTGGTCGTTGACCTTGGTTTTGAGATATTTTCCTGGATATAAATTTGTTTTCTCTTTCTTACAGAATCACAATTTCTCTAGTCTCTGGATGAAGACAACATGACAAAACAACCTGGGGTTTGCTGCTGCTTTTCTTCCCTATAATTATAAAACAATTAAGATGTGTAAACTCAGCATGAGAGAAAAGAAGATGAGAGCAGCTTTAACTGGAAGACTGTCATTGTCTCTGTGGCAGGGATAATGCTTTTATGGTTTTATTTTCAGAAACACCAAAATAACTATTTAAAGATTCTTCTAGGAAAATAGATAAGATTTTCACTTGCAAAACGTTATAGAAAAAAGAATGCAAAATGTGTTTCAGATACACCAAAAAGGCACACAAGGGTGGGTAATTACATTTCATATGATGTATTACAGTTAACCTTTAATAGGTAATTCATTCTAAAGTGGGTGGTTCACCAGCATCATGAACCACTCACAGTTTTCTACATTATAGGAAAGAACATAGGTGGTAGAGCCAAGCATTGATGTTTAAGAAAAATATAAATCATAACCTCTGAAGCAAGAAATAATATACTAAAATGTCTTCAATTAAAATTCACTTCCCATCCTCTCCTTCATTTCCCCAGTCTCTCCCCCCAAATAAGCATATCTGATAACAACTAAATATGTAAGTTTAGGAACTCTGTGATGAAAAGAGGTTTATTTGGCTTACAGTTCTGAAGGCTGAAAAGTCCCAACAGCCTGGTGCTGGTTCTGGCCATGTGTCTCCAGGCTGCATCACCCACAAAGGCATCATGGAAGAAGCATGTGTGTGAAGGAAAACTTAAATAGTATGGAGAAAGAAAGAAAGAAAGAAAGAGTGTGGGAGGCATCAGGCTTGTTTTTGTGTATAGCCTCACTCATGGAAACTGATTGGCATCTCATGAGAACTGAAATAATATTTTTTCTACATAGGTAGAAAGTATTCCCAGTGACCAAATAACATTGACTCAAGCCCTATTCTTATAATCTCCCAAGATGAAATCTTGGAAAATGCACTTAATCCCTATCCAAAGAATGCACCCAATTTGATTTCACTCATTCATTAAACAGATAAAGAACTTCTTTTAGATGCCAGATATTCTTGTAAGAACTAAGGGTATGGCAGTGATCAAAATAAAGTTCTCCTTCCTTCAAAGGTAATATCCTAGGCAAATGAACAAAACATCTATTATGTAATCATAAGTGTTATAAAGAAACAATAAAAGCTGAGTAACGAAAGTGGTATACATGCATTTAGATAAGGTGAAAGTGAAATAAAGCTTTCCTGGAGATCTAACAATCTAACCGTGTTCATATATATAGCTACCTCCCAATCCACAATGGTTGGGAGAAGAATGGGTGCAAAGTTTGTGAAACACAAGAGACTATGGAATGGTCCAAGCTACAGTGGCTACAGTGAGTGAACAAGAAATACTAGAAGAGAGAGTAATGAAAAGTGTATCCTCTTTTGTCAGAATACACAAACCTCATTAGCAACTGGGCCCTAGAAGCAGCTAAATCAACTGAGCCTCAATTCTGGCTGTGCATTCCAATCAGTTTAGGAATCTTTTCATACAAAAATATAATACCTAAATCCAAACCCTTGAAATTGTGATTTTATTTGTTTACTTATTTATTTTTTATTTGATATTCACATATTTCAAAATTCCACTGAATAATTCTAAAATACAATCAAAATAGACTCATTGACTGAAGTTTTCTTGAGTGAAATGAAATTGAATTTTACCACTAGTGGATAATAGTAATTATTTAATCCTGGTAGCATAATCTTTAAGTATAGCAATGTTGTGGATTTATTTGGGAGACCATTTTTTTTTTTTTTTACTAGTTACATGCTATATTTAAGTTCCCTGATTTTTGGCGGGGGAGGGGTGGCTGTGCAAAAGCAGGAAGGCTGGATGCCTACTCCCACATGTGTAATGTTGTGACACAATGCATAATCCACTCTGCAAGTGGAAGCTATTTCAAATGTGAAAAATCATGTAGG
The DNA here is from genome assembly GCF_023159225.1 of Perognathus longimembris pacificus. Lineage (NCBI taxonomy): Eukaryota > Metazoa > Chordata > Mammalia > Rodentia > Heteromyidae > Perognathus > Perognathus longimembris. The sequence goes on from NC_063167.1 coordinate 52,664,704, forward strand.
AGAGTTGCCTGTGAGCAGAAACATTAGAATAAAGATATTCTTAGAAAACTGTAATTATGCAGGATTTTAAAATAAGGTAGACATTTCAAAAGAATTAGCAACAAGCCATCACGACACCAGGATTTTGGTAATGGTGATAAAAGAATATGAGTTTCCTTTTGTGGGGATAAAAAATTGTTTAGAAAAGTTCATTGTAGAATAGAATTTGGAGCTGAAAGTGATGGACTCATTTGTCTTCTTCATGAATTGGAAGCCCAAGATAAATGTGGAGCTTGCCCAGAGCTGCCCAGTAAGTGGTAAAGTTAGAGCCAGCATTTTCATCTCCTAACTCACAATCTAGTGTCCTGTTCCCTAAATTACAAGTAAACCAAATTTATGCATTTGCATCCCCGAATGAAACAATTTTAACCTAATAATATGTAATTTCACATACAAAGAACGTCAGCAATGTCATTAAAAGAGATGAGGTTAGAAGTTGGTGCAGAGAAACATTTGTAACATGCCAAGGGCCTGGCTTTCTGAAGTATTACACAAAAAGAATTCAGAAATAGTATATCTGGGCAAACAAAGGAATCTACTTCTCTCTGTCGCTTTATCTTCTGAGCCATGAAAGCTCCGTTTATGAACCTAATTTAATGGCTTCTTTCCTAAGTGGGAATATGGAAGCCTAACAAAGTGAGATTCCCACCACAATGTGAGAGTCATGCCTGAGCATCAAGAGGGCTCCATGGCTTTGCAAGCTTTTAAGGCAATTCAGAGAAAAGATGGATATAGAGTGGGAAAAGCAAAATGACAAAAGAAATAACAACACTATTTTAAAGCAGAAAGAAAAGTTACGGCTCTGATCATCTTTCCTCCATTTTAATATTAGTGATACTGTTTGAAGGATTCCAACTTGGCAGATCACATGGTTAAAAAGTGTCCTTTGAAAAACAGCAATGGGAGAGAATATGTGCATGCCAACTGAGAGTGCTCTTTTATGTGCATATCTTTTGAGAGCATGGGGAGAACCCTTCTCTCATTCTCACTCTGAGCCCCACGGTGCAGTGGGTAAGGAGGCCACCGGTAAATGGAGCGTGGATTCTCTCAGCCCGCAGAACCTCCGCTGGATGGCGCCCGAGGTGTTCACGCAGTGCACACAGCACACCATCAAAGCTGATGTGTTCAGCTACTCCTCTGTCTGTGGGAACTGCTCACTGGAGAAATCCCTTTGCTCATCTCAAGCCAGGTGAGTCACGCCGTGCTCGGTCCCTGTCCTCTGCTCAGAGCCGCTCCACAACTTGAAGCAACATTGTATTTTTTTAACCCTCTAATGGTTATTGTCATTGGGATGACAAGAAAAAAAAGTTAAGTGAAAATTCATAAATTGTTTTAAGATATATGTTAATCAAAAAAATAATGATTTGATCTGTAAACTTAGATTCTGGAACGTAGACATGTAGGAATATTTTATGATGCCCTTGTGGCATTTGGCATGAAATAATGAAGACAAATACTGTATTTACTTCTTGAAAACAGATTTTAGAAGTCTTCTAATACGTATATTGAGGTGAGAAAGCAGCAACCCAAAAACAACCTCGTAAAGCTAAAATCCTTTGCCTGATATGTATGCATATGCTATATATATGTAGCAACACTTTTCTAATTCTTTTCTATACATTTTCTCCATAGTATTTTTGGAGTGCTTTTCACAGTTATTATGCCCTGCATGTGATTTATTAACCTTTTTAGTATACTGATGATGCAATTGTCCAAATCTTTGTGTACACTTTTCATATTTTTAAATGATGAGATTTATTTTTTGTTCCAGTTTGAGAGTACAAATTCTATTTTGAATTGGACCAATATTTTCATTTCATAAGGCGATTTGCTGCTGTCAGTGTTTCTCAGAGTTAGTATTGTGATACAAAAGGTGGATATAAAACAAATCAATTACAATTATCGATATGCCAGGATATATTATTATGAGAGAAACATCTTCATTCTCTTTTTTACCGGTGTTAATCCAGTCATCTGGTCCCATTGTTTTGTTTTCTTGGTCCAGGGACTTGAATTCAAGGCCTGCTCACTGTCACTAAGCACCTACCACCTAAACCACTAAGCTCTACCACCTGAGCCACAAGCTCCATTTCTGTTTTTTGTTATTTGTTTTATGTGTTGTTGTTGTTTTCTTTTTGATGATTAATTGGAGAGAAGGGTATAGGACTTTTTGCTAGGTGGCCTGAACACTGTAATCTTTAGATGTCAGCCTACTGAGTACTTAGGATTACAGGTATAAGCCACCAGGACCCAGGGAGATTCTGTTGAATAACTCCTAACCCACTGTGGAATTATCTACTATTTCCATCATCATCCAGTATTTCCCTAATTCAAGAACTAGTCTTCCATTTATGATCATTGCGATAGAGCTTTTGAAAAAAATCAAACCTATTTTAAAATCAAATTTGTGAAAGATAATATGGAAATTTACTTTTTTGATTTTTTTCAATTTAATGAGTTTTAGTAAATATATACTGTTTTAGTAAATATATATTAGTGAGTAACCATAACTTCAACCAACAACTTTCCTTGTGCATCTTTGAATCACTACACTTCTCCCACCTCTATGCTACTGCCAACCACTGATCTGATTCTTACAAGCTTTCTGTTTCTAGAATGTTGTATAACTGGAATCATGTTGCTACATCTATCAATAATTCATTCTTTTTCTAATATCATTTTTCTAACCTCATTTTGTCTAATGCCTCATGGCAAATATGCCTCAATTTTTGATGCAGAAACAAATCAGTCACCATTGAAGTTGCTCTCATTGGAGCAATTATGACTTACAATTACAGACATTCTGAAGTTCAAGGGCAGAGGCATGTTCCAGTTCCAGAAGAGAAAACTAATTTGACAACCTGTTGTCTACTTCTTTATTTTACTAGGACCCTCAATACACTGAATATTGCTGGTCCAAATTGATACATGTAGACCTTCTTTGTCTCAGTCTACTTATTTTAATCATAGTCTCTTCCAGAAACATGCTAATAGACACACCCAGAAATGATGTTTTGCCAGCTATCTGGGTATCCCTGAGCCAGTCAAGTTAAGGCTTAAATTGACCATCACAGATTTGTTTGTCAAAAATGGAAGTGGTGTTTTAAGAAGGTGTATAATATAATTTTCTACTTAATATTACAATGTACTTGTCTTGTTGTATACCAAAAGGTGGAATGGAAGCATTCCAAATCAGTCAATGAAACTAACTTTTATAAAATAAATGTCTATGATTTTGATTGTACTGGTTTTGGAAGAGAAAACTGGTTGAGGAATATCTGAATAGGACTTTCATGAGGAAGTGGAAATACAAAGAGGATAGAAGAGGCAATGGTGATGTGATGGCTTCTAGTTTAGTCTTCAGGGTGGTGGTAGATACAAGGCAAAGAGCCCATTTGTGAGAGAAATGAGAATGAGAAGAAAAAGAGCCCAAGAGTAAGGTCAAACAGAGAGGAAAACCAGGCAACATGAAAAAGAAAGTTGGTACATAGTGGCATGAAAGCTGTCCTGGACACATTTCAAAGGAAGAAATCAACACCTGCTTCTCAGATTTTACTTCTCTCCTGGGCTTGTCTCATTTGATATATCATGAAAAACCAAAGAAGAAAGCCATGATTAATCCATCAATGTGGACTTTTTCCAATCTCATTCCCCTATAAGCAGGTACCCAATTTTTTAGACCACTTTCAGATCATAGTTGCTAGCCAAAGAAGAGAGCCTCTTGTTTTCCTCTCTCCCTATATAGTGCCAGCTGCTTTACAAAGAGACTCAACTTTTTTTTTTAAAGTTTTTATTATAAAACTGATGTACAGAGAGGTTACAGTTTCACACGTTAGGCATTGGTTACATTTCTTGTACTGTTTGTTACCTTGTCCCTCATACCCCCCTCCGCCCACCCCCGTCCCCCCCTGTGGTGTTCAGTTCACTTACACCAAACAGTTTTGCAAGTATTGCTTTTGTTGTTGTTTCTCGTATTTTACCCTTTGAAGAGACTCAACTTTGTGTCCTGATATACTTGAATCCCAAACTCTTAAGTCTGTGATGGACAGTAAATTAAAAACATCTGCCAATTTATTGTAGCCAAGTTTTGGTAAGACTTCATACTGCAATTTTAATCCTAAATTGCAAAGTAGAAATCCTAGAGTCAAATATGGCTTGAGAGACTTTGGGCGGGGTCTCACATAAGGTTTGTAAAAATATGAATTATAGTATATTTAGAGACATGGTTAATCCACTGGGTTCATACTTGTAGCCATCAGTTTTCTACCCCTTCTTAAATCAGAGTTGATTATATTCTTTGTCATACATGATTTAGATCCTAAACATCCTGAATATAATACTCTAAAGAGTTTTTCAACCCTCTGATTTTCTTAAACAAGTGTTTGGGAAAAAAAGAGAATGCTAATCCTGTGCTTATTGTGTTAATCTTTATCAATGATATGGAAAGATCAGAATAGTCCAATAGATGGTGACATTTCTATGAATATAGCTGATATGAACATGCTGATATTTCATTATGCTGACAAAGATTTCAATGAGAACAGACAATAGTTCGAATTAATCTATTCTTCTGACAATATGTAATGAGAGTGAGATGTGGTTTAAAAAATTAAGTCTTTCTTCGTACAACCTCAAGATAGCAATCTCATCGTCTCTCTTAGATGCTATACACTTCGGTGATACATCACTGAAAAGTGTCAGTTTAACGAAGAATGTGTCTAAGCTCTTGCTGAGATTGTAGAACACATTTGCTTTGTCTCACCGCAGCTTGGCTCATTAAAAGCAATGGAGTACAATCAATTGTACTTTTAGAACACATATACTTAATCAAAATTGAATAGAAAATTCTGAAAATTTTATCTTGGTCAAAACTAACAAAACATTTAAATTTATCACTTCTTAACAATTAATAGAAAAGGCTGCATTTCATTCTACAAAATACTAGACTATATGAGATTACTTTAGGATTTCAGAATCTGCTACTGACTTATCAAGGAACTGATGATTGAGAACTGCATAATAATCATCTTGATAGTAGGCATCATGAACTGATTCTCATGGTATATAAACTGAGTTGCAGTCTTAAATTCCATAGTTATATGTGGAATTTTACTTGATCTTCATGCCTTAAAAGAACTCCAAAAAAGCCCTAAAAATTCTGGTCATCTAAATAGAACAGAAAATATACAGTGTTATTTTGACACCTACTTCCATCAGTTCAGACTAAATGGGATGAGAGCATATCTTAGATTTGTAGAAAATGTTAACAGCAACAACACAGCTAACACTTACTGGGAATCACCAGTGTGCCAGGAACTATGCATATGAAATTAGTCCTAACACCCTGTGATTTAGGTTCTGTTAAGATTAGACACATGTTCACTGTCGCATGCTAGTAAAAGGTGTAGTAAGGATTAACTGCATGGCTTTCTCTCTCAGAAGCCGATGGTCATCACCATTACACGTTGTCTTCCCTGTTGCATCTCACTGTTAGCAAAATTATTACTCACAGAGGCAAATTGGCTTAATAAGGTCTCCCAGAGAGTTTAGAGCAAAGCCAGACTGGAAATTAGCCTGCCAGATTTCCTGTACAGGGTATTTCTTAATATATCATACTGCTTTGCTTTATTGAAGCCTTTTACTAAATGTTTTTAACAAAAGATAAGATTATTGACTAAATTTGCCACTCAATCTCAATTATTTGCCTTATTGTCATGTAATTTAATCTTAAGCTACACATTATATTCATTGTACAATGTTTTTAATGGCTAGGCATTGTCTTCTGTTCTGAAAAATATTGAATGAGTAAAATATTCATTGTCATCAATGTCATTCATCCATTTATTCAATAAATATTTGCTACACTGAATATAACAAATCTGTATCCATTTTCAGGTAATGTTTTGAGCTACCACATTTATTTATTCATTTATTTATTCATCATTATAATTTTAGAATATCTGTTAATTGCCAGATACTATGATAGGCACAAGAGATACAGAGTCATAGCCCTAGCTTCAAGGTATTTATGATCTACACAGCAAAGCAAGAAAGTAAGCAGGTGATTTAGTCAGATACATTTGATGTTATTGTAATATAATGTTCTATGGCAGTGAACCCGAAGAGCACCAAAGAAGAGTCAGTCTAATCTAATACCTAAAAGACAGAAGATGCTATGAAGAAAATTCAGGTATGGAAGAGAGTTTGAGGCAAAAGAAATCATATTTTAGAATTTATGAATACACACTAAAAGTAACTGAAATATCCATTCATTCATTGATTATTAGTCTTTTAACCAAATTTTATTGGGAAATATATATTTTTTAATTTTAATTATTATTTTTATGTCTTATATTCTTATAACTTAATCATAAGTTAATTCTAATTTTTAATTTTTTCCAAAATTTATAAACCAAAATGCAAAATTTAATATACTTTACCTATTGTCAACTTATCTAGATGGATGCCAGTTGTTACATATTCTAATTGATGCCTGTGCTATGGCTTCTAGGTCTGTCCTTATTGAGGGACAAAACTGACAATCTCCACTCATATCTTTCTTTTCTTGATAAACAATGAGGAATTTGAAACCACAAATTGACCCCATGGTTACATATACCCTTGAGGCAGACTCACAAAATTGTGTTTAACTCAGTTCTGACTACGTACCACAGAGGAAAAAACTATTTTTCTAGAATTTGCTTTCCAATATGGAATCCAATAACAACTATTTAAATTCAAAGTTGTATTAAATGAAAATAACTCAACTAAAATTTCACTTTCTAAAACATGGTTGATTCAGAGATAAATCAAAGTGTAATTCTTTAGACAGACTAAATTATAGTTCAACACTAAGGAATGTATACTGGAAAGGAGTTGGTGGGATGAAGACAAAGGAGATAGAAAAAAGAAGAGACAAAAAAGGAATAATACAATAAAAAAATTCATTGTTCACCCTACAACATTAAGAAAATTGAGGGAAGGGGTGGGTTGAAATGGGTGACTGAGCAAGATGCATTGCATTCATAAACTGCTTTACTGAATGGCATGTCCTTTCTATAACTACTTAAATATTCTATGTAATAAAAATCATATCTAACATATAATAAAGTATATAATATGTTTTATCTTTGAATATATTTTATGATTAAAAATTATACCTATATAAGGATTCTGTTTCTTAGACATGCTGTCAAGAGTCTTGTGCTAAATTATTGTATAATGCAGAACATTTTCATCATGGTAGAAAGTTCTCAACACCATTCTTCTCTAGAAGGTAGTTACATATTTAATAAACTATCTCAGGATAGTACTGAAAATAAATGCTTAAGAGTTGGTTTTAGCCCTATGCCTTTTTTTTTTTTTTTGGCCAGTCCTGGGCCTTGGACTCGGGGACTGAGCACTGTCCCTGGCTTTCTTTTTGCTCAAGGCTAGCACTCTGCCGCTTGAGCCACAGCACCCCTTCTGGCCGTTTTCTTTATATGTGGTGCTGGGGAATCGAACCCAAGGCTTCATGTATGGGAGGCAAGCTCTCTTGCCACTAGGCCATATCCCCAGCCCGAGCCCTATGCCTTTTTAATGGGAAGGCATTCTTTGTGAAAGTGGAAACCAACATTCAATATCATTAAACATCTTTTATAAGAATCAAAGTAAAAATTTGATGAGCGCGCTGACAGTCTCATTCCTGAATCTATTCTATCAGACAATTTCCCAGCTGTTAGTGAAGCATGGTGGATGGGCAAGGCTAACAAAACCATCTCAACATAACAAGTCTCGATTCAATGACCGCTCATGCTGTGTTGCTCACTTTCTGGTGGAGGTGTTAATGAGTAATGTCTCAGCCAAAAGTGCGTAGAACAATTTAGATGAGGAGTTGCCAAGTGTGCAGAATACACTTTGAGTAATGAAGAATTAAGTATCACTCATCTAAAACTGATTTTGCAGATACAATGCAAAGAAGCAAAAAGGCTACTCGACATTTACTCATAATCTACAAGCATCTCAATGGGAGATCACTGGGATATGCATTGGGGATGAACACATTTTATAAATAGTCCTTTTCCATTCATTAGCAGAGCTATAATTAGTTTAGATGCTTTTACTAGACTGGTTTATCTGTGTATAATAGTATTACCAGCATAAAATTCTCCAAATGATAATAAGGTTAAATATAGCAAAGTAAGGTAGTCAGAATAGTGATAATTGTTCATTTTCTTATTGATTTATCTAATTCTGAAAGGAAATTGAAATAGTTGAGAGTCACCATCAAAAAGAATCTAATATACCTAACTTTTGGGAATACAGAAGACACATTTGGCAAGAAAAAACACAACCTAAACAATAATGAATGGATTTATTTGCTTCTAATTAGTCAAAGGTTTCTTATGGTGCAGAGGTTAAAAACTTCCTCACATACTTGTTACTTGAGAGTAATAATTAATACGTCACTTTAGAAAGTAGTTGTTCATCAGAGTGTACCAAAGCCTTTAAGGTAGATATGCCCTCTGACATAGTATGTTTCCCTCAGTATATTATAACATGTAGGCAAAAGTGACACAGAAAAGAAAAAGATTATGTAAAGTCTTCAAAACAACCTTATACTGTGAAGAGATTAAGTAAATCACAACTAACTGCAAATTAATTAAAAACATGTTAAAATAGAGTTTAATAACATGAGAAATGTGTAATTACTCTGTTTTAGTTTAGGGAGAAGGTATTATACAATTGTATATCAATTTAGATTCAAACAATAAAGCATATACAAGAAAATGTCAAAATATTTTAATAATGATTCCCTCTGATTGATAAAATTATAATCTTACTAATTTTTCTAATTTCTCAAGTTCTACAAAGAATACATGTTGTTTTACAATTGTCAAAATTACACCTTCACTCAGAATAATCTATAAAGCAAAAACATTTATTATATCATTTATAATTTCACTAATCTGGAAATAGATAAACAGAATTAAATGGAAATACACTTTGGTGAGAGAATTTTTGGTTTAACCTCTCAAAAGTCATTAATATATAGACAGATGCTTTCAATATCACAGACTGAAAGATAAGAAGACATAATCCTCACACCACTTCAGAGAAACTTTTCTAAAGGATAGACAACGTCATATGTTGTTTACAAAGTATTTTCATTATAATGTACTTGAAAAAATGTGCTTTGGAAAAAAAGGCTACACCAATTATTAATTAAATTTTAAATGCATATAAATTGGAAAATACACACTCTCCTCACCCTAAAAAATAATAGCTACTCTGTTTGGATGGCTGCTAAAATTACTCAAGGGGTTTATGTTTATACATAACATATTGACACCAAACCTATTCAGTAAAAGTAGTTTAAAGTTTGGTTTTCAAAGGGGCATTGAAATCATTGATTGTAGAAAGGGGAAACAATATTGGCACTTGGGAATCTACAATGAAGCTCCAAAGATCACAACATCATGATATGAAATTGTAGATGAGCAGTATTAGAAATTCATGTCCATGCACAATAGTAGTAGTATTAGCTGAGGTAATGGATTTGATTACCTAATAGAATTTAACAAGGAGTACTTGGCTTATACATGCTAAAAAATAAGAAATTTTTTATTCATATTACTAATAGTCACATTAAAAATGTTTTCTAAGAATATCCTGGTGCCTTCAGTAGTACAAAGTCCAGTGGCATGTCATATCTTGCTAAATATACACACTCTTTTTAGCCTTAATTTAGGACATTTCACAGTCTTTTCTAATCCTTTGAATCCTTACTTCCCATAACATTATGCACATAACCTATACATCAAATACTGGAAACTACTTGCTCCTTGTGTGTTCTTATGCTCCTTTATAAATTTCTTCTGCCTCCTGTTTAGTGAACCCTGAGCTAAAGTTCAACTTGGGAGTATGAAATTATCCATTCTTTTGTTTAAAACATAAAGGGAAAAGACAGTGTAGAGGTCACTGTGAATCCCTGCTGATGTTGTACGGTATTAAATTTTTATGATTTTTGTTTTGTATCTACATATGTTTCTTGAAATAAACAGGTGCATTTGGAACCTTTTTCATCCCTGCAGCAGCAGACATGGCTTATCACCATATCGAGGCTTCCTATTGGCTATTCCATCCCCAAGCCCATGTCTTCTCTGCTGATGCGAGGGTGGAACGCCTGTCCTGAAGTGAGTAAATTTTGCTTCCTTTTATAAATGTGTTATGGTCAAAATCTGTCACAAATAGTGTAGCTCCAAAGTCTATTTTCAGTGTATATTTTAAGACTGTCAAAGTGGGAAGAGTGATTTGCCTTCTGCGCTTTATTCTAATTGCCTCAAGAGATCTGTATATCTCATATTTCTCTGCTCCTGCTCTCTGATTTTGAAATGTTTCTCACAACTGATTAGTGGATAAAGAAAGGACCAGGGTATGACAGATGATTCAGTCTCATCCCAGCTGCAATTTTATTAAGTATGCTTAAGCCACACTTAGTCATTGTCTGAAGAAAGAACTTTGTCACCAGATGGAATTGTGTTGGCTTTTCACACAAGGCACGTTTTCAAGAAGAGATCTCAGGGTCTCTGGCTCCTACTGGAGTCAGAAAACCAGGTCTTCATTGATTTCCAGCACTGAGTGACTGTGTGAGAGTGTGGTTAGCAGCATAGATTTAAAAGTTCAAATTGATAGATCAGTGTTATGGAAAAAGTAAGAACAAAGTAAAGTGGAATATATAAACAGTGGAAAGAACATTTTAAGTGTGGTAACTGCCTAATGATCCCAGTGTGAAATCCTACAGCATCAGTCTCCAAGAAATGGAGATGGTTTATTGAAAGTCTTGTGTTTTGACATTAGCCCATTGGTTTGCCTTTGAGTAGAGGGTGTTAGTTATTCACACTGTGCATTTTTCACAGTCAAAATCCTCATACAGAAAGATTTAATGGCTCTCATTTGTTTGGTTCAAACCATTCCTATTGTGCTTTCCTTATTCATTCCTGTTTCTCAACCTTCCTAGACACTGTCTCTCTTCAACAGGAGAGCAGATGCTGGAGAGTATCTAACCACAGGTGAAACAGGATCAAGTATACCCCAGACATAGGGAAAGAGAAAGCAAATTCCCCATTCTTTGTCTAAAGACAAAACCCAACCACAGTCATTACCCAGTCCCATTTGTATACACTGAGGACCCTCTTTTGAGGAAAAAGGAAAGTTAGATGTGGATGGAGTGGCTCAGCAGGTAAATTCCTTGTCTGACTATTCAATCTGACCATGTTTATATACTTATTTGTTTAGGATCTTCTCATTACTACAGTGTTAGTTCTTTGTTTTCTTTTGTTCATTGCTCTAACCCTAGAGCTTAATGCTAGATGTAGTAGATGTGAAAACATATTTGCTGAAGAAATGAATTTGAATCTCACTACTGCTGATCCATGCCTCTGATCCTACATCTTGATGTAGAAAATTTTATTGAACACTTATTATTGAAAATTACGTGACTAAAATAGTTTTATAGAATATTTCCTTGTCTTTCAATATTTACCACAAGGATGTTTTTGGAGGGAAGATAGGTTAGCACCTGATCTAGAATGCTTTCTTCTCTGTGAGAAGACAAGTATATCAATGTTTAGCATAAAGTGACAACCAGGGGAATCATTTTAGCTTTTATGAACTCCCCCTCATGATTATAGAAAAGCAATGTGTAAAATTTTTAATTTGGGGACAAATTCAAGTCATTGACAACTTGCAATATAATTTGGGATCATAATGTATGACTTGAGCAAAATGTGGGAAAATAGGAAAGACAAGCTGGGATAGGGTCAGGAAGAATACCATTAAGGAAAAATGTGTATTTCTAAGGACATATAGAAAAGATCAAAACAGGGTCTGGGAATGTGGTTAGGGGCAGAGTGCTTTCCTAGTGTGCATGAAGGTATGATCTGGATTCCTCAATACCACATACACAGAAAAAGCTGGAAGTAAGGAGTGCTGTGATGCAACAGGTAGAGTGCCTGGAGCAAAAGAAGCTCAGGGACAGTGCCCAGGTCCTCAGGGATCAAGACTGGCAAAAAGAAAAAGAAAGAAGGAAAGAAGGAAGGAAAGAAAAGACCAAAACTGATGGCTTAGTAGAAAAGTTGTACTGCTCAGTAGTGAAATTTATCAGCAGAGTCAGAGCTCTATTGAGGTTTAAGGATGAAGGGGGAAAAGCATCGAATGAAAAAACAATGTCTCTTCCTTGCTGTGTATACCCAGGTTTGTCAGTTAGTGGAGTCCTGAGTTATGAAGTTGAGCTGCATTGAGCTGTTGTCATTAGATCTCCCAGCCAAGGGAAGTTGTGAAAAAAAGCAGTGGATTAATTTTTATTTTCCTTCAATGATTAATTTAGTAAGCCCCTACTCTGTACTTCCCAGAAATAAGGGTTCATATTTCAATAAATTGTGCTCTCAAGAATCTTTGGGGGGCTGGGAATATGGCCTAATGGCAAGAGTGCTTGCCTCCTATACATGAAGCCCTGGGTTCAATTCCTCAGCACCACATATATAGAAAAGGCCAGAGGTGGCGCTGTGGCTCAAGTGGTAGAGTGCTAGCCTTGAGCAAAAAGAAGCCAGGGACAGTGCTCAGGCCCTGAGTCCAAGCCCCAGGACTGGCCAAAAAAAAAAAAAAAAAAAAAAAAAAGAATCTTTGGGCTTGGAGACTCATAAAGGTAAGTTGAATAAACATTACTTAATTTATACTTACAAGCCAAGATGAGAGAAAGCAAAAGTCTGAGAATGTATACTAAAGTAATAGCAATAAATTGAAAGACAAATTGTGTAGGCAGGGAATTCTTCCTAATACACGTAATACTTGAGCTGAGGTCATAAGCTTCAATAAGTGCTTGCTAAATGAAGGGTTAGTGAGAGAGTAAAACAGGTTAAGCGAAGAGACCATGTAGAGATTTATTGGGAGAAAAGATGAAAGACCTGCTAGTCATTGGTTCATGGTAGTGAGGAGTTAAATCTCTTTGCCTGGAATCATTTGAAACAAGCTCGTTAAGTGTAAGACACTCAAGCCATGCTAACCTGGTCATTATATTTTAGCTTACCAACCTCTTGAATCAATCTTTGATTTCTATCTTCTCTCATGCTTTGAATATAAGCACAATATTTTTCCTATATACATTTTGTTACTGAAGCAGTGTACGTTTCTAGCCTATGGGAAAAAGAGAACATTGTTGGAAAAGGCAGCATGACTGTATCAGAGCAATGAGAGGCAGAATCCATAAAAACCAGGATAGAGAATTTTGACATGAAAATTACAGATGGTTTTATTTTTGCCTCTAAAGCATTAAATTATATAATAAAAGTAATTTGGAGTAATTTCATTTAAGGTGGCTATGAAGAAATCATTGTCTTATACACACACACACATACATTGATATGTATTTCTAGAATGATTAAAACATTGAAGGATATTGTAGTATTCATAGTAATAGTTCAGAAGGCTGAAAAGTACATCTTCCCACATTTTTCTGAAATGTTTATTAACACAATGATTCTGGGGCTTGATCCTAAAGCTAAATCTAATAGAAATCTCTGGGATGGAGCCTGAAGCTCCATTCTCACAAGCATCCTAGAAACATGTGCCCCCAAAAGTAGAGCATTAGAGGACTGAAATGGCAGCAAAAGATAGTGAAGTCCTGTCAGCCAGCTGGGCTGCTCTCACTGTAATCCACTTGATTATAACACAGCCGACAATGGTTGCCATGGGGATCAAGGGGCAAAAGTAAGTCTGAGACCTCCTTCAAAGGAAGCCACATAAGGAAGTGAAAGACTGGATTTCAGAAATGGAAGACAGGAAAAGTGTCATTGCTGCCTTCTGAGAGTCAGCTAGCTACCAAGAGTAAGCATTAGACTTTTACATATCCAGGATGTATGTCAGTGAGAAGAAAGAACAAAGCTAAGGACTGTACAGTAAAGGGATAATGTTTTACAAAAATAAAATAAAGTAAAGGGACATATATATGTCCCTTTACTTTATATATATATACATATATATATGTCCCTTTACTTTATATATATATGTGTGTCCCTTTACATATATATAGTAACCTGATCTACAAAGCTGAGGGAGCTATCAGGATACACAGAGTAATCAGTAAACTTACCAAGCAGGTTATTGGCATGGCTATTTGTATTTGTTGTTGTTCTTGTTTTCTTTTTCCTTAACGGTATGGAACAAAATAGAATGGAGAAAGCAGACAGATGGCAGAGGAGTTCAGCTCAATCAGAGAGGCTGAATAAAAACAGAGGGGACAGAAAATGAAATTTAAAACAAGAGAGTTCTGAATGTGGGTGAGAAAGGAGAAGGCTAAGAACTTTCAAAGGGAGAAAGTTTTAGCTTTGGCTGACAATCTTGACTAGGAAGAGGAACAGAGAAAGGTGTATCATGTAAGGAATTTTGTTCTTGTGACCCTTAAGCTTTATGATTCCAAATCCAGATACATGTATACAAAGACCTACTCAGATAAGGAGATGATGAAAGAGGAAGATTAACCTTTGATTTCTCCCACTGTGAAATGTGAAACATAAAATTCTATGTTGTGAAGGTATACTCTAAACATTTCACTGGATGCCAATATATAAAGTTGTTTGAGTACTACCTAGATTTTGAAATACATCTGGGTTTGGATAAAAGGTGTTTATTCTGCTATCAATTTTACATCTAATATTTATAAGCACATTCAGTTTTTCAGCACAGGAGTGCTCACACCTAACAGTAGTGGTATGCTAAACTCAAGAGACCAAATCTTGAAACCTTATGATAATGGCTTATTTAGTTTTCAAATTCTTGTATTAATAACAATTGGCGATAAAACTTATTAAAATTCCTTTTGTTCCTGTTCCATTGCGTTGATCTGAAACCATTTGTTCTTTTTACTTGATCGAGGCTGAGATCGCCACCTCGTGGATATATGCAATTTTGCAGACTTTCTGAAGAAGTGCTGCTCACCCTGGAAATCCTTTTTTTTTTTTTTTCTTAGAGAAAGATAATTATCAACAGAAAAATTGAAAATGGATGAAATATAACAACATGCATATCGGCTATACTATTTTTAATAAAAATTTATATTATATTTCATATACTCATAATCACCTGCATAGAAAGCAATATTGTAATACCACTTATTGAGACATGTCTACCAATTTGCATAAAACAAGCATCAAATGCAAACCATTTTGTCATCCTTAATTTTCTACTTGTTTGAGGCTTTTTAAAATGCTTGGTTAAAAAATTAAAAACATTATTTTTCTAATTCTTTAAAAAAGTGTGGTCACCTATTGTATTAGACATATCCTGTAACTCCTCTGTTTTTCTGTGTTATACTCAATTGTGAATTTCTATGTTGTTGATCATGAAGAATTACTGAGGATTTGTTCTTCAAAAGAATGCATTGTGAAGTGTATGTGAAGGCAGAGGGGCAAGTCTGTATATTTTTTTGAAGAGAGCTAAGGTGGAAAATGATTATTTGGGTTGTTGTGTTCACTCCTCTCTGCCTCTAAAGGTGATTCATTAGCATCCTCAACAGATGCAGGGAGCACAGCAAGCTTTGCAGCAGAGTTCTCAGCTTCATTTTTATTTTCAGGAATATCTTCTGCCTTAAAACTACTGTCTTTCAACTCTGCTAATAGGGAAAGTACTTCTTGTGTCTCCACTCCCATGGTCCCTTCTCTGTGTGCACAATTGTGTTTATCTGAGGGAACATTTGGATTTCTTTCAAATCATGCACATTACTGTTATTTTGAATATCTATTTCATCATGAGGTATTGTGTTTTGGATTTCATGGGGAATTAGGATGGCAAAATCTTTAACTTTAATAGTGTCAACAGAACCCAAGTCATATAATATGTGTATTTCACTTTTTTCATTTGCCACGGTCTTCTGCCTTTCTTCAGTGGAGTTTTTCAGGGTCATTTTTGTGGTCCACATGAATGGACTAGAACTCATGCTGCTTTCGTCAAGTGTATCTTTCTCTGCTAGTTTTATCTCCAGTGCTTCATTGCCATCATCTTTGGGTGATGCATTTGTGCTATCAATTCCTTTCTCACCGCTATTGGTAAGACGCCAAGAAGCTTGCCTAGTAACAGGAGAAAAATTCCTATGTTTGGGAAGCTCTGTTCTACTTTGGAGTATGATAGAATTTGTTGGTGAGTTGTTCTTGGAGTGTGTCCAGGAAATGAGAGAGGAATCATAAATTTCTGTGCTAGGAAGAGATTGTCCTCCTTTACCCATAGAACACAGTTCCATAATTGGATGCGATTTTTTAAATTCTGCTATTGATAATTTCCCATCATTTCCAAGTTGTTTGTGATTTGAAATGTTCTCTTCATGTTGTAACAAAGCTTGATTCTGACCTAAAGTATATTCCTTGTTATTGGGGTCAGGTGGGTGTGTCCCTTGCAAATGTATTTGCTTCATCAAAGATGAAGAACACTGACTTAATTGGTTGGTGTTTGATTTGTTCTGGACTCTGTGTTTAGTGGGCTCTTTTCCTTTCTGGTCAATACCCTCCCTGGAAGGTGGAGATGGTAAAGTGTTATTTTCCCAAGTGTCAGGTAAATAACCGGGAAGTTCCGTTTGGAGCTGAGTTATATCTTGCTCTTGCTCAGCTGAAGATGTACCATGTGAGTGTCGGTGTGCATTGTTCCTCCTTGTATGATGATGCAAGGTTGCTGCATTCCCACAAGGAACCTGACCAGCTGGGTAACACCTGCTCTGTACAGAGAACTGCCTGTCTACAGACAAGGTATCAGCATAAACAGGAGGGGCAGGTTTAGTATTTCTTTTGTAATATGGGGCCTGCTTTGGAGCATGTTTGAGAGGTGGTCTTTTTAAAGAGGGTTTAGCACAGTTGTTACTCTCTCTCACAAAAGATACAGGATTTCTTTTGGCTTTTTCCTCCAAAGTTTTAGATAACTTCCTAGGCCATAACAATACTCGTTTATGCTTCTTTAGAAGTTCTGACAAGGATCTTTCTGAATGGACCCTGACTTTCCTAAAAGGATGTAAATTTAATTTAATCCTTTTGATAGAAGGTCTTGTTCTCTTGTTCAGAATCTGTGAATTAGCCAACCATCTACTCCCTTCCTTTTTCTCTCCAGGGTCGCTACATTTGGTGAAATCCAAAGTAGGCACTTGGTTACTTTGATTTTCCTGCTGTTTCTGATGGGTTGGTGTTTCAGGGGATAGCAAGCTTTTTTTTGGTAGTAAGTTAGAATGATGAAAGCTAGCCCTCTTTGTGGAATGCATTTTCTTGATTTTTGTTGAAAACCTTGGTAAATCTATATTATCCTCACTCATAAGAAATTTTTCTATTGCATTATTAATTTGGATTTGCTCTTTCTCAAACTTAGAAAGTTCTCTATATTTGGGCTTCCTTTCCTTCATATAAACTTGAAATTGATCACAGGGCACATATTTACAGATAAGGGGATTGTTAGGCTGAAAACACGTAGGCTTGCTCCATTTTATCAATCTTTGGGGACCATCATATTTTGATTTAGGTTTGTGTAGGAACCTTTGTATATAGTGTTCCTTGGGTTCACAAGGGTTGGATGGTGAGCTTGTAGTAAAATGTCTCTTCCTGTGAGGTTGTAAGCCATTGTCTTCTTTTTCTATTGGAGGCTGCCATGATCCATTTGTTAAATGCCTTTCAAGACTTTCTCTTGCCAAGGCTGAAGTAGATACTGTATATATTCTTCTAAATGTGTCAGTGCTGGTATCTGCTGAAAAATAAATGTGGGAATAGAGCACCAGACAGTGTTTTATTATTCCAACCAAACAAATGTGTAGAAACCTTACAAAAAGTGTGAAAATGGGCTCCCTTGTTACAACAATTCTTGAATATTTCCTAATTTTTGGCCAAATCCACTAAGGATATTTGGCAGTTGGTATGTCTGTAATGATATCCTCTGTGACCATATTTCAATTAGTTCTAATGGCTAACTTAGAAGTTGTAGAATTAGAAATATAAATGTATTCAGAGTTGAATATGTTTAGATTTGGTGTTGGTATTTTAGCTTTAAAGATGAATAATAAAAGATGAATCCTTTTTAAGTGGTATAGTAATTCTTTCTACACTCATTTCCAATAAAAACTAAAATATTGAGAAAATCATGACCACAATATTGCACAATATTCATGCTACAACTAAGTAACCTAAACAATAAAAGAAACATTTCTGGCTCATTGGAAAGCAAGAACATTTTTTTAAAATTGCCTTTAATTTAATACAATAATCATTAATATTTGTTTATTGAGTAGGTATATTGAAAGATAGCCTGGTTTCTGTCATTCTAGTCTCTGCCTGAGAGTTAAAAAATATATATAAGTATAATATTAATATGTCAAGTAATATTAATAAAATTAACTATATAATTAAGCACATGGTAAAGTACTGTGCTAAATGCTATTTATTCATTAACTAATTTAATAGTCACAAGAGCTATGACCCACTGGAAAAGTAGTGCTATCATGTGTATAATATATTAGTGCACACACACACACACACACACACTTCTTTTACAAAGGAGTAAACAAACTTGGAGCAGTTAAATTTTTCCCTTTATTAAACATCAGCTAAATTATGTGTCCAGAATCTGAACCCAGGTCTGTCTAATATTGATTTATAGCCTCTTAACCATGATGAATATTCAGTATAAAATTATGTATTATCAATGTACTTCTTCCTGTTTTGTGAAACTGTTTTTTAGTCAGAAAAAAAGGAAACATTTTTATTAAGAAGAAAAGGAGAACAAATGAACTATGCCCCAGACTAGCATCTAATTATAATCTAAGATCTGTTATCAACATTGTGGTTGGCCTTGGAGAAACTACTTACTCTTGTGTTATTAGAAGGTTAGACTAGATGAGAACCTTATGTGAGTATTCAAATTATACTGGGGAGAGAATTTGTGGCCTCTATCAGATTCTCAGAGAGTTCTGGAATGCAAAGATAAACAGAATTGTCCCACTAGATCATCTCTGGAATCTTCTCACTCCCTGAAAGTATATAATTCTGTATTTCCAAGCTACAAAGCATAAATACAGAGATCCTGTCTCCTCGCTAATCTCTCTTTTAGACTAAGAGTGGCCTTGGGTGTGTTCTCCTAAATATCTGCCCTCTACAGCTCTAGTGAAGCATTTCTCATATGGCACAATTTCAGGTGTTCAGTAAAAGTAATTGGTTTTTTGAAAATTAATTTTATTGTCAAGTTGATGTACAGGTAAGGTAGTGAGTACATTTCTTGACAAATTTTGTTACCAAATTGTATTGTCTGGTGCCAGTGGCCTCTGCCTATAATCCTAACTACCCACGAGGCTGAGATCTGATGATCATGGTTCAAAGCCAGCCTGGGCAGCAAAGTCCATAAGCCTCATCTCCAATTAACTATCAGAAAACCAAAAGTAGTGCTATGTCCTAAAGTGGTGACGTGCTAGCATTGAGTGCAAAAGCTCAGGGACAATGTCCTGGCTCTGAGCTCAAGCCCCATAACACAATCAAAAAACAAAAAACAATACAAAATAAGTTCTCCATGTGAAATGAGAGACTAGTTTGAAAATAGAAACCACATTCTCTTCTTTATGAAAGTTTCCCACAGAGAAGTTAAGGCTAAGGATAAAGCAAAAAGCTGAAGTGAAAATGAAAGCCTATGTGTTTATTTCTTAAATATTATTCATGGTTTTAATAAAATAAAGCCAGTCTTATCTTGTTTCTAAGGTGGATGTTGCTTTCCATGGCTTAATTCCCTTGAGTCAAATCACCAGTCCCCAAAACCTGACAGGACCTAGAATATGAAAAGGTTAGTGGAATAATCTCCCTCCTGCCTTGTGCCACACAGAAAATAACATAGAGTTTCCTTCTTATGCAGTTGTCCCATACCCCATCCTTAAAGCTGGGTCCCTAAGCTAAGACCTTTTTGATATAGGACTTCTATCATCCATATTCGGAGAGAAAACTCAGCTTGCAGTAAGGCCAATTCCAACAAGTGACAGGAACCACTTTACAAAGCAGCTGTCAAAGTTTGCTGCAGAGTCTGAAAGCATTGGCACCGTACCGTAGACAGGAAGCAAAAGGAAGACGTTTAATTCATTGCTTCCCCCTAAATATTGACATCACCCATGTGCAGTGGGTAGATGTCACGGCCAGATTCACTTGGCTCTCAACATGGGACAATGAATTAAGCCCTGACTTTCCTGAACTGGGAAGTTATCATCCTTGACAGCTCAGCAAGCCAAGTATGTTTCTTGACATCATTCCTGAAATGAATCACTAGCATTAGAAGGCCCATTCTTCTAGCGTGTCATGCTCCAAGGAGGTTGCTTACTGCAGAATTGGCATTAAAGTGCAAAAGATGTTTGAATGAAAACTGATATCTACCCTCCCATAAATCTTAACAATGCTATTTAAAGGGCTCTCATTTTTTAAAAAATGTGTTAGTTTTTGAGTCCCAAAACTCACTTTCAGTAAACAAAATATATTCTATGTTTTGAGGGCAGAGATGCGCCATCCTCACTTCACCCCTGTCAGTTCACATGAGCCTACATGGAGAGAGAGAGAGAGAGAGAGAGAGAGAGAGAGAGAGACAGAGACAGAGACAGAGACAGAGAGAACGCATCTCAGTGATTTCCAATGCTGAGGAAATTCAAAGAGGTTTCCTCCTTCCAGTATTAAACAGACTTGAATTTTCTAAAGCAAGATGAACTCACCTGTTGTTCCTGTTTCCTTCTGTGGCAGGGTTTGAGGCTGAACTTCCACATGTTTGAGGTTCCTTATCTTTTCAACTCTCCTTGGACAATGTCTTGTAACTATGCCTGTGTCATTAAAAGCTGCCCTTTTCCCAGGAGACCCTGAGCATCCTGACTCCAGCAATCTACCTTGCAGGCAAGGCAAAGTGCTGTCTGCCCCATGGTCTTTCCCTTTTAGGTTTCTAAATGATCCGTCAAGGGCTTTGGACTCGTCAAGGGCCGTGGACTCAGAGGCCAATGTTGCTTGATGGCTGCTTTCCTGTAAAAGTGGCATTTCCTTTCTGCACCCCACAATGGGCATGACCTTTATCTTGTTTTCCTGAGTTAAGTGGCAGTTACAGTATCCCATAGTGTGGTAATTTCTTGCTTCATGAGCACACAGGGATTCATCGAAGGTTCTGCAACAAAGGTTTTCTGATGTGTGTTCATTTGCTTTGCCTTGTTGGAGTTTCCAGTTAAATACAACTAAACCAAGGCAAGTGAGACCAACAGCTCCTGTGACAAATAGAGAGACCATTAAAAGATAACATCAGAGGAAGGGACATATACATGACAGAATGAGAAACCCACAAATATAAAGGTTAATGGCTTGAAGGGCATCAGAAAGGGTGGAAAGTCCATCACCATTTGGAAAAATATCAGGCTAGACAGAGACTATTGTAATTGATGTTGTTCTGCTTTCCAATTTTGAGCATATATATATATATATATATATATATATATATAAAATTAAAACAACACCATCTAGGGTGTCTTTGGTAGGACACAAAAGAAACTTTTTCATACAGTACAATTCATTCAAGGCAAAATAATTCCATGGTAAAATTGTTTTCCTGCCTGTAGAAAAAGTTTCTTTATTTCTTTTTCTCATAGTTAATAAAAATAAAATATAGTTAGTTTACACTCTGAAAGCTTCATGTATGCTGTCCTCCATCCCCTAAAAGATACATTAATCTATACATTGTATTTTAGTTATCCCTAAAGATTTATCAACTGCCAGTCCATTAACTTCCCTTTAGCAAAAAAGCCAAACTCCTTGGCATTCAAAATCCCGTACACTATTACTATTCTTTTCCTTCCTGGCCTTATTTCTCATCATTCCCCACATTTGCTTCAAACTCTAATTTTCTTAAACTATACCTCTTAACCTTTGTATGAACTTATAATGATAGCTTATAACACCTTCTTCTGTCTGTGCTTATTTGAATTCTATTTTTCCTTTACCATCTAATAAATCGGCACTTGCAATTTTCTAGATGCTACAACTAGTTTTTGATATTTTAGTTTGGGCAGCATTTTCCCTCATATTGCAAAGAACATTCCCTTTCATGAACTGCCATGATGAAATGAATGACATCCAATTGCAGACAGCCCAACACTGTCATTTCCTGTGCTATGCAGGCAGAGCTTGTGTTCTAAGTAGAATTGCAAGGGACAGTGTTTCTCAAATCGATCCACGTTTCCACCTGATGAATCCCATCTTGACACATGAGGCCCTCAACCACCTAGCAGTTCATGCCAACATCTCTGAGCCCACATCCCCACAACTTTCATATCACAGTTATCTTATTTGTTTCTTAGCATTTGTAACAGTAGACTGTTGTGTTCAATCATTCATTTTTCCTATTCACTGCCTGTCCTCCCCTGCCAGAGCTAAGCAGAACGAGGAAGCCGACCTTGCTCCACATTCCATTCCCATCTACACTGGTGTCATTACAGGTTCTGTAAAGGAGAGCCACCTTTCAAGTCCATGTCTGCCAATTCTCTCTGGGATAAGTCTGTGCCCTCCTGTGGAAATAAGAGCAGTGACAAGGAGCAGGGAGGGAGGACAGAAAGGTGAAGGAGGATGAATAAGGTTCAAGTAGTTTATTTGCATATGTGAGAATAGAACACTAAAACTTGTTGAAATTGTTTTATAAGATGGAGGAAGGTTAAGAAAGAGTTCCAGAGGGAGTGAAAATGGTGAGGTGCAATGTATGTGTGTATAAAAATGTTACAATGAAGTCCTCCTTATACAACTAATATAGACTAATAAAACATATCAAGTTAAATGAAACAAAAATATGCATCTACAGAAAACAATAAAAACACATTGCTACAATTATACAATCAAAAAATGAAAAACAGGAAGGCAAAATAAATTCCACTGGAGAATGAGTATCAGCAGAAGGAGGGAGAGTGGAGAGGGAGAATAAAAGTGGATACAGTGAAGGTTCTTTATATCTATGTGTGAAAATAGAACAATAAACCAGCTGAATTGGTTTTGGAAGCAAAGAAGAAGGAGGAGGGAAAGTGATAGATGAGGGAGGGAATAAGGTCTCTCTCTCTCTCTCTGTTTCTCTCTCTCTCTCTGCCTCCAATGACATAGCTTCCTTCCACAATGCACCACTTCCTAATGGTTCGCTCTCTTTTCAGTGGCACCACAAGCTAGTGAGCAAGCCTTTATATATGACCATTTATGACATTTATGACATTTATGACATACATGACATGTTAACTCTACAGTTGCAATGGTTTAGGTCTGTGTTATTGTATTAGATCTTGATAAACTCAAATTGTTACTAAGTTGTTATAAATATCAAATTGTTATTAAAATTCCAAACAAATCATGAAGCAAATATTTTGTTTGACTGACACGGTTTCTGAAGCAAATAATAAAGACCCATTTAAAAAAAATGTACCAAGTTTTCTGAGAAGGACATCATTCAGAGTATTTTCAAAACACAGACAGGAGTCAGGCACTGGTGGTTTCCAACAGTAGCCCTATCTACTCAGGAGGTTAAGACACGGAGGACTGTGGTTTGAGGCCATTTGGGGCAGAAGAGTTCTCTAAACTCCATCTTCAACATAACAGGGCTGGAGATGTGGTTTAATTGGTAAGAATGCTAGCCTAGCAAGCTTGTGACCATGCATTGAACCGCAGTACTGCTGGGGTGGTGGGGGGAGGAAAAGCATTTGCATAGGGTTACCTGCATACCTGCAAAGCCCAGGACAGTCATCAGGGCCACGTCCTGCCTTGGGAGAAGAGGACGTCTGTCCTTCACAACCAGAGTGGAGTCCGGAGCCTTGGGTTCACAGTTGCTTTCTGACAGCCTCAACACACTGTTTACCAGGGCCCCCGGGGCTGGGGTAGCCCACAGACAGTGCAGTTCCTTGGCATTCTTGAGTGTGTGAGCCGAAGACTTGGTGTAGTTTCTCAGGAAGCGGGCCAGGGGGTGGAGGTCACAGGAGCAGCTCCACTGGTTCCTGTCTAAGCTGAGGAAGCTTAACTGCTTCAGTGGAGTGAAAACGTCAGGAATGTGGGTCAGCCTATTCCGGGACAGGTCCACTTCCTGTAATTGAGGCAAAGGCCGGAAGGCATTTTTCTCAATAAAGGAAATTAAATTGTTAGATAAATCCAGATGCCTGAGACTGTGGAGACTGGTGCCCTCAAAAGAACCATCTGTGAGATTGGTGATCTGATTGCCATCCAGCTGGAGCCGGGTCAGAGCCTTGGTGGTGTGGAACCAGGCCCCTCTCAAGCTGTGGAGGGCATTGTTGCTTAGTACCAGCACCCTCAGACTGTACAGCCTGCTGAAGGTGTAATCCGGGAGGGAAGAACTGGAAATCTGGTTGTGCTCCAGTAACAATGTCTGCAACTTCGTTAGACTGTACAGAGCGTCTTCCTCAATGCCCTCAATACCATTCCTGCCCAGAGAAAGCAGGGCAAGATTAAACAAGAGAGACAGATTTGTGCTTTCTACAGAGGAGAGGTAGCCATCCGTGATGATTAGAACCCTCGTGGTCACAGGGGCTGCTGTAAGGGAAGAAAAGCAGAGACTAGAGGCAGGATGCACGCAGGAGGGAGGGTGACAGTGAAAAACAAAAACAAAAACAAAACAAAACAGAAAAGGAAGGTATGGAGGATACCTTCTGAGCAATTGCATCCCCTGGATAGGAACAATAAACAAAATGAAAATGATTCTCTGACTTCTAAATTTGAGAAGGAAACTGGCAATTTGTCAGAATGATAGATTTTTGTAATCTCTGTGACTGTGACATATTTGTTTGAGAAGCATAAACCCATCTGTCCCTGTAGATGTCAATATTAATGCAGTGTTTGAGATTATCCTCATTGATGTTGTTTTGAGGGAGGATTTTGAGGCAAACTCCCTCTGAAGCTGGGTACTCACAGGTGACCGTCTGTCTTCCTTGTCTAGAAGACTCACCTAGCAATTGAGCTTAAAGTCTAAGCTTCTTACAACCCCCTTCCCACACACACACACACACACACACACACACACACACACACACACACACACACACACTAGCAATGTGTATGTATGATGCTGTGGAGTCAATCATCTCTCAAACATAAAGGTGTGGGTAAGGGGCAGTGTGGGTAATGAGAAAGAGTGGTTGGTTTCTGCATTTTACCTCCAGGCTAAAAAAAAGTTGGCAACTTAGTAAGGATCTATATTCTCTCCAGACAGCCTGAAGATCTGTCAGTGGGGTTCTCATTATAGTGGGGCCACCTTGGCCTCCTGTCTTCTATCTGTTCCCTCCAATGAAGCCAGTCATGTGATGACAGGTGGTACTCAGGACTTCCAACTGTTCAATCCCTTCACAGTAATCACCTCAGAGAGATCCCTGCTCTGCCATTAGAAATCAAAGCGTTTTAACTCAATAAAGAGGTATTATAATCAGGAGTTATTGTAGCACATCTTTATCATGCTAAAATTGTTTTGACTGCAAATGACAGTGTCATAAAAGTGAAGGAGTCCATTGTCCCTGGGTGGTCTACAGGTGATATTAGAACAGTCCGCCACAGTGGAAGCAAATTGCAATTCCCTTGTGAAATTCACACTGCCGAGCAGAAACAAAGAGATTTTTTTTTTTAAGGTAAAAGACAAAGGAGGCTCAGAGTGCCATCTTTGGGAAGAATTGTTTTTCTCCCAGTAGCAAGCAGGATTAAATCAGGGATTTGTTTTGTTGTGTTGTGTTGTTTTGCATTTGTTATTGATTATTTGAATTCTATTAATCCAAGCCAGTTTGTCACTTGGCTCCTCACATTGTTTTTGATATGAGATGCATGAGTTTTGTTTCTGTGGGCCCTCCACTCCTTTGGGGATTTGTGGACTCTGAATGAGCAAGCTATTATTTCTGTCAATTACTTTTTCTCTGGAACTAGACAGAAGTTACTACATGTGGTGTTCTGTGAATGAGGAATCTGTAAAGGTGTAGCAATGTAGATGAAAAATGTCTGCCTCATACACACATCAACTATGTCAAATCACACACATGCAAACAAAGAGAAAAAACCCCACAAACCTATACAATCAGGAAATTTTAAAGGGCTGAAAGTTTCCTTTTTAAGTGTCTTCAACACTGATTAGGAGCAGTATAAATGCCAACTAACCTTGAAACCTTTTCTCATTTGTCACCAATGATGATAATGTCTACCTCCTAATTCTCATAGCATTTGGGGATTTTAGAAATGAAAGAAATGATCTATTTTGACTCTGTCATAACTCAGGCTGACTGAAAATTTCCCACTGGCAGGAGAGTAGAACTTATAGCTTGTTTATCTCTTCTTGGATATCAAAATGTAAATCACATTCCCCTCAAATTTGTTAATAAGGTGTCTTATTAAATTGTTGACTTAAGCAAGCAATATGTAATGAACACAGGCAGTGTATCTTGTTAGCATTTGTACAGCTCATTTACCACCAATAAAGAAAGACCAGACTTTCAAAATGAGATGTGCTGTGATAATAATCTGTTTCATTGGTACATCACTTGATCTTACTAATGCTGAACAATGGCAGTTCAGGTTTCTGATTCATTTAATTTTGTTCAGCTGGTAAAAGGGTTCAAATGTGTACAAAGTATGGGCAAAAACAGAATTAAGGTGATCTAATTTTTGTTTTTTGGGGAGAGTATGTAACTATATTAAATAGCATGACTCTTTTGCAATGAAAATATCTCTATTATGTCTGAAAGTCCTACTACTATATTAGTTGAGATAATCGGGTGGAAGAAAATAAAACACTATTCATAGTTTCCTTGGTCATTGTAAATGCAGAATCTGTGAAAGTTTGTATCTTTCAGGCTGGAGACAAACAGCAGTCAATGCAATAAAAGGCAATGCCAATGTGATGGCCAAGCACTCTGCCCACTATTTTTTCAGGTTGTTGGTTGTATTACCTACTACATAGGTTATCTGGTGACAGAGGGTTACATCTCTGGAGCATACCACACAGGACTCAGGGCAAGCTGCAGCCAGCCGCAGCATTATGGCAAAGAGTATGAGCCATCCACCTGAAAAGAAAGCAGAGGGTAGGTAGTGCACATCATGAGGCTGGCACTCATCATTATTCATGATTTTAGGATATAAAGATCCTGAGGCATTCCTGTGATGGCTGCTTTCTAATGAGCACATTGACGTTCCTATAAGAAGCTAGTTAAATGTCCAGAATGATTATTATATAGAGAATTTAAAATGAGAGAAGTCAAATCCATGACATGCCCATTAGTACAAGCTAGAAAACAAATGAAGTTACGTTACAAAATACTTTCCAGCATCACTATACCTAATCCGCTTATGCGGCAACCTAATTGGAGGCTAAAGAAACAGAAGCTCAGAACAATAAATAAGCTACTTCAAGTCACATAGTTAGTGGTTGTTCAACTTTGTTAAATAACTTAGTGGTCTTTTAACTTTGTTCTATTCAACAGAAGTTAATCTAAAGTTTGTAATCTTGCATAATTTACTAGTGAATTATTTTATTCTTTTCAGATTTAGATGCCCTACTTAGGATACAAGGATGTAAGAAAATAAAGATCATAAGCCCTACCTAGTTTTGAATTTAGCTCAGTTATTGGCTGGTGGTAATATTTTTGCTAAAATATTTCATTTTTATTTTCTGATTTTTTGAAATACAGTACTGAATATTGTGAGAGTAAAAGGAGATACTCTTAAGTACTCTGTAAATGTTAAATTTAGTATTATTTCTATGTATCCCAATCCTCCTTAATTATAAACATCATTTGTATATTAGTTTAAAAAGACCATTGATTTATAATGGATTGTTTGGTTGTATTTTTTTTTTTTATTGCTATAGTTCGAACTTGAGGTTTCATGCTTTCTTGGCCAGTGCTCTGACAATGGAGCCATGTCCCCTTTAGTTATTTTTCAGATCATATCTGTGTTTTTGCCTGGGGCAAGCTTTGAGCAACAAAGCCTTCACTACCAGTCCAGTATAGCTGGAACTATATATGTGTACTACCATACTAGTTGGGCTAAAATAAGAGCTAAAAACATAAAGCAATTTGTAATAAAGCCATAACTGCATACAATGTAATAGATGTTAAAAAATAAAATGTAGGGCTGGGGATATAGCCTAGTGGCAAGAGTGCCTGCCTCGAATACACGAGGCCCTAGGTTTGATTCCCAAGCACCACATATACAAAAAACGGCCAGAAGCGGCGCTGTGGCTCAAGTGGCAGAGTGCTAGCCTTGAGCGGGAAGAAGCCAGGGACAGTGCTCAGGCCCTGAGTCCAAGGACCAGGACTGGTCCAAAAAAATAAAAAATAAAATAAAATAAAATAAAATGTAACTAAACCCAAATTATTCTATCATTGACTCAAAATTTTTTAGACTAGCCTCTGTAGGCAAGACTCTGCTTATGACACTGAAGATAGAGGAATGGACATCACAACTCTGCCCAGACAGGATATGTATTCTATGAAGAAATGTCAACAATAAAGGCCAAGCTAATTTGTACTGGTTTCCGGACCCATAAATACTACAAGACTTTTAACAAAAAAAATGGGCATTATAAACATCTAAGTCTGGGGTGGTTTATTACATAATAATATCTACTATATTCTTTTGATTCTCCCTTTGTCCTTTTCAAGAAAGCAAATTTCTCAGAATTTTAATTGTTTCTTGACATATGGGTAGGAACTGTTTCAAAAAAGTCAGATGGAAAACTTATTTCATGTCCTTTCTTTCTAGTAAGAGACTCCATCCAGAATCTCCTTAATTTATTTTCTCTCTATTGCCTTCAGAGTTTAGAGTTGTTACCTGTGAAAGGGTTGATTTAATAATAGGCTACTTGATCATTCAGATTCTAGATGCATTTCAAAGATAGGATCAGTATGTTTTCCTGGAGGATTGGATACACATCTAACCAATGATTTGGGACCTCTGTAAAGTACAAGGATGCAATAGTTGTTTATTTAAGTGCAAGAGGCTATAAATGCATTTGATTACGTGTGTGCCTTAAAGTTTAGGAGAGAATTGTCATCTAGAGATAGAATTCTGGAAGATTGTGCATTTGTTTCATTTTCAGACATGAGACTGAATTAATTCTTCAACAGTTTGACTCTAAATTGGGGAGTAAGGCAGCTCCAATTCTGAGTCCTGGAACAGTTCAATGCTTGAAGATAGAAGGAGTGATGGAATGAAACATTGGTTCATCTCACTAATGAACCAATAAAAGAGGAGAAAAATAGTAAGAATATTGTAATATCAAATACAACTGGAAAAAGTCCATTAACAAATGAATGATCGTTTATTTAGTAAGATGAACACTGAAATTTAACTTTGAATTTAGCAATGGAGAGGTTTTTATGCCCTTGATAAGAACATTTTAGCAGAATGTTGTAGAAGAAAGCTTGATTTGTATAGAAAGATTGAGAAGGGAGTAAATAGAGACAGCAAATTTAGACAACTCGTTAGAGCATTTTTTTGGTAAACATGAACAAAATAGTAGAGTAGTATTTTGAGGAAGAATCCACATGAGAGTAGTATCTTTTTGTTTTTAAAATGAGAGAATATGTAGTTTTTCCTTTATATTGGCAGGAAAAGTGAGAACAGTAATTATGCAAAAAGTAGAAGAAAGAATTATTGCTGGAGCACACAGTGAAAGAGTTGTCCTCAAATTTTTTATAGAAATAAAAGTGTATTTTAAACTTAGGTGAAAAAAAAAGTTCAAGTAGTAGTGGGAGGTAGAGTTTTAAGGGGAGCATGGCAAGGTGTAAAACAGCCATCTGGGGTATAGAATGGTAAGTGAGCGGCAAATATGTAATAAACTCTCTGAGGAAGCACCAAGAATCCACATAGTGATAGAGGTTTTTTGTTTTTTGTTTTTTGTTTTTTTTAATAAAGACAGTTGGATTTAATGTACATTGGAATTTTTTTCAGTAGTACACAAAATGCAAGAGAGTCATGCTGTGTGGAAGGAAGTGATATAGGAAGGAATTGCTAATAAAATCTAAGGTAGGAAATGTAAGAAAATGAGATGACAGTAAAAAGTTGATAAGGTAAGCCATAGAAGAAATGGTGGGTTGTATAGATTGGTGGATAGTTGTTTTACACAGATACATATTATGTAGTTAAGGGAGTAGCCAAGCAAATAAAAGGAGCCTAAAGTGTCTGACAGACTGAACTGGCAGAAAGCACAGAGGGCTGGCTCTTCAGACCATGTTAATGAGTATGTAAGGACTAAGGATATAACCTCGGAACTGAGTGACTGTGTGAAGAGAGAGGATGTACTCAGTGGAGAAAAGGAGGCAAAGAACCAGAAGTAGAAAACATTTCTTTTTCTGCCAAGGGCCGTTTGAATATTTATGACATCATTGGAGAACCACAAAATCATGGGTAATAAAAGCATAGTGTGATAGTGAGCCAGTTGTGAAAACTTTCAAAAAATGGAGGAGATTGTGTTTGAAAATGATGACAAGCTGATATACAGTTAGAGAAGAACATGTTTCCCAGTGGCAGTGATAGCAAGAAAGACATAGGCCCTCTTACTCACTTCGGATTACACCAACTGTGAGGATAAGAAGTATGCTGGAGAAAACAGCTTCAACGGAAGAAGGCTCTTGGGAGCAGCTATGTCCTCAGGGAGGGCTGGATATTAAGGGAGAAATTGTTGTACTAAGAATCTAAATTAGTTGGATGCTGTACCTGAATGTTAAATTGGCCTCTCCACCTTCTGGAAGTGAAAATTTCATAAAAGGAAAAATGAGAGGATATATAGTCTTTAGGAACTGACAAAAGAATGATCTAATTTCTTTAAAAGGAACATTTTTTTTTCAAATTCACCAAATTCTTCCTGTAGATCCACAAGCATTTTTTACATCCTTTGCACGTGGAACAAAGCTTGAAATACACTCAGAATAATAAAGGGTCCATAGAGGTCCATATTTACCAATATCTTTCATTGCAGTTTGTGCAACTAAAATATCTAAACCCTAAACTAAGATATAGATTAAAGGTTTCCATCTTGACCTTAATTTTACATGTGAGATGTCTTTTCCATGGTGAAGCTAACTACAAAATTAGATAAACCCCTTTCTTTCCTTCACATTCATGTGCAGCAGAAAGCCCTGAGATAGTTAATAGTTCTTAATATTCACTTCTATTCTTTCACTTTGAAGAAGAAAACCTGGCATTTGAAAACATGCAAAGCTAATTAAAGCCTTTTCACTATTTCATTATCTGAATGTAGTTCCAAATTCTGACTTAAAACTCTTATCAGAAGACTCCTCAGTGTCCTGCCAGGAAAAGCAAATGAACATTCAATTAACACTTCAATACAAGGATATTTTAAATAAAAACATACTTTATTACTAATCTCATTCTTTACAAATGCAAATACCCAATTTTAAAATCCAAAGCATTTTCTTCCTTTTATTCTTAAGAGGAAAAAGAAGATTTTTTTTTTTCTATATTTGCAGGGAAGACCTGAGTTTTCTGAAGTTGTTACAAAGTTGAAGGAGTGCCTCTGCAACATTGAGGTAAGAACTTTACCTTCTGCAATATGTTCATCAAAAAGCTGTGGATAGCTAAGGATGTTGGGGGATGTAGTTACTTTAGAGACCCATAACCTCATTCATTTGTACCCTGTTTCTGAAACCGTAGGGTAGGTCGAGATGGGTTGATGGGCTTTATAGGGAAAGAAGCGCAATCAGAGTGAACTGGGGCAATTCCTGCAAATAATCAAGCAATCCAATGGTCGCAGTTATGCTCACTTAATAAAAATGATGTACAAGCCACATGTTGGTGGCATATGTTTATAGTTGTAGCTACTCAGGAATCTGGGATCTGAGGGTCGTAGTTCAAAGTCCATCTGTAAGGAAAGTCCATGAGACTTTTATCTCTAATTAATCACAAAAAACACACAATCACAAAAAAGCCCCAAGTTCAAGCCCCAGAACCAGCACAAAACAAAATAAAAAGATACATACAAATTTAATCACAATAAATGCATTAGTAAATAGTTATTTAGATGATTTTTCTATAAAAATTCCTAGATACAGTGAAACACAAACTAAAATGTTAAGCCAGTGTTCATTTATGTTCAATGAGAAAGGAAAAAAGTCACTAAAATAATGCATAAATTAGTTGGAAGCCATACCACAGATATGTTACATAAAGTGGTATGTGTTGATAATGAGGCTAATGGAATTTTCTTCCTTAATGTCAAGGAGCTATTTGCTTTAATTTTCTCTATAATTGCTTTAATTTGTTATATACCTGGCCAGGAGATAGCATTTTAGTGAAAGAGCTAAAACAGAAGCAGTAGTCCAAAAATATTATATTTTGCAATGAACAGAAGGAGGGAGAGAACATCCCACACCTAGGATCACAGCTATCTCAGCCTATGAGGAAAAGGGCATCAATCTAATTTCAAAGAGAACCCATCTAAGCAAGGTTTTCCTTCCTTCATCTATATCTCTGCTAAGATACAGAACCCAGTTAATCAGGAAAGTTTCAGTGTCTTTATCTCCTGACCTACAAATACTTCAAAATAGGAAGGCTTTCAAGAAGCAATGGCATTCAGTCTTTTTAGACATACAGTCTCACATGCCTTCTCTTTTCTTTTGAAATTTACAGCAAATGAGGGAATAGCAGTTTTTTTTTTGGTGAGTCTTCCACAGCTGTGTAGGTAAGGACATTTGCCAACAACCTTGAGTAAAAAAAAATACCTTCAGGATTTGTGGTCCACATACCCTCTTACTTTGAATTGTGTGAAATATGAAATGTATCTCATAAGAAGGGCAAGATGGTGATCAGGAACAA
The DNA here is from genome assembly GCF_023159225.1 of Perognathus longimembris pacificus. NCBI lineage: Eukaryota > Metazoa > Chordata > Mammalia > Rodentia > Heteromyidae > Perognathus > Perognathus longimembris. Next base: position 52,697,586 of record NC_063167.1, read on the forward strand.
TGGCAGGATGCTATGCTAGCTTTCCTTATTGTATTAATCAAACCTTGTAAAATACTTTTCTCCTCAGAGAGGAGTTTAAAAAAGGGCTAGCAAAGACAGTTTTCACCACCCACTTTCAATAATGGGCCAGTTTTCCTAAAGGAGAGTGAGTTATAGAGTCCCATCAGTGTATCCTCTCCACTTATCAGTCACTTAGAACAAGGTCAAGGGACATAAAATAGTTGAAAACAAGATTATAGAATATATTGGAGGATAAAATGACAGATATATCTGTTGGTATAAATTTAACGGGAATAATAGGATGTTGTGACCCAGAGTGAAAGAAACAATAATACAAGTATGAAATGGTAGAGACAGAGATGTATCTTAGAAATGTCACAACTGGGCTGGGGATATGGCCTAGTGGCAAGAGAGCTTGCCTCGTATACATGAGGCCCTGGATTCGATTCCCCAGCACCACATATACAGAAAACGGCCAGAAGTGGCGCTGTGGCTCAAGTGGCAGAGTGCTAGCCTTGAGCAAAAAGGAAGCCAGGGACAGTGCTCAGGCCCTGAGTCCAAGCCCCAGGACTGGCCAAAAAAAAAAGAAAAAGAAAAAAAAAAAAAAAAGAAATGTCACGACTGTTAGAGGAGAATCTAGAATGGAAAGTGATTGTCTTGTTATAGAACAAAAAGTATGATCATTTCCTATTCCAAGACAGACAAACAAAATGGCATACGGTTTCATCTCTGATCTTCTTAAATGAATAATAAGAACAGAGATACTCATTTTAGGAGAGATTACAATAGTGAATACGTTGGAAATTGTATGACATGAGAACTATTGGAGGAATGAGGGATGCTTACCATGCAGAAGGGATAATTCAGTGAGTTGTCAAGCAGGTGGTTTTAAGCCTCTGGAGTGCTATCATGTCACCAAGGGATTGTCTTGCTTCTCTTTGTGAAAACCCTTTTTACAGCATTAAAGCATGCTTCATCATATAAAATTGATAGTGTTCTTGGAAAAGTATGTAAGTCCATATTATGTCAAAGGAATAATTTTAGCTACAACTGAAAGGGACTCTCGTAAATTTTGTTGCTATACTAAAGGATATTGAGAATCTTTCAGTCCCTGAGTAATAACCTTTTAAATACTAATCTGGCTTGGGGTTACTATGACTGTGAAAGCATGACAACATTTAACAGCCATCCCAAAATGGGGTGGTCAAAAAGTAAACCCAAAACTAAATTAAGTCAAAAAGTAAATTAATTTGGGGAAGGGGAAGGAAAGAGTAAAAGAAGAGAGACTGATTGGACTACATTGTAAACAATGTAGTCCCCCCTATATGATTAATGAAAACTAGAAAGGAAAAAAGCACTTTAACAAAAGGAAATTAAGCTAGACCATCTCCATCAGAAGCTGAAAGGAAAAGCCAGAACAGGCAGATGAATAGAAAATAGGAGGCACACTGGAATAGAAACGTAAAATAAATTACATTCTCTGCCTTTTTGCCGGTTGGATTTATTAAATGACTCATTAAGTTCCCCCTGTACTCAGCTGATGTCTTCCCGCATCAAGTAACAGCAGTGGGTCTCTCTCACCTTCTTCTTTTTTTTTTTTTTTTTTTTTGGCCAGTCCTGGGTTTGGACCCAGGGCCTGAGCACTGTCCCTGGCTTCTTTTTGCTCAAGGCTAGCACTCTGCCACTTGAGTCACAGCGCCACTTCTGGCCATTTTCTGTATATGTGGTGCTGGGGAATCGAACCCAGGGCCTCATGTATATGAGGCAGGCACTCTTGCCACTAGGCCATATCCCCAGCCCCATCTCTCTCACCTTCTTCTGATTGCCTGGTGGGTCGGGGAGGGACTGGAAGGAGCCATGTCGCAGCTCTGAGAAGTCTTTTGAGTTGGAATATGCTCTAAGTGCCAGATTCTATGCTGTCTGGCCCCAAAGGTAAGTGGTGATCTGAACACCAATCTCACCGTAAAACAGAGTCTCACTGATATGAATCGATTACTTTCAACATGATGCATCACTCCACTGGAAAGCATTCAAAGACAAGTTTTGAGTACACTTTTCTTTTAATACCATGCCAAAAATGTAGAAATCTTATTCTATGTTAGTTTAGGTTATTTAGCTTGCAAGTTAATAGCAACTATCCTGAAAATAAGAGGTGTTTGTTCTAAGACACCAAAGGAATTAGTCTAACAGATTGGGATTGTCTTACAGAATCCAAAAAAGGATTCTTTTTTAGGATCCAAGAAACAGCTTCGGGAATCTTAGTACCAAAAGTTCAGAGTTGCAAGTAATATTATAACTTGGAAATTCCCCTTCTTTGTAGGAATTTGCCCAAAGGAATTGACAACAGACACATAAACAAGCACTTGTACTTGAATGTTTGCAGTAAGTACCCTAAATGTTTTCTCTCAGTTCAGGAAACAGGAAGTCTAGAATCAGAGGGGGCAAGTGTATTGGATTCTTTACCTGACAGCAAAAGTTTGTCTTTTTCTGTGTCCTCACAGAAGAGCAAGGGGACTCTAATGTGTCATCATTTTCTTATAAGTGCACCAGCTTTATTGAATCAAATCTTTACTCTTATGATCTCATGAACCTTAGTCATCTCACTAAAGGTTCTATTTCCAATACAGACACATGAAAGGTTAGAGTTTCAAGCATATAAACTTGGGTGGACACACAATCCAGTTCATCCTTAAATCTATAAAAACAAAAACCAAATTGATATTGCCAGGAGCTGAGGAGGGAAAGAAATTAGGCATAAATGCTTAATGAGTATTGGGTATTATTTTGGATAATGAAAATATTTTAGAATTAAATAGAAGTAATAGTTATAGAACATTTTAAATGTACTTAATGACAGTAAATGTCTCTCTTTGAAATGGAGAGGTTTGCATTATGTGAACTTCATGAAGGTAAAAGCAGAAGGCTAACTCAGATAAAGAAAAAATATAGCTCCACATTCTACTGTAGGGAGCTCTGTCATGTGCTTGCCCAAGTTCCCAGCAGAAGGCTTTTATTTTTAGTTATTTTTTTCTTCTTCTATGCTTAGTTGTAAACTATCAAGGAAAGGGAGACCAATGATCTGTTGCTACAGCTGTGTATAATAGCGCTTCCCCCAAATCAGTGCTATAGAACCAACACATTTATTTCTAGCTCATTGTGTCTGTGTGTGGGGTGAGCTTGGCTCTGACCAATAGACGGTTTCTTAGTCTGCTCCTCCCTTGCTGTTCTTAGATGAGCACATAGAAAAACAAACATGGAGTATGTTCATCTCACAATGGCCAGGGACTTCACCTGCACATTCACAGCCTTTCCTAGGGTTTCATCTCTAACCTTCCATTAGCAAGCCACATTTAAGTCAAATGTTAGTTGGGAGAAAGCATACACTTGATCTCTAGTGGAAAGAACTCTAAAGACATACAGTGAAGGGCATAAATGTAAGAATAATTATTGGTAGATATAAGAGTAACTGTGCAGTAAGCATTTAACATGAAGACTGAATTTAACAGTAAGAGTGAATGTGATTGACCCTTTGTGGATTAAGTAGCCATCACTGTGTAAGTATGTATACTTAGAGTGGAGTTGATTTCATATTTTATTGACATAAACAAGGCCACCAATAGACCCTGTTCTAAATGGAAAAACTGAGAAGGAATTAACTGTGATCTTGTAGACAGTAGACCATGCATATTGCATCCCATGGAAGACCAGAAAAGGAGGACAAAGCCTCTTTCCTTCCATGTGAGCTTTAAAGCATTTTCATTTAGGGCAGTTACACAAAATCTTGTTCATGCATCATCACTGGAGAGATTCTCATTATACTGGAGGTGGGGAAAGACTGTCAGGAATCAGCAAAGATTTATATAATCTACAAATTGCTTCAAATGATGCTGTTTTAACTGCCATTATTATATTCCTAGCCTGGCAAAAAGAGTCACAACTGTATAGGAATCTGAATCATGAAGGCTTTAATCTAGGGAATGTCCTGAAATTAAGTACCAGTGAATTTGATTGATCACCAGGCACATTGGACACAATTCTTTATTGGATTTCAGTCTCCGACATCATTTCATAAAGGGCCCATAGGCCAAGGTTAGATTAGGTTTGGTCATATCATCTTCTAGTTCTATCTGTTCTTTTTCTCCATTTGTCATTTTTTTAAAATAAATAATTCTCTGAACAGCCAGATTTTTGTTTCTAAATCACAGTCACCTGAGCCTTGTCCGCCCAAGACAGAAAGTAAGGGGAAAAGATGCGAAAAAGAGAGATCTGAGGTACTGGCTTGGCTTTGGCATTTACCCATTCAATGACCTTGGTTAAGCTGTTAAGTCTCATATGTAAAATACAGATAAAAATGCCAGCTTATAGGATTGTTATAAAAGAGAGATATTATTATCTCAGTCCTAACAATAAGTGAAAGATACAAGCAGACCTAAGCAAAGAATACAGTTCTGTTATTGTAGATAAGGCACAGAATTTGGCAAGTATGAAAGCATATGGGAGGCACTGTAGCACCCAGTTTGGTGAATGAATGAAGGAGGGAACAAGCTTCTCACATCTGTGAGAACAAAGAAAGACATACAACCACTAGTAAAAAAAAAAAAGAAAAGTGCTGAACTGAATGCCCAAATCCATCAGGTGTTTTGGAGCTGCTCCGTTTGATATAGTCATAAATTTTTATAGGCTCTTGGTTCTTCATGAGTGTTATGAAACTCTAGTGTTTGTCTACATTAAAGTTTCTCTGAGCATCCTAGCACTAGCAGTTCATTGTGCATATTTTGTGAGGGTGAGTTGCAGGGCAGTTTGTTACTTGCAGCAGCTCACTACCAAGCTCAGTCTTTGGACTATGTGAAATCAATATCAGGAATAGATAAACTATTTAACTGAGCTACAAAATGAATCAAGAGAGAAACTGTTTCTTTCTTATTCATTAGTAATTCTAGCAGTGCGATTGACATAATGTCAGTAAGTAATCAATATCCATGCAATGGATAAAGAATAAAGGATTATATAAAGTGGTTCAAAACATAATTATTATTAATTTGGAGCATATAATCAGTGAACAGGTTTTTAACTGTTTCTTTTTCCCCATTTAAGTAGCTATCGCATTGCACGTCCACTACATGTTGAACACTGCCTTAAACACATTGAATACTTATGAAATTAAGCATTAAATGGATGACCTTCCAGTTTTTATAGATAAGAAACAGATTCAGAAATGGTAACCAAGTTGATGAAAACTAAGCAGACAAAGTTAAAAGTCATACCCAGGACTCTTCTGTGCTGTCTAAATTTCTCCACCACAGGAGGTGGTATGTGCTCAAAACTTGATATATCTTACCAGTACTTGTATTTGCTGACCTCCTTCCAGTTTGTTCTGGAATCTGATCAAGGAATGAATTTAGATATTCCTCATCAGCTTGCCTTTTCAGTTTGTGAATTTGAAAGGAAAGGAACTGAGAATAGTCAGCAATAGGATCTTAAGTCAAAGAGCCCAAGGACACAAGAATTGATTATTTAAGTCTAGACAGGCCTACAAGATAGTGGCTTTCAATTTGGACATCATGGTAGAACCATTTGGGTATCTTTTACAAGTACTGATGCCCAGGACCAACTAGATCACAGTATGTGGGGTTGGCACCCAGGCGTTAGAATGTTTCCAAGTTTCCTAGGTGATTCTAACATACAACCAAGTATATAAGAAGCATGCTGAAAGAAACTGGCACAAAGAGAACCTGCCAGTCACTCTGTGGGAAGGAGATGCAACTGATGGGATAAATGGAAAAGAAAAACGAGAGCTCAGGTGAAATAGCAGCTGCGGCCAAAGAGGATTATTTTGAAGTTTGATTACCTGCATGGTCTCTCCCATGACTCCCTTGCAATGTACTATTTTGCAATTCTTTCTTCTGTTTGTGCTTCCTAACTAACATACTTCAACTATACACTGAACTATGATATTTTGTACATCATTATGATTTTGAAAATTGGGTATGTCCTCTCTACTAATGACTTGAGTCCCCTCAACAATGTCTAGAAAATAGGTCATTTATTTCTTCATTTCTGATTAGGAAGTTCATAGCCTTAGATTGGTTTTTTTGTAATGCTTAAATTGATAGGTTTTTTTTTTTACTATTTGTATGTAAGTTTAGTTTTAATTATTTTTTTATTCATAAAATAAATTTTAACATTGTAAGCTATTTCAAAATCTTTTCTCCTTGGAAAGTAGAAGTTCAATAATTCTGACTGAAAGCAGAAATTGGTAATATATCTAAAATTGAAGAGGGAGATCTTTTGAAGTACTACTTCTTCTAAAATATTTCATATTTCTAAATATAGCTTGAAAACTAAGCATGTGGCACTTGCTCTTCTCACAGAGTATGAGAGCTCCCATCTTGTACATGGATTATATTGTGTAAATTTAGAAATGAGAAAGTGATACATAACCTTTCAGTTGCAAAAAAGGAAGAAAGAAAGAACCCCCTCCCCCCAAAAGAAAAGAAAACCAATTGGTGTTTGTATAGAGTTGGGATCTGAGAATAGAATTATGACCTAGTTAGCTGTCCAGAAGAAGAAAAACAAGGATCCAGAGCTTGGAACTGTAAAACAGATACACTTGGAAATAATTTTTCACACTGTAAGAGTCCATCAAAGAGGTTCTTTAAATAGGAAAAGCTTGCCTGGTATACTTAAAATGCATTTCAATATATAAAAAAAAGTTGAATACAATTTATAAATCTGAATACACACATTGTTTTTTCGGAACACAGAATGATGACAACTCCACTGGTGTAACTAGGAGGAATGAAGAAAGGAGAGTGAAAGGAAACTATTTCTTCTTGGTGATGATCAAGATGCTTATTAACTACAAGTGTCTGAGTCTCCACCAATCACAGTCATGCCCTCCTTTCTCTAATCCACCCTCTCTCCTATATACTTCTTTGTGTGGAAACTTCCCTACAGAATCCTCAGATATTCCTTGGTCTTCCAAATCCTTCTTTATGTCCAACTTCATTCTTGTGTCAGCTCTTCCTCATCATTATATTTTCAACACTATGTTCCTGATCACTTTAGATGCTCTCATACATTGTTTTTCTCTTCTCCTTGGGTTTTCTTTTGTTTTTTAAAATACAATTTATTCTCTCCTTTCCCTCTGTTTCTTCTTTTCTTTCTCCCTTTCCCTCCCCTGACCACGTTCTTTCTTAGTGTAGGCTACCTTAACTTGATCAGCTTTTCCTTTTGTTGATCATTTAACTCTGAGATGAGTATAGCACTTCAACTTTGAGTTTTTCATTAAAAACTCCATACTAATAATTATCTGTTAATCCTGCTTGTGGCTAGGATGTCTCAGGGCTGTGTTTCATTTTTCGCATTTTACCTGCAGCCAAGTATAAAAAGGTCACCCCTTCTTTGAATCTTCGTAGATAGAGGGACTTTAATTTTTTTCTGGTTCATCTAAGACTGATTTTACTTGAGGATTTCAACTTTTAAAAAATGTTTCTTATTTGATCTTCTATATGTTTGGGCCTGTGTCACCCCCATATATAGGCTGTTAAAATGAATAATATTCTTAAGCAATCATTTATTTTTGTATTGACATCTACTCTAGTATACACCATGTATACACTCTAGTATACACTCTTGTATACACAATGTATATGTAAATTTTATTCTTTTTCACCATTTTGTGTCCAGTACTCAAAACAATATGTGGTAGATGGTAGATGTTAACTACCTGTGTGTAGAAAAATAAATGATAAAAATGACTTCCTGCAGACATGGTACTATGTAATTCTAGTAACAACATCTTGAAATACTCCCTAAAGTTTCCATGTTTCCAGTGAAACAAACTGACACTCAAAATTTATGTAATGCATATGAAGCCATCATAGAGTGAGAAAACAAGTTCACACTGGAATATGTGATAGTATTTTTACTACAACTGGTTGTCTGTGAAGACTACATTGAGCCAACATGCTTGAATCAACTTTAAGACCCAGAAAGTTGTAAACTTTAGGTGTGGGCTCAGAAGGGAGATATCCAATACTACTAAACCACATCACATTGAAATTGCCAGATTCAATGCCACTTTACACTCTCTCCATCTATGGACTACATAGCTTTTGATTGCAGGGAAATTTTCCTTCTCTGATAACTCTGATACTAGCCATTTCCTTCAGCTTAGGCCTCTTCATGATAGATTGTTGCCAGCTATCTGCAGACTCAACTTGAACACAACTCCACCTCTGCTGCCTCATGCACTTAGAACAGCTAAAGGTTTTTTTGAGGATGAGTCTAACCAGACTTTTTATTCTTGTTCATTAGACATGTTCTCCACTATAGTAATTAATCCATGGCCTTTGCATTCATTCTAATTCTTTCAAGCATCTTTTAGCTGATGTTTTAGGCCAACAAATAGCCTGACTTACCAATGATGAGTTTTATGAGTTTTTCAATCAAGAGAAACATTGATCTTTCTCATTCATAGGCACAGTCAGGGATCAGAAATTTCAGGTGATTTTTTTTTCTGAAATGATTCTAAAATGTACATATTCAAGAAAATAACAAAAAAACCCTTCATTTTGAGCTTTATGAAATGTCTATGTACTTAAAGATTGCTGATTTAAAATGTATCTCATAGCATTTTCAATGGAGCTTAGTGCTTATTGGAGCATCACTTCATTATCTACCGTTCACCTCAGCCATGTCTCCCAAGTTTAAAGAAAGTGTTGCCTGTTTTGAGGCTATTGCAAAAGGAGTTGCTTTCCTGATTACAGCCTCAGCATTCAGGTCATTAGTATATAGAAATGCCATTTATTTTTGAGGGTTTATTTTATATGCTGTAACTTTGCCAAAGTTTTGGATCAGTTCTAGTAGCTTGGGAGTAGAGTTTAGGTATAGGATCATGTCATCTGCAAAGAGAGAAAGTTTAACTTCATCTTTTCCAATTTGGATCTCCTTTATATTTTCTTCTTGCCTAATTGCTCTGGCTAGGAATTTTAGTACTATGTTGAAGAGGAGGGAAGAGAGCGGACATCCTTGTTTTGCTCCTGATTTTAAAGGGAATGGCTTTAGCTTTTCACCGTTTAGAATTATGCTTGCTGTTGGTTTGTCATAAACTGCCTTTACTATATTTAGGAGTGTTCCCTAGAATCCACGTTTTTCCAGGTCTTTTAGCATAAATGGGTGCTAGATTTTATCAAACACCTTTCCCACATCCAGAAATATGACCATGTGGTTCTTTACCTTGCTCCGGTTGATGTAGTGGATTACATTAATTGACTTGCGTATATTGAACCAAATTTGCATCCCTGGGATGAATCCAGTTTGATCATGGTGTATGATTTTTTTGATGACCTGTTGAAGTCGATTGGCCAGAATATTGTTGAGAGTTTTTGCATCTATGTTCTATAGTTCTCTTTTAGTGATGAGTCCCTGCCTGGTTTGGGGATGAGGTTTATACTGGCTTCATAGAATATGTCTGGTAGTGAACTTTCAATTTCATTGAAGAGTTTGAGAAATATTGGTGTGAGTTCTGTTTTGAAGGCCTTGTAGAATTCTGCAGAACTGTGAATCTGTCTGGACCTGTGCTTTTCTTGGATGGGAGATCACTTATTGCCATTTCTATTTCAATGCTGGATATGGGTCTGTTTAGAAGGTTTAATAAATCTTCATGGTTGAGTTTGGGGATATCAGTTTTTTCTAAGAAATCATCCATTTCTTCCAGGTTCTCAAATTTGTTGGCATAAAGGTTTGCAAAATAGTCCCTTATTGTGTTCTGAATTTTTGGTTGTTTCTGTGGTGATACTACCTGTTTCATCTCTGATCTTGTTTATGTGCTGCTTTTGTTTCTTGTTCAGGTTTGCTAAAAGTCTATCTATTTTGTTAATATTTTCAAAGAACCAACTCTTTGTTTTGTTGATTCTTTCGATGTTTTTTTATGTCTCTAATTCATTTAACTCTGATTTGATTTTAATTATTTGCTTCCATCTGTTGACTTGGGGTTTGGCTTGTTGTTCTCTTTCTAGGAGATTAAGGTGCTTCCTTAAGTTGCTGACTTGCTGTTTCTCCAGTTTGTTGGTATAGGCACTCAGAGATATAAATTTTCCTCTGAGAACTGCATAAAATAACTAGGAATAACCTTAACCAAAGAAGTGAAAGTCCTTTGTGATGAGAACTTTAAAAACATGAAAAACGAAATTAAAGGGCTGGGAATATGGCAGAGTGGCAAGAGTGCTTGCCTCTTATACATGAAGCCTTGAGTTTGATTCCCCAGCACCACATATATAGAAAATGGCCAGAAGTGGCACTGTGGCTCAAGTGGCAGAGTGCTAGCCTTGAGCAAAAAGAAGCCAAGGACAGTGCTCAGGCCCTGAGTCCAAGGCCCAGGACTGGCAAAAAAAAAAAAGAAAAGAAAGAAAAGAAAAGCAAAATTAAGGCCAAACTAAGGAAATGGAAAAACCTCCCATGCTCCTGGATTGGAAGGATTAATATAATCAAAATGGCAATATTGCCAAAGGCTATCTACAAATTCAATGCAATACCCATTAATATCCCAACACCATTTTTTAATGAAATAGATGAAGGAATCCAGAAATTCATATGGAAAAATAAAAGACCCAGAATAGCAAAAACAATCCTATGGAGAAAGAACATTGCTGCAGGAATTACTATACCAAACTTTGAGCTGTATTATAAAGCTGTAGTAATATAAACAGCTTGGTATTGGCACCAGAATAGGCCTGAAGACCAATGGAACAGAATTGAAGACCCAGAAATGAACCCACAGAACCACGCCTACTTAATCTTTGATAAAGGAGCTAAAAAAAAATAGGATGGAAGAAAGATACCCCTTTAACACATGGTGCTGGCAAAGCTGGTTCAACACCTGCAACAAACTAAAACTAGATCCTTATATATCACCCTGCACCAAAATCAATTCCAAATGGATTAAAGACCTTGAAATCAAAACAGACACCCTGATAACACTATAGGAAGGAGTAGGAGAAACACTTGGGCTCCTTGGAGCAGGATGGAACTTCCTTAACAAAGACCCAGAAAGGCTACAAATCAAAGAAAGGTTGGACAAATGGGACTGCATCAAATTGCAGAGCTTCTGCATGGCAAAGGACATAGCTCGCAAGATAAACAGAAAGCCCACAGACTGGGAGAAGATCTTTACCGGACATTCAACAGACAAAGGCCTCATCTCTAAAATATATGCAGAACTAAAAAAATTTACCTTCTTCCAAAACAAAACCGCAAAGAACCAATAGCCCCCTCAACAAGTGGGCTAAAGACTTAAAAAGATACTTCTCTGATGAGGGAATAAAAATGGCCAAGAGACATATGAAAAAGTGCTCTACATCACTGGCCATAAAAGAAATGCAAATGAAAACAACATTGAGATTCCATCTCACCCCAGTAAGAATGTCCTATATCAAGAAAACTAACAATAATAAATATTGGAGGGGATGCGGCTAAAAGGGAACCGTACTTCATTGTTGGTGGGAATATAAACTGGTTCAGCCATTCTGGAAAGCAGTATGGAGATTCTTCAGAAGGCTAAACATAGAGCTCCCCTATGACCCAGCAGCCCCACTTTTGGGTATCTATTCAAAAGACCACAAACAAGAACACACTAAATCCACCAGCACAACAATGTTCATCGCAGCACAATTTGTCATTGCTAAAATATGGAACCAACCCAGATGCCCCTCAGTAGATGAATGGATCAGGAAATTGTGGTACATGTACACAATGGAATTTTATGCCTCTATCAGAAAGAATGACATTGCCCCATTTGTAAGGAAATGGAAGGATTTGGAAAAAATTATACTAAGTGAAGTGAGCCAGACCCAAAGAAACATGGACTCTATGGTCTCCCTCATAGGGAATAATTAGCACAGGTTTAGGCTAGTCACAGCAGAAGATCATAAGCGCCCAATAGCTATGCCCTTATGAACACATAAGATGATGCTAAGTGAAATGAACTCCATGTTATGGAATCGAGTGTTATATCACTGTTGTAATTACTTTCAACATGCCATGTGAAATGCAGATTCTATTTTTGATGATCCTCTTGTATCCCCTTCCTGTGGTTGTACCTGCACTATCACTGTATCTTATCTGAGTACATTGGAAACTGTGTACAATGGTATTAGAACTAGGAAAGTGAAAGGGAACACCAAAATCGAGAGACACGGGATTAAAAGACAAACGACTACAAAAGCAACACTTGGAAAACTGTTTGGTGTAAACCAACTGAACAACTCATGGGGGGAGAGGGAAAGGGGAAGGGGGCAAGGGGGAATGAGGGAGGAGGTAATAAACAGTACAAGAAATGTATCCAATGCCTGATGTATGAAACTGTAACCTCTCTGTACATCAGTTTGACAATTAAAAAAAAAAAAAAAGAAAGTGTTGCCTGATCATGGCATTCAGTTCTGTAGCTCTTACTCACATTGTTTGCATGATAAAAAGAATAACTTGTTACTGGTCAAACTAGGGAAAACTCTTTTTTTCCAGGATATTTATCATATGTTGAGTACATAATTTTTATGACACTCGCTTGCTGGAGGTCTGCCATCAAACTCATTTAAAGGTTAGAAGTTGAAAAGCACAAAAAACCAAAGGAGAGAACCTGAAATCTAAGCAAGAGTTGAGATGTCTATCAGCTGCCTTTTTTCTCTTGCTTTTCAATCTCAAATCGTGAAATGCCCATACATTTTCCTAATTAATAATAGCAAGAAAGCGCCTGATGTCATGGAGTATGTGACTGAGAGGGAAAATAAATAGCTATGTGTCTTGGTGTGAAATTACAAAAAGATTGTGTGTATTATTGTCCCTGAATGTTATCTAATAGAGGGAAAGTTAAAGAAAGCAGGAAAGGATCATGCAGGAAATTAAAGTTTGTTTCCATGAAAGCCCACAATATAAGTACATTCATCTATACAATAAGTATGGTTATTTATATTTCTGACAGCTCTTTGCCATAGCTCTACCCACAAAACTGTACAGTGAAATATGTAAACAATTCTCATGTACTCAAGAAAGTGAAAGATTACAAAATAATTGCTTCAGCTATCTACATTTCATGCTTTGCTATCTTACAAATTGTCCGAATTAGACATCATCTGCATTGAAATTTGATAGGGCTCTATCACATTTATGGGAAAGATTTCCTTTGAAACTGATGTAGACCAATAGCAACCATAGTAGCTGCTCTTTTTGTGCTGACTTGCTCTCTAGCACCACCTAGCAATTGATTCACTCACCCTAAATGAAACTCCAGCCCTTTGACTGTTTCTGTGTTAATAGGTAGAAACTAGGAGATTTCACCCAGGAACAAAGGCTGTTGAGTCTCAAAGTTGAGGAGCTTGTGAAAAATGTCAATCCCTTCCTTGACTTTTAAAAAGACCCTTAGTTTGAAACAACCTTTCTCTGTGAAAAATGTCAAAGAAAGAACATCAAACAAAATATTCTGTTCAGAAGAGGAAGTGATGAAAAACGGGAAATTAATAAAAGTGGAGGTATGAGAAGAGCCATATGTGTGCAAAATTGGCACCTTTTTTAAAGCAAGCTTTAAGGACCTGAATTTATTGTCACACATAAAAGATTTGCATGAAAAGAGTGAGCAGGTGACATATTTAGGTTATAGCACATCCACTTGAGAGAGAGGATGAGCAGCAGCCCTCACGGAGGCTATTCTATGCTGTAATTTCATGTGCTTTGCTAGCCTTCAGCAGTGCTTGTTAGCAGCCTTAAAGGGGCTCCCTTCTAACCCAAAGGACCAGCCACACTGCATTTTTTCTCTCTTCACGCATTTTGTAATACTAATTAACTAATTCCCAGCCACATGAAGAGAACCTGCAAAGATTTGCCAGAGGCAAACTGCTAAATAAATGGTGACAGATTTCTCAGTTTTCAATTAGTTGAAATGACATATTGCCACAATGAGTGGCCTGACTTTCTAATGATGAGAATTGTATGAGTTTTTCATTTCTGGAAAGGAAGAGAAACCTGGGCCTTTCTCCACTCATACACAAAAGGAAGATCCAGGCCCCACTCTTGAGTACATCAAAGCAAGATTCTGCCTTTGATTATATTTGTGCTGGATGGAAAGTAAGATTTGGCCTGAAAAAAAAAATACTGCCTTTGAGACCATTTCAATTCTACTGAAATGTCTGACAGGACACAGCACAGGGACCAAAGAGAACAACCAGCCTAATTAAATCTATACAGGTGGCACTGTGCTCTGCTCAACAGCCCTGACTCCAGCTCAGCCCCACCCCACTCCCTCCTGACTCCAGTGTTTGTGTTGAGAATCTCTTGCTAACATGGCAACTGTTGCTATGTTTGCAGTAATAAGAAGTGGGTGATGCTGGTGCCTCTGTAATGATTCAGATACAAGAGCAATGATTTCTAAATAGATTTTTGAAGCAGCTCTCACAATGGCACTGCACAGTTTAACAGGTTTAATTTTACTTACATTCTATTTCTTCTTTTTACCTTTAGCACTTTCCATATGGAGTAAATCTAACCCTACAAAAGTGGGGGCACCCTTCCTTTTGCTTGTAATATTTGAAAAAGGACGTTTGTTATTTAGAAAGGCATTTCACAAGCCATTGTTTCTTCTTATGTCCTTAAAACCTATAAGATTTAGTTTTTCTTAGGACTTAGGTGATGCTAAGAAAGCCAGAACAAAAATTGTCATGGATCCAGAAAGAAAGCCTTCATGTACTAACAAAGTTAGAATTAAAACTATCTACCATTCATATTTGTGATACTAGCTGAGCATTTTATATTAATGAGCAAATGTCTTAAAGGAAAAAATATGAAAAATCACTAGTAGATGTATGCTTACCATGCTACATATCCTCTTTGAAAAAAATACAGTGAAACAGAAGTAAAACCTTTTTTTACTTCTTATAATCAAGCATTTATTTGCCAGAAATGTTAATTGTGCCCCTGTCCCTAGATGCTAGCCAGCCTAGGCCCAAAAGGGAATATGATGTAAAAAGAGCTATACTCAAGGACAGCAGAATTAACCTGGGCTAAGAATCAGAAGAAAAGAAAGATTGCATCATTTGGCCATTTACTCTAGTCTAGACATTATTGGGAAATTTTTGTACGCTAGTCATAACATTGACTTATCACAAGTCTCTACAAGGTAAGATTATTTATTGGTATATCACAAATGAGAAAGCTGGAGCACAGAAAGAATAAATGACCTGCCCAAGGCTTTGCAGCAGTAAAACAGCAGAGCCAAAAGTTGAGTGCAGATCAGCCTGAATCCAAAGCCCATGATCTTCTCTCTATATGCAAGTTTGTTAGAGGAAGAGAGAGGAGAGGTGCTCTCTTACTGATCAGCAGTGTGATGTGAAAAAAATCCTGAAGCTCTAGGCTTCAGGATTCTCTTCCATAATAAGGTGCCAGAACTGGATGATTACTCTCAAAGGTGTGTCGCCCAGCTCACATGCTGTATCATAGCCTAGCATCCCTACAGAATCACAATCAATACTGTACTGAGATTTTAACAGCCATCTTTGTATATGAGTACTAAAATTTAAGAATACAGTACTTACCAGGCGCCAGTGTCATACACCTATAGTCCTAGCTACTTAGGAGCCTATGATCTGAGGATCCTGGTTCAAAGCCAGCCAGCCAGGGCAGGAAAGTCCATGAGACTCTCATCTCCAGTTAACCACCTGGAAACCGGAAGTGGTGCTGTGGCTCAAGTGGTAGATCACTAGCCTTGAATTGAAGAGCTCAGGAACAGAGCCCGGCCCAGAGTACAAGCCCCACAATCTACCAAAAAAAAAAAAAAAAAAAAAAAAGAATATAAGACTTGACAATCTCTATGGACCGTTCTAGTTTTTATGTATTTATAGTATTTCTCACCACCTCATAATTTCCTTCTAAATTCTATCTCTTCTGAGGTTGCCTCCCTTCCCTACAAGCCCTTCCAACCTCACCTTACACTTGATGGGAAGATTCAGTTTTCCCAGAAGAGAAATCTATTTTACCTCACAAGTCTGTACCTTAATTTCTGTACAGACACTATGCAGAGTTCTGACAGTAAGATACATATATTACCTACCATGAATATCTTAAGGCAAGGTCCTAAGAAACTCGTAAGTAGCACACATATGGTCAGTTTTCACATTCCTTTCACACACATACCGTACACACACACATCATTTTAGGACACAAAATACATGAAGGATTCATGAACACCAACCTCATCCCATATACCACCTCCAAGAGGCAGTGTTCGCTCTCAGCTGGCTAGATGCCCATCAGGTTTGTTGTTGGCAAAACTATTACAGACTTTTTATTTTTTGCCAGTCCTGGGGCTTGACCTCAGGACCTGAGCACTGTCCCTGGCTTCTTTTTACTCAAGGCTAGCACTCGACCACTTGAGCCACAGCGCCACTTCTAGCTTTTTCTATATATGTGGTGCTGAGGAATTGAACCCAGGGCTTCATGTATGAGAGGCAAGCACTTTACCACTAGGCCATATTCTCAGCACAACTATTATATATCCCATCCGAGCACAGAAAACCTATAACTACTGGTATGTTTATACATAAACTGAAACCTCTCTTTACACACACACACACACACACACACACACACATACACACACACACACACACACACGCTATACTATTTGAGGCTGAAAACTGTATATTTATATTGTTAAATTTGTAAAAATTATTATGGAAAATGGAAACACGTAGATTTATTCACTAATAAATAGATATTCACTAATGGGAACAGCACACTGGGCTCGTGTAGACCCAGAGTAAGATGGAAAAGACAAGCCACAAGGATAGCAGATTGGAAGGATAAGTGAAAAATGGAATTAATAACTGATGAACATATTTATATTGCATTCTTATTTTGATTTTTAAATCTGGACTATTTTTATTCTTCAAAAAGAAAAAGAGAAATGTATTAGTATTTTCTCCATTTTACAGGTAAAAGAATGAGGCCCAGGGAAAAGCAGGTAATAGAAATCTGTAGCAGAAATCTCACCACAGCGATTTTAGGAGTGATTAGGCAAGGAAAAGAGCAGCTGATCTAGCTAGAGGCAGGCTACCACTGGAGGCTAAGGGACCAGTGTGTCAGAACTGTGGTGTGTGAGGTTGCTGACCTGCTGGGCACACTGAAGTTAAGCAAGGGGTCTGAGTCTGACCCCTTGAATACTTTCATGATTGCAGAAGTAGGAGATTGGTGGGCAGTACTTGTACGAAGGCTGACATCCTGGAGGCCAAGATACCTGTGTTCTACTTCCATCTCCAAGACAGCATCAACTTGAGCTTTGATTTACTAAAATAAAGATCATGTTATTACCTGTTTCTGGCCTTTACAAGACCTACATAACATACCTACAGAACCTTTCCTATCATCTCTGGAATGATTGTATTGCTCTGTTTGGGATTAAAGATAAATGTGTTATTGAGAGGTGGAGAAATATCTTCCTGAGGGTGAAGAGGGAAGATCCACACTCTGGTACTTGCTTCTCCTTTTATATCTGTTTTGCTTGAAATTGTAGGACACTGGTATCTCATTTACATGTGCTTACCATGTGTTTCTCTTGCCTTCTCCTCACTTGTGGTCAAGCCTAGTTGTTGACTTGCACATGGATTGGGCCAACTTGCAATTTGGTTTCATGTAAGGGACTCTAGATGCATTTCTGTATCTGCTACATATGCAGTATGACAGAAATCACCCTTGAGAATTTCAGTTTGTGTCTACAATCCCTGAAAAGACAACCTGCAGTTAATTTTGAGTATGCTTGCCAAAATCTAGAGCACAGCAGTAAAAAATAACTGAGATGTTAAATGCCTCAGGAATTACAACTCTAAATATACTATTTTCACTCCAAAGAGCATTCTTTGATTGTACTGAGATTATGCTTTACTATTTGGGGAAATATAAGTCTTACACTCTTTTTCTTCAATAACATCTTATCAGAGCAACAAAGAAGGAAATAAATCCTGAGATTATCAAGAAAAACGGATGACAAGAGACTGACTTTGACATATGGGAAAGAACAGAAAGTTTATTTGCTTATGTAGTTACCTGTGAACTACTTTCTGGTGTTGACTCTATGCTTCAGTTTTCTTTTCTCTTCTTTCTTTCTTTCCTTTCTTTCTTTCTTCCTTCTCCTTCTTTCTTTTTCCTTTTCCTTTTCTTTCCTTCCTTCCTTCCTTCCTTCCTTCCTTCCTTCCTTCCTCCCTTCCTTTCTCTCTCTCTCTCTCTTTCTTTCTTTCTTTCTTTCTTTCTTTCTTTCTTTCTTTCTTTCTTTCTTTCTTTCTTTCTTTTTCTCTCTTTCTCTCTTTCTTTCTTTCTTTCTTTCTTTCTTTCTTTCTTTCTTTCTTTCTTTCTTTCTTTCTTTCTTTCTTTCTTTCTTTCTTGTGCTTGATCTCAGGGCCTGGGCACTGTCCCTGAGCTTCTTTTGCTCAAGGCTCTACAACTAAAGCCACAGTGCCACATCCAGCTTCTTTCTTGTGGTTAATTAGAGATAAAAGTATCATGGATGTTTCTACCCAGGCTAGCATCAAACTGTGATCCTCAGATCTGAGCTTCCCAGGTAGCTAGGATTACAGGTATGAGCCACTGGAACCTGCTTTGCACTTTTTTCTTTGTGCACACTGGCTATTTTTCTTTTGTAAAGTTATTCTGATTTAATAAGTGATAGTGATACTAGGGCCAACTTAGGACTTTGCACTTGATAAGCTGGCATTATACCATGTAAACCGTAACTACAGTTCTACTTTTAGCTGGTTATTACTGAGATGGAGTCTAGTGAACTTTACCCTCACTGGACTGGATACACAGTCCTCCAGATCTCAGCTTTCTGAGAGTTAGGATTTCAGGCACGAGCCACACTAGTGTCTGGCCTATTTCTTGAGATATTTAGAAGGTAATTAATTTCCACCTTTCTCTTTCAAAGTCTGAATAGGAGGCAAAAAAGGAAATCATTGAAAAGCTATAAAGTATCTCAGATTTATTTCCAATGTACTATCCATTACATCAGGCTAGTACCTTTTACTGTGATTTGTTCAAAACAATAGAAACCCAACTGTTGCATAGGGTTAAATAAAAGCTTCTTTACCTTAGGGAAGTGTGTGTGTGTGTGTGTGTGTGTGTGTGTGTGTGTGTGTGTGTACTTCAATAGTATATGATTAAATACGGCTGCAGTGAGAAAGTTTCTGAAATTGATCAACTAATACAAGAAAGTATTGAACCACTGGCTACCAGGTGTGCAGTCCTCTGGTGCCTGGTTGCTTGGTGCCTGATGCTATCAGAGAGCCCCAATATGTTGGTACTGGTCTCACATAAATACTTCCATCTTCTTTATCTTATCCTCTCTGTATTACCCTTATTTTCTTTACTTAAAGAATTACAGTATATTATAGTTGAGAGAAACAAAATTCACATGTCATTCTCCTGTATTACTCTAATCCCATCATTTATCTGATTACATTGTTCTCTAGGCTATTCAGAGGGAATATGCATGCATTCACCTAATATGTACTTCCTCTCTACTACATGCCATGTCCTGCAGTAGATTTTAGAAATACAAAGGTAGATGAGACATTTCCCCTCCCTTTAGGGAATACTTACTGAGAAGTTCAGAGAAGCAATCAGGAATGGAAGCACTGAGCTGGGTGTAGGATGCACTGGGAGCCCAGGCAACACTATTTACCTTGAATCGGGAAGAATGAACCAAGTAGGACAAAGGCAGGTAGATGGAAACCCAGCTGACAGATCTGAGGAGCAGCAGAGTTGAATGTAACTAGAGAAAAAACTTATACATGGAGCTTTAAAATGAACATAATTAGAAACAGAGAACAATATGAAGACTAGTGAGCTCAGTGTTGAAGAAATATTGGATAGAAAGAAGGAGAGGTAGGGAGAGGGAGAGGGAAAGGAAGAGAGAGTAAGAGAGAGCACAATAGTCCTTTAGTCCTTTATACTACTTCTTTTTCAATCATGAATACTACACACTTTGTCCAGGCAAGCATGGGAGTCTGCAAGGGATTGCTTACCGCAACCACTGGTCTTTATTGAACTTGAACCAGAGCATGATTTTAAACCTCTGAATGACCCTGAATAAGCATGATTACTGCTGCTGGGTTTAGAATAGTTGTTATAAGGACTCAGGTGGACTTGAAAGTAGAGAGAAGGGGGCAATGCAGATGAGATGAGTGACAGAGACAGAGAGATTTCCACATCACACCCAGGATTGGGCTGTTTAAATGTACAAAACAAGCAACCCACAGTGGCTTTCCTTGGTATTCAGCCCAACTGGTCCTAGAAACACTATACATATAATTGCCTGTTTGTGAGCTTGTCTCTTTATGTGATAAATCTTAAGGGAAATAAAAGATTCAGTCATTATGATTTTTTTAAATGGCTTATGTAGAGGTAAGCTACTTTGTAATTTATTAGTCTCTACATTAAAAGTTGGAGAAGGATACTGAAATCTACTGAATAATCTAGCTAGCTCCTTCACCATTTGCCTAATTAATCTTCCTCCTTTCATCCTCCTCCTGTTTTTTTTTCTCCTCCTCCTCTTCCTTCTTTTGCCAGTCCTGGAGTTTGAACTCAGGTTCACACAGTCTCACTCCTTGATTTGTTTTCTTCCACTTAAGGCTGGCACTCTACCACTTGTGTCATACCACTACTTTCAGCAGCTTTTTTCTGGTTAATTGAATAGAAGAATCTCACTGACTTTTCCTCCTGGGCTAGCTTTGAATCCTAATATCTCAGCCTCCTGAGTAGCTAGGATTATAGGTTGAACCATGGAACTGGCTGTAATTCTTTATCAGTATGTCTACATAACCCCAGCCCCATCTTCCTTCACCTGTTGGTACCTGGTAAACTGCTGTCAGTAGTTTCAAGTGAAAAAAATTCACTGAATGAGAAAGCCAAAATACCTAGCACTGATGCGTACTATTTACACTCTTCTGCCCTTGATGTTAAGAGCTTCCTATCACCTGCTTCTAATTGGGTATTCCTTGTGGCATGCTTGATGCCACATGGAAAACTGCCCTGCTAACAAGCCTAATGGTGGAACAAGTTGAGTGAATACCCATAGCTAGCCTGGTGTGCTAAATGCTCAGATAAATGGCTTGCTAGAGAAAACTATCTCCCTCATATTTTTCATGACAAGATATTTGAAGAAGAAAATACTCTTGGCTCTCTAAAGTTGATGCTAGTTTTGGACTCTTTACAAAGTCTCTGTAAAAGGTTTTCTTGTTAGAGACATCCTAGCATACCACTTGCTTTGGCCTGTGACCTAAGCAGAGGTGCCCGAGATGAGGAATTGTGTGTGTGTGTGTGTGTGTGTGTGTGTGTGTGTGTGTGTGTGTGTGTACTTTTTCAGTTCATTCACTCAACCACCTTTATTAAACGGTTATAATGTGCTTGGAGCATTTACTGGGTCCATGGCCCTTCTCTGTATAAATGAATCTGTGATCAAGTGCACTGAAGGCTCATATCTGAGCAAGTCTGTGGGGAGGTGGAGACAGAGACCCTGCTAGAAGCTAAGTTAGAGTTACTTTTTGCATTGTTCCCTCAAGAGAAAGGGTTTGTGCCCTAGGTGTCCCTTCTCTTCTCCACTCCTCCTGTGCATTCTTCCTGCAAAAACAGCTCCTTGTCCTTCCTTACTTCTCCTCCTATGCCTTCTTTCCAACATTTAAACCAAAACTAAGCAAAGCTACATTATGCAGAGGCAGCTGGTACTTCATGTGGGAGAGTCAAATGTTTAACATCTTGTCACTTGTGTAACTGATGGAGTCATCCTTTTTGTTTCAGAATTCTGTGTTTAGGGGTTGAAAAGCTAGATTGATGAGCACTACCAGAGAGAAATATTTTTTGAAAAGTAAGAGAAGCTGATGACACATTACTTTACAGTTTAGTGAAATTCAGCAAATCTAATTCTATTATCCTGTCAACGTTTCAAAAAAAAAAAAAAAAAGGAAGACCTGAAAGCTTATTTTAGATGATTCTTTCAAGATTGTAGAAGCCACAACCACATCTGCAAAATCAGGCATCTGGTACTGACAGACCATTGTTTTACTAAAGGAGTGAATAATCTTCCAACAACTAATTAAGGAAAGTTATCATTGTTGCTGCAGTGCCTGCCTCTTTATCCCTTGAAAAGATTGTCAAGCTATAAATGATAACCATGTTTCTCAATGCAAAGGCTTTTCAAAGTTTACACAGGCAGATTTATCCAGTCACACCAAAATAGGAGCTTTTTAAAAATGAATCATAGAACAAAGTACTGAAATGCAGATTTTATATGGCATATAAGGCTAGATCATTTATACCCTTGTTTATTTTTATAATCAAGTATAAGATAGTGCCTACTAAACGCATTCTGACCACAATGCCAAGGGCAATGGTTTTAAAGCATTTTCCCACAACTGTATGTATTTTTCAGAGGCTCACAAGCTGACAAACTGAGAGAGCTTTATGATGCTCTCAGCAATTGATATGGCTGAGTATAAGCTTGCACTGAAATTCTCCCTATTAAAAGTAAGAATGTAAACAGATGAGGAATGCAAGAATCAGTGTAATAGCAACTCCTGTTTCCCCACCCCTTTGCTATCTAACATTCATTAAAGAAGAAAATGCTCCACAGAATTTAGTGAGAAATGACTGTGTGCCAGCATATATGTTACCTAATTAAATGCTCCCAACTTCCCCTCTTCCATTTTAGAGGGAGGAAAACTTGTCAAAACAGTTACTATAGACACCATGAGGTAGGGAGTAGGGGACCGGGAGTTGTCCCTGTTCTATCTTAACCCAAAACCCATGTGTACTCTTTTTAGGGAAGCATAAGGAAGTCTGTTTGGAATTCACAATAAAAACAAGGTCAAAATTAAGGTTGAAATATGATAAAATATGTTGAAATCCTACAAAGCAATATCTCAGAATATGACCTTTGGAAATGATGGCTGCAGTGTAGCTACTTGGAGATAATTACTGAGTTACAGTGGGCCCTTATTTCAATAGAGTTTGGGAGGATGAGAGAGAGAAACAAGGGATAGGAGCGTGGAAACAGGATCCGTGAATGCATCTAAGAGCACAGGAATGTCAAGGGTTGTTGCTACTACCAGGAGTCAGGAGACGAATGGAACAGATTGTTCCTCAGTGCCTTCAAAAGGAAACCAACCCTACTGATGCCTTGATTTTGGATTTCTATTCCTCAGAAATGTGAGAGAATAAATTTCTGTTGTTTTAAGGTCTTTGGTTCCAGAAACCATGTTATGACCACCGCAGATAACTACTTCAGGGGATGATCAAGCCTTAGAGAGACTAAAAAGGCTTGACATAATTTTATTCTGTAATTTCCCTTAGCCAGTAAAACAAATTGACTAGCGTAGATGACTACTCAGTAAAAGTTGTTATTCATACATTCAGTTGTTGGGTCAATCACTATTTGTTCAGTTGGGAAGGGATTTCCTTATTTGTAGATAATTTGCTAGTACTGAAAGGAAAGTAAACAAATGAGGCCTGGTATCTGACTTAATATAAGTGTACAAGCTTGGCACTGTTGGCTCATGCCTGTAATCCTAGCTACTCAGTAGGCTGAGATCTGAGGATTGCAGTTCAAAGCCAGCCCAGGCAGGAAAGTGTGAGAATCTTCTCTCCAATTAACCACCAGAAAACCAGACGGGATACTGTGGCTCAAATGGTAGAGTGTTAGCTTTGAGATGAAGAGCTCAGGGACAGTGCCCAAGCCCAGAGTTCAAGCCCCACAACTGACAAAAAAAAAGTGTAAAATAATAATCTGAAGGCAAAAGCCACAAAATCAAATCCAATCTACACACTACCATACCATGTATTAAGAGCTATAATAAGGAAGCCAGTCCATGTGCTATGGGGCTTAGTATGTACAGGAATCTGAGAAAGAGAAAGGGGTGATTTTCTATGTGCCCATGTAGTAATAGTGACGAGAGTAGATAAGACCCAGACTTGTAAAGAGGACCCTTGACCCAGGAGCCTCACTCTTGAAGGCCATGGGATCTTGTTTTATTGAAAGATCAGTTTTGCATCATTGCTGAAGATGGCCTGGAGTGGGGCTGCCTGTTTAGTCTGAGGTGTCTCTCTCTCTCTCTCTCTCTCTCTCTCTCTCTCTCTCTCTCTCTCTCTCTCTCTTGCTCTCTTTAGTTTTTATTTTTAAGCACTTTTATTACCTTTAAGTAGTTGTACAAAGAAGTTGACATTCAACCAAGCAGTGGATGAAATGTGTCTTGATCAATGTCACCTCTTTCAACATTCTGCCCCATCCCTCCTAACCTACCCCTTTTTCCCTTGTCTTCATTTTGTGAAATGCACTTTAATTTTTTGACTTCATTCTTTCCTTCCATGAATCATAGTGAATATTTTATGTTATAAATGGTAATATCTGCTTCATCTCCAAAGATGACATTTCATATTCCTCATCAAAAACTCAATATTTATTTGAATTTTCTCCAATAGGAGAAATGAAAAAATGGCCAATCTCTATTATGACACATTAAGACACCTTAATTCTATAATTCTTCAATGTTAGAATATTCTAAATAGGGAAAATATTATTAGTGCCAGTTTCCAAAAATGGTATTGGTAAATTGTTAACCACATAAAAGATCATACTTTCTCTAGAAACCTCTGTCCAAATATAGCAGAAGTATAAAGGAAATATTTGCAGCTTGTGTTCCATGAACAAAATTACAAAGAAACACTGATAACAATTCAAAATAAAACAAAGACATCATTGTCTTCACTGAAGACTATAATTTGCCCTCTGTGTTGGCAGATGTTACTCATTATCATGTGTTCCAAGAATCATTTCCAACACCTGTGGGTGCTTTATATGTGTAATATATCTGTAGTGTTAATTCTTTTCAAGAAGGTTAATAACATTAATCCCATTTTACAGATGGGAATAAAAAATAACTGGCTTATCACATTTTCTCTGGTCAGATAGTCAATCAATGCCTCATTAGCATTCATTAGAATTTTCTTTGCATCCAAATTCAAATTAAGTTCCCTTCCCTAAGGCAATTACTATCAAGACTTTTCTGGCTTTCACTCCTCACTGTCCAAAACAGCAGTTGAGCCACTGTAGGACTAAGGTGCTGCACAGGTAGAACAAGTCCTGCACAAGAATGTTAAGTGTGTTAGCTGAGCCAGCCCATGGAAATGACTTAGGGTCGTTATTAGTGGTGCTTTTAAACACCACCAACTAGAAGCAGTAATATTTAGTGAGGAGTCTGTGGCGTGCACAATGAATGACTGCTATGGCAACTCAGTGGCAACCTCTGGAAAGCCCCATTTAAAAAGGAGGAAACCAAAACTTGGAAAGTGACTTATGAAAGACTATAGGAAGAAAGGTAGGAAGCCAAAAAAGATTGAAACTGGGCCATCTGAAGCCAGAATTCATGTTCTCAAACACCAAGCCAACAGTACTCAAAATTTAGAAAGCATCAGAACCACTTCTTGAAGCACAGATTGCTAGGCTTACACCCTGAATTTCTGACTTAGTTACATAGGTAGAAATTTTTCATCTCTAACCAGCTCTAGGTTAGTAAGGCTGATATTCCAGAACTACATCTGGAGAACCATTGTTCAAGGCAGGATTTAATGTAAGTCTTTCACAGATTAGCATAGTTTCTGGCCTTAGAACTACTTCTATGAGATGAATCTCATGACTGTTTTTATTTTTTGGCCTTAAGGCTTGGAATTTGATAGGTAGACACTCTTACCACCAAGCCATGCCTCCAGACCTGATGACTGTTTTTAGAGTACTAAAAGATAGCTGGCACACCACCAGATGCCCAGCTAAGGCAAAGAAAACGGAAAAGGTAGCTACAGATCTTGGGAAATATTAGTCCAGTTGAGTTGATGGAGTGATTTTATATTAATATAATAAAATGTCAAAATGACATTCTATTTTCTGCTCTTGGTGGTCAGACAGTGAAACTGAGAGGAGTTCAACTGCCTTGTGTATTTTCAGCTCCTCTATCCAAATAGTCTCCTAGCATTCTCTCCCATTATTTATAGTTTTGATTTGTGACATTTTTTACAGCACTTTTCTTCTTTTTTCTTCCCTATTGGGATTTGTGTATCTAACAGGCAACTAGAGATTCTTACTCTCTTCTAAGATATTGCTCTTATCTCCAAGGCCTCTGAGTCCTCAACTACTTCATGAATAACTTCTCTCTAGCATGGATGTGCATATCACACTATGCTAGGGGATCTCAGTGGATACTCTGAATCATAACTGCATTTATGGTTTCTGTATTATATCTGAAGTGTTTCTTGGGAATATGTTATCAGTGACAGTTTGTATAATCCATTATAAATAGGATTAAAAATATTAAGTGGGTTTTGTTTTTGTCAGTCCTGGGGCTTGAACTCAGGGCCTAAGCACTGTCCTCCTTTTTTTTCCCCTCAAGAATAGCACTCTACCACTTGAGCCACAGAATCACTTCTGGCTTTTTCTATGTGGTGTGAGGAATTAACCCAGGGCTTCCTGTATATGAGGCAAGCACTCTACCACTAGGCCATATTCCTAGCCCAATAAGTGTTTTGTTTTGTTTTGCTTTTTAAGTTTAAAATTTTTGTATCCATTCTGGTCTTATCTTTTTTTTTTTTTTTTTGCCAGTCCTGGGCCTTGAACTCAGAGCCTGAGCACTGTCTCTGGCTTCCTTTGCTCAAGGCTAGCACTCTGCCACTTGAGCCACGGCACCACTTCTGGTCTTTTTCTATATATGTGGTGCTGGGGGAATCAAACCTAGGGCTTCATGTATACAAGGCAATCTCTCTTGCCACTATACCATATCCCCAGCCCCTGGTCTTATCTTTTGCTTTATCTAATTTCAATCTTTCCTTGAGATATGCAGAACCTAACTATGTCTCCCAGATTTCCCTGAATTCACAGGTCTTCCTGCTTTCATTTCCTGAATGTTGGGATTACCGGTGTGTACTTCCAACATGGTGAAAGCCTTTCATTTATTTCTTTGTGCCTCTCCTGGAGTGAATTCATGGCTTGGTCATTGTACCTGAGCCTCTTTTGCTAAAGACTAGCAGTCTACCACCTAAGCCACAGCTCCACTCCTAAAAGAAGCTAAAAGTTAATATTTATCATACTATCATGAAATATTTGTCATTTATAGTATGTTACAAATAACCTCTTCTTCACAAAAATGACTAAACTAGAATTTTAGTGAGATTCTAAATGCATAACATTTTAGCACAGTTGCAGAATTCAAGTGACCTTGCTTCCTAGTTGTATGAAAAGCTTAAAGCCATCTCTCACTCTTGCCAACTTTCTCCCTTAGTCCCACTAATATCCTATAACTTCAATGATTATCGTCTTTTTGCTTTCAGATAGAAACACCATCACACTCCTTTCTCCCAAAAAAGAGATTTGCTCCATCCAATCACCCCCTCTGTGTTTTGTAAGTCCTTGTTTGTGTCCTTTAACCTTCTTCCTTACTTCCTTCCTCTGAAACTAAAACTTTTAATCTCACAACTCAAACCATGAAAAAAAAAACTCTTGAAATTTAAATTTCACTTTTTTAAGACACAGTATCAAAAGGAAAGTAAGATGGGAAGGAAGCTTACAGCACAGGCAGGGTAGCTTTCTCTGATATATAGCCTGTCTATGCATCTATAACTGAAAGGGGAGGTGGGAGAGACACTCATGGAACCCATAAGGAATTTTACACAGAGAACTGATCCACTATGGCGTGTTTTGCTTAGGCATTTAATTCTCTAGTTATGAAAGCTCATGACATGGAAACATAGATAAAGATTAGACTGGACAATCTTCAGGGTCTGGATGATAGTTGTGAAAGGTGCCTATCTAGGGGCACAGACACACGTTCTCCATGTTCTTGATGCCCTGACAATCCAGAGTGTTCTAAGAGAAATCTGTCTTTTGGGTAGCAGCTCATTCCTCACTCTGGATTTCAGAACCCAGTTGAATAGCGTCTTTTCTCCATCACCATAAAGGTTTGCAGAGAGGAGATTAGGATCAATATGAGAGTTATATGTAGTGGTGACAAGGAGCCTGCTTTCCACTTTGGACTACCTGATTCCCTTTATGACTCTGCCATTTCCTTAGTGTGAATTTGGCCAAACTCACTCCTAACTTATCTTTTCTATTCACTTCTTTAGCTACAAAATGAGGATTATATAGGAGAAATCCTAGTTATTTCATGATTATTGTGAGGATTAATGAAACAATTCATGTAATTTGTGTGAAATGTTTGGCACCTGGTTATTCAGTTAAGAATTGGCTTATCCTATTCCCTTTAAAATCAGGAGCAAGACAGGATATCCACTCTCTCCTCTCCTCTTCAACATAGTACTAGAATTCCTAGCCAGAAAATTAAGGCAAGAAGAAAACATAAAAGGGATCCAAATAGGAAAAGATGAAGTTAAACTTTCTCTCTTCACAGATGACATAATCCTAAACCTAAAGAACCCCATAGACTCTACTTCCAAGCTACTAGAGTTGATCTAAAACTCTGGCAAGGAAGAAGGATATAAAATAAACCCACAAAAATCAATGGCTTTTCTATATGCCAATGACCTGAAGCATGAGGCCGAAATCAGGAAAGCAACTACTTTTGTAAAAGCCAGAAAAACATAAGATACCTAGGAATAACCATAACCAAAGAAGTGAAAGACCTCTATGATGAAAACTTTATAAACATGAAAAATGAAATTAAGGCAGTACTAAGGAAATGGAAAAACTCCCATGCTCCTGGATTGGGAGGATTAATATAATCAAATTGCAATATTGCCAAAGGCTATCTACAAATTCAATGCAATACCCATTAATATCCCAACACCATTTTTTAATGCAATAAAGGAAGAAATCCAGAAATTCATATGGAAAAATAAAAGACCATGAATAGCAAAAATAATCCTAAGCAGAAAGAACAGTGCTGGAGGAATTATAATACCAAACTTTAAGCTGTATTACAATGCTATAATAATATAAACAGCATGGTATTGGCACCGGAACAGGCCTGAAGACCAATGGAACAGAATTGAAGACCCAGAAATGAACCCGCTGAACTATGCCTACTTAATCTTTGATAAAGTAGCTAAAGAAATAGGATGGAAGAAACATAGCCTCTTTAACAAATGGTGCTGGCAAAACTGGTTCAACACCTGCAACAAACTAAAACTAGATCCTTATATATCACCCTGCACCAAAATCAATTCCAAGTGGATCAAAGACCTCGAAATAAAAACACATACCCTGAAAACACTGCAAGAAGGAGTAGGACAAACACTTGGGCTTGTTGGCACAGGACGAAACTCCCTTAATACAGGCCCAGAAATGCTACAAATCAAAGAAAAGATGGACAAATGGGACTGCATCAAACTGCAGAGCTTCTGCACGGCAAAGGACATAGCTTGCAAGATAAACAGAAAGCCCAAAGATCGGAAAAAGATCTTTACTGGCCATACAATGGACAAAGGCCTCATATCTGAAATATATGCAGAAGTAAAAAAATTCAAGTCCTCCAGAACAAAACCTCAAAGAACCAACAGCCCCCTCAACAAGTGGGCTAAAGACTTAAAAAGAGACTTCTCTGTTGAGGAAATGAGAATGGCCGAGAGACATATGAAAAAGTGCTCTACATCACTGGCCATAAAAGAAATGCAAATCAAAACAACATTCAGATTCCACTTCACCCCAGTAAGAATGTCCTTTATCAAGAAAACTAACGAGAACAACTGTTGGAGGGGATGTGGCCAAAAGGGAACCCTACTACATTGTTGGTGGGAATGCAAACTTGTTCAACCACTCTGGAAAGTGGTACGGAGGTTCCTCAGAAGGTTAAACATAGAGTTATCCTATGACCCAGCAGTCCCACTTTTGGGCATCTACCCAAAAGACTACAAGCAAGATCACACTAAAGCCACCAGCACAACTATGTCCATTGCAGCACAATTGGTCATTGCTAAAATATGGAACCAACCCAGATGCCCCTCAGTAGAAGAATGGATCAGGAAAATGTGATACATATACACAATGGAATTTTATGCCTCTATCAGAAAGAATGACATTGCCCCATTCGTAAGGAAATGGAAGGATTTGGAAAAAATTATACTAAGTGAAGTGAGCCAGACCCAAAGAAACATGGACTCTATGGTTTCCCTCCTAGGGAATAATTAGCACAGGTTTAGGTTAGTCACAGCAGAGGATCACAAGAGCCCAATAGCTATGCCCTTATGAACACATAAGATGATCCTAAGTAAAATGAACTCCATGTTATGGAATCGAGTTTTATGTCACTGTTGTAATTACTTTCAACATGCCATGTGAAACAGTAGCTTCTATTATTGATAATCCTCTTTTATCCCCTTCCTGTGGTTGTACCTGCACTATCACTGCATCTCATCTGAGTACCCTGGATACTGTGTATACTGGTATTAGAACTAGGGAAGTGAAAGGGATATCAAAATCAAGAGACAAAGGATAAAGATGACAAGGACTCCAAAGCAGTACTTGCAAAACCATTTGGTGTAAACCAACAGAACAAGTCATGGGGGGAAAGCGAAAGAGGGAGGAGGAGGGGGGAATGAGGAAGGAGGTAACAAATAGTACAAGAAATGTACCTAATGTATAAAACTGTAAAAAAATAAAAACTGAAAAACCAAAAAAGAGAGAATATGTAAATAGGATGAAAACATTTAAAGGTATATTTGTCTCAAGTAAATTGGCTGCTTTTGAAAGCTCTTTTGGAATTATTTGAAACCTGTTTTTTCTTACCATTGTAGTGTTTTTCAATATACAAATTGGCTTGTTGTGAAACAATAAACAATTGGAATGCTTTGAAAGTTTGTAGAAATATGCCTAAAGAAACAATCTGTACATTTAGTATTAAATACACAGGACATTTATTGAAATATTGATGCTACTGAAAAGTTCTAGAACTTCTTGCAAAACATTCTAGAATACGTACTGTCCTGTTTTAATACGCAACTCATCCTTTAAGCTTAAAATCTTAGTTGCTATACTTATAAAGAATCTGAATTTTCTATATGTTATAAATACATTTTCTGTGTAATTATGAAAAAATTGGCTTATCCTACATACATGTCATATTATTGTTTATATGTATATACATATCATATACATGTAACATATGTAATTTACATTTATTCTAAATTATGTAAATTCAATGCTATTTTCATAAATCCTTTTTCATGTCTTCTGCTCATTCCTTTGTCCATAAAATTATGCCTGAAAGCCCAATAGATTCTATGCACAAAGACACATCCCAATCCTCACAGAAGTAGTGAACAGACCATTGCAGTACAACTTGATAAATTTTATGATGAGAGGTGTAGACTCTAGTGAATGAATATATGATGAACAAATAGGTGCCTAATTATTTTCTATTTTTTCTACTTATATGTTGTATTTTGGTCCCTGAGACTAAG
The DNA here is from genome assembly GCF_023159225.1 of Perognathus longimembris pacificus. NCBI lineage: Eukaryota > Metazoa > Chordata > Mammalia > Rodentia > Heteromyidae > Perognathus > Perognathus longimembris. Next base: position 52,729,071 of record NC_063167.1, read on the forward strand.
ATTTTTTTTTTTAATCTGTGCTAGTCTGTTCACAATCCCATTTATGTTATGATTTGTAACTTCTTGAAAGCCCAGAGCGATTCTGGGTCTGTATCCAGCTGTTGTCAATCTTCTCAGCAGGTAGCTTAGACCTCAGTAGAACAAAAGAGGAAGACATGTGTATCAATATCCCTTCAATGATCGATGGCAAGAAATAATTACTATCTACTTTATGTCCTACCCTTTCTCAGTTTCTAAAACTCGCATGTTGAGATTCACTGGCCAGGGATTGTTCATTTTCTTTCTTCCTTTATTTTTTTAAGAAAAAAAAAAAAGCTCTGTTTTAGGCTGTATTGGAAACTCAATATAGTAGGTGAAGCATTCAGGCCGTGATGAATCAGAGCAGACACAAATAGAAGTCTATGGACTCAAGGGCTTCAAAGAGAGACAGAGCAGCTCAGCATTTGGATTTGCTGCCTTCACTTGGGAAGAGCCAGAATCTGAAGGAGACAGCTGCTGCAAATGTGCATAAATAAATTTTTTAAAAAGCATTGCCTAGTGTTCCTATGGGAACCTGTAGCAGCTCAGACTGCCCATTCCCCAGATACAATTTCCTTTCAGCTCTGCATCCCACATTAAAAGATACACCAAGAGATATACTTTCAGAGTGGTGCTTAGGGGATATTTGTACTAGGAGATAGGTGACTAATTTTCCCAGCACAGTAGAGAAGACTGAGGCTAGAGGGCATTAGCATTAAAAAGATAGTAAAAAAAACAACAACAAAAACAAGGATCTGTCTTTTATTCCACATATTCCAAAACATGTAAACGTTTTATTTTTCTAGTATGTTAAGGCATGTATGAGAGAATACGAGTGTGTATGTGTATATGTGTGTGTGTTTACATATAATAACCTAGGAAGCAATCTCAAGTAACACTATTCACTTTCAAAATGGAATATTAATGGCATGACTCAAATTTATACCAAGACGTGCTACATTTGTCAGATTCAAAAGTTTGTTGTTGTTGTTGCTGTTGTTTTTTATACTAGCCCCTGCCTGTGGATGGAATTGAAGATATGATTGTGTTGCATAAAAAGATACAAAGATTTTAATTTATAAGCAGAAGTTCAGATTTCTAACTCCAAGTAATTTAAAAATATAAATTACTAATGAGAGGGAAGGGCCCAATACATGGCCTAACTCAGATTACAAGGTTTTCTATAATAAAGCAACACAATGAACGTAAAACCACACTGTGAACCACACTGTGGGTTCTACCTGATCTTTCTCTTTCCTCTTACCTGCCAGGTCACTTCAGACCAGTTGCCTAACCTGTTTTCCCTTCAGTTTCCTCATTAATATATATCAGATTAAATAGGGAACCATATGTGAAATAAATATAAAAGCTTCAAACTAACACCTTCATAGACATTATCTGACCTGATATTTTCATGAAACTCATGGATGTGTAAAAGCATGTATAACTGAATTATGTACATGATATTGTGTTTTTACATATTTCCTAATTCACATGGCTAAGGGAACAAGACAATTTTACAAGACATGAGTCATGTGTGTCGCTTTTCCTTTCAACAGTAGGATTTTTTTTTTTTTTTTTGGCAAAGCATTTGGCAAGAACCTATCCGTGACCACCCATATCCACAGTCAAGTTATTTTTGTGGCAGTGGTAACAAAGGCTCCAGTGAAATCAACTATGTGAGAAGTCTTTGAAGCACACAGTAACTGTGTGGTCATTGTAAGGATTCTGTTCTGTATTCTAACAGCCTCGTCTCTTTCACTCTTCTGATGTTTATGGAAAACATGCAAAAGGAATGCTTCTGTGCACCTGCACCAGCTCTTTCATCAACAAGCTAAAGGTCCTCTGTCCCTGATGCTCTGGTCTCCAGGGATGTTTTCTTGGTTCCAATTACTATGACAGGTTAGGGCATGCTGGTATTTCATTGTGGATCATTACACAAACCCTTCCATTTGAAAAAGGTACAGGAAAATGCCATCTCCTGGAATTAAGCTCATAAAAAGTTTCCATTTTTTGATGTGTGGGTTTTTTTTTAAATATATTTATTTATTTAGCAAATAGAAATAGTTATCCAGGATGTATGTTTCTAGGTTTTTTAGATGTTCCAATAAATACAACTAAATGTTCCTAACTCCTTGGACAACCTGCAGAGATTATTGAGGCCAAGATGAAACTGTAGAAACCACTTGGAGCTCCAATTCAACTAAAGCCGTGTGTGTGTGTGTGTGACTATAAATAACTATGTATGTAGATATAGATATAGATATAGATATAGATATAGATATATAGATATAGATATAGTTCTATGACAGGCCCCTGAACTTCAGGGCTACAGAAAATACGGCTTCTGTTTTGAAGGAGTATTCTTCCGGTACATGTCAAGGTTGAATAAATACCAGTATAAAAGTGACCATGGAGAACCATCTGTGCAGCAACCACAGAGCACTTCAAACCATATTCAGTTACGATCCTGCCAGCAAAGAAGTCAGGAGCAGCAGTGGGCTCAGTAGGAAATGTCAAAACCTGGGTTGTAGCAGAATTCAAAGACACATCATAGCACATCACACTACATTAATGTGGGATAAGAGCTCACCATTACTGGCAGAAGAGCTTTTCCATGAGAACCAGGCACCCTAGCAACATATTGCCATTTTGTTAGTCAAGGATCTGATAGCCAAGAATACACAGAGGAGAAAAGCTTTGGTGTTCTGTGATGAGGCAAAAGGTTTCAAAGGTTTGATATACATCCACTTAAAACAAAAACAAGGCAAAAAAAAAAAAAACATTGCCTGTAATTTTGTAACCACTGTAGGGTATTTCAAATGGTTTGTGAAGATCAATGTTGTGCATGTTCAAAGAGTTTAGGGAGTTTTAAACCTTTGCATTCAGACTGGCCTGCCATAAAGAACAAAGGAACATGGAATTTCTTGCAGGGATCTGAATTCACACAAAAGAACCCAGAGATCTATCATCAACAAAGATGGCCTTTGAACTTTCTTCAATCCAAAAAGGAAAAAATATATTCTTCTGTAGGCTCCTATCTAGTTGATGCTTTTATCTTCCATCAGTAAGATTAGTTTTGTGATTTTTATTTATGTAACCACCCAGTGGCCATTAGTAAAAAGAAGTGGCGAAAATCTTAAGTTCATGTGGACCTGAGTTCGAATTCAAGTTCTGCCACTTGCAGGCTGTATGACCTTGGGCAAGTTAATTGAGGCCTCCAAGCTCTTCATGTATAGGAAGAAAAAAAAATCTTGAAAGGGCTATGGTAAGCTAAATGAGAATAGAATTGGTAATGTTTAACATGTGGCAGATATTAAATAAACATAAGCTGCTTTTTTCTATTTTGCTATTAATCCATTTGTTTTAGCTTTTGAGTGGAGAAGCTTCTGTAACAGTGAAGTTAGCTCCAAAAAAGCAGACTTGGTTTTATCTGTGTTGTAAATGAGAGATGAGTGAACTATATTAAATAGGCCCAATCTATCTCTCTTCCTGTTTTGTAAAATTTCCTAGGGACATAGCCACAGTCTCTGTTTACATATGGTCTATGTCTACTTTGCACTTTGGCAGCAGTAGTTGTTATACAGACCATATGATTAGAAAATGTAAACCATTTCCTGTGTGCCCCTTCATAAGAAGAATTTGCTGACTCCTGCTTTAGAAGTATAAAACCCTACTTTCCCCCAATTTACATATCCCAGAAACTATAGATCAGAAACTCATACTCCCATAGTATAAAATATGAAGACTACCTCCAATTCAAAGTATTTCTTTTAGTCAATGCCAGGGCCTGTGCAATGTACCAGTCATACCAAGACCTTCTCCTAAGGCAAGGCACTTCCCTAGGAATTCACAGTACATGGTAGAGACAGATAGGACCCACTGCCCTGAATTATGTGCCAATGATGACTGCAAATGGCTGGAAAAGGACTGGGGCCACAGTATTCTTATGTTTTCCACAAAGATATGGCTTCCATTGTAGAAGAGATAAAGTTGCAACAGAAGCTCTCCATTATGCTCCCTTTCACTTTTGTATCTGTGAGAATATACAAGCAACCACTGGGTGGGTGAGAGGGCTATAACAGTGGCTGCTCTTACTTCCTCTGGCAAACGAACTAGGCTAGATAAAGCATAGGAATGGGGATGAAAGGTCTTCAGAGATCATTACTCTCGTGCATAACAAATGCAGGCAGCACAGTTTCTTCTGTAGCAGTGGCTAAAGCACAATGCCTACCAACTTTTTTAGAAAAAAAAAACAGAGGTAAGTAAAGAAAAATATGAATAAAATTACAAAGGAGCAATCATAATGCCTTCATTCACTTGATCATCTATTTGAACCATATTTCCTGGCTGGGGGCATGGGGGGTAGTATAACAATTGCTTTAAGGCCCTTAAGTAGGATTGTGACACATTAATAAATAAAAAAATAAGTGCGTCCCTGCTCTCATGCAATTTACCTTCTAGTGAGAGGAGGTAGGCCATCCTAGTTTGGGTTCTTTCAAAAGCAGGCCATGAATCAAGAGTTCAGATGTAAGTTGCTCCTCTAAAAAAAATCTTAAGAGGTACATGAAGGAAGAAGGAAGGAAGGAAGAAAGGGAGGGAGGGAAGGAGGGAGGGACAGAGGGAGGAAAGGAGGGAGGGAGTGAGGCAGGAAGGAAGGAAAGTAGGTATGTCATATATTAATGAGTAAGCCACTGATATGGCCATCAGAAGCTTTTTCTCCATTTTTATCCTCAAAGGGTAAAGAATGTACATGAATATTTTCCCAGGGAGTAACATGAAAATTAGAGCATTTACCCACTAACACTTGTTCCTGATTTACAGAGGCTCACTGCAGTCGTGAAGATGCATTAGATCCCTTCTTTCCCATCTATGGATAGAGAGAGACACAGAAAACCATAGTCCCCCTAGAAGCTTTTGAAGGCAACTTTCTAAGTAGGCCAAGGTACATAAGCACAGTACCAGATGCATACATATACAATAATGAGACAAACAGTGAAAAGAAAACTAGAATGGTGGTGTGTGTTCTGCAAACAAAACAAGTTGAGAGGATAAAAAGTGATTGGAAGGCTAGATTAGATGGGTTTGCTAGATCTGTTGCTCAATGAGAAGGCTTGGAAGCAGCAATGCTTCAACAGCAAGAAGCATGTTTAGTAACTTGTTCTTGATTTGATTAGAATCAAGGTACTAAGGCACTTGTAGAAAGGGTAAATTTCAGGGCTGAGACAAAAAATATATATAATGGGAAAATAAGGCTGGAGTAGCATGTGCTAGGGAGTACAGGCACCAAGAAAGCATGTATCAGAAGCTTGAAGAAGGTTCTTCTGGCCAATCAGATCATTCAAGCATCACTAGGACAATGGCAGTATCATTATAATCCACTGGATAAAATAATATTGCAAACTTATATAAATATAAATAGATGAAGACACTAAAATTTGGTTAATGTTTGGGATATTTATATATTCTTCAAGAATCTCCTCACAAAAAGTTTATTAAATGCAGACAGAGAAGGAGTAATTTTAAAGCAGAGAAGCCTGTCAAACAGTACCTTCATCAAGTAATCAAAATTAGTAACACAATAATGGTACAAATCAAAATGTGATGAGCTACAATGAAAAGAACATAACATCACTTCTGTAATACTTCTCACCAAAGATACATAATTTGAATCTAATCATTAGGAAACTTCAGATAAAACAAGATTCGATGGCATTCTGAAAAATAACTGGTTTCTCATCTTAAAAAATAGCAAGGTAATGGAATTCTAATAGAATCTGTGAAATTGCTCCAAACTGAAAGAGATTAAAGAAACATGACAACTAAATGCAATGTGTGGTTCTGAATTGGATTGCTATGAGAAGTAGTAACATAATTGATAGAAGTTGAGTGTAGTTTGAGGCTAGATGGTTGTTGTGGTTGTGTCAATAACTACGTATAGGGAATGATGTGCACTGAAATACTTGGGAGACAATGAGCACTGGATTGGCAACTTTCTCTAGGTTCAAGGGGAAGAATGGTTGTTTGAACTTTCCTTTATGCTTGAGATTGTTTCAAAATAAAAGATTAAAAAGGTTTATATGTTCACTCTAATCATTTAATTTTCTCAGTCTTTCCATATGCCCCAGAACCCTCTCCAATATCTACTCTTCAGGTCGACTTTTGGTTGCTCTTATTTCCTCTATAAGGAGACTGACTGCCATTGAGAGCCCATACTTCAGCTGTATTGAAGCATATCGGTAGATGTCTGCAATTCCCTTTACCCCAGATGGCAGAATCTATGTCTACCACACTCATTTTTATATCCCTACGATATAACACAACTGCAAACAGAGTGCTTGATAGTAATCATTGGAGGAGGGAGAGAGAAAGGTTACAGTAATATACTGGGGGACTGTTTGTTGATAGGGCCATTAGGAATACCAGGAGATGTGAATACTACCTAGCCAAGGTTTGAGTGTGATCTTGGAAAAGACAGGCTTGTGACTTCAGTTTCCTCATATGTCAAAAATGATGGGCTGGGGATATGGCCTAGTGGCAAGAGTGCCTGCCTCATATACATGAGGCCCTGGGTTCGATTCCCCAGCACCACATATACAGAAAATGGCCAGAAGTGGCGCTGTGGCTCATGTGGCAGAGTGCTAGCCTTGAGCAAAAGGAAGCCAGGGACAGTGCTCAGGCCCTGAGTCCAAGCCCCAGGACTGGCCAAAAAAAAAAAATGAGTTGTTTAGTGGTGCAATTAAGTAAGGCTAATAAAGTACCTAGTAGCCTCTTTGGCACTTATTAAGTACTTAACCAATTTCAATTTCCCTTTTCTCCTTGAATACAATAAAAAATAAAATTCATCAAAGAAGACTAGAAATTCAAAATTACAGGTCATATTCCTGACCTTACTGTAAGTAAAATACATTCATCTGGAGAAATCATTTATTTTCTTGTGGCCTTAGTTTTCCACTTGAGAGGAGAGGGTAGATAAAATATGTCAGTGAGAAGTGAGCTTTTGAATGAGGAGTTATCAAGATCTCTTAGTTCTAAAATTTACTTTTTGTTTGTTTTCTTGGATAATAGTACTGACCATGAAGAATATGAAATATGTTGTTTTTTAAATAATTATTTATTGTCAAAGTGATGTACAGAGGGGTTACAGTTTCATATGTAAGGCCGTGGGTACATTTCTTGTACTATTTGTTAGTTCCTCCCTCATTTCCCCTTCCCCCTCCTCCTTTCCCTCTCCCTCCATGAGTTGTTCAGTTGGTTTACACCAAATGGTTTTGCAAGTATTGCTTTTGGAGTCATTTGCCTTTTTATCCATTGTCTCTTGATTTTGATATTCCCTTTCACTTCCCTAGTTCTAATACCAGTATATACAGTATCCAGGGTACTCAGATGAGATACAGTGATAGCACAGGGACAATCACAGGAAGGGGATACAAGAGGATCATCAACAAAAGAAGCTACAGTTTCACATGGCATGTTGAAAGTAATTACAACAGTGATATAACACTCGTTTCCATAACATGGAGTTCATTTCACTTAGCATAATCTTATGTGTTCATAAGGGCATAGCTATTGGGCTCTTGTGATCCTCTGCTGTGACTAGCCTAAACCTGTGCTAATTACTCAAGATAACCCTCAGTTTAAGTGGTCAAGGCATACAAAGTCTACCACCTACCGGGTTATACTACTGACTCATTTGTACCTGCTTATAAATTAGTGGGCAAATTGAAACATAGTGTTGTTAGGTTACAATTGAGCACATTAATAACTTATGAGTCATAGAGGAATTAGAACACTTTTTAAGTCCTCTATGCATTCTCCTTATTCATAATTCTTTGCCTAATTGCTTTTTCCTTTAAATATGGGGGGGGGGGCTGAAAGCTTGGATATTTGCCTAATGGCTTACACAGAGCTATGACCTGGTTGCCAAGTCTTTCAGTCCTTTTATAGTCTGGAGACAGTTGCTGTTGAAAGAAAACTTATGGGTCTAATTTTCCTGAAAGAGGTGTTTCACACTGACCTCTGGCCCCATTAAATCCTTTGGCCATTTCCCAATCAGTGTGATGACAGCAAAAATATGTTTGTTTTAATTTAGAACATTGTCAAGCAAGGAATGACAACAGCAAAATAACATGCATGGGAAATATCCAGGATAAAGTCATGAATAAATAAGTATATTGAACTTAATGGATAATTAACAAATGTTTATTCATAAGGGCATAACTGGACTATTTCAAAGTTAGGCCAAAGGTGTCCCTGTTTCTAAAGGAAATGGGGGTCTTACTCTTCAAGCCAGGTGAAAGGTGGACTGCAAAAGGAGATCTGAAATGTATAGCAATCTATCCCTACTGACAGACCTGTTTTTAAAAATACCTGTTTTTAATTAAATGCCAAAAGAATCAGCCAAACCACTCTAGTAGTCTTTTTTTTGCCAGTCCTAGGGCTTGGACTCAGGGCCTGAGCACTCTGCCTGGCTTCTTTTTGCTCAAGGTTAGCCCTCTGCCACTTGGGCCACAGCGCCACTTCTGGCCTTTTGTGGTACTGGGGAATTGAACCCAGGGTTTCATGTATACAAGACAAGCACTCTTGCCACTAGGCCATATTCCCAGCCCTCTAGTAGTCTTTTCTACGCAAAGCAGAATCTTCATACTATAAATACCTTGGAAAAGATTTCAAGAGGCTACTTGGCTTCTCTACCATTTCTCAAATTATTGGCAAATGCCATGTGCTGGAGGCTCACACCTGTAATCCTAGCTACTCAATAGGCTGAGATCTGAGGATCATGCTTCAAAGCCAACCTGGGCAGGAAAGTCTGTGAGACCATCCTAATTAACCACCAGAAAACTGCAAGTGGTTCTGTGGCTCAAGTGGTAGAGCACTAGCCTTGAGCTGAAGATATTAGGTGTAGTGCTCAGGCCTAGAGTTCAAGCCCCACAAGTGACCAAAAAAAAAAATCAGTGGGAAAGAACCAAAATTCTGTTTAGGTGTTATTAGTATAGGTTTTCATTTTAGTGAAAGAAATGATTTATAAATTAAATTTTTTTTTCCTTGAAGAGATGGACAGGTTACATATGGCACTGATCCTGTGTTAATATTCTCCCATAGGTAACATCATTCTGACAGATGGCAAAAAAAAGATCTAATAAGCCACAAACCATATTTGCAAAGTTGTGAGGCCTTGGATGGTATTGCTTTATGTTAAGTCCAAATGGCTAAATCTTCCAAGATGCAGGTAGCCTGGGGGCATTGTTAGCTGCATAAAAACTAATTGGACTAATTTGAATGGAAGAAAATTTTGCCCAAAGTCTTTAATCACACAGGTAACCTATTGGCTTTCTGTTTAATATTCTGTTCAATATAGCTATGGCTATGTCTAGAAAGATGAATCCATTCATGTAGATTAGGAAACCTTATACTGGATAAGAGGGTTGAGGAGTAGTCACAAGCATCACATCTAGAAATGAGAATCTCATCATAAGCATCTCATCAGCTATATGTACATACCATGTTTTTTGCATCATTGCAAAGAGGCAGGCAAGCAATTAATGGAAAGAAAATAATACTCTTCAACTATTAAATAAAGCAAGACATGAGAAGAATGGTGATTTTATTTGCTATATTGATGAGGGATATTTCTTTATAAAGGATTTAGTAGTCTTTCTTTTCTAAGGATCCAAATAGTAACTTGCATGAGTGGTTCATTGGTTTCTTCAAAGGATCACAAAGTACTACTTTGATATGTGCTTCTAGTAAATACAGTGTATTTCAACAGAAAGTATATGAATTGAAACACTGAACAACTTTTTTTCAAATCTTTTTTCTACTTCGGTCTGGATATGGGAGTTTATGGGAGTTGTTTGAATTTCCTGAATCTGACTTTTCATCCACGTACACTGGAAGTAAAATTAATATCTTCCCACAGACATCATAGGATATGATAAAAATACTAAAAGCAAATAGTAGAAATATGTGTGCTATAAAGCCCTCTCACGTGCAAGAAATTACTACAATTATATCTTTATGGTGGAACTTCAAACTTCTAGGTCTCTTTGTTTTTATTATATTTTAAAAATTTGAGACTTACTTTAAAGCCATGTACATATAAGTACATATCAGAAACTGAAGTTTCTAACTCAACAAAAGCCACACTCCGGAAAATATGGTAAATATTGTAAATCCATCCAAAGTCTTCTTTGGAATGTAATACAGTCAGAAGCAATTATGGCACCAGCAAATATTTTGAGCATTCCTGAAATCACATTGCCAAAACCATGATTCATTACTCCAATACCAAAAGCATTTGGCAGGCTGTAGTTTGGAAAGCACACCACTGTGCTGGAGGTTCTAAATGGGGCTATTTGGATTCATTGTGAAGCTGGCCAGTCCTACTGCTCTGGATAAATGGCAATAGGCTTCCCTAGTCTATTCAGACAAAATGTTCCTTATTTCTTTCTGGATCATTCTTACCAATACACCCTTCTGAATTAAGAGATACCACGATATTGGTTTTAGGGAATCTTTCACTTCCCAAGCATTGCAACATGAACATTCTACAAATTCATCTTATTTAAAAACCTTTGTGAAATAGCTCTGCATTTCCCATTACCAGCCTCCTACAGACTGTCATTCAAATCCTTAATACTAGGTTTATGTGAAAGAGCTTTCTCCACACTTGGCTCTGCTTCATCTTAGACAGCAGTGCAGGTTCTTTTTCTGAAATGGAGCACTAAACGAGATGATTCCTCAAGGCAAACAGCACACAGTTCAGTTACTATTTCAAAGGAAATGTATCTACACAGTAAGTTAAACACCAAGCTCAGTAGTAGCAATGATGTGTAGCCAGGTACACTGTGGTACATGTGAGAATCAGGCATTCAGCCCTGGTCAAATGTCAGTTGCTTCTGATAAGGAAGATAAAATCTCCTTCCTAAGTGCTGTATAGAATTCTCACTAAGCCTTTCCAGCATTCCATGTTCTTAAAGTCTCTGTGAATCATTAAATCCTTCCGAAGAATTACAGAGTATTAGAAATGAATGGTCTGGGAACATCGCTTCCTATATTCCTATGTACATGTTTATGTCATTATACTATATTCAGGTGCTCCTGCTTCAACCTAAAGATTCTTAGAAATGAGAAAATTCATTTTCAGGCAATTTTCAGGGAAAGTGGCATTGAGTTTATTTCCAATGTGAAGTGCTTAACCTAATGCTATGAGGCTGGACTGTCATTTATATAGATTGAGTGAGATCTCAAGTCAAATTTGGATATTCAATCATTAACAATCAATCTATCTACTTATCATATCACTTGGCTTTTTCAATCTTACTAATAAAACAGTCAGGAAGAACTCTGTCTAATACATAGCTGGGATGCAGCTGTGTATTCCAGCCTATGTATTTCCACTCTCTTCATCAATCAATCAATAAAGCATATTTACACAATTTTCTTTGTTTAATGAACTCATAGAAGATTCTAGTAATCAGAACTTTAAAAAATAAATTTTATTCTTCAAATAGTTGTACAAAGGGATTTTAATTGAACATGTAAATTTATGTGTATAAATACATCATGATCAATGTCGTAACTTTTTTTAAAGAGTATAATAACCTCCAGGTGCCAGTGACTCACTCTGGTAATCTGAGCTACTCTGGAGACTAAGATCACGATTGTGGTTCAAAGCCAGCCAGGCAGGAAAGTCAATGAGACTCGTATGTCCAAGAAACTACCAGAAAGTCAGAAGTGAATCTGTGCCTAAAGTGAGAGAATGTTAGCTAGCCTTGAGCAAAATAAGATCAAGGACAGCATCCAGGCACTGAGGTCAAGCCCCAGGACTGGCACATCAAAAAGAAAAAGAAAAAGAAGTACAATAACCCTGTGTTAGTCATTCATTTCTGGAGCTTTTTCTGTAATGCTCAATAACCCATGGGTTATTGTTTTTGGATTCGTTCTTACTCTCACTTGGAAAAGTTGAAGAACATATTTGCATATGTTCTGTCTTCTAGTATTCTTTCTATTCATAGTTTTTCCTGTAATCTTACCTACTTTTTTGCTTATTTCTCATTGATAATATTTTAATGTGGTTGTCAGAAGTATTCAGCCAACAACCACACATGTCCATGAGTTTTTTTTAAATTTCTGTACACAATAAGACCATTTGTAAATAGACTAGTTGTTCTCACAAATCATGATGTGAATGTGAATGGGATTCTTACAAAAAACATTTGAATTTAGGTGTGAACTTACCTAATTAGCAGATCATGTACTAAGAAGGCTATATTCATATACCCATATAGCCTGGATTAAGAAGAAACATATCAAATTTTAGTTCTTCTTCTCATTTGGGATTGTTCTTTCCTTGTATATCTTCAGAAGAACATATTTATCTTCATGCACACATTATGCAGTTAATCTTAATTGTTTAAGCCTAAAGTGAAAAACTTTTCAGCACTAAAATAAAACATATAATGTAGTAGTATGTAAAAACCAACCTACACGTTATCTCATTCTACATTTATAAGAGAAATTTAAATCTACATTCACAAAAAAATACATGAAATTACCCCTATGGTATCATATATTGCTCATATATATGCCTGTCTAATCTACAGTGAATATTGTCCCTCTGACATAAATAACACTACCTACTTGATCAGAAATGTTAAATTATTTCATAACCAAGTGCTTTCCCTACCTGCCATGAGTTCACATTTCCTTGCACTGAATTCATGATGTGGCTGCATCTCTGGAAATCTTTACTTTTGCTGAGCTCTTCAGCAGAGTCTTGATGTATCTCTTGCAGTTCAAGTTTCTACATACTCATTGTTGAAGGCTGAATGCACATAGGTAGAGAACAGCTAGTTCCATTGGTCCGGGTCTGGTTTCTTCTTTTGTGTTTGATCTGGAAGTACTTAGTTTCCATATGCCTGTCATTCTAGAATCATGTCCACTGCCATCCTAGATGGCATCTCTTGGGTAGAAAAGTTAAGTCTCCTGGCATGAATTACTTTCAACAATTAAACAAACAGGGCTGCTTGGTGATGGGCTTTTATGCAGAGGAAACCAGATAGTCATTTTGATGATAAAATATTTATTCCCTATTATCTTCTTGTTGCCACAACTGCTATATATAGCACATGCCTTTAAAAAAAAAAAACTACGGTGCTAAAGAAGTTATATTTTCCAAAGTTTATTTTGAAAATTTTACTGATGAAAATTGAGTATGGTTTGCCTTTTAATATTGACTGATATCATGTGTCCCACTTTCAGCCAATGTATTTCTTTTTTAAACTATTTCTTCTTCTAAGTTACCACATAGTTTTTTGTAGGTTAAGAAAGTGAAGCCAAAGACATAGTTATTTTTAAGGTACTTACGTGAATTAATTGATGTGAATTTGTGTTCACTCTCAGAAAAATCTAACTTCTTGAAATGAATCTTTCTGAATAACTTAACTTTAATCTAACATGTTTTTATTTAACTACTTATAAAGTAATGACTGAGCTCAATGGTGATCTGAAAATGTTTGACAGTGTCGACAAGCTCTGTGTGTGACGGGGTTCACTAGCAATAGCACAGTCATTCAACACCAAAGCAAGCACTTAACACTCTGTTCGGAGGTCAGAGGACTAGAGTGATGTGGAAGAGTACAAGTTCATTCTGACAGGATTTTAAGAGGGCTTCAAAACTTCTGGATCTGCTACACAGAGTTTGACTTCGAAGGATAACATGTGCTGACTGCGTGTTTAATAAGTGTCATCACTAGTCAAAATGTAGTAATCACATTCCCTCATTTAATTCGCATGCTACACTGTACAAATTGTGTTATTATTTTCCTGCTTTCCCACCTATGTTCCTTCCTTCCTTCCTTTATTTTTTCCTAAGTGGAATATGAGCTCAGAACATTTGTTTGGGTTATTTTTCAGATAGGGTCTCATAATTTTTCTTTGGGCCAACTTAAGACCATGTGCCCCTTATTTTACTTGCTACATAGCTGGAATCACAGGCACGTGACTGTGTCCCTCCCCCCCATTCCCATTTAATAGCTGCACAATGGGGATATAAGACAGTTAAAAATTCACCAAAGGTCATAGAACAGTGAGCAGTATCCATAGGATTCAGACTTCAGGAGTCTGGCATTGGAGTGCTCATTCTATTTTCTTTTTTTCAATTTTGGACACTTTACTAAATAGTGTAAGTTTCAACTACTAAACAGCATTTGAATGGTGAAAACATAGATGGTATATTGTCATTCTTTAGTGATTGTCTTTAAAAACACAATTCCAGTCCATATGTTACAAAACAGCATCAAAAGAAGAAATTGTATCTTTTCTACAGGACTTAAGATACTCAATACAAAACCAAAAAGAAGCTAACAGAAACAAAAGCAAGTCTTCCCCGCAGTATGATTTCAGCAGCCAAAGCTGAATGATGGACTAAAATAAAACATTACTATACAACTGGGACAAAACATACACAAGATCACAATACTAAGCAAAATGTTTTATACCCAGAGAAATTAAACAGGCTACAAAATGTGGAGAATTTAGCAGGCAAACTGTATTACAAGCAACATTTAAAATGGTCAGTTTTAAGCCATTGCAATTATTTACATCCAAAAAATATAAAAAATGAGCATTTTTTAGTATTTGATGTGATTTTTATCTTCAGATTACTAGCCTCAGATATTTATTTCATAAATCCTGTCTTTTTCATTTCTTCTAAATATAAATTTGGGGCCCCCCACCAACACAACGCAATTAAATGTATTTGATAACATGGCTGGCACAATATTTAAATCCATAGACTTGGTTGGTGACATTTTACCACTGGAGAACAGGAGGTGGGTCCACTGGACATCACAAGTTCTAGTATTATAATTCTAGTGCTTATGGACAGTTTCCCATGATGTTATTCCATGATAAATATGGAAATCTCTTTTGAATTCAAATGGCTTCAAACAGTTTTAGCTAATGTTCAGATCAACCTAATCCAGTGAGAGCAAAGCAAATCCTCCATGCAGCTCCCTGCCCCCAACACACCACCCTGGAATTCTTTTAGCTGTTCTTAATCTGTTTAATCACCATCTCAAAAATGGTTTTTACCATGTTGAGTTTACTGGTAGTCAAAAACATTTTTTTCCATTAGTATGGATTGTTCATTCTTAAAAATAACACTACTCTACTTCCTGTTAGTGATAACTAAGATGTCATCAGGCACTTTCAAACAGTGGGAACAGCTCAGCTGCAGACATGGAGAAGAGGAAATCATGAATGCTTGGAATATTCAAAGTCAGTTAGTATGGGTGAACTTAGTGTAGGGGAAAAAAAGTACTGAGGAATCATAGAACACAAGATACATAAAACACAATTCAGATTGGTTAGTAGTGGGTTAGACCACTGACCTGAAGAAGCACCAGGAAAACAGTGAAAGTTTTGTTACCTGGCAGGGGGAGTACTGAGTAACAGGAACTGACAGTAACATTTAGGGATCTATTAATTGATTTAATTAAAATTATTTGTTGGTCTTCTCCTATGAGTCAAATACTTGTTCTGATTGTGGAGGATATAGCAGGGAACAAGATAAAAGCCTCTACCCTTATTATTCAGAAAAAAAAGACAATGTTTAAGTAAAAGGGTAAATTAAAAATGTTGATTTTTACATGGTTTTGAAAGAAATAGGGAAGTGTGATGTGCTTTGTCACAGAATAAGCCTGAGCCAGAGGAGTGGCTACTTCACAATGCCTGTTAGAAAAGGCCACTCTAAATAAGTGACATTTGAATTGAAGCCCGAATGTCACAGAAGCCATCTTGGATATATTCCAGTCAAGGGTTCAGCAAAATGGGATTTGAGTTATTAAGAAGAATATTCCCGAATGTGACGGAAGGGGGTGACATTATCAGAAATGTATTCCTTACCTGAGTTATGTAATATAACCCATCTGTACATTACCTGAA
The DNA here is from genome assembly GCF_023159225.1 of Perognathus longimembris pacificus. Taxonomy (NCBI): domain Eukaryota; kingdom Metazoa; phylum Chordata; class Mammalia; order Rodentia; family Heteromyidae; genus Perognathus; species Perognathus longimembris. Next base: position 52,745,037 of record NC_063167.1, read on the forward strand.
TAATAACAATAAAGAAGATGCCAATTTGGCTATATCCCCTCCAACATTTGTTATTGTTAGTTTTCTTGATATATGACATTCTTACTGGGGTGAGATGGAATCTCAATGGTGTTTTCATTTGCATTTCTTTTATGGCCAGTGATGTAGAGCACTTTTTCATATGTCTTTTTGGCATTCTCTTTTCCTCATCAGAGAAGTCTCTTTTTAAGTCGTTAGCCCACTTGTTGAGAGGGCTATTGGTTCTTTGTGGTTTTCTTTTGGATGAATGTAGTTTTTTTAGTTCTGCATATACTTTACATATGAGGCCTTTGTCCATTGTATGGCTGGTAAAGATCTTTTCCCAATCTGTGGGCTTTCTGTTTATCTTGTAAGCTATGTTCTTTTCCTTGCAGAAGCTCTGCAGTTTGATGCAGTCCCATTTGTCCATCATTTCTTTGATTTGTAGCATTGCTGGGTCTTTGTTAAGGAAGTTCCGTCCTGTGCCAAGGGAGCCCAAGTGTTTCTCCTACTCCACTGTTGGTGGGAATGTAAACTGGTTCAGCCACTCTGGAAAGCGGTATGGAGATTCCTCAGAAGGCTAAACATAGAGCTACCCTATGACCCAGCAGCCCCACTTTTGGGCATCTATTCAAAAGACCACGAACAAGAACACACTAAAGCCACCAGCACAACAATATTCATTGCAGCACAATTTGTCATAGCTAGAATTTGAAACCAACCCAGATGCCCCTCAGTAGAAGAATGGATCAGGAAAATGTGGTACATATACACAGTGGAATTTTATGCCTCTATCAGAAAGAATGACATTGCCTCATTCGTAAGGAAATGGAAGGACTTGGAAAAAATTATACTAAGTGAAGTGAGCCAGACCCAAAGAAACATGGACTCTATGGTCTCCCTCATAGGGAATAATTATCACAGTTTTAGGCTAGTCACAGCAGATGATCACAAGAGCCCAAATGCTATGCCCTTATGAACACATAAGATGATGCTAAGTGAAATGAACTCTATGTTATGGAAACAACTGTCATATCACTGTTGTAATTACTTTCAATGTGAAACCATAGCTTCTATTATTGATGATCCTCTTGTATCCCCTTCCTATGGTTGTACCTGCACTATCTGTGTATCTTATCTGAGTACATTGGAAACCATGTATACTGGTATTAGAGCTAGCAAATAGAAAGGGAATACCAAAATCGAGAAACATAGGGTAAAAAAAGACAAATGACTACAAAAGCAACACTTGCAAAACTGTTTGATTTAAATGAACTGAACAACTCATGGAGGGGGAAGGGAAAGGGGGCGCGGGGAGGGGGGAATGAGGGAGGAGGTAACAAACAGTACAAGAAATGTATCCAATGCCTAATGTATGAAAGTGTAACCTCTCTGTACCTCAGTTTGACAATAAAAATTTAACAAAAAAAATAGATGCCAAGACTTTGACTTGGAAGAGAACTTGGAGGGTTCATGGGGCAGAGATAATGCCAAGAAGAATGAGATGCTTAGCAAAAACCAAGGAGAAGGGCAACTCATGGTTGTGGATGGAAAAGTAGACAGGGGTAAGATTTTGTGAAGAGTATAAAATATTTGTATTTCATTCCAAATGCAGGAGGAAGTTATTGGAGGGTCCTAATCAAGTTGATAACTCAACCTATTTTATGTTTTGAAAATATCACTCTGGGTAACAGGCAGAGAATGGATTATAATGGAGACAGGAGTAGATTATAATGGAGACAGGAATGGACAGGAAGGCCAATTAGGAGACAGAGAGATCCAGACATGAAAATGATTATGTATCCTCAACTTTGAAGGAGGAAAATGATGGAAGAATTAGGATGATATTTTGTGGCAGGACACAAGAGAGGAGCTAATGAGAGATAATGAAAGAAAGGAAGGTACCAAGGTAACAAAAATTAATTTACATAGGACAAGTGATGAAACAGAGAGAATTGTCTTGAGGGCTGGAAATATTAAGAATTCTACTACACGTCTAATAAGGCCAGTGTGAAAATAAATCAGGTAGCTGCTTGGAAAGTAGAAAGAGATGACTAGATACATGAGAGATGGCAGAAATATAACTGACAGATGTGATGTGATACTAAATGTTGGCTTAATTCCTAGAATAGCCATGCACCAAATCTGGACAACAAATTTCTTAATTATTTCATACTCTGTTTTCTTAACTATAAAATGAGAGAAATTACATCTAAGTAGTAAGATAGTGATAAGATTTAAATGAGATGATTATGTGTAAATGCCTCACATGAAGAGGTAAGAAGTAAATATCACTATATCACAGAATTGCCATTAGAATAATAATCATTAAATTTTTGGGATGTGTTTCATTTATATAAACCACTACAAAAATAACAATGGTTTTGTCCTTAGCTCCTTTTAAGAAATGATTGATCAAGAGGCATTGTATGCATAAATTACCATGTTGAATTGAAAATTCTTTTTTTCTGAATAATTAATTATTTATTGTCAAAGTGATGTACAGAGGGGTTACAGTTTCATACATAAAGCAGTGGGTACATTTCCTGTACTACTTGTTACCTCCTCCCTCATTTCTCCCCTTTCCCCTTCCCCTTTTCTCTCTCCCCTCATGAGTTGTTCAGTTGGTTTACACTGAATGGTTTTGTAAGTATTGCTTTTGAAGTCTTTTTTATCCGTTGTCTCTCGATTTTGATATTCCCTTTCCCATCCCTAGTTCTAATACAGTATCTACAGTAACTAGGGTACCCAGATGAGATACAGTGATACCACAGGGACAACCACAGGCACGAATACAAGAGGAGCATCAGCAACAACAACAAAAAAGCTATGGTTTCACATGGCATGTTGAAAGTAATTACAACAGTGATATAGGACTTGTTTCCATAACATGGAGTTCATTTCACTTAACATCATCTTATGTGTTCATAAGGGCATAGCTATTGGGCTCTTGTGATCCTCTGCTGTGACTATCCTAAAACTGTGCTAATTATTTCCTATGAGGGTTCCTTTGGGTCTGGCTCACTTCACTTGGTACAATTTTTTCCAAGTACTTCCAATGTCATTCTTTCTGATAGAAGTACAAAATTCCATTGTGTATATGTACCACATTTTCCTGATCCATTCATCCACTGAGGGGCATCTGGGTTGCTTCCATATTTTAGCAATGACAAATTGTGCTGCGATGAACATTGTTGTGCTGGCAGCTTTAGTGTGATCTTGCTTGTAATCTTTTGGGTAGATGCCCAAGAGTGGGGCTGCTGGGTCATAGGGGAGCTCTATGTTTAGCCTTCTGAAGAATCTCCATACTGCTTTCCAGAGTGGCTGAACCAGTTTACATTCCCACCAAAAAGTAGTAGGGTTCTCTTTTGGCCACATCTCCTGCAGCATTTGTTATTATTAGTTGAAACTTCTTTTTACAACTACTTAAAGTTAGCAAAAATAGTTTTAAAAGCAAAGATCTTATTTGGACTCTGTATATGAACCCAGATTTACATTCACTATTCCTTCTTATATGGATTGAATGATTGAAGCAAATTAAATTATTTGTATTGATTCATATATACAGAAATAAGCTGGTTCCCAGCAGTGTTCATGAGTCTGAAATGCTATTGCTCAGATGATTTAGAATCTTTGTAGAGGAAATAGGACACTACATCTGGCTTACTCCAAATAATTCTGAACTTCATCCTAGATAGACATTTATGAGATAAAACTATCTTTACCATTTCTCCAAGAACTATGCCAAGTGAAATAATTCTGTTTAATAAAAACATTTAGTGGGCTGGGGATATGGCCTAGTGGCAAGAGAGCTTGCCTCTTATACATGAGGCCCTGGGTTCGATTCCCCAGCACCACATATACAGAAAACGGCCAGAAGTGGCGCTGTGGCTCAAGTGGTAGAGTGCTAGCCTTGAGCAAAAGGAAGCCAGGGACAGTGCTCAGGCCCTGAGTCCAAGGCCCAGGACTGGCCAAAAAAAAAAAAAAAATTTAGTAACTTTGGCATTGATGGTTCACACCTGTAATCCTCAAGAAGATAAAATGTGAGGATCACTGTTCAGTGCCAGCGTGGGCAGAAAATTCCATAGTAGCCTTTATCTCCAATTGACCATAAAATGCTGGAAGTAGTGGTGTGGTTCAAGTGGTAGAGCTCCAGCCTTAAGTAAAAATGACAAATGAGGACACAAGGCCTCAAGTTCAAGCCCCAGTACAGGCACCAAAATAAAAATAAAACAAAAATACTAGGAAATCAGCACAATGTGAATGTAAAGCTCTGTTTAATTTATTTTCCAGTGGGGGACTGTTGTCCCCCTCAGAGCCTGTCCCTGGAGGAGATGAAGAGAAGTCTCCAGCACTCACCCATTGACAAATACGGTAAGTAAACAGATTGACTATGTCCTTAGGAAAGTGGTCTCTGTTCATACGATATTAACAAAGACAAAGACAAGACAATATTTTATAGTATCCAGAAATAACAGAAGCTTTACAAATATGGTAAATTTTGATCCTCACTCCTTTTTTATAGCCTTACACTTGTGTTTTCATTTAAAAACATGTGCAAGCATCCACAGCAGTGTATGAGGATATGTGTGTGAACGTAAGTGTGAACATGTAATATACTCTTTTTAAACCACAACTCTTATGAAAATAATCACTGGCCTCCATGACCTCCCACACACGGTGCAATCACTTTATTGGTTCCATTGCCTCCAAGCTCCACATCACAGAAGCATAGGGAAGAAAAGTCAAACAAGTGGTGAGTTTACACAATTATCTTACATGCTAGAAGAGCTCTTCACCATTAGCCAAACACCCAAGGATGAAATTTAAACCAAAGCCACCACCTTGAACAGCTGGAGACAAGGCCAAGGGATCACTGATGTGATCCATTTTATACAGGACTCTTCACAATAAATTAACAAAGCACTTTGAAATAATTAACAAAGTTCTATGCAGACCTCTGGAAGCCTGGAAGATGGACAGTTGCCTTTATCATTAGGTAACATATTAATGAAATAGGGCTGAATGCCCTTTTTTCAACCTTTAAGCCTGAGAGACTTGCTATTTAATTGGAATTTTAGTACAATGGGCCTATTTATTCATGGCAACTTCCTTTGACCATATGGAGGATTAAAAAATTGTCTGTTAGCTAAAGAGATCACATTTATTATTACAAGAGCTGGATTTGGAAAAGAGTAAATTAGATGACATGTTCCTGCTCCTCTAATGTGGATCACAATAGACCTTGGAGACCCAGGATTTTGAGATTTGTACCAATATACCTTGATTGCAGAGGATCTTTACCCAAGGCAATAGAAAACTTTGGAGAAACAAAGAAGGCTAGAGTGCTCTGGGTAGAGTCAGACAAACTGGTTACATACATTAAAAAAAAATCTTTGTGCTTTTAACTCTGGATACATGTAAGGATGTGGCTGAGTGCTTTTTAGCATCAGCTTTACAATCTACGTGAGGGGAAGATGTGCTTCAAGTGTCACAACATCACATTTTTAAATAGATGTAGTATCATTTCCTCAAATCTTTACAGAGGTGATTTCACAACTTCACCACACAGAGGGCACCCTTTGAGGTGTGTGTTTTGACCAGGACTCTTTCTTTTTGTGGGAAAATTTCAGAATGAAATTAATTAAAATCTGTTTAATTAAATTCTGTTTCTTAAAGAATTGGACCTCTGAGAATTCCCTGGAGATGGAGGAAACAAAAATGATTCACCTACAAAAGTTATATTTTCCCTATGTACCCAGGGTAGAAGAAAATACTAAGGAGTTGGGCACTGGTGGCTCATTCCCATAATCTTAGCTACATAAGAGGCTATGATTGTTGGTGATCAACATTCAAGTCCATCCCAGAGAGAAAAAGTTCTTAGGACTCCTTCTCAGTGAAGATCTGGATGATCCCATGACATGCGTCTGTTACACTATCTACCAGAAAGCCTATTCTGCCTACGCCAGAAGTGAGATTCTAGTGCAATAAAGAGCAAAAATCAAAGCTGGAGGTGTGGTTCAGCAGTAAGAGCACCTGGGGTTCACTCCACAATAGCATAAAAAAGGAAATAAAATATTAGGGTATTTTCATGTAGTGAGAATTCCTATGATAAGTCACATGTATTTAATGCTTCCCAGGAGGGCTATCTTATCACAGAAGAAAAGAACCCTTTAATTGATTTCCCTTTTTATGTAACAAACCAGTTTTGGAATAACAGCAAACTATGAGCTGTTGTTGTTGTTGTTTACTTGGTTTAAATTTTCACTCCTCAGGACAGAGAGAATGCAAATAAATTAAACATTGTCCTTTAGCCTCAACTTGAAACATTGTATTCCAAGGTAACAAAAGACATATAGATAGACCTGATTCCATCTTTTCCTGAACCTTATGTCAAAGTTACAGGTTAGCCCCTCTTGAGCTGAGTAACTACTCAAAACCAACACATCTGCTTTTATACTCTGGCACCAAATACATTACTAATAAATGCTAGCCCCAGCACCATGCTAATATTGTGTCCCTTCCTTGACTGAGATACCAACCACGGTGGTGAGACATACATTCACAATCACATTTTCAATGGAGTTGTATGGGGCAGGAAACAATGGAACATTATGGACCAGTGAAATTGTGTGACATGTTAGAAAGTGATTACAGTAATAAAGGATCCCCTGCTTATTGGAATATCAATATATGCCTGGAATGAGGTTGCCTGTCAAAAGCAAGTATGTTTACCCTGGTATGTAGATTTTGTCTTAGTTTCTTTGGAGTTAAGATTCAGTGATATGGGCTGGAAATATGGCCAGGTGGAAAGAGTGCTTGCCTCATATACATGAAGCCCTGGGTTCGATTTCTTAGCACCACATATCTATATCTATTGGTGCTCTGGCTCAAGTGGCAGAGTGCTAGCCTTGAGCAAAGAGGAATCCATTGACAGTACTCAGTTTAAGGCCCAGAACTGGCAAAAAATAAAAAAGATTCAATGACGTGTATCATCTGTTTCTCATCTCATTCTCTGCTCACCACAGTTTTCCTCAGCTCTGACCAGGGTCAGCCCCAAAAGATGTGAGTGAAAGAAGGCTGTCAATGGAAGTATCAGCATTTTCTTGCAGCAGAGTTTATTGCTGTGCTACCTAAGAGATTTTGGCAGAGGTTTTCTTATGAAAATAAATATACCTGTCCAACTGCATACTGCTAGCTGGCTTAATGAAAATATAGATAGCTGAGTTGATCCTGAAAAGTCAGCTAGGAAAACATAGCAAAAGCAGCAGTTGCTGTCGACAAATATTTACTGAAGAAATGAATGGCTACTGCACTTCAGAGTGGAAAGGCAACTGCTTCCCTGTACCAGCCCAATGCTCTCTGGACAGTAGCCTGATCCTGAGCTATTAAGTGTGTTTGGACATACAAAAACCAGTGCTTCAAAGCCATGAATGGTGCTGCTGTTAGACCTCAGCACTGAAATACACCAAATGAACCACCAGCAAAAGGAGAAAAAGAGCACAACTGCTATAGAAAAGGGCTCTTAATTTTCTTTTTGTGTAACTATATTGGTCATTCCTTTTGAGCCATCATTTAGTACTCAAATGGTGTCAGGCTGGTAAATGTCTTATATACATTGCCATATCTAGGCAAGAAATATCATTTATCTAATTTACAGATGTAGAAACCTAGTCTTACAAAGATTAAGTTGGCAAAAATCATGGTGCTAGCAAATGTGGAGCCTTGACTTAAAAACAGATTTTCCTGGTACAAGAGCCTGTGCTCTCAGCCATCACAATGCACCACCGTCCAGAACTGTACCTTTCTTTCACTCAAATCTAGAGCAGGGCCAATGCTAATATTTTTCATTCATGCTTATCTGGTGTTGACTCTCTGTTTTCACCTTCAATGTGGTTTTTTTTGCTTTCCAGCTTCCTCACCAACTACTCTTGTCCACACTTTGTATATTGTATGTAGGGGAGGCAACAGGCAGCTCTGAATTGCAGTGGATCTGTCTGGTTAAGAAAAATGGAGAGATGCTGTACTGGAAGGCCAAGAAGTAATAACTGAACTTCTTTTCTGATGCAGGCTACGTGACTGATCCCATGAGCCCCATGCATTTTTATTCTTGCCGGAAGAGTGGCAGCTTTGAGGACAGCAGCTGACAGTACTTGATGTATACCTAAGGAAAGTTTCTCCCCAAACTGACAGCAGTGGTTCCAACCATGCCAGACTTGCTTTCAATTATGATACTCTACTCTCTAAGGTCTCCTTAAATTGCCTTGTTTATATATGCCCTGTTTAATTCCATACCGTAAGTTGAGCTTTGGATCTGTGATTAAGAATGAGATGCAAAAGAACCAAGAGTATACATGAATAATTATTTTAAAACAAAACAAATTTATCTTATTATTTGCAAATGGGGCTTAAGTCTATAATGGGCACTTAATGATTATTATGTTTTTCGAGACTCAATAGTAGAAATTGGTATTTGAGAGCCATTGGTTTGATTTCTTAGAATCTTGATCATTTTCTTCTCTCATTATGTTACTTGTGGGCTTGAGTTGTGTGATTAAATATTCTTTGGTGATATAAAGAACTGACTATTTTTTTCCAGTCCTGGGGCTTGAACTCAGGGCCTGAGCACTGTCCCTGGCATCTTTTTTGCTCAAGGCTAGCACTCTGCCACTTGAGCCACAGCACCACTTCTGGTCTTTTCTATATATGTGGTGCTGAAGAATCGAACCCAGGGCTTCATGTATATGAGGCAAGCACTCTACCACTAGGTCATATTCTCAGCCCTGAACAACTGATTTAAAAGTGCATTTTATTTACCAAGACTTTCACCATGTATACATTTTTTCAGACATATTAGTAGAGAAGTCATGGCCATTACATCAATAAAGTTGCAAAAATAGTAATAAAACATTCAGTCATTTAGTCTTCTTTCTATGTTATGCCAAGTGCCCTGATCTCTATTTAGACAAGTTATTACTGTCCATACTGAGATGTTATAAACATTATCAGATCAGTTATGAAACCAACTGATCTGATCATATCTTCAGGGGTCCTGGAAATAATCATTGGTGGATTCTGAGGTGTATCTCTTTCTCTGTCTCTTTTTATCTAGCTATCTCTCTCCACGACATATATAATCTATTATCTTTCATCTCACTTCTATTGTCTGTTTCTCAGAAGAAACTAGAAGTAAATCCCCTCCACAAATCATGACAAGCAAAAAAGTATCAAACTATACATTTCTACATGGCCTGACTTGCTTGTATTCTCAACATTCATAGTAATTTTAGCACTGACTATATAGCAATACCAAGTCTTGACAGAAGGAAACAAGCAAGGAAGGGAGGGAGGGAGAGAAGGAGAGAAAAGGAATGAGGGGGGAAGGGGGAAAGGGAGGGGAAAAGAGAGAGAGGGAAGGAGGAAGGCAGGGAAGGAGGGAGCGAGGAAGGAAGGATGGAAAGAAGGAAGGAAGGAAGGAAGGAAGGAAGGAAGGAAGGAAGGAAGGAAGGAAGGAAGGAAGGAAGGAAGGAAGGAAGGAAAGGAGGCAAGGCAAAATGGAGGAAGGCATGAAGGGATGTAGGGAGAGGAGGAAGGCGCATAGAAGGGGTTAGTGAGCAAATGATAGAAGCTAGGAAAGAACAAATAAGACAAAAGTGCCACTGAATGAGAACCAGAGCTCTAAACCCAGAAAGTACAATTCTGAAATGTAGATCCTATTACAGACAGGCTGCAATTCGGTACATCTGCTTTCTTCTCCTTCTGGAGTAATATGGATTCATACAAGTGGAACGGTAGAAGTGCTGATGGTTCCTTGGATATCTGTACAAGCTTCCCTCTCCTACTGCCAATTAGAAATTATGCTTTTAAAGTAGCCTGGATACTTGTATTAGAACTACGGAAGAGGGGGCTGGGGATATGGCCTAGTAGCAAGAGTGCCTGCCTCATATACATGAGGCCCTGGGTTCGATTCCCCAGCACCACATATACAGAAAATGGCCAGAAGTGGCGATGTGGCTCAAGTGGCAGAGTGCTAGCCTTGAGCAAAAAGAAGCCAGGGACAGTGCTCAGGCCCTAAGTCCAAGCCCCAGGACTGGCCAAAAAAAAAAAAAAAAGAACTACGGAAGAGAAAGGGAATACCAAAATTGAGAGACAAAAAGACAAGCTTAAAGCCTGAGTTCAAGCCCCAGAACAGCTGGTACATAAATTAAAATGAAGAATTATTTTTTAAAATAAATTTTTAAAAAATTAAACAACAACAAAAAATTGTCTCCTTTGCTCTATATACTTTAGGAAATAATTCAGTATCCAGACTAAGTTAGTCTATGATTATTCCTTTCACATGTGTAGTCACATGTGTAGGAGTATCTTTGAAGAGGAATTGAGTTTTTTAAATAAAAATGTTACAGAAGGATACAATGGATGAGGAAAAATTGGGAGAAATGAAGGGAAATGGTGGAGGGATGGCATTCACCAAGCTGAACAAAATCATAACCTGATATAGGGAATTGTAACTTCTTTGTATAGTCACTGAATGGCAATGGTGATGATGATGATGATGATGATGATGATGATGACAATAATAATAATAATAACAGCAATCATAATGTCACAGAATATGCGATGCCAATTTAATCAGGACTGTGGACAGTGCTGGAGCAAATTAAAAGTCCTTCCATGTTCCCAATGGAAGAAATCACATCCAGAGGGAATATTGTTTGCTTCTGAAGTGCTCTACCTTTAGAAGGGGTTTTTCTAGAACGGATTTGTCAAGCTCCCTTTCTTTGTTTCCTCTAATTATCCTCCTTCTCTCTGCAGCATATTTCCTTATGTCTCTGCTTCCCTCTGGCTCTTGTCTTGTCAAGTATCTGCAAATAATGAGATTAATGTGTCTTGATTCCTGAGAAGGGGAATCTTTTTCACAAATGCCAACCTGTGGCTCACAAACCCTTTTCATTACTGTATCCTTAATGGGGCCTAAGGATCATCTTAGAGCTTATCTCAAAACCATGAGGTTTTAGAGATTATTTTCCTCTCCTTGCTGAAAAATGTCTCACTAATTATTTCCTTTTTCTGCTGGCAAATATGAACTTCTAAGATCATGTTTTTGCATGCTTAGCACATTAAATTTTTTCCACCTGCATGCAACTCTGAGTTCACTCCAAAGATGTTCAATTAATTATAATTGTAAGCCAAATTACTGCAGCACCAGGAGAGAGTTATTCCAGCAGCATGATCATTTGGGTTAAATTATTTCCAAAACTGGCACTTCCCTAGAAAAGAGAAAAAGTGAGTGCTTATGGTAGGAGAAAAGGTTAATGTTAGAAAATTCATCCAGAAAGGAGTATCTTAGTATATTTCTTTTCTTCCTTGATTTCATCTTCTTTTTTTCTCCCTTTTTAAATCTCTTCCTTCTTTTTGTCCTTCCTTCCTTCCTTCCTAATTATTAATTCCTTTCTTAATTTCTTCCTTCCTACCTTCCTGCTTTCTTGCCTTATTTTGGCCTGCTTTCCTGCCCAACGTCTTGCCTTCCTGTCATTTTTCCCTCCTCCCTTGAAATAACAAACATTGATTTGGGAGTTATTTCAATCTTCCATAATATAAGTTGTGTGACCTTAAGCAAGTCATTTTACCTCTATGAGCTCTAGTTTATGATCTGTAAGATAATGATAATAAAATTGTCCTTGTGCAGTTACTGCAAGGATTTCCAGTGACAATGTTTGGAATTAACCTCCTATAACACAAAAGCAAATGCTATTGTTTGTTACTGCTATATTACCAGGCATGCTCTATTATAAAGAGAACATTTGAATGCTGAAGATCCCCCCTCCTTGTGGTAATACCTTCAGTAGCAAAGTCTGATTTCATACATGAAATAAAATCAGAATAAATAATATTCTTTCCAGCCAAATACATGAGCCAGGAAGAATCCCTTAATTAAGAGGAATGCTAAGTAAAACAGAGAATACATTTACTGAGCACCTGCTAGGTAGTAGGAAGTATTCTATTATTTACAACATTTTATGTGACCTAATTTTCTAGATAGGCCTGGGGAGGACTATTTTATCAAAATTTTTTTTTTTCAAATTGGAAATTCATGCATAGAGGGGCAAAGAAACAAACCTAAGTTGCTAAAGAACCAGGTTCAAAAGCTGGTTTTGTCTTCCAATAAGTCATGATTTGGTCATTACTTGCTACTGCCTTGATATGACAGAGAAGGTAAAACACAGTTCATGCTCACTTTCCAAAATTGTGGTGAAATCAAACATAGCTACAGTTTTGACGGCCTGAGGAAAACTTGAGGACTGTCACAGTAACTACTAAAACAAATCTTTCCTGATTGAGATGACTCATTATTGTAAAATAATTACCTCCAAATAATAATTTCTCTAGTTATGAAAGAGGTCTGGAATAATCTCGTCTCAAAAAGTATGCATTGCTATTTTTTTAGGGAAAAAGAACCAGAAATGATTGGCAAGAAACAGGACTCTCCCCATGATAAACAGGAACAGAAGTTGTAAGGGGAAAACACAGCAATTAGGGAAGCCAAGAAGTTTTAAGGTTGTTTTTTTTTCCTCATTTAGCACTCTGGTAGGGAAAGTGAAGAGAGATTGTGTAGCCTTAACTAGTAGGATTTGAATACCTTATTTTGTCTATGTTTTATGCTGTAGCAGTTAATCAAGCAAGCAGTCTGAAGAGCTCCCCATGATCAATTCCTTTCTGTATTTCAAGAGCCACAATGGCAAAGATGAGCCATTTGACATTTGCAATCCACTCATTGGGTATCAGCTCAAGACTTGGCTTCAGCAATAACAGACTATGGTCCAAGACACTCAGCTCAATTAACACTGTATGCAAATTGTGATGGAGAAGCAAAGTTCCTCTCTCTTCTTGGACATTTTACCTTTTATGAGACTAACTAGAAATAAAAAGAACAGGGGTTGCACATATCTCCCCAGGCCAGAGATCTAAAGAGCCATAGCAGCCGACCCAGTGGCAGGATGCTAATTAAATTAGTCTTCTTGAATTAAAAATACTGCCATGGGTGCTGGGCCTGCTGACAAGGACTCATCTTTAAAGTACTCCCAAGCCCGATGTATGTTTAATTGGTGGGATTAAAGGAACATTATTGCATTTCCATCTTTTAAGCAATGGGCTAATAAGTAAAAGAAAGCTACTTCCACTATCTTTAAAGGCTTTTAAGCTCAGTCATTTCACTGGTCTCTATTTTTTCTTTTATATAAACCAAGAAAGAACGTGTAAGACTGAAACAACCAATCAGGAGAAATGAAAATTGACCACAAAATGCAAAAAAATTATTTGAATACTGGTTTGCCATTTATTGTATTCATAAAAGCCCATGATCTACTTAACACCAGCTCAAAAATTCTTCCATGATGTGGAGTATTATCTTCTGTTTTAAGGTATTTTTACCTTTTCTGAAACTCAAATCAATACAAAGAAAAAGAATGTTAATATTGAAGACAGCTTGATGTGCTCATAACAAAATTTAAAGGAGAATCTTTACTTTATATGAGGTAAGAAACTAAGAGGCAAACTAGCACAGAGCTGTCTTTAAACATTTCCCTTTATCAAGGCAACTGGAGAGCTTATTAGAACCTAGAGTGTTGATCTTGGCCCGAGTGTACCAGAAGGGTATACTCAGAAGTTCAGGAGCAAGGCCCAATAATTTGAATTTCTAGTAAATTCCCAGAGGCTGCTGATGCTGTGGGTCCCAGGTCTATATTTAGAAAGCACTAGCACCGCAATTTGGAGCATGAAGTTTAGTGTTATGCTGGAGTGAATGTCTAGCTGACCTCTGTTCTCTTTACCCTAGGACCTGTTTCTCCATGGGCAAGTTAGCTTGTATCTCTGATATTTACATTTCCTGTCTGAAAAATGGCGTAGATTTTCACCTCAGACAGAGGATTTGGTCAAATAATGTATGTGAAACCACTTATCAAAGTGTTAGACCAGGCATATTAAATGTCTCATGATAATTGACCATGCCTGATACATATATATGTGTGTGTATATGTGTGTATGTATATGCATACATACACATATACACATATATATGAGAAAAGACTCAAACAAACATTGAGGGCTAGTCATTTATTTTCTAGATACTAATGAAAGGCATCATGGATTGAGGGAATCTAAGTGCTTTTACTATAAACCCTAAATCAGGGTTAAACAATCATATCTATACAATAAAAAGAATATAAAGAAAACAAAAGCAAAATTTTATTTGGGTGCCATGACATGATATGATATGACATGATATGGTTGAACCATCATTACTAATTATCTCCAGTAGTCACTTCTTTATTTATTTATTTTGCCGGTCCTGGGCCTTGGACTCAGGGCCTGAGCACTGTCCCTGGCTTCTTTTTGCTCAAGGCTAGCACTCTGCCACTAGAGTCACAGCTCCACTTCTGGCCATTTTCTGTATATGTGGTGCTGGGGAATCGAACCCAGGGCTTTATGTATACGAGGCAAGCGCTCTTGCCACTAGGCTATATCCCCAGCCCACCCAGTAGTCACTTCTTAAATACCACCTTACATCTTCTTGACATCAACATGTGTCCTTCACCATTTAGGCATCCCCCATCGCCAGCTTCATGTGAGCATAACCTACTCACATCTCACCTTTGGGAGGCCACGTCTCTGTTGTGGCCTCTTACTCTGCCACTGAGCATTCCTACTGTTTTCAGCAAAATTGTCGCAAAATTGAATTCAATTTGGTAGTTTATAAGTGTGGAATATATCTTTGCCTAAAGGCAGACCAAAACCAGTAAATAAATACTTTTTCACTATTCCAAACCATCCCATCATCCTGAAGCATATTTGTACAGCCTCCACAGACAATTGGCTGAGACAGGCAACGAATTGCCTGCATCCCAAGCAGCATCCAACCAAGGGAAATTCTAGGACTTGTTCTCTCAGGCATCCTTTCTCATGGGAAGTTCTCATTACATTTCACAGTCCTCAGAGAAGAAGCAGCAGTGAAAAAGCTTTTGCCTCTGGCTCTGCTTCCTTGGTGAGAACTTTCCTGAAGAAGCAGTATGTAAATGAATTGGATTTTGACCATTGATTTCTTGTTAGTAAAATGTGGTTTGTGGAATGAAGGAATAAGTAAATCAATACTCCAATGAGGCTAAGAAAGAATTTAAGAATGAATAAATAGGTTTGGTGAGGCAGCGGGCTGAGTTTAGCCTAATTCCTTCAGCCCCTTACGGATCTCCTATTTTCTGTGTTTTCTGCTTCAGTCTCTTAAGAGTAGATGCTGTACTCAGCATTACCATGCTTGATTATACCCCGTTCAGGTTTCACTATCACCAGCAAAACTAGGGAGTGTTTCTAGGGATTTGCTGACTTTGCTCTACATTTTTATAAAAATGATTTTTTTTCTCTCTCTGCTTTGGTTCTAATGCTTATTTAACTCATTGGCTTATACCTGTTTTACTTTATTAGAATATTAATATTTAGCCTTCATAACATATGTATTTTATTCCCCCTTTCTAGTTGCTTTCTCAGTGTCTCTTTGCAAGAATGAAAGGACTTTTTAACCTGCCTTTCAGGAGGTTAGGTCATTTGCATGGAAAAGAATGGTTTCCTGGACTGAGGAGGAAAGTATTAATGGGAGAGCCAGTTCTATCTGTAGGGTACATTTTTTTCTTAGGGTACATTTTGTTCCAGCATTTTCAGCATCTTCTACTCCTCTCCCCTTAAAGATCTAATGAATGTTCTTTTATTACTTTTGCTTTCAACTTTTTAATACTCATTTTTACCAGTAGCCCAGAAGAACTAAATGCAGACACTCAAGATGTTTTAATTTAATTTTATCGTCAAGGTGATATACAGAGGGGTTACACCTACATACATAAGGTAGTGAGTACATTTCTTGTCAAGCTTGTTACTTTCTCCCTCATTTTTTCTCCCACCTTCCTTCCTCTCACCCCGAGTTGTACAGTACATTTCAAACATATTGTCTTGTAGCTGTTGCATTGGTTCACCTTTTATCCTTTGTCTCACCATTTTGATGTTCCCCTTCCCTTCTCTAATTCAGATAAACATATATACAATACCCAGGGTACTAAAATCAAATACAGTGATAAGAGGGGTTAAACTGTAGGGAAGAAAAAAGAAATAATTTCACATAGCACATTAAAAATAACAATGAAAATCTACTTGTTTCTATATATTGGAGTTCCTTTTGCCTAGCATCATCTTATATGATCATATGTACATAGTCATTGAGCTATTGTGATCCTCTGCTAGGACTAACACTCAAGTTTTGCTCT
Organism: Perognathus longimembris pacificus; assembly: GCF_023159225.1. Classification (NCBI taxonomy): domain Eukaryota; kingdom Metazoa; phylum Chordata; class Mammalia; order Rodentia; family Heteromyidae; genus Perognathus; species Perognathus longimembris. Next base: position 52,761,338 of record NC_063167.1, read on the forward strand.
AGTAAGGCTCCCACCTATCATATTACAGTTACTTTTTAGTCATAGTGATCCGCTGCTCATCCATCTAGCCATATCTCTGCAGACAGATAACAAGGTATCTGAATGAAGAAAACAAGACAAAGAAGATGAAAGGACTGCTGGACTGGTAAGGCACCAAATTTAAAGGTAAACACTGGGATGAGAAACAGTCACATAGAACTGCTATTCTAGCTCTGCAGAATTAAAAATGTCTGACAGCAAACGACTCCAAAAGCAATACTTGCAAAATCATTTCATGTAAACCAACTGAAAGACTCATGGGGGGAGAGGGAAAGAGAGAGGAGGGAGGGGGAAATGAGGGAGGAGGTAAGAGACAGTACAAGAAATGTATCCATGGCCTAACATATGTAACTGTAACCCCTCTGTACATCACTTTGACAATAAATAAGTAATAAAAAAATGTCTGACAGGTGTGCTAGTACCCACGTATTCAATAAAAATATGCTAGATCTTGGAATATAAAGTCAATACATTCTTTAGGCAAGTTCAGCTGGTCAAATCTATGCAAAGCAAGCATATCTTTTTTTAAAAAATATTCTGGTAATTAAAATAATTGGCCTGCTACGAAGGGACTGTCCCAGTTAATTGGTCTCCACTGAAGAAACATTAAGCTTTAGGGAAAATGCATGTTTAATACAAGTAATAAGTTATTAATACAAATGGAAGTTCTGCAAAAATGTAAAATAGTACGTAGTGGAAACTGCTCAAGTTGCCTATGGAAGTTAATTAGTTACATTTCTCCACACTATCCATTAAGCTCTTAGTTAATTTAAAATATTAATACTCAAGAATCAGAGAACTTATTTGCAATTTTCTGTCAAACATTACTACTATATTGAAAATAATTAATCTTTCTATAAGTATACATTTCACTTGATCACAGCCACATTGCAAAACACACAGGAGTGTTTACAAATGTTTGCAAATGTTCTCCGCCAGGTTAATAGAGATCCTTTTTTATCATCTTGTAACTTTAAGTGATCTGCCTTAAAAGTAATGTCTCCTCTTATTTTCATAGGCTCCATAGAACTCATTTTACACATGGTGCTAATTTATAGTGTTTATTTGTAAAGTCTGTCATTAATAACTATCAAAATAATGCTCTATATTTAAAAGTAGCTGTTATGTGTGTCTCTGAGGAGATGATGACTAGTTTTCTTCACATTCATTCAGCTGTCTGACACCCAACTGGGTTATTCAGCGATTTTATTCCAGAGTACAAGGCAGGTAAATGAGTGTTTGCTAACACTAGTTAGGGCTTTAGCCTACAAAACCTCAGGGCAAATGCAAGAAATCTCAAATGTGCCACAAACTTTTCATTTTTCTACTCTTTTTATACCTATTCAGAACCAGTGCAACGTTTTCCTTGGTATCTTCTTCTCTTAGGCCTTATCTGCGTGTTCACATGAATTTTTTTTAACTTTTCACTAAATAATGATCAATTCACATGAATTTGCAAAAGATGTACAGAGAAGTCATGGCTTTTGTCCTTCAGTTTTCCCTAACAAACTTTAGATTTTAGTTTAGATTTAGATTTTTTTTGTTGCAATGAGAAAATCTCTGACATAAACATATAGAAGGATTTAAAACTTGACTAACACAGTTTCATCATTACTTTTAAATTCAGTTGTCCTCAAAATATTAGGACATGAATGATATGTAAATAAATTCTTGGCCAGAATGTACCATGAATTACCTCTAGTCCAGTTTCCAGTAGAGTCCACATTTGGACTTGAAACCTTATGAGACCAGTCTTTGCTGTTAGCATTTCTGCCAGCATTCTGATCTTCTGAGCTCCAATGAGATTTCCCCATTAAGCTCCACTTACATCATTTCATGATTTTACTATGCTATTTCTCCAAATTGCTTCAAATTTTTTCTTGCAAACCTTTTCTGAAGACTTATGAAAAAAACACATGATAAAATGTAGTCATGGCACTGGCCTCACTTACCTGATACCAATTTTTGTCATTGCCTTTTTGATGTCTATAGCAATATCCATGAAATATGCCACTTAAAAGAAGGAAGATTGGTTTGAGCTCACAGATTTTAGAGGGTCCCATACAGAGACACTTGGTCCCAGGCACGTAGGCAGATCATCATGGAAGTAAGAGGAAGTGGCCAAGACTGCTTGATTGCCTCACAGTGAACAGAAAGCAGAGAGAGGGAAGGTAGCAGGGACCAAGCAAACACTTCAAAGTCACATCCCCAGTCCCCTATTTCTTTCATTTAGGCCACACTTTCCAATGTGTCTACATCCCCCCCCGCCCCAAACGATGCTAGTACTTAGGGAATATTCCTTCAGCACCTGAGACTGGGGGACTTTTAATAAGCCAGAAAAGAACCATCTTACTTAATTGTAGTACAATATCAAAATTGAAAATCTGTCAGTAGCCTATAATATATATATAGCCTATAGTATATATATATATATATATATAGCCTATAGTGTATATATATATGTATATATAGCTTTAGAAGAGTTCAAAGGATAGTGTACTCTTCTAAAAATACCCTCTTCCTTCCCTTCCTCCCCAATAAGTATTGGACAGTCTCTAAACTTACTTTTTTAAACAGCTTCAATAGACAATCATAGTAAATCATAAAAATGAAAGAGAGAAAGATGGGGGAGAGAGGGAAAGAAGGAAGGGAGGAAGGGACCAAGGGACTAAAATGGGTACTCAGAGGATAGACTAGTTAACTCCTTGTTCTGTGAAGTTTAATACATCCCAGTTATTTCTTTCACCCACCTATGAACTTTCCTTGGAATTAAAATAGGGGAAGAAATACCACTAACAAGAGCATTACAATTTTAAAGGCCACTAAAAAGTGTATTACAATGTTAAATGCCAATAACAAGAACATTGTAATTTAAAAACCTCTTCACAACGATTTTAAGGCAATTTTGTTAAACCATCATTTAGGCTTCAGTTATGGGGGGAAATGAGCCTCAACTGTTTGCATCTTCATGCTTTGTGCAAATCCTATTTCTGAAAAGCTGGATTTATTAAACACTTAAAATATGTACTATATATTATAAAATAGAAGCACATATGTGCATTTACATATATATATCCTTACATTTCAATTAAATAAGTATTGTAGTTAAAAGTTTTGTTATTGAGGTTGTTTATAAGGTCACAATACTGTGACAGAATTTTCCATTAGCATACAATTTTTTTTTATTGTTGAACTTACAGTCATTAAGGGAAGAGATAAAAGAGAGAATGCTAAAATCAGGAATGGTGTTGGTAAACACAAGGGAACATCAAGGTTGCTCTCAAGAAGACAGAATTTTAGCACTGATATTAGTGATTAGAACTTCAGCCAACAATGAGGTAAACTTTACTAATAATTGGCATTCATAAATGGGCCAAAATATTATTCAGGAATTAACTCAATACACATTCAAATGAAAAACAGCCATGAATGAAAGTCAGTAGAAATAACAAACTAGAAAAACAGATTATCAAAGATTTCATAGAACAGAAGAAATCATTTTCATAACAGAGAAGTTATAAGAATTATAAAACTGTGATCTTTAAATATTTTTTAAATAAAATGACACAAACTAGATAAATTTTGAAAAGCAACATGTGATCATCAAAGAATGGACAGTTAGATTTGAATCAAAGACTACAGAAAACTATAAAACATAGCAAAATAAAATTCTTGGAGATACAAAAATTTATGTACTTACTAGATGCACAAAACATAAAATTAAGTAGAGTGGATTTTTAAAATAAGAGTTGTCAAACAGTATTAAAGAATTCTATGTTATACAGAATTCAAAATTTAAGAACATTAGGGTGGAAAAGTCCCACAGTATTTCGGCCTTACATATGAAATAGGAACTGAAATACTTTTCACTACTGAATTCTATTCCAAGAAGAACTGAATTATATTCCAAGATATGTGTAAGCATAACTTACAGGAGAAACTACTACTATTTACACACACATATACATACATATGTATACATATACACATACATGTATACACACAGACATGTACAAATCATAAACTCTGTAAGACTACCTTGGTAAAGACCTAATCTTTAAGCATTTCCTAATCCTTTCCTTTAAGTCTTTTATCTAATTCACTTATTTCTTCAAGACCATTCTTGTTTATTAGACCCTGCCATCCTGTGATGATCCATGTACATATATCACTGTGGTTTGGTCCTTCCAGAATTCCTTGGATTCAGGAAAGTGATTTTCAGACTGAAAAGTGTGACGCTATTGGTCACTGAGTTAAAGAGGCTCAATAGAGAGGAAACTTCTTAAGTGACACAGTGTGCCTAAGCATTTTATATCAATATTAGGGGCCACAAGACTAATGCTAGTGATTTTCATCAACACAAGCTCTCTGACTGAGAACAGTACTAAGAAAGTAAGTCAACCAAAAATCTGCCAAACCTCAGTTCAACATACACACATAGTGTGCAAATGGTGATTAGGGTTTGAAGCCAACAAAATCTAATTATTATGAGAGAAGCATTACATTCCCAAACAGGCTCCAGTGGTGAAGGGAAAAGCTATTCGATCTCATGTTGCAAGTGAGTAGCGTGCCATTGAAACACTATCCGTTGGGTGCCAAAACAATGATCACAGCATTGTTCTTGTAATTGTAGCAGGGCTGCATCCTGGGAGCCTCATTTCAACAATATGGAGGGCAGTTACAATTGTGGCTAACAGAGAAACTTAAAATCAATGGTTCCCCATTATGGCTGCAGGGAGCTTTAAAAACTACTGATGTCTGGCCCTACCCCAGAGATTCTAATGATCTGGAATGTATGCAGCTTCTCATGGGACTCTAGTGTTCACCCCAGGCTGAGAACTGCTGACAGTGCTGGCTCTTAACTTTGATATGCATCAGTTTTACCTTGTGGGCTTTGAAAGACAAGAGTTTGGACTCTGGGTTCTCTTAAGTTTGGTCCATGATTCATTAATATCAGCATCACATGGAACTTGCTTGAAATGCACAGAATCAGCTGTTTCATAGCCCTAATGCATCAGAAACACTTGTAGGAAGCCCTCCAAATTCTATCTTGATTAGATAGAATTATCTGATTATCCTGCCATCTTGGGCAAGCTGAACATCCCCAACTTCTGTTCCAGATGGGGCCATTTTTCATGGCTGCTGTCAGGCTGGGACACTTTCTAGCTTTGTGTCTTCAATATGTTACTTCAGCTTTCTGGGTTTTGGTATCATCACTTACACAATGGACTACCAGTATCCTGCTCATAACACTGCAAAACTTAATAAAGAAGTAAAATAAGTAAAAACTAGTAAATAACAAGAAAATAGTAAAAAACATGGCATATTAAGTTTTGCTACTGTTATTTAAACTGGTTTATGAATCACATTTAGAGTTTACCTTTTAATCTCAGCAGTTTATACCTGAAATTGCTAGCATGAAGCTTTGTCTCCAAACAGGAGCGACTTTTTGAAGTTCTGATGCCCAATACTTACCTCCTCACCCTTTGAAAGTTTCAGGTGATATCTAATGTGCACCCAAAGATAAGGTCCAGTGATTTGGATTTAACTCTTTTAATTTGATTCATACATGCTTAAATAAGTTTGTGATCTATTTTCCTCAGTAAGGAGAGTTGCCATTCATTCTTGGAAATTTTCTGTTCTATAGTTAATTTCATATATTCATATATATATGCATACATCATGTAGCATTTCTTCTGTCTCTATGAACCTTTTGTCATCTCTGTCAGAATTGCAAAACAGTAATTGTAAACCTCATGGACTTTTACAATGCAGGCAAAAAAATATTTCACCTTACATAGTCTTTGAAAACTTGTATTTCAATGCTTGCAAGGTAAAAAGGTAAGTTAGCTATTCTTCAAAGAATGGTAAGTTTTAAGAGGGTAGACTTGATTAGAAATTAGGATGCTGTGTATCTACAGAGAAACATCTTACTAATTCAAAATAGTACTGTGGGACTAGGCATAATGATTAATATATGCTTGTAATACCAGATAGGTTGGAAACAGGTAGAATTGTAGTTCAGATTAGCACTTGGGCAAAAATGCAAGAATATCCAAAAATGAACTAAAGCAAGAAAAGACTAGAGGCTTGGTTTAAGTGGAAGAATTGTGTAACAAGCTCAAGACTCTGGGTTTAAAAGTGAGAAGACAGACAGACAGACAGGCAGAGAGAGAGAGAGAAATAAAGGAAGGAAGAGAGAAAGAAAGAAAGAAAGAAAGAAAGAAAGAAAGAAAGAAAGAAAGAAAGAAAGAAAGAAAGAAAGAAAAAAGAAAGAAAGAAAAAGAGAAAGGAGGGTGGAAGGGAGGAAAGAAGGAAGAGAGAGGTGGAATTTGTGATCTCTAATATCCCCAACCTCTAACATTTTATAAAAAGTAGTGACCTTTGCTTTATATTCCCAAAGTCCATCCACATCAGTCAACTTTGAGCTGAAAATATTAAGAACAATGTTTCACAATGCTTCCGCACTGTGTATTTCAATTCAGGTTTTCATTCATTTATTTAACACAATTCCATGAGCCAGACCCTGTACTTGGTGCAGGACCAGAATAAGAACAGACCACATCACTTCTCTCATGGTACTCTCTTAATGTACTTACTGAAGAACAAGTCAGACTATGCTTTGTGAAATGTAGTGATCATAAATCTAGTTATTTTTCCTTCTTCACAACATCTCACATTTGTATTCTAACAGATATAACAGAGAAGCAGTGGAAGAAGTATTTTGTTCTTGGTCTTAGGGCTTGAACTCAGGACCTAAGTGCTGTCCTTGAGCTTTTGTGTTCAAGGCTAGTGCTCTACCACTTGAGCCTGAGCTCCACTTCCAGTTTCTTGGAAGTTAATTAGAGATAATAATCTCATGGACTTTCTGCCTGGGTTGGCTTTGAACCACAATTCTCCAATATGAGCCTCCTGAGTAGTTGGGATTGCAAGTGTGAGCCACCAGTTCCTGGCTTAACTTCATTCTATTTAAAAAAAAAAAAAAAGAGGTTTGGGGGCTGGGGCTATGGCCTAGTGGCAAGAGTGCTTGCCTCGTGTACATGAGGCCCTGGGTTCAATTCCCCAGTACCACATATACAGAAAACAGCCAGAAGTGGCGCTGTGACTCAAGTGGCAGAGTGCTAGCCTTGAGCAAAAAAGAAGCCAGGGACAGTGCTCAGGCCCTGAGTCCAAGCCCCAGGACTGGCCAAAAAATAAGAGGTTTATCAATTAAGTTAAGTATTTTCTATGGCTGCTTTAACCCTAAAATAGCAGTGTTGGATGTACTTATACATTTCACAAGCATAATCATAGGCCAAAAATAGTAAAATATTAACAGTCTTGTCTCTTACATTATGTCTTTGCTAACTCTACTCTTTAGCAAGGGTTGCTGTGAGTACAAACATCAACTATCCTGGCAGTACTTGCACTTTGCACATACTGGAGAGGCAAACTTCCTTCTCAAGTCCAGTCAGACACAGTACCAGGACTGTTCCTTCTCCAACCATCACCAACTTACTGATTTACTGACATTACTTTTAGCCTGGCCAAACTTTACAATTAATCATAATGTTCACAATTCACTTATGATGACTGCTATGCCATTAAAATAGCTTAAACACACATGCCTATGTGACTCACTTAGTTCTTTATATCAGTACTCTTGAAATATTTTTGCTCACATATCTCTAAAAGGGTTAGGATACTGTCAGTACTCCCTCACACATTTTTTTCATTGACATCTAAAAGTGTTCATAAGTTTAAATAGTAGTCACATATATAATTTTTAGCCCGTTATAAAATAGGGCATTTGAAGATAAAATGGCTATATCTCTTTTCTACATGTGTCCCATGGACTCAACATGTCACACCAATTTGACATCACCTTCATCTATACAATGGGTGCTGCTGGGCGCCACCCTAGTATGCCTTTCACAATGGACACATTAATTCCCCAGATCTCTAGAGTGGGGTGTTTCTGTAGAGATACTCAGAGTTTCTCTGCAGGAGCTGCTTTTATTCCAATGAAGGGATCATGTAGTTCAAGGCTGTGCTCCCTTCTGGGAGGCAGCCACTTTCCAATGACTACCTTGTTATAAGACTAAGTGCCTGTCCCTCTTTTCTATCCTAGCTCCAGAGCTGCAGCCTTTCTGGCAGCAACACCACAGCGTGTCTTTTTCTCAGCCCAATTCTGCTTCTTCACATCCCACTGGGCCATTTTCAGGGCCTGTAGGGATAAACCTTCTGCTTACAATCCTCTGTCCCATGACTTATCCCAGATAGCCTAAACTCAGACATGCGTTTTCAAAAGTACAGGACTAAGTCCTTCTTTATCATTCAAAAATTTTACATTACTTTTTCTTACACTTATATTTCACTTCCACTTTGCCCATCAAATTTTATGCTACAGTAGTATATTTTTACAGTTCAAAGTATTTTATGGATCACCTCATCATACTTCGCTGCTATTAAATTATACAAATATTTAATTTTAAAGTTACTTATGACCATCAGGCTTGATATATTCTTGATAAATTTCTTCTGAACTAAGATAACTCTGGCATTATTAGTAATATAGATTTGAATAAGACAACACACATACATTAGAAATTTTGATACTATACATAAAATGTAAAAGTAAAAATGCACGTCTGAAGACAGTGGTTGGTATTTTTAATTAGTTTTTATAACTTTGAACAGATAGTTTTACTACTAGCAATGAGAGTGTTGAACATCAGCCTCATTTCATTTAGTGTTTTAGTTTTATAGATGTGGAAATATAGTGTTCATGTATGTCACATAAATGAGTGGATCGGAGTGGAAATAGGACACTGTATTATGCAGCAATGATCTTTAAACTCTGCTTAAAGAATTTACTAGAATTGACAGACAAGAAAAATGCATTTTAATGGCATATGAGCTAAAAATTTACCAAATTTTCATTTACTTTCTTACAAAGAATTGGACAGTACTTGGCTTACATGCAGTAAGGATTTCTTAACCTGTCATTTAAGTCATTCCTTTTCTCAATACCCATACCATATTTCACATTGTTCCTTTGTCTCATTTATGTCATTCCACAACACTGAACCACACTAAACCAGAAATAGGATAAAGAGCTAGTCTTTATGCATGAGAGGCATGAGATTGGCTACAGGGAAGATTGACTGTAAGCTCGTCCTGTAGATCATTTTATGACAAAATGCATTCAGAGCATCTGCAAATAGCCTCAGTAAACTTCTGGAAAGTTTCAGCTTCCTATAGGGATCTCACAGCAGTATTCTCAGTTTTTCAGGGGCTCTTAATGCATCACATTAGTGCTGAAAAACAGTGGTTTCTTCTGTAATTTATGAGGCATTAATGTCGCTTTTAATGACGAGTAGGTGCATGATAAAGACCAGAAATCATTTGAAAAGGAGGTCAACTTTGGATTTGGCTTATCTGCCCTTGCAATTTTCTGGGCATACTTCACCTTCCCTAGTAAACATACAGTTATTTCAGTACTCTAAAATATTATGTTTTGCACAGATGACTAAACTGTCCGGTGCTTCTGGAAGGAATTGTGAAGGCAGATACTTTCCTCACTCTCCAGCACTTAACCTCATAGAATGAAGTTCCAGCTGTTTCAAAGAGCATTTTTTCTGGAAGCGATATTAAAGAACAAAAACTGAACAGTAAATAAATAAGTAGAAGGGTGAATTCGAGAGTGACTTTTAAAGATTTCCAGCTATATTTATCCTGTTCTCTTGCACCTCTTCTGCTAGCCATGGTAACGAGGAATTCTTTTTTCTTAAATGACACCATTGAGTGGTACAGACACCTAAGAAGAAATATTACCCAAGGTCAGAAGTGGCCTCTTATGAGCAGTCCTTGAGCGTGTTGGAATATTTCACTCACTAGATGAACCTACTTTAAGATTTTCTCTTTGTTCAAACAATCATTTTCCAAGGGCAATCATTGCAGCAAAATTATTGATTTAGAAAGATTAAAGAACTCAATTGTACTTTAAATTTACAACACAAGAGTTTATAAAGCCATAGAAAAGGCTTAACTCAAGAAATTCAAGTACAAAGCCTCATTCTTCCTATATATGCTTTGGATTTTTCTCTTCAATTGTTTGGTCTTTGTTCTTTAATTTAACATTGATCGGAAAAAAATCAACTTCTTTTTCACTTCCACAAGATATAGTAATGTGTTTTTTGGCCTTCTGTAAGAAAACAAAAACATTTTCATTTAGTGTCCTAGTATCTAATATATTTCTTCCTAAAAGCAGTGTATGCAATTAAAATAAAAAAAAAGAACTTGAGGTTAGATGACCTCAAGGTTGTCATTATTTTAGACAGGCATTGAATTGTATTCAGCTTCTGTTTACTCATCTCAAATAAGTGGGAGTAATTTTCCTCTCTGACATCTATGTATGTGAAAAATGTGTATGAATATAGTTAGTACAAACATATACACTCAAAGGTAGAAACCAATAAAATTCTCTTTGCTGTAATAATTCAACATGAAATGGAAAAAACACAAATGGATTTTCAAGTCTACTCTTATTTACAAAGAACAATTAACATGTCATATCCATAAATGTTTTATTTATTCTTTTAATAATAAAGAAAATAGGAAAAATCCATTTAGGTGAACATAATAATTTTATCAGTGTAGTATTGCAGAGAAAGAATTCACTTAATCAAAATGTCACAACACTAAATTTCACAGTTAAACCCACATGCAGACTGTAGAAGTTTGCTACAGAATGTTTTGATGAAGTGTGTTACATATAAAAATAAACCCATGCAATTTCCATTTAGCACATTATATAAAATTTATTTTTCAATATGATTAACAAGTTTGCGATCTTTTCCATAAGATGCTGTGCATTAAAAGTGCTCAGTAGTGCTGAAGCTGAAATTTAAAAATACATACATAGTGTAGAATACTAACACAATTCAGTAATAAATGAAACATCCATGTAAGTTAGATGAGACACACTCATAAAACATTAGACAGACAGAAGAAGTAAATTTTGTGTAATGAATAACACTCATTCTTCAGTAGGGAGAGAGCAGTGGTACTTCACATGTACTTCAATAAAATCATAAGAAAATGAGCATAAGGTTTGACTCACTAGTTTCATAATGATTACTATTTCTTAGATGAAAGGGAAAAAGGGAGATAGAGAAATGACAGATAATCAGAAAGGGAGACAGAAAAGGCGATAGGATGACAAAAATAAAGAAAAATATCAATATTCCTGAAATTAGTTTCCATCTGAGACTAATACTAAACATAAAAGTGCTAGTCCAGTAGAAGTGTCCAGACTTTGATATATATCAGAATTACCTAGAAGACTTGTTAAAACTTAAAGTCTCAGTCCTGCTTAGAGTTTCTAATTAATAGGTATAAGATGAAGAAAGGTACAAATTCAAAGTGATACCAGGGCTCCTAATCAAATGAACAATCAATTATCTAGTCTACTATGTTTGACCCCATAGAATTACTTTATTATGGAATGAAACCATGATTCATTAAAATGAAAACACACCTATAACAACAATATGCCTTGTCCCTGGGGACATAGAGGGAAGGAAGCACAGTCAATATGAATCATATAGCCATTTAGGACAGCAATTCTCAGCCTTGACTATGTAATAGAATCAAGGAGGAGTTTAAACAACACTGACGCCACCACCAACAAAACTGATATATTGATTCATCTAACACTAAATCCAGAGCTTTTGGTAAAGGCTACATATTGAGTCATTTACAGAAGTGCCCTATGAAACACTCTCATCTAGTCTGGCTGGAGAATGGATGCTTTGGAACGTTCTGACTTTCTTCCCGAGAGAGAATACAGCCAAGCATGTACCCTTTGGGGACATTGGAATGTTGGTGCCTTCAAGGAAATCAAAATTCCTTGGAAACATACTGATAATTAGAAAATAATAACAGGAGGTGATTTAAAGAGCAACTGTAAGCATAGCTTTGTCACAGCCTGCAAAGTTAAAACTCAGGAGTGGGCAGCACATTAATTGAATCCTAGTTTTTTCCCACTGAATGGCATTGGCTAAAAGTCTAAAATGTTCACATATGTACTAATGGGCTCTGTCTACCTGCTATCATTATTACATTTGTTTGACTTTTCTAATTATTTACTATTTTAATTTTAATTCTAGTGGCCCCAGAAACAAGATGATACAAGCTAATATTTTGCTAATCTACATGAGGAAGCAAAGCTATGAACATACACACACACACACACACACACACACACACACACAAAGAAGCCAAGTGCATCTTGAATTAACATGCCCACTTTAAGGTTTTCTTCTGTGTAAATAGTAGAAATGAAAATTCCAAGTGCAGGCAATTTCATATGCTATGGACTCCTTTTCTGGGAGGACTTCAGAGCCTTGTAGCATTCTTCAGTCTTGAACACACATGGAAGGAACTTTAGAACTCATTTTTGAAGTCTAAGCCATTGAAGTTCCAAGAATCAAACTAGGACTAACATTTGAGAATAAAAAAAAAAGGGATTTAAACAAATCCCAGGAATCAGGACTGGGCCTTTTTACAGTGATGTTTGGTAAAAGTCAACCCTTTGAAAAATCATTGTTTTGAGCTAAATAGAGACCCATTCCCTGTATAGTGTGTAACAGCTCTATGGTACTCCATGGAGAACCACAACTTCTACCAAGGGCCCAACCTGAGCTATTCCCATGTGGATTGCTATGCCCCTGACCAGCACTGAGGGAAATGGGAATCAAGTCAGACAAGCACAGAGATTGAAAGTAGGATACAATCATGGTGAGATGCTTGGACGAATCTTTCTCCAGTCTTTGTCTTCTATATGACATCTTTAATGTATCCTGAAAAATAGTGAAAATGACAGTAGTACCATGGATACAAACACTCAAAGTAATAGAAACATGCACTAAGGATATAGGAAATACCAGGCTCTCAAAAATGTACATTTTAGTTTTAAGTTCTACTCATCTGAACTTACGTATTTATATATGATATGATAAATATAATAGGCATGTTATATATTATATGCTATGTACATACACATATATGCATGCATGTATATGTGTGTAAAACATGTATACATATGTTTGTGAATATATATTAAACTTTATAATATGGTGGACATAAAGGTATAAAGTCCATTAAAGACAAAATAAAAGAAAAATATTTTATATTTTAAGGACTTAAAAGAATTTCTATATTTGAAAGACTTATAAGAATTTTACAACCAGGGTTGATTTTTTCACTTACATAGTTTGTACTTTGAGCACATTCTTTTCTTCAGGGAGCTCCCTATTTGAAAAGACAGATTGCCTTAAAGAGTCACAAAAGGAATCCACACACATGCTTCTTGTGTGTGCATTGATTCTTCCTCTGTCTTTCAAGCCCATCTCCTGCTGGCCTAGCTCAGAATTGGAGGCTGTGTTTATATGTGTATACAGAAGACACCAATCAAGGAGGAAGCCAGCCCCAAAGAGAGGAGACCCATGGTGAGATTTCTAGTCAGTCTTGCACTCAGACTCGACCTAAACTCACCATCTGCCTTTGAATCTTCAGATCCTTCAGTGGTTCAAGAAATATCTGCACTATCAATTTCTTCTTGCTTTGTATTTCCTTTCTTCTCTTGGATTCCAGGGAAATCAGGCTTCAAAGAACTTGCTGCCACTGCTCCTAGCCTCACTATGTTCTGCTTTGCCTTCCTCTCTGATGAGGACCCTTTTCTGGCTTCTTCAGGTGATCCAGATTCCTTCTCCTCATAAGGGCTTTTCATTTTTCCCTCTTCACCCATTGACCCTGTATGCTGAGTGTCCACTCTTTCTTGATCCTGACCTTGACTAAGTGTCTGTTCATTCAGGGCATTAGCTTCTGGATGAGGCAGAAACACCCCCATGTCTGCTGATGATACCACTGTCACTTCCTCCCCTGTTGGCACCTCCTTACTTCTGAGAGTTATTTCCTCTGTCACCACCCTCTCTACAGCTGCTGTTTTTCCTAGTGCCTCTTTCCCAGCTTGCCAATGTTCCTCTCCAGCAACATCTGAAAAGGAGGAGGGTTTATTTGCCACTGTTTCCCCCTCAACTGTCTTTGAAGCTGCCAACACACCCCTCTTCTCTGTGGCTGTCTTTGCCACTTCTTGGTCTTGATTTGCATCCATCACAATTGCTCCTTCTGTCATGGTGTCGCTTCTCTTCACATTGCTTTCTTTCCTTACTCCTGTCCCTAGAATGCACTTGGAATTCCTGAACACCTCGTCTACTGCTTCTCCCCCAAACTTGCCTGCCATTTTGGGGCTTCCTTTTGGAATATCTTCCTGGATGGTTTTCTTGACCTCCCAGTTCTGCCCTTTATGCTCTTGAACAGTTCCTTTTTCATCCCTCCTCTCCAGTCTTTCAATGCCATCTTGATCCTTGGCTGCACACTCCTCAGCCTCTCCTGTGGCTGCAGTGGTCAACCTAGGTGCCTGTCCCTTGCCTGCTGGCTCGCTTTCAGGAGTTGCTAATTCTCTCTCCCCATGGTGGGCCTCCTTCTCCTGCTCTGACAGAATCACATTCTGGCCTAGCAACTCTGTTCTGTCTTTATGCTCTGTGTCTCTGGCTTTGCTCCATCTTTCTCCTCTATCTTTGCTCAGAATTATTACCTGTTCCCTTAAACTTTCAAATCCACACGTTGCTTTGACCATGGTTTCCCTTCTTTCTTTCAGTGGGTCTTCCAAACGCCCTGTATCTCCAGTCAACTCAGCTCCTTCTGTAGACCCTGCTTCCTCCATGTGAGATTCCATTTCATTTTGACAGGCTTTTTTCTCTTCCTCAGATCTTACTCCCTGTACTGTGGCTTTGTCTTCCTCTTTCAGTTTCTGCTCATCTTCTAAAGTGTCTTCATCCTTAAGTGCATTTGCTCTTGTCACCTCTTCTCGCTCAGATCTAGTTTCCCACTGAGGTGTGTTAGGCTGCGTGGCTTTTCTCTCTCTGCCCACCTCTAATTCCTCAGGGAACACTTCCTGCCTATCATCTTCCCTACTTGATTCTGCCTCAGTTCGAAGCTCCTGTTTCGCTGTGCCTTCTCTATTAAGCTCTTCAGGGATGCTCTCTGAAATGTCCATCTCCCAAGTATTTATCTCTCCTGTTGAAGTACTTAGGGGCGTTTCTGTTTCTAGTTCCTCCTTCCTTTCTCTGACTGGCTCTTCTCCACCAAACATTGCATATTCAAAACTACTCTCTACAGACACTCTGTCGGTGTCCTCTACAGATCTCACATCCTCCGACTGTGGGGGGACTTCCACATTCCTCTCATCCACCCCTGCCTCACTCTCTGCCTCCTCTCTCTGAGCCTCTCCCATCTCCAGAGTTACTCTCTCCCCAAGGGCTGCTTCCTCCTGAAGATGCTCAGAGCTCAGTGCTAGGTTCCTTGTGAATGTTGCCTTCTCTGAGCCTTCAGAATCTGCCCCCTCTGACTCCAGAACTAGCTGCACTGAGGCCTGCTCTTCATCGAACTCATCTTCATTCAGAGTTTCAGAGGTGCTTGCTGAGGCTGTTGCTGTAGAGTTTAGCTCCTGCATACTCGGATTTTTATCTCCTGCTTCTGCCTCTGCCTCACTTGCCAGGCCCAGAGCAAACTGTTCTGCTAATGCTGACTGCACTGCTCTTGGGTTCTGGTCCTCTAAGGAATCCTCATTGACCCCTGCTTTCTCCCACAGTGCTGCATTCTCCTTTTCCTCTGCTGGGCCTGCCTCCTCCTCTGATTGGGAAGCTTCACATTTCTCCGTGGCTTCTTCCATTCTCTGTGCATGCATATCTGGTGTAATTTGCTTGGCTTCCATGTTGGGGTCAACTGTTTCTCTTTCAGCCACCACTAAATTCTTCTTTGGGGCTACAAAAATAAGGTTAAAAAGCAAAGTTACTTCCATCCAAGTGGATAAAAGTAAGATACTATTGCATGAGACCTTTTAGAAGATAAAGTATTTCTATTTTGTGAAGGGGACATGAATGTTTGATATTTCCAGCCAGGTACCAACAGCCCTTGCTTATAATCCTAGTTACTACTTAGGAGGCTGAGATCTGAGGATCATGACTCAAATCCAGGCCAAGTAGAAAAGTCCATAAAATTATTTTCTCCAATTTAACATCAAAATGCCAGAAGTAGAGCTATGGGCTCAAATAGTAGAGTGCTGGCCTTGAGAAGAAAAGAAAATTTACAAAAAGCTCAGGGACAAAAATATCTAGGTCCTGAGTTCAAGCTCCAAGACACATATACTCTCTCCTCTTCCCCCTTCCTTCTCTCTCCTATCTCTTTCTCTCCCCCTTTTTGCTCTCTCATTCTCTCTAACACACACACACACACACACACACACACACACAACACAATTTCCTTAGTTCCATAATGCCTTTCACTATAACATGAATCTTAATGTAACAATTTCTCTTACTCTGAACAAAAATGCTTTTAAATGTAATGGACACAATAGAGAAAGGTTGAACATCGAGGATCTTGAAAAATGACCAAACAACAACAGATAACCCTCACTTTCCTATGTTTTAGAATCAATAAATTTCCCAAATCTCTGTCTCATTCTCTCTTCCTCTTTCTCCTCCTCTCTCTCACACACATATATATACATAAACCTAGCCACCTTACTTTAACTTGAAATATACTTGTAAAAAGTATCCAATAAGAAAAACTAAATCATCCTTATCCCCTACAACATCATGAGTGTTTGCTACTTTTTCTAGTTATATTGTGCATTTAGCATCATAATCATAATATAGAAGTGGTAATTATATTATTTTGCTCATATTTTAAATCCATTATATCCAGATTTACTCATCAAAAACCTTTACAGTTCAAGGTAAGACATTCTACTAAAGACATTAATTTATATGACAGATTAAGATATCTCCCATCTTGATACAGAAAATTGATACACCTTTGCCCAAACAAGATCACATAGCAAGACAGGATTTTGTAATCTAGGACAATATTCTACATATACTACGTTCCCAAAGTATTTCACAAGTTCTTGTCTGTGATTCCTTAGCAAACCTCAGGATGCTAGCTATTGCATTCAATAAATACAGCTTTGCTATGTGATCTTTTTAACGTCTTTGGTTATATTTCTAGTTATTTTTCCTAGCTAAGCATTTTTCTTGAATGGAGCATATTAGACTAGATTTCTTTTTCATTTCCTGTTTTAAAATTTTTATGTCTTAGTCATACTAGGGTTTGAACCCAGGGCCTTGAACTTCTTCTCTACCACTTATGTCACACCTCTAGTCCTGAGGGTCACTCAAACTTTTCCATCTAGGCTGGTCTCAAATCAATACATTTCCACTTTCAGACTCCTGAGTAGCTAGGATTACAGACCTGAGCTGATGGTGTCTGGATGATGCATAAAAATAAATGATATATGATTTCAAATAACCAAAGCTTTTTAAAATTCCAATAGAATACTTACGAGCTAAAAGCTTGAATACTAAGAGCTTCAAACGAGGTCATTTAAATTATTTCTTTTAACCTAATTTTTTCACTTAAAGTCACAATGGGATAGGTGCTATAAAATAAGTACCCTATACCAGGATAGCAACCTCCAAAATATTTTTTGAGATGTAGTATTGCACAGTGGCTTCAATCTCATGATCCTCCCATCTCTGCCTCCCAAGTGAGGGATTGCTGTCAAGAACCATTATGCCCAGTTTGACTAGCAACCTTACCACAATTCTGCCACAGGAAATCTAAAAGAAACCTAAATATGTCCTTTCTTCCCTATTCTCACAACCATATAGGACTGTTAGCCGTGCATTACTTCTAGTGCAAAACATGTGCATCCTTTGTTGTGTTCCCTCAGCCTCTTGCCAACTATTATGATAAACCATTTTGATGTATGGCTATAATAGCTGATATGACATTTTGCTTAAAACATATAATTGGAAGGTAGCTTTTGATGTCTTCTTTCAAAAGAATAAATCTAGAAATTTCATGTCAATCCATACGGCTGAAGTTGACTTTTATAAATAGCCCTCTGTAGAGCACAGCAATTATTTCTCAAATGGTCCTTAAAAGCTCCTAAAGGGAAATGTCAAACAAAACTGTTTACTGAAAGAACATGTAGTCAAATCACCTGAAAGATTATAGTCCATTTTATTTCACTACAGATTATGACTGGATTTAAAACACAATTACATTGAAACAATGAGAAACAGTAATGTGTATCAAGCCTCTTTAATAGTAGAACTGTTGCTATTCGAATTCCACCAGGAGGATATTATTAGAAAGCCAGTTACAACAAATATTTAAGTAACGTCCTCTATTTTTCTAATGTGGTCTCTAAATTTATGGATTAATTAACGATATCTCAGGAAAACGGGGGAATAAAATTGCCTAGTCACCATGTGAATTTGAATTTCTAAATTATAAATTCCACATCTAAATTCTAAAAGAGAAAGTATTAATGGCATCCAATTGAGATATCAATTGTGTGAACACACACACACACACACACACACACTACAGTAAGATATGTTGTTCCTAAAGTGACAGAGAAATAGTAATTGAAGCCTTTAAAAGAATATTACCTGGAAAAAAATACATACGTGTTTTGATGCTAGTCATCTGAGATTTTGAAAAATATATAGAATAGAACAAGCAATAGCCACAAATGGGTAATTTGATTTAGTGCAATGAATGAGCACTTAAAGGTCAGATGCACCTGGTAAGAATGCTATGTTTGTCACTCTTGGATGCATAAACTTGGGAAATAGCATCTTTCTAGGCCTTTATTTTCTAATCCATTACATAGGAATAACCATGCTTGACTCAGAATTTTTTCAATGGCCAATGAGATCATTCATATTAAATGTTTAGTACTGTGCCAGCCATGACAGCAAACTATAACAAACCTTCCTGTACCCTCTCCTCCCATTGCATAAAATTAACTATTCTTGTTTCATTCAGATTTCACTAATAACTGCTATCATGGCAAAGCTATAAAATAAGTTTGGGGAAAATACATTGAAATTCCTCTGGTGAAATATCTGGTCAAAACTCAAGGTCCTTCTCCTACTGCTTATTCTGGCCCTCTTCATGTTGCCTGTGGAGAAACAGAGCACTTCATGTTTCTACTGCCATCACTGAAATTGGGGTTGGCTAAGTTATTTGTTCAAGAGTAAAATAAAATCCCAAATGATTCATAGTCAGGGCGTTTGATAATTATCATAAAAAATTAGAGGTAGGGGTAATGTGGCCATAAGAGGAGTAAAATGAACACTCCCACACATACCTCTACATATATTCAAATGAGAATACTGTTCAAAAGTCATTCACTACCTAGGGGAGACAGCCTGATTTCAAGGGCACAGTAAGTTGCATAGAAATGTAGGAGGCATGGTCATTTGAATTAGTCTCTAATCAGCAGTCTTAGGGTGGAACACTCTCTACCAAGAAGTAGCTCCTATTTCTTTCTTAATTAAAAAAAGAACTAGATGTTCCCATGACCCACTGGTGAAATGTCATATGCCATGGCTCCTGATGTTTCTAACTGGGCCAATTAAAGGTGAATCCACCTCATCCATGCTAAAAATGAAATAGGGCTGTCTGATCTGAATATCTGTACCAGTACATTAGAATCTAAAACCCGTTTACAGTTTATCTTTAGTAGCAATGCATTCAAAAGAGAGAAACATTGGTGTCACTTTTAAAGCTCTTCTTTAGACCTCTCTGCCACTTTCTGTCATCTTATTCATTAGATGAGAAGCAAAAATGGTGGCAGAAGGAAGACATGAAGATAGGGAGATGAAAGACAGTGGATTTCTGAAGTTCTTTCTTAGGTAATGATGTGCCCTTACCTCCAGTAGGATCAGACTCCAGCTTCCTCGTGGACTTCTCCCCATCATCTATGCTGCTAACACCAGACTTGGTGTCAGAGTGGCATTGGCAAGCAGGTGCCAGGGCTTCACTTATCATCTGTCCAACTGATTAGAGATGATATAAAATATCAAAAGGTATAAAACAGGTCATGGGAGCATTGCTGAGCTATTTCACATCATTTAAACAAGAGGGGTCAATTGAAATGCATTCACATTAAAATGAGACTTTCTGTCTCTAAGATCTATGGATTAAACAGCTATGTTTTCAAAAGGAAAGCAGTGCACAAGCAATCATAAAGAGAGGCATGCAAAGAAATTCTTGTATTTTTTTTTTAGATAGACAACAGCCAGAAGCAGTGACAGTTTGCCAAATGCACATGTAAGGAGATGATTGAGAAAAGCAGTTTAGTTGCCTTTTACTTTCTAGCAACATGTGTTATGGTTTTTATGATACCATCATTGCTCTTGTAAATTGCTAAGCCTACAAAACTGACTACACTCTAAGCACTTCATCCATTAGTAGATTTTAGCAATTTGACCTCAATATTCACTCCATATAGACAGAAGCAGTTCCTATAAATTTGATAGGAAAATCTGTTGTACATATTATATATGGATCTGATGACTTTCTTCCTCTTACACAATTTCTATAAATTTGACAGGAAAATCTGTTGTACACATTCTTATTATATATGGATCTGATGACTTACTTCCATGGATTTCTGGATCACAGAGATTTAAGTTCAAATCCTACATTCTGTACTAACTCTATCACCTTATCCAGGTCCACTGGCCTATGTCTAAACATCCCTTAGCCTGTCTGTCAAAAACAGATGTACAAAACAGGCACTGGTGGCTCACATCTGTAATATTAGATACTCAGGAGCTGAGGTCTGAGGACTGTGGTTTGAAGCCAGACTGAGCAAGAACGTATGTGAGGCTCTTATCTTGGAAAAAGCCAGAAGTAGCATCGTGGCTCAAGTGGTAGAGTGCTAGCCTTGAACAAAAGGAATCTATGGACAGTGTCCAGGCCCAGATTTTGAGCACCAAGATAGACAAAAATAAAAAAGATGTACAATAAATAGTTGGGAGGAGGATATATGTACATAATATATTCCTCTACTTGTTGGTAAGGGCTTAGGCACTTAATGAATAATCATGATGAGGCAGAAGAGGATGAAGAACAACATTTTTAAGGTACGTATTGTCACTCAGTGTGGTAAGATTCTAGGCAAACTTTTGTCTATTAGGTTTGTTTTTAATTTCAGACAACTCTATTTTCCTTGCTTGTTTCTCTGTCCGGCCTTGATATTCTGATACATTAATACAAGGGCTACAATGAAAAACTTGGACCTGGAATATCCTCCCTTGCTTAGCTCAAAGCATTCACTTAGGGGTAATTATGTACTGATTCCATCTATTCTTGGAAACAAATATATCTGCTTCAAAGGGTCTTTAGCAGGAAAATTGTGATTTAATTTTATTAATATCAAGATGGAAAACATAGAATTAAAAAGAAGAATCCTTCAGAGTTAAAATGTTTCCCTTAACATTTTTAAACATCAGATTTTCTTCCTTATGAACCACTATACCAAGTAAAGAATTTTTATAGTACTATAGATAAGGCATAAAATCATGACAATTACCTAATAGTTGAATTTATAAGACACCTTTTTTTTGAAGTTTATAAGCATAGTAAATATAGATTCGCTATCACTCTGACCTATTGTAATATTCTAAGAACTTAAATATGAAGTGTCTTTGGTTTCCAAACATATGTATTCAGTTGTCTTGGGCTCTGGAAAACTACAACAGAAGGAGCAGGGGATGAAAATGTTACTCAGCAACTACACAAAGCTTTGTCTTATCAGTGCCAAGAAGACATCTAAGTTTGTCCCAAAGAGTCTAGAGAGAAATGTGGTTAACAATCATCATAAATCATAAATAAATAATTAATAGACATTGAACCAAAAATATGTCCTAAGAAGTGAAAGAGTACTAACACAATCTGAAAAGCACAACTCACTCAGAGTCACTAGTGAAGTCTTCATGTGTCTGTGTCAGGACTGTCATCATCACTTGCACACATCTGCTGGCTTGCCCCTGGAAGTGTGCTTTGGAAGTGTACATGAGAGACGGGGTAGTTAGGTCTTGCCTATTTCAGTTTAGCACGAATAGGACTCTGTCCTAACTATTAAGGACTCACGCTGGGTATGAGAGCAGAAAAGGACTCACCCAGACATTTTTACTTAGATGTTCTTGTGAAACTGAAACTTAAAAGCAAGAACTTGGCCAGTGTCTATCCTCCACTCCTTTCTACCCAAAGTACAAGAGGCCTGTGCACGCCGAGACTCCTGTGTCAGCAATG
Organism: Perognathus longimembris pacificus; assembly: GCF_023159225.1. Lineage (NCBI taxonomy): Eukaryota > Metazoa > Chordata > Mammalia > Rodentia > Heteromyidae > Perognathus > Perognathus longimembris. The sequence continues at coordinate 52,783,604 of NC_063167.1, forward strand.
TGACATTTCGCTTTGTTCTCTGTTTAGCTCTTCATCCCTTAAGACTCATGTCCTTTTACCTCTCTATAAAGGTGACCACTAAAGGCAATGGTAATTGCCAGTTCTCGTGCATTAATAGAAAAATTGCCTCACTCAGAAAATTTCTCAGAAAAGCACTTATCACTCAATGATATAGGACTTTATTATACTGCTCACCATATAAAACCATTTTCATACATTAATGTTAGGTTTGTATTACAAAATAAATATATTTTAATATATATTTTTAAAAGTTGAAACTAGCAAATTCATTATCTACAGCTCAAGAGGAAAAAAAAGTAGAGTAAAAAAAATTAAGTTTCTCAATTCAGAAAAAAAAAAAACCTTAAGGCTATTAGTGAACCTTTTAATGAATTTCCAAGAACTTTAAAAATCTTAATATATATTACATCTCCCATTTTATTTACTTAGCAGTATATTCTATTTCCTCATAGCATTACATAAAAATAATTCTCTGTCAACACATTGAAGGTTCTTTAAAAGTCCTATTAAAATTTAGTTAGGATTGAGGATTGAGGTACTTTTATGTGATTATAAAGTCACCATAAATACAACTTTCAATTAATTTTGTACACATTTCAGACAAACTTTAGGATAAATCCTGGAATTGGAATTGCTGGATCAAAAAGCATACTTCTTAAAAAATGCTGGCAGTTTGATTCGTGCCTCTAATTCTAGCTACTCAGGAGGCTGAGATCTGAGGATCATTGAAGCCAGCCCAGGCAAAAAATGTGAGAGACTCATCTCCCACAAATGACTACATATATACATACATACATATTCCTATGGTTCAAGTGGTGGCACGCTAGGCTTGAGCAAAAGCAGCTCAGGAACAATAGCCAGAACCTGAGTTCAAGCCTCAGACTGGCATTAAACACACACACACAAACACACAGACACACAGACACACACACACACACACACACAATTTTTATATGAAGTAGTCTTTTTAAAAGGAATTATCAGTTGCCAATTCACCTATGCTGATAGATAAATCTATTCCCCTGAATTATAACATCACAATTTCTACCAATTATTTCCAGTTTTAATATTTTACTAACTAAAAAGTGGTGTGGAGAACAAAAATTTCAATTCTTTCAAGCTTTCTTTTTCTTATCTTGTCTTGTCTTTTCTTTTCTTTTCCTTTTCCAGGACCAGAACTCATGCTCTCTCACACATGTTTTCCCTCACTGGCTGATGCCCTACCATGGGAGCCATGTCTTCAATCCCAGGCAAGCTTTCTTGAACCTCCCACTAAGCACTTTAAATTCTGTTGGTTTCCTTTTTCTTTGTAATTTGTTAAAATTTTTCCTTTGTTTATTATTATTATAAAGGTGACATACAAAAAGACTACATTTACATAAGTCAGTACATGAGTACAATTCTTCCTTCCCTTGCACTATCTTCCAGTTTTTCTCTCCTGTTCCCCACCCACAAGTAAAAAAAAATATTTTAGATATCACAACCATGCTTCTGTCATATGTATTCATATATATGCATAATATACACATAAACATACACATAGACATATGTATAAATGCATGTATATTGATATAAACATATACATATGTATGTATACATATGTGTATATGTATATATGAGAGGTTCTCTCAGTTTCTCTTCAGAGTGTAAGTTCCCTTTTTGCTGTAGTATTTAGTGTTTTGTGGGGCTGGGAAAGTGGCTTAGCAGTAGAGTGCTCACCTAGCATGCATGGAGCCCTGGGTTTGATTCCTCAGCACCACATACACAGAAAAAGCCGGAAGTGGCACTGTGGCTCAAGTGATGGTAGCCATGAGCCAGAACCCAAGGCCAAATTCAAACCCCGGGACTGGCACCAAAAGCAAAAAACAAAGATTGCTTTATTTAGTGTTTTATTATTTTTTGGTTGCTACTGGTGCTGTTGCTGTTGTAAAGGATTTCATATTGCTTGTATTATTTCTACTTTTTTTCAAATCCCAAGTTAGTATATAATCTAGAAAATTATCAGTCTTTATATTTCATTTTTTATTCAAATACTTTATTTTTTAGGAATCACCATTGCTTATTAAGTGCAAACATGTCATACTTTCCATCCTCATACATATCTGGTACTATGCTTGAAATCTGTACTCATTTGCTATATTAAAAGCTATATTTTGTTGTATAGTCTGGGCATTTTCTAGGGCTAGATGATTCTAATAATTGTATAATAATTAGGGAATGGCTTTTTTTTTCCTTTAGCCACCAGCACCCAACATAGTTTTTAAATTTTCTTTTTTAATTTCCTTTAGTTGTCCTTGGACACACATCTTCCACAGAAGCATCAGGCTGAAGGAGTTATCAAACTGTGTCCCAAGAGCTAGAGGGAAAGGAGGAACGTGTGCTCTGAGCATGCATAGCAGAATGTGGTTCTATATGCAAATATTCCTGTGGCTTCGGAGGGTGGTCAGATCGATCTTCAGTTCTGTGAAGGTGTTTATGAAAAGGATTTGTTCCTACTAGTTAGGGGTCAAAACCCTTCCTGGTACAGCTGACTTTCTAATGTTATGTCCCAAGCTTTCTAAGGGTTTGGTAACACTGAGAATTTGAGGAATTTCTCCACTTTCCCTTCAGCTCTAGCTTTACTCTGTAATGCTTAAGATCTAATATTTTCTCTGTTCTCACTTCCACAAAACCTCTCCTCTGTCTCATGAAACATAAACTCAACAGAGGACCTGACATCTTTCTGCAATGTTCCCTCTTGATATAATTTCTTGAAATTTGTGACCACCTAGCATCTGTGACATTTGGTACCTACTCTAGATTCATTAGCATGTTTTCAACTTTTTAAAACCCAAAACCGTTCTTTCTTATTCCAATTAAAATGGAAATCAGGAAACATCAGGTACTGAAGACCATCTTGCCAATTGGTCTAGTATTTTTCAGAAATTTCAGATTAACAATCTCCTTGGAAGTTTTCATGCCAATATGTTGTTGCAGGAACCTAAAAGCATATTTGAATAATTTAAATGTTGTAGTGGAAACAAACCAATCATTACATTTTAAAATCCATGCTATCATTATTAGGATATCAAAGTTGACTCCTTAATGCCTACCAAACTGCAATTGATTAGTCATAAATACTAAATTTCAAACAATACTTCTGGTCATTTTTGAAGCACTGATACTTATGTGATTTAAATGTGTAATTTGGAAATTTTAGTTGTGAAATGTTAAAGATGATTGTGAAAGTTACAATTTTGTAGGCAAGCTTACATTGCCACCAATAGTGTAATAGCATTCCCTTTTGGCAACATCCCCACCAGTATCTCTTATTAGTTTTCTTGATAATGGCCATTCTAACTGGGTGTTGTGGAATCTCAATGTTGTTTTGATGTGCAGTTCTTTCAAGGCCAGAGATGTTGAGTATTTCTTCATGTGTCTATTGGCCATTCTCATTTCCTTTTCAGAGAAATCTCTCTTTAAATCTTTAGCCCACTTATTAATGGGGCAGTTGCTTCTTTGAAGATTTTTTTTGAGGAACTAAATTCTTTGAGTTGTAAGTATATTTTAGAGATGATGCCCTTTTCTGTTGTATGGCTAGTGAAGATCTTTTCCCAATCTGCAGGCTTTCTATTTGCAAGCATTGTCCTTTTGTCCTTTGCCATTCAGAAGCTCTGCAGTTTCATGCAATCCTATTTGTCCAACCTTTCTTTGATTTATTTCTGGGCCTTTATTAAGAAAGTTTGGACCTGTGCCAAGGAGCCCTAGTGTTTCTCCTATTCCTTCATGTAATGTTTTCAGGGGATCTGCTTTTACCTCAAGGCCTTAGATCCACTTGGAGTTGATTTTTGTGGGGTGATATATAAGGATCTAACTTTATTTTTCTACAGGTATTTAAACAATTTTGCCTGCCCCATTTGTTGAAGAGGCTGTCTTTCTTCCATCCTATTTCTTTGAATCCTTTATCAAAGATTAGGTGGCCATAGGTCTGTGAGTTAATTTCTGGGGCTTCAATTCTATTCCATTGGTCCTCAGGCCTGTTCTTGTGCCAACACCAAACTGTTTTTATTAATATAGTTCTGTAATAGGGTTTAAGTTTGACATTCCTACAACACTGTTCTTCCTGTAAAGGATTGTTTTTGCTACCCAGGGTCTTTTATTGTTTCATACGAATTTTTGGATTGCTTCTTCTATTTCATTAAAGAATGATGTTGGGGGATTGAGGGGTATTGCATTGAATTTGTAGATAGCCTTTGGCAGTATTGCTATCCTCCAGTAATTTTAAAAAATGAAAGTAATACTGATAAGAATCTTGACCAATTCAATACTAGAAGAAATATTTACCAAGAACTTCTTTTATCTAAATTTTAAGAATAAAAATTGTTAAATGCATAGTTAAAATCTTTTAAGTTCCAAGTCACCTTGAAAAGTTTCCTTGTGTTTAATCATGCTTTGTGTAGCCAATCCGTCTTTCCAACAGCTGACAAAACAAAAATTCACATCATCTACCTACAGAGCAAAGATGCTCTTGTGTTACCTTTGACATTGAAACATGACCCACAAAAAAACACAGGATTAATTATAATCTCAGGGCCACAGATGTTCAAAGACAAATTCCATCAGTAGCCACAGTAATGTTTCATGACTTTCAAATCCTGTTATCTGTCTCCTCAAACCTTTCCAGTGCAAAGATTTCCCATCTCAGAACAAATCCCTCCTCATGGCCTATCACTGTGCCTTTCTGACCTCATTTTATTCTCTCTCCATCTTTGTCTCCCCCTCCCCCCAGGTCTTTCTGCCTCCCCAATTTCTCCAGCCTATCCCTCTTTGTCTTGCTGATTCTCTTGCTTTCTCATTCTGTGGCTCTCTGGATCTTGCTCTAGTTATATTTTTCTCTCTTTCTTGCTTTATGTCTATCTCTTGCTCTCTCTTATCTCTCTCTTCTCCCCTTCCCTTTCTCCTCTCCCTCTGTCCTCTCTCCTCCTCCCCATCCCCTTTCTCCCCTCTCTTTTTGTCCTTTTCTCCTCCTGCCCTCCTGTTGCATGTGCCCTTTCTGAAGGTGACAGACCTCACTTTGTCTCCACAAAAATGTCCCATCAGTAGAGAGGCCATCTTTTGAGCACCCTTCTTCCTCATGTCATCCTTTCATATCCTCAACCTGTTTTCTCTGATAATGTAAGTCCTAGACACTCCGTGTTCTCATCTCACTGTTTTAACATATTTATTTTTCAGAATATAAACTTCACATACACAGGCATTATTATATTTGCACTGGGAACTGTATGTGACACAAAGTCAATGGCCAACAAATATTTGTTGGCAGAAGTATCCTAGAAAAAGCAACTATACAATTCCATATAACTCACTGATAAATTATTTCTCAAATCCTAAGATTTTCTTGTCCCTATTATCAGGACCATTTTATCCTATGTACAAGATGACAAAATTGCTCTTTAATTGTGTATCATTTAGTTTTAAATTATTTGGTCACCTATCTATTACTATTTTTGATTTACATATTAAAATATAAAAAGAAACTGAGCACCAGTGACGTATACCTGTAATCCTACCTAGTCAGGAGGCTGAGATCTGAGGACCATGGTTCATAGCTAGCATGGTGGAAGATCAAAATACCCCAATAACTATACCCATATGATCCCATAATGCCAAGTGAAATGAACTCCATGTTACCGAAACAAGAGTTAAACCACTGTTGTAATTATTATCAACATGCTATGTGAAACCATACCTTTTGTTTGTGTGTGTTTTTTTTTCTTGTCTGTTTGATTGTTTTGTTTAGTCTTGTTTCTCTTGTATTCCCTTCCTATGGTTGTAATCTCGCTGCCACTATATCTCATCCAAATACCCTAGATACTGCTTATACAGGTATTAGATCTGGGGAAGGGAAAGGGAATATCAAAATTGAGAGACAAAGGACAAAAAGACAAACCATTCCAGAAGCAATACTTATAAAACCATTTGGCGTAAATCAACTGCACAACGCTTGGGGGGAGAATGAAAGGGAGAAGGGGGGAGGAAGAGGGAGGAGCTAGCAAGTTGAACAAGAAATGTACTCACTGCCTTCCATATGAATCTATAACCCCTCTATATATAAAATATAGAAAAAACCCGTCTGTATATAAAATAAAGAAAAAAGTTTAATTAAAAAATAGTATAAAATTTTTTATAAAAGCTAGCCCAGGTAAAAAGTCCCTATGAGATTTTTATCTCAAATTAACCACTCAAAAAGAGAAAGTGGTCCGGTGGCCCACTAGAGCACTAGCCTTGAGTACAAATAGTCTCAGGGACAGCTCCCAGAACTAACAAAAATAAATAAAATAAAATACATATAGAGACATAGCACAATGGTATGTGCTTCACTAGCTCAGGCAAGACTCTAGTGCAATTTTTAGTACCACAAGAAAAAGTACATACACTTCTATAAAAGTTGAACTCTGAGATTAAAAAATATTCTTAATTTACTTTACATTCATAAAACATAATAATTATATTTAAAATTTCAGTAATCATGCACAAAAAGCTCAAAGTTATTTCTGAGCAAAGAGTAGAATTTAAGCAAAGTAAATCTCAATTTCTTTTTGCCCTTTCTGAGTCAATTTGAGAAAAAAAAGTTATCAAGGCACATAAGCTATCTGAAACATTTGATACAAAATTTTCAGAATCTAACATAAGAAAAATATTATGGGTGTTAAATGACTTAAGTAATAAAATCATAAAGTACTATTAAAGTGAATAGAGGAAAAAATGTAAATAGTCAACAATTGAGATGATTAGGTTTAGAGAACACAAGTATAATATGCAGGTCTTAAACATGTTCAGAAACATATAGCATGTTCCACATTAAGTTGGAAAAGTGATTATAGTATAACACTAAAACATAAAACAGAATAAATTTTGTAACAATATAACTTTGTAAAATGTATTTTAGAAATAAAAACCCTGACAAAATGTTGCAAACAATTATTTTTATGTGACAAACCTTTGAGATAATTTTTCAAAACTACCTTCTTCTATTTTTTTAATATCATTTCATGTGTACTCACTAGATGTTAATGAATAATAAACATTACTAAAAAAGAACCAGTGCTATGGATTGAACCCAAGGCCTTATGAATACTAGGCAAGTGCTATGTCCTTGAATTTCACCCCTAGTCCATACTTTAGTTTCCAATTTATCATCTTGTTAAATTATGCAAATTTTCTCAATTAAAGGTTCTGATGTCCCAAAACTTAAAACTGAAATCCAAGATCTAAGATTAGAATTATTTTATGGAAGTTTTTTATATATTAACAATGATTTTTATGCACATACACATGATTGTTTAGAAATGTTGGTCATGATTTCAGTGTAACTCTAGGGGAATAAAGTGGTACTTCATGTCTATTATCTGAGCTATTTGGGAGGTAGAGACAGGAGAATCAAGTCACTGTAGCATACATATACTGATAATTCTGGTTACACAAGAGATGTAGGCAGGAGGACCATTATTTCAGGATGGCCTAAATAAAAGCATAAGATCCCATGTGAGAAAAAAAAAAAGCATCTAAAGCAAAAGTAGGGCTAGAGGTATATTCAAAGGATAAAGTGCTTGCCTAGCAAGAATAATGCCCTCAGCTCAAACACCAGAGACTCAAATTATATCAATCCATAGATAGTTCGATAGATAGATAATTCTAAAACAAAGTTTGTTGATAAACATTTTTTAAGTAAAGATCCACACAAGGCTTTGTAGTCCATTTAAACATTAAAAAAACAGCAGGTGCTGGCAGCTCATACCTGCACTCCTAGCTACTCAGGAGGCTGAGATCCAAGGATAGTGGTTGAAAGCCAGCTTGAGTAGAAAAAAATCCATGAGAATTTTTTCTCCAAGTAACCACCAAAAATCAGAAAGGAAGCTGTGATAAAGCCATAGCCTTGAGAAAACCGCCACAGGGACAACCTAGGCCTTGAATTTAAGCCTACCACCAACACACACACACACACACACACACACACACACACACACACACACACATAAAATAAAATAAAAATACCCCGGCCCATGTAATCATAACTTCTCAGGAGGTTGAAATCAAATCTAGGAATATGGTTTGAAGCCAGCCTGGGGAAGAAAGTCCTTAAGAGTCTCATCTCCAATCAACCACCAAAAGAAAGCCAAAGGTAGATCTGTCTCAAGTGTAGAACACCAACTTTGAGCAATTTAAGATAAGGGACAGCATCTATGCCCCAAGTTCAAGCCCTTAGTAACATTTCCTCAGCACACAGCACAATTTTAATCCATATGCTTTGTTCTCTTGTTATATACCACTCTCTGGAATATTTTATTGAATTTATTTTACTTTTGTCAACTTACATCTCATCTTCAAAACTGTAAAGGTTTTGCCAGTCTTTGGGCTTGAACTCAGGGCCTGGGCTCTGGCCCTGAGCCTTTCTTTGCTCAAGGCTAGTGCTCTACCACCTGAGCCACAGTACCAGTTCCAGCTTTTTTTTTTTTTTAGTAGTTTATTGGAGATACAAATCTAATGGTCTTTTCTGCCCAGGCTGGCTTCAAATCACAATCCTCAGAGCTCAGCCTCCTGAGTAGCTAGGATTACAGGCATGAGTCACCAGTGTCCACATATGACTAACTTTCAAAGTCCTTTTAAAGATAACACTTCATGAAAAATTTCCAAGGTGACCTTAGCCAAATTAGACTTCTTTTAAAGCCTATAGCATTCCTTCAATGCCTTCTCTGATTTCACATGTAACTTCAGACCTTGTCTTAGTTATTGGAGTGCCAAACTTTCTTATTATGGGCATAAAATGGCTTTTAAGGGACTAAAATAAATATAGATATTAAAGTATTCGAACTTTTTAGGAACACATATTTTCATCATATTAAAATATGAAGTTGGGCTGGGAATATGGCCTAGTGGCAAGAGAGCTTGCCTCATATACATGAAGCCCTGGGTTCGATTCCCCAGCACCACATATACAGAAAACGGCCAGAAGTGGCGCTGTGGCTCAAGTGGTAGAGTGCTAGCCTTGAGCAAAAGGAAGCCAGGGACAGTGCTCAGGCCCTGAGTTCAAGGCCCAGGACTGGCAAAAAAAAAAAATGAAGCCAATTTCATTTTATAATCCAGAAGAGGCCATTGCCTTGGCAGAAGAGAAGTGAGAGCAAGCAGGGTGCACTATGAGATACATGACAGAAGGCATGGATGCTCCGGGAGCCCAGGTGTTTGGCAGTCACTACCCAAAATCCACAGGGTAAAACTCCATCCTTTCACTGTCTTCCTCACAACAGGAAAAGCAGAAGGGTTTAAATATGTCTAAGGTCTTGTGATCTCATGTCACTTATGCCCCTCCTAGGTTTCCCCTGTTGAATGGGGTCACCCTGCAAACCAGGGAACCCCAAGGGATCAGGAACAAAGTAACTCAGCTTCACAAAAGGAAAGTGAAGTTTGAAATTTCTTAGGTTATTTTCTTTCTTTCTTTTTTTCTCTGTCTCTTTCTTTCTTTCCTTCTTTTCTTCCTTCCTTCCTTTATTTCTTCTTTTCCTTCCTTCCTTCATTTTTCCCTTCCTTCCTTCCTTCATTTTTTCCTTCCTTCCTTCCTTGCTTTTTTCTTCTTAACCCTAAATATAAATTCCAATTACACTGATGCAAAAGAAAATCTCTAGATAGTCTAGAGGCACTCTGCTTGGTTTTAAGTTCTAAGAAGGCTTTTTAATAGTTGTATGATCCTCAGCAAATTACTTAACTACTCTTGAAGGCAAAGATTGTTCATGTGAAAGAGGAGATGATGGTAATAGGACCTAATTCATGGGGATATGGAGCCATGGTGAGATGCAATGAGTTAAGACATTTTTAAAACCATGCATAGAAAATAGCAAGCACCCATCAATGTGAGCGATGGATAGATAAATAAGAACATACAGAGTATACCTCCAAAAAGCCACACATATCCTTGCCTTCAGACATGTTGCATGTTTTATTTGACTCATCAGATAGAATTACCATAAGAAGGAATTTACAGAAAATAGGAAACAGGCTATAAGAATTATCAAGTGATTTTTAAAATGCAATAGAAGGAAAACAAGCTGAAAATACATGTATGATTATGTGACAGAGAGAAAGGAAATATGGAATCGCTGTAGCATTATCACAAGTGCTTCCTGAGCTTTGGCAGTACATGATAACCCAAACCAGCATCCATAATGGGACAACGGCAGGTCAGCTCAGTGGCCATACTCACCACCTTCATCCACCTCAGGGAGACCTGCCTTTCTGTCCACCTCAGCAGTGGTTTCGTCCCAAACCTTACTGGGAACCTTTGCCTTTTGTTTTTCAGAAGCTTGTTTCCTGGACTTCTTAGATAAATTTTCTATAAGCCCTTCATCTCTTTTCTCCATTTCTTCCTCAAGACCATTTTCATAGCTTTCCTCGGTTGTCAAAGCCTGGGTTTTCACATTGGTATTTATTATTTCTTGATCTTTGACTTCAACTTCCAAGAAGTTCTCCAAGCTCGGAAGGTAGCATTTTCCTGGCTCGTCGTTTTCACTCAGCTCTGAAGAAGATGAACTTGCAGCTTCATCTGAGCTTTCATAGCCCCGTTGGTTGGGCGTATGGACTCTCTGATCATGCTCAGCAGATTCATCTTCACTCTCACTAGAAAGAGGGTGACTCAGAGAGGAGGCTGATGAAGAAGTTTTAATGTCTACAAAAATAAAAACAGTATCACTGTTCCATAGAGCAATTAAATCCATTGTGTAAATAAAACCTTGTTTATAATACATCATACTAATAAAATAAAGTCCTTTAAATAAATCTTATTTGCAATGACAAAGAAAGATACCTATCTAATCTACGGACTATAGAAAGTTTTAATAGCAGGCCACATTAACTGAAGAGAAACACTATTATTTGGATTTGCTTTTTGAAAGCCACTTGTTTACAAAGCCTTTACACAGCTTTATTAAAGAAATAAGACAAGGGCTGGGAATGTGGCTTAGTGGCAGAGTGCTTGCCTATCACGCATGAGGTCCTGGGTTTGATTCCTCAGAACCACGTAAACAAAAAAAAATAAGTAATTAAAGAAATGAAACAATGGAATAACCCTTTACTCTTACAGAAGAAACTTGAATTTATTTACTTTCTTGAATGGCCATGATATTTCTTTCTTGACCTTACTCTTGTTATTTTTGTCTACTGTAAAATCTAGCATTCTAGTGTACCCTGATTATCTGAATATGGTCAGCTCTAATCATTTATACATATAGACATTTATTTAATAAACATTTTAATGTGTGTGTGTGTGTGTGTGTGTGTGTTTGTGATATTGTCTTGCCCTGAGCTCCCCAGAAGCAATGTTCTGAGATGAAGCTTGATATGTGAAGAGCTATGTTTGAAGGACATGCTCCAAGAGAATTCCTTAAGAGATTGGAGACAGCCACGCAAGGAGCGGAAGCAGGCAGCCAAGGAGATATTTCAAACAACCAAAGCTCAGCCTGATCCCACAGGGATTTCTAAAGTAAAAGTTATATTACAAGGATATAATTAAATTAAGATGAATCTAGGTTTTTCTGCTTTGAACCAGTCAGTTATAGGCTATGGGCCACTCTGGGGAATGTAAGCTTTCCTGTTCTTCTTGCTGTTTGAGCCTGAGGTGAAGCCAATCCTGTAGCCCTGGGCAGTCCTCTCAAGGAGGCAGAGGAGATAGAAGGGAGGAGACAGACAGAAGGGAGGAGACAGGCATCAGGGAGTTAGAGAAGTGATTCAAGTCATCTATGAGATGGTACCACAGATACACAGTGTAGACACTTAACAGCAGTCAAAAGTGACTTGCACACTACCCCCCCGAAAGCTTACAAAATAAATAAGCAAACAAAGCTCCAATAATATAACATAGTTACTATATCTCCTCAAAGAAGAGAATAAAAGTCACTGAGTGTCCTGACACATAGCAGAGAAATTCAAACTTGCTTTGCTTCTTCAGCCAATAGATCTGGGTTTATAAATGATTCTGCAGAACATATTTTCAAATGAAATCACCCACACTTAAATGCTTCCTTATTTTTCTCTTTTCTATATTCCTTACCTACTTTTCTGCTTCCTGCATTTTTACATGACAGCTACATGGGTGGCTGTGGCTGCTAATGCTCAGCTTAAGAAAAGAAATGCCAGTCTTCACTTTATCCGCTTCCCTCTGCCCCTCAGCTGTCTATGAGAGGTCTTAACGTTTTAAGTATAGAGGCTGAGACTTATCAGAGCTTCCACAAATATTTGAGAGCTGCCTCACAGTATGAAAAAAAAAGAGCTAGAAGAAAAATCATTTAAGGAACAAAAGCCCTTAAAGCATAATTCCATTTGTTTTCACCTCCCAATACCTTGACGAGCACTAGATGACCACTATTCTTCAGAGAAATCATATACTTTAGACAGGTTATTTTTCCCCTTCTGGGGTTTGAACTTGGTGCTTTATACTTGCTAAGCAAGTATTCTACTACTTAAGCCACCCTTCCAGACCTTCTTGTTCTGATTGTTTTTTTAGATAAGCTTTTATTTCCCTCCCAACATCCCAAACTGGTCTGAAAGAGCAACCCTCCCAGTCTCAGCCTCTCCCATAGCTCAGATGGCAAACACAAACCACTGCACCTAGATATTGATTGAGATGGGGTCCTGTGAATTTTGCAGACTTTGAATCGAGATCCTTCAGATCTTTGCCATTCAACTAGTTATAGACATGAGCCTCTGGTGCCCAGTCTAGATACTCATTTTTTTATTCCTCATTTTATAAAATCTAAGCTACACTGCTTCTCTGTGTGGAGTATGAGAGGTCAAAGTATATTTCTCTATCTTATTTGCATCAGTTCAGAAACTTTAGGGGCCCTTGCTCTCCTTCTCTTATAAGTACTTCACATTTTAAAAGAGAACTTGTTTATTAGTGATTTAATGATGTCTTTCACTAATGGGCTTGTTAGAACACAATATTATTTTTGTACTGGGAGTACAAAAATTTAAATATCTTCTGAACAGCAGCATGATGGATCTCATTGTTTTTTCTGAGCTATTCACACAGTAAAAAATGACCAGCCCCATCCTTAGTAACTTCTACTAATGATATGATTTTATATCCAAAGGCTGACATGCATTCAGGTTCAATTTTGAGTCAGATGGGGAGAATGAACGTTTGCAAGATGGCAAGGGCATCTGACCTCCTATATAAACTCATTTCAGTTTTCAAATTTCTCTGTAACCTCAAGCTATCATATAGTTTCACTATCATTTCTTAGTTTTATTTTCATGCAGATATCAAGATAAGGCTATGCTTACAAAAAAAAAAGCCCAAGAAGGTTCAAGGCCATAGAGTTGGATTTTCACAATGAATTTTTTTAAATAAATATTGTTCATTCTTTTTGAAATCAATTTTTACCCCCCTAAAAAGTTTTCATATAAAGGAGTATTGAAGGCACATATATTCATTATTATTGTTATTAGGAGAGAAAAATGGAAGCATAGAAGAAAACAATTCTATCTCCTACCCAGTTCCCTTTACCCTTAAGCCTCCCCATCCTGTGCTGATACTGAAAGAACCTGTACTTGGGTCTTTTTGGCAACAAAAAATTCTTCACTTAATGACTGAGGTCTTGGTCAAAGCCAGAGATTTGGTTCATTGGTCTTTGTCCTAAGTACAGCTCCAACTTTTCTCTAGTCTACTTTCCTTTCAATCAACCCTACTCTACTTTTCCTTTTTCATGTTTGACCATTACACACAGATAATTGTTCCATGTTTTGCATTGCTGCCACAAGATTGAGAAAAAAACTCTTATTTTTCTGTAATAGGTTTCTTCATCATAACTCGACTACTTATTAGCTTTAAATTTGATTATATTCGTCACCTTTTCCAAACCTCTGTTTTCATAGCCATAAAATAGGAGTAATTCTATTTGTTCACCACAAGTCATTATATGAGAAAAATATAACATAATAAAATTAAATAATCATGTCTATATAAACTTTCAGTCTTTTTCTATCATATATGTATAGGTAGTGTAATCCAATGAATTATTTCTTGTGATGCTTCCAAAACCACAATAGGGAGTTATCCCAGGTATCTTTATGAAAGGAAAGAAATCATAAAACTTGATGACATCATCTATCCCAAACACTGAGGCAAATACTTTATAAGATCTCATTATGACAGTGAAATAGTTATCTTCTTTTTCAAGACCCAGAAAAAGAGTTCCAGTAAGGTTAAGCAAAGCCTAATGATTAGCTAGCTATAAAATCACAAGGTTTTTGTTTTGTTGTGGCTTGCTTTTTTATGGTACTAAGGTTTGAACTCCACACTCACTCACTTGCTTGCTCAGCTGGCATTTTATCACTTGAGCTACACCTACAGCCCCCAAGTCCTGCTTTCACATGTTGTTTTGGAGATGGAATCTAGTTGACTTTTCTGCCTAGGCTGGCTTTGAACAGAAATCCTCTGGATCTCAGTCTCCTGAGTAAATAGTACTACAATTGTGAACCACTGGTACCAGACATAAAGCAGCAAGTTTTGTAAAACACTCTTCTTATAATGACAAAGGTAATGAACTTAAAGCACACTTATATGCTAAAAGGCCCTTAAGCAAGAAGCACTGACTCTTTATGAACCACAGTTCTTATCTAATGCTCTATTGTTACTATTCCAGGAGAACAAATAAGAAATAAAGGTTACAATTTTAGATAATCCCAATAATATACCATTGATCTCAGCCCAGTATGCCCCATTTCTTCTGTTCTAAACTAATGAAATCAAATCTTTTTAATTCCTTACTCTTAAGAGTTCATCAAAATCTGCATAATGGTGTTCTTATATTGTTCAAATTAGCCATTTGTTTATTTATCTTAGTATTACTGGCATGAATGTTCCCATATAGGTTGTAATCAAGAGTTCATGAAATTTGTTTATATTTTATATCAGATATGAGGGTTCAATCTATTAATGTATAACAATACTTAATTAGACAGTACTTTAGGCATAACAATTATTGTAGAATGAATATGTTCTTGATGAAAATAAAATTCCATTTGCTGTATCATAGAGATCATATTTCCTAAAGCAGAAAATTGCTATGAATTGAAATGCCTCAGTGAGACAAATCTGTACCTTAGTGTATAAAGGTAGATATCTACAGATAAACACAGTTGTAGCAGGAAGGAAAGAAATCATAAAGTTTTATTTATATGTACCTTCAAATTGCACATTGTAAACATTAAAATGAATAATAAAATACTGAGATGAAAATGAAATATTGTGTCCTATTACGCTGTATAAATCTATACATTTGTTAATCAGCCCTTCCTCCACAGAGTTCAGGCAGTGCCACTGCTATGTACAAGACAGATTCAAAGTAGAGAAATAACTCCTATCAACTATTTTAATGTAAAATAATGCTACCCTTAAGTATCTCCTTAGGGCTGTGACTTCAGCAATCCAGAGGTGACTATAGGTTGACTAATTTTTACCAGTCAGAAAAATTAGGATTTACTATGTGAAAAATCACACAAAATCTGTTACAAATTGCCAGTAATCTTTCTGTAATCCTTCCTGGCTCAAGGAACAGACAAGTTACACCCATATCTTAAGCCTATGGTTTCATAGTGCATATAATTTCAACATAGAAGAACATGTCACTGAGTGTCTCTCTCCCAGGATTAAACAAAACCAGTGAGATTCTTAAAGCAAGTCAGAAAGTGAATAGGATATTTTTGACTCTACAATTTTAAGTCACTGAAGTCTGTATCTTCAATAGACTAAAAAATATAGCATGACTGAAATCATTGTTTCTTACTAGAAAAAAATTGGTTTCAAGTCTTGCGTTGTTCGTATTCTAGGAAACCATTCTCTATCTCTGTCTCTATCTCTCTCACCAGGTCTCTTTGACATATTTCCCCTTTCACCTAGGAGTTATTTAGTCTTTACCATTTACTCATAGGTCCTATTATCCAACTTGTCCATAAAAGTATATTCCTAGTGACATGATACTCCCCCCACCCCCAATCATACAGCATTCATCAATGACAATACATTTTCAACTGGTAAATTAATGCCTGGGGTTGGCAACATAAATGCAGAGAAAGGAAGCTGTCATTCTTTTTAAATGATAGGAAGTCTCACCCATCATTCCTAAACTAGGGCCCTCTCTTAGTCAGCTTTCGGTCCATGGCACTCTATCACTCACGGCCGCTCAGCACAGTGCATTCATCAAGGCAGGCTGGCCCAATTGTAAGCTGGCAGTTTAAATGGGGCTGACTTGTCACAAGAGTGACAGCCTGGGCAATTGTTTGCCCTCTGGGAACAGGTGCAGGCAGGTTCAAATGAAACACATCCGAACACTAACAACAAGATTCTTAATCATGTCAATAAAAAGGATGTACTGGTGTCTGGGATTCAGTGACCACAACTTGCTTCTTACACTTTTGAAGATGAAATAGCATCTTTTCAACAGTGTTTGGAGAAATCTATCATGTTATTATCATTCTTCATGCATGCCACTTATCAGCTGGATGGAATCTCAAATTCCTATACTTCACATGCTACAAGGCATGGTTTTGAATTACACAAGGGCAGATTACTAGAATAAAAAGCTGGAAAACAAGAAAACCTGAAGGTGAAGACAATACTAATAAGAATGAGATTTTGTTTCAGAATAATAGAAATCCTTCGATGAAAATACCCAAGATGCAAAAGGGACCTTAAAAAGAATACATTGATTATGTCCTCTTTGAGGTGACAAACTTTTTGGACAATTCAACTTCTGGCTCTTAAATATCCCAACACATGCACATAGGCTATATGTTCTGAGAGCTCTTAATGTTCTCTATCTGCATTACTTACTATACAATTGTTTAGAACAAATTCTTATAATGATCTTTTAACTTAAATATAACTAGGTACACCATAACACTAAAAAGAACTTTAGACTTCTTGGTGTTAATAATCAAGGAATTTAAAAAATTACAGAATACCTTTCAGAAAAATAGCTCTCTGAGAAAGAACAAAAATAAACTCAATCTTTGTTTTCATAGTATAATTAACTTGTGTAATTAATTTGAAGGAGAAAATTTAACACACATGAAATGAGTAAATTGATACACTACTGAACAAGAGTGCTTCATTAAACAAAGAACTTTTTAAGCCTGCTGAAATGGGATAGTTTCTGACAGAAAGATGAGCCAGAACTTGGCAAAAGACCTAAAAGTAAAGAGGGAAATTAATCTACAGAGGAGAAAAGTCTAAAATGCCA
The DNA here is from genome assembly GCF_023159225.1 of Perognathus longimembris pacificus. Classification (NCBI taxonomy): domain Eukaryota; kingdom Metazoa; phylum Chordata; class Mammalia; order Rodentia; family Heteromyidae; genus Perognathus; species Perognathus longimembris. The sequence goes on from NC_063167.1 coordinate 52,800,895, forward strand.
GCTCTGAAGTTGAATCATATTTGTATCTTGGTTCAGCTTCTTTCTGACTCTGTAACTTTGGGAATTATTTACCGTCACTGTTTTCAGGTTTATAATTATTTGTGAAATGTAGATTTAAAAAAAAAGTAGCTGGCTTTTAAAGTTGTTTATAGTAAATAGTTCATGAAAATATTTACCACAGGGCTTAGCACCTATTTTTATGTTAAGACAGTAACTCTTATATGACCTATTGTGTTTATCAGTTACAGGTATTTTTCCCCAAACAAAGGCTTCCAATTACTTATATGCAAGCACTATTCATATGACAGCCTACCTACTGGTCAGTTATTCAATAATTAGGAGTCTAACTGACTCATTATTTCTCTCCAAGGAAGATCCAACTGTTATCTTCACTGTTCTTTCCTGGAATTTATTTTTTTAAAGCATTATTCTGTTTTAGAAAAATACAATTCATCCCCAGAAACCACAGTGGCTATGCAACATAAATTCTCAGACAACTAGATATCCAGACTTTACAGAATCAGTGACATTGGCAATTTGATAATTTCCCACCACTACAGTAGAAAAAAAATTGAGCAAATCATATTAAAATAAAAATACATTTTAAGTTTTTCCAAGCTCTAACCACTTTGGTAATTTCCTTAAAATTATTGACTCAATGGCATCTTTTTCCTTTAACTGTATATCAAATACAAATATGAACTTCAATATTCACATTCAAATTCAGAGAAAAAAGTGAATATATAGTCATGTTTAATGAAAGGAAAATAAAATGTAAATATTAACATAAATTGGAAAAGACTTGTTTCAATGTGTTAAAAATACTCAAATATCTATCAACTGCTAAGTATTTATTCTACTATAGCAAAATGAATTAAAATATTTTTTAAATTACACTCAAACTTCATTTTTTTTCAAATTTTGCTTTACTCTACATACCCATCAGGAAGCAAGGATTAAAGTTTTAATTACATATTTAAAACCATATGAGAGGTTTGTACTCAAATTGTTTTCCCTTTTACTCTAAATAATTCATCTTTATTTCATATTGTTTTGTATACATATACACAAGTAACTACTCATAATTTTTTTGTGTTGGTACTGGGGCTTGAACTCTATTTTCCTCAAGATGAGTGTTCTACCACTTGAGCCACAGCTCACTTCCAGCTCTTTGCTGCTTAATTGGAGATGAGACTCTCACAAACTTTACTGCTCAGGCTGGCTTTGAACCATTGCCCAGTTCTGCTTCAAACCAGAGTCCTTGGGTCTCAGCCACCTGAGTTGCTAGGATTACAGGTGTGAGCCACCAATACCTAGGTATTCATGATATTTTAAGTAGGTTTGCTTGAATTTTCTTTCTTGAAGAAAATGGAACTACAAAGTAAATATATGTTTCCATGATTAATTTCTTCCTATATTATCCTATTCTTCTCCCTGAATTCAAAATTATGAGATTTTTATAGAGAAGAAAGTTTTGAGAGATGAAAAGAATGGGGAAAATAAAGACAACTCAAAATGGCATCATAATAATGTGACTTCATTCCCTACCTGCAAGTTGCAAAGACACACATATACTGAAGTATGAGAGTGGTTTATTGTTATACTAGTGAAAGCTCAAGAGGAAATAAGACAAGGTTTTAATTAAATAAAAACAAAAACAGATAGCTTTGGCCAAATCCTCTTATAGAACAGAGGAGAAGGTGGGTTTATTCTTTGTGTTTTGTTTTGTTTTGTTTCCTATTTATTGTCAAAGTGATGTCCAGTTACAGTTTCATACGTTAGGCCTTGGGTACATTTCTTGTACTGTTTGTTACCTCCTCCCTCATTCCCTCCTCTCCTTTTCCCTCTCCCCCCGCCCCCCATGAGTTGTTCAGTTGGTTTATACTAAATGATTTTGCAAGTATTGCTTTTGGAGTCGTTTGTCTTTTTATCCTTTGTCTCTTGATTTTGTTATTCCCTTTCATTTCCCTAGTTCTAATACCAGCATAAACAGTATCCAGTGTACTCAGTTGAGATACAGTGATAGTGAGGGTACAACCACAGGAAGGGGATATAAGAGGATCATCAACAATAGAAGCTATTGTTTCATATGGCATGTTGAAAGTGATTACAACAGTGATATAACAGTCGTTTCTATAACATGGAGTTCATTTCACTTCGCATCATCTTGTTCTTTCATTGGACAGAATTTAGATTAAATGACACTTTCTAAAAGGTCTTAAGTTCAGGTTTATTTCAGATAATGAAATTTCTCTACCTGAGAAGTTCTATATTTTCCTTTGAACATTCAGAGACATTTTAGGCTGAATGATTACAAGGAAGCCCTAACCCTTTCCTAAAACTATTGTGCCATAATCCTATATTTAATGTTTAAAAGGGAGGGAATCCCAAAGAACCAAAGGTAAGAAGTCTTAATTTTTAAAGCATTGGCACTATTTTTCATTTTTAATTTCTTTCTTCAATTTTATTTTTATCCTTAGATAATACAAAGGTGTTGCCATGGAACTGTGTTTGTGGGTTTGGGTGTGAGTATGTGTCTTAGAAGTAAAAATATGGGATTCAAATATACAGTAATGGAAGTGGTGCTGTGGCTCAAGTGATAGAGTGCTAGCCTTGAGCTGAAGAGCTCAGGAGCAGAACCCAGGCCCAGAGTTCAAGCCACATGACCAAACAAAACAAAACAAAACAAAAAATATATACAGTAACTTTCAAACTAATGTGTGTTACATACTTTACCTAATAGTTTTGAGGACACTTAAGAAAGTGAAATTATTAAGAAATGGCTCTCTACTGTGGCTAAAGATGTGCATTTCCCTTCCTTTAAAATGAGATCTTATTAAATATAGAGGAAGGAAAAGGAGGAAGCTCACTGGGCAGCCAGGTCATAGGGTATACTGCTCTACTCACCTTTTTTTTCCTCTTCCCATTCGCTCTCTGAGTATCCATCATCCTCATCTTTCACATTGTCTTCAGCCTCAGGTGCCTTCTGTAACAAGATTTTGTTCTCCTTTTCAGGCTCTAAATGATCTTTTTCATCATCTGAGGATGAGTTTGATATTCCATTCATTTGATCATCAGCCTGTCCTCCTTTATTAGCTTTCTCAGCCTGTTGCTCCTCATCACCTTCAAAATCTTCTTCATATTCTGAAGAAAGAAAGTCTCCACTATAAGAATGCAAATAGAATCCCTGATAAACATGTTTCACTTTGACAAGAACCTTGACACTATTATGCTCTCTTTGGAGCTTTCTTTGCTGTTACTGCTGCTTCTTTTTCTTCTTGTTTTTCATACAATTAGTGAATGAAAACTAACATTATATGATCAAAGATGGCAATCTGATACATATGTAAGAGAACAGAAGAAATGATGCTCTAAATGGTAAGGCTGAAACCTAATAAAATCTCATCTACAAATGAGCATCATCTCCCACAATGACCAAATTGGAAAGCTAAGAACTAAATAGAAGACAATAAATTAGACATAAATTAAAAATGAAGAGAACAGGATTATAATAATGAAAGTTAATTTGGAGACCCAGTGAGGTCATATTTCATATGAAGAATGTTCAAAATATTTGGATATCAAGTTAATGAATAGTGAAGTGGAAAAATTCAATTAAGTCTGAAGGACCTCAGAAGTAACATTGAGAATAGAACATAATTTGTGAACAAAATGGGCACTAAGTTAAGAAGCATTAAGGCATGTACAGGTAGGTTAGAATTTAAGCCATAAGTGTTATTCCTTCCTGTTATAAATTAACTAATTACAATGGAAGCATATTTTTGAGTCCTTAAAAATAGGATATTCCTGTCACCATCACAAATTTACTGCATTCCCCAAAGAGGTGCAAGAAATCTGCAGCAGGAAAAGGAAGCTGTCACATTCGATATACTCCAGCTGTCCCTTGTGGTTATAATTCTTCACCTTTCATATTTAATTGTTCCCCCTTTTTCCACCAAAAAGCTAAAACATCTTGAAGTGACAACATGCCAAAGATAAAGAGCAAAAGGATCTCATGCAGAACCAATTAAGCAAATAAATAATTATACTTTTAAAAAATACAGGGAAAATAAAGATTTCCCAATTTGTGTGTGTTTTAGTTATTAAATAATCTTGCTCTTCTCCTAATTGGTAGAGCCTCTTGGGTAATTTATTTCAGCTGTCCAGCCTGCTGCAATAAAAGAAACTTAATTTAGGAGTATATGCCCTGAGCATAGGATAGAATCGCCATTAATGCAGAGAATACAGGGGAATGTGCAAGAGGAAAAGCAAAAGCAAAAACTATAATAGAGAAGGCATTCAGAATTCATACCTTGTTTTCACAAAAGAGATTTGATATGTTTAAACAGGAAATGTAAGCACTGGCAAAAACAAAAAGTGGTTTCGAAAGAAGAACAAATTTGAACATTTTTGTTCATATTGCAAGACACATGCAAGAAAGGATGATAAAACCAAATATTTTCCTCCAAGTGATGCTGTTCAAATTATGGAACAGTAAGTCCATGTTGCCCAGTTACCTATCCATGAGAATCCTCTATGAGGCAGAGGATAAAACTGCAAGGAAGGATTTTACAATAAAACAAATACTTCAATTAAGGAATCCCCAAGCACTTTAAGGAAATAAGAAGTAAGTGCACAAACTATATTATACTCATTTTGCAGTAATGTTTACACAGGGCACTCAGTAATGTTAGTTTCAACATTATGGAAATCAAATGCTGTGGATTTTGTATAGACTCATGACTAATTAGGTACAATAGGGTTAAGTGCAGTAGTCTTCTCATCTGTGGTTCAATTTTCTGGCTTCAGTCACCCACGGCCAATGGTAGTAGCAAAATATTACATAGAAAGTTCTACAAATTAAACATTCAAGTTTTAAGTAACATTTGTTAAGAATCCTGGGGGGCTGGGGATATAGCTTAGTGGCAAGAGTGCCTGCCTCGGTATACCCGAGGCCCTAGGTTCCATTCCCCAGCACCACATATACAGAAAACGGCCAGAAGCGGCGCTGAGGCTCAAGTGGCAGAGTGCTAGCCTTGAGCGGGAAGAAGCCAGAGACAGTGCTTAGGCCCTGAGTCCAAGGCCCAGGACTGGCCAAAAAAAAAAAAAAAAAAAAAAAAAAAAAGAATCCTGGGGATTGAATCCTAGCCTTGTGAATGCTAGGAAGGAAATCTACCACTGTGCTACATCCCCAATCCCACAGTATATTCTTAAAATTATTCTGTTTTATCAGTTACTGTTGCCACAATCTTATTGCACCTAATTTGTAAACTAAACTGTTACTTTCAGGGGTTGTGGGAAGACTTCATAAGAGGAATTGAAACTAACTGAACAATACACCTACATTTGTAATTTTGTAGATATCTGCCATCCATCTAAGCTAAGCAAGGGTTCAGACAAAACATAAATTTTGTCTGAATAATCCTCTTGAGGAGGATTACTGAAACTAGAATAGAAGTGTGGAGAGTCAAGCAGTCTTGTGTCTAGCACTCAGTTCAGACATTTTCTAGCTATGTGGCCTTGGACAAACTGCTTCAAATCTTTAAGCTTCCATTTCATCATCCATAACATGTTTACTCTGAAGCTGTGGCAGTATTAAAACCAATAGTCTTTAACAGAGTATCAGGAACCACATGTGCAACAGCAATTGTGACTACATGGTGAAGGAGCTGCTCATAGGACAAGAGAAACCACATATAATACACATGGTTTTGACAGCAGTACACCTGGATGGAGGCATCTGACTAAAATCTGAACAGCACAGGTGTTTGCAATTAGGACACAATTACTGTTGTTTTATTAAAATAGAGCATGAAATTGGAGAAACATAGAATGAACTGGAGGAACAGTCCCATATGTTATTTTTCAAGAGCCATCTGTGTTTCTCACATACAAAAAAAATTGCAAGTGGAGGATGGTTCAAGTGGTAGAACGCCAGTCTAGAGAGAAAAAGGCCCAAGTGAGAGCCCAAGGCTCTAGTTGAAGCCCCAAAACAGAAAAATCAAGGTTGCCCTTCACATTTTTTATTCCTACTGCCATCACATGTGAGGACCAGACTCTCACCCAGGAGCATTCCATTATAGTTCCCTGTCAATCATCATAGAATTCTATACATTGTACCTGCATAAAGCCTATGTAATTCATCAACTTCTTCAAAGCAAGAGTATGTAAAAGCTTAAATAATAAGCAAAATTATGATTAGTTAAAATGTTTTCTACAAATATTAATAGGGCCTCTCACTCACACACATCAAAACTTCCCTTTTCCACTGGGTCCCCTACCCTCATGGAAAACACCTTCATAGGGTTACGTCTGCCCTCCTCCACACAAAAGAGCTGAGCATGCTGGCACCCATCTTACTTGGGAAATAGTTCATAGTTTGATACTAGTCCCAGGGGATTGGGGAGAGGGAGAAGAAGTGGAAGGGGGAAGGTACCAATAACTCAAAGAACAAGACAGGAATGATGGTTCACCCTTGTAATCTCAGGTACTCTGGAGACAGTGATAGTAGGATTGTGGTCTGAGACCATCCTGGGGAAAAGTGAGACCTACTTGAGAAAATAAGTTGAAATTAAACATAAAATAGTAAGTGCCAGGCTTTGAATTTACAGTAACAATCACAAAAACAAACAAAAAATATCAGCAGAGAAAACAAGAAAAGTTTCCTTACATGGAGTTGCCTAAGGCCCAAAACTGAGTTAACAACACTTAATGGATAGTTTTGAAGATCTTGATAATGATATACTTAAGACTTATCCCAACAATGGCATCAGCAATAAAAATAAAAAGCCATAATGTTGTTGGTTACCATATTTTGGAACATTTTCCTGGTCATCTTCCCACACGTCTTGTCCTGAGCTACATTTTTGCTCCATTTCTTCCATTGCACTCCTCACTTCTGGGAGTCCTGTGCTTATCTCTTGAGCTGAATAAATGGTTGGGACACAAGTTTGGCTCCCTTCATCCTCATCTCTTCTGGATGTCATGGTCACCCTCTCTTGCCTCTGTTTCCCCTCTCTTTTCTCATTGTGCTTTTCTTTCCTAAGTTTTGCTGAAGGCAGTTTTCTGTCGAGGCCCATTGCAATAATGCACCTATGGAAGAAATCACAACACAAAATATTGATCCTTACACATTTCTCTGGGGAAAACAAGGCCTTTCTGTCAAATCAGTCTAGCATGAAATGATATAAACTATTCCATTGCTGTGCACATTAACTAAGAATAACTTATTTTCTTTATACTAACCATAAAATTTTATAATAATAGAGCATAACACTTATTAATTTTACTCACAATCACCCAAAGAAAACTAACACAAGTCATTAGCCAAGAATTGGAGTATCAAACGAAAAGTTGTACATTAACAATAATACATTTGGGAGAGTCTAACAATCTTAAAATATACATACATGGAGTGGGACATATAATGATAGAGATAGATATGTAGATAGAACAAGTAGATAATAAAGAATAGGTGATATAGAAATAGATGTTATATAGATGGAAAATGTGGACAGACAAATAGAAGGATTCTATAGATATAGATCAATCATCACCCAAGTTCTTAATGAAAATTACCTAATAAAAGATTGTTCAGACTTATGAATATAGGAAAGCTGAGATAAAAAAATAATCAGTAGAAAGATGGTACTCTATCTCTCATAAACTTTCATGAAAAATTGACTCTAAATAAAATAACTGAAAATAATAATAATATGACTGACTTTTTCAGGAAACATAGACTGTCAAATGTTGCTGTGCCCTTTAAGTAAATATCTCAGAATTCTATAGATTTATTTTAATAGACCTGCCATTGTTGCTTTTTGACATTTGAGCCTGTACTGCAATATTCTGGTGATTTTGCTGGCAGTAAGCTTTTGTTCCCCCAAAGTGACAACATTTTGTAGAGATCATAAAGTCCTTTCAATTTAGATGTGTTGGACCACCCAGATGACAATAAGAATACTTAAATCAATTATAGTAAAAATAATATGACAAATTGTCTTCTGTAGCCACTTTCTCAAGTTAATATTAAAGGAAGAATTGTATATATGTCATATGTATGTTGATTTAAAATGGTGATTTTGATAATGTTTGATTATTGAAGATTTCTTTTGTGGCAAGATTGATGCAGGTTACTGTGCAAACATTAAAGGATCAGTTATCAATACAGCCCACTAAATTAAGAATTTCTATCACTACTGTGCAAGTGAGGAAACTGAGGCACAAAAGATTCCACAACTTGCTCAAAGTCAGCCAGCAGGCTAGTGAGGGAACTGGATTTCAGCATAGTGCTGTGAGTCTACATCATCTCACACAGTATCACAATCTGAATATTCTATTACTGGTATAGCCTATAAATTGACTACTGGCACACAATTGCCACACTACTGGGCTTCACATTGGAGAAAGTGGTGGAATACCCTAGACATCAACAAGGCCTAGAGACCGTCCATGACTTGACAATGGTCTCTGGCAGTCATTGATCCCCAGATAATTCCTCCTCAAGCCCTGTACATGAGCCCTTCTCTCCATGCTACAGGGGCATGGGGAGCTGATCACTAACAGTGGCTAGGTAAAAAAAGGATCAGAATCCAGTCAAGATGTGTCAGTCACAGAAGAACAGAAACAATATTAAATCTGGAAATTGCCCCAACCTAAATCCAATGGCAATTTCTTCAACTGAAGATTTTGCTGCACATTGGCAATCTCCAGCCTCAATATAGCCTAAGAAGCAATCTTAATACATTCTCCCAAACAAATATGAGAAGTGAGTTCCATAATTTCACATTTCATTATCACCTGAAAAGCAAAAGCTGACAGGATTTGTTCTCAACATACTCAGGCTATGAAACATGAAATGATAAGAACATATTTACATCACCCATATGAAGCATGATAAACATTTCATGACTGTTAAGGACAATGTTCAGGGGGCTGGGAATATGGCCTAGTGGCAAGAGAGCTTGCCTTATATACATGCAGCCTTGGGTTCGATTCGCCAGCACCACATATATAGAAAATAGCCAGAAGTGGCGCTGTGGCTCAAGCAGCAGAGTGCTAGCCTTGAACAAAAAAAACAAGCCAGGGACAGTGCTCAAGCCCTGAGTCCAAGGCCCAGGACTGGCAAAAAAAAAAAAAAAAAAGGACAATGTTCAGGTGTATAGATTTCCTTGGAATAAAGGTGTCACAGATCTTCATGGAATATGGCTACTGACGTTACCTTCTGTTCAAGCTACTTTTCCCTTCTCGAAGGCAACACCAAATCCTTTGATTTGGAGCCTGTGATATGCTGTTACATTCAGTTTATGTTGTGAATGTGTAGGGCTTTGATGCCTCCCTACTGCCAGCACAGACCTATGACCCATCTGCTGAAGGGAATTGGACAAACTAAGTAACATCTGTGCTTCCTTCCCTGCTCACTACCTATATGCCTTCTGAGTATGCTTTGAGGTGTTGATTCTGATGACTAAAGCTCAAAGTAGTCCCCATTCTAACTTAGGCCATTCTTCCCGTGTTTCACTCTAGCAGTTGACAATAACTGCTCTGCCTCTTCAAACTGGTCCATGACAGAAGGGTGAGTCCAATGTAGGATCTGCCCATTATGAAAGAAATTTTGCTCCATTTTTCCTGTTCTTTTTAATCATTTTTAGAAGAGTCCAAATTGCTTTATTTTACCATATCTCCCGCTGTCTCATAGTAAAAGTTCCATCAGTGGGTATTTTTTGTAATAAATTAAAATTAATTTAATTTTGAACTATCAAGAAATTAGCATATACTTCTCAAAATAACTAAAGGTGTTATTATAAAAGTGACCCCAATCAATGGAAATACTATATAATAAGTGATAGGGAGTCTCCTTCCGGGTCATTCCCAACTCTTGCTAGAGCTCTGAAAGCCTGATATTTCAGGAATAACCAGAATCATTTCAGGTGGGGCAGGAGCCAGGTATGAAGTGCTCTAGTCTTAGGTACCCATCCTTTCCCATGCAAACCAGTCTGATAAACGTTTTCCTGATTTACAACAGGGAGATATCAACTGACAGTACTTCAAGCATTCACAGACTTTATTTGAAGACATGATTTTGAAGCAAACAACAGCAAGAAAATTGAGAAGTATTCTCTTATAAGAACTACATCTTCTAGTTCATGGTACTTGACCCCATTGTTTAATGTCACAATCATTCCCAAACTATTTGAGAGAGAATTGTATTTTTAAAAAGGAAAAGGGACCAAGTGTTGAAATCATCAAAGAGAGACTTGGACAAAAGCTAAGAGTTATTAAGCAGGATAGTAGATGTCATCAGATGTTGGTGCTGATTATAAAACATTCAGTGAAAGCACTCGGCTAAAAATTTATAGCTTTGATCTATATAACAATTTCCCTCCCCAATCCAAAGACACTGCGCTTGCACATGGATGATCATAAATAAGCTCATTACTTTTCCAGGAAGTGAAAAGAAATGTGTTGAATGATTTGCCCACAAGTAAAGGGACAGCACATGTGAAATGGAAGACAATTAAGGTGTGCATCAAATACAGATGGACACCTATGGATTACCCTAGACCATTTATTCTCCCATCATTGGATGCTTTGGGATTTTTTTTCCCAGACCCATTCTCACTCCTCAAACATTCAACACTCTCTCCTTTACCTCATCTGATAAAAGTATTTATTGTTTTGATCTCAAATTATAGAAACAATTAGATAATTTCTACTTAGTCTTCTACATGTACCATCTTAATGCTCTTTCCCCTATATCTTTCCTTCCGTTCCTAACAGAGAACACGCTTCTCAGGGCTTAAACTTTCAACATGCCATGTGAAACCATAGCTTCTATTGTTGATGATCCTCTTGTATCCCCTTCCTGTGGTTGTACCCGCACTATCACTGTATCTCATCTGAGTACTCTGGATACTGTATATACTGGTATTAGAACTAGGGAAGTGAAAGGGAATATCAAAATCCAGAGACAAAGGATAAAAAGACAAACGTCTCCAAAAGCAATACTTGCAAAACCTGAACAACTCATGGGAGGTGAGGGGAAGTGGAGGGGGGAGGGGGGAATGAGGGAGGATGTAACAAATAGTACAAGAAATGTACCCAAGGCCTAACATATGAAACTGTAACCTCTCTGTACATCACTTTGACAATAAATAAGAAAAAAAAAAAAAGAAGGAAAGTAAGCAAGACCCAAAGAAACCCAGGTTAGATGGCTTCCCTCACATTGTTAGTGAGAATGTGCCTATAAATCTACAAGTAAGCACAGTGGATGCTTATAAAATAAACTGGATACATGACAAACTAGGCATTCACATATAGTGAATCAAAGGAGGATATTCTTAGGCACAATACCTATGTGTATTTGATCATATAAAATAATATTTATTGAAATGAACTCAAGGAAATGGAAACAAGAAGTTATTTTGCCTTAAAAAAAAAAAAAAAAGACATCTGTAGACATAGCCCAGGCTGATGCAGACATCTCTATGTTTGGCTGTGAGGAAACCTTGGTTATTTATGGAATCAGAGTTAGCAGGAGTTGTTTGTTTTTTTAATAACATTTAGCAATTAAAGTGCTTAAAATAAAATAAAATAAAAACTTCCACTAAAAGCCTAGATACCTTCTTTTCTAGTCTACTTAAAGCACTAGGCGATAGCCATTTTCCCCTTTATTTTATGCCTCATATTTTTTTTCTTCTCTGTGATACCAGTACCAATACCATCAACAAGCAAATATATCCATAATATATTTTTTAAAAAATTTAAGTCCCGTTTGACTGCTAGGTTTTCCCTTCAGGGTATCACTCAATTACCACATTTAATCAAAGTTCTTTTAAAAATTTATTTGTAATCTCCAGTCTTAGTTCTTCTCCAATTAGTTGATAACCTACTAGAACCAAAGTTATTTCCCTATCATTTCACTTGTATCAAGATCACCAATATCTAACACATTACCAACACAATGCCAAGCCCCCCAATTTCGTTTTACGAAGCCTATCCAAATATTCGGCTCCATTAACTGCCACCCTATTCTTCCAACATTTAGCTCATTTCCAAGATATTAGTTTTCCTGGGTTCTTTCTCAAACTCTCCTCAGGTTGGTTTCAGAAGTATTCATCCTCATTCTAAAACTGAATGACATGGAGGTCATGGCTCAGATATCTCATCTATTTGAATTCATTTTCTAAGCACTTTCCTTCTATTGTTACTTCAAATGTGACCTGAACTCAAATGATTCTTATGTGTTTATCTATTTTCTAGACCACTCCCTTTTCTTGTATTCTTCATGCTTCTCACCTTCTGACCTTCATAACTTTACTGATATCTTATTTTTCCTTCACTACTACAATAAGCTCTTTGATTATGTGGTTTGGCTGCATTAACACTTTGTGCTATAGCTTTGTATCTAGTGAATTCGTCAGGAATAGTTGGATTAAAGGCAAAAGAATGACCCAACATTCCTACTCTTGGGCATTTATCCAATGAATCATAAACCAGGCTACACTAAAACCACCAGTCCCACCATGTTCATTATAGCACAACTAAGTTATTTACAGCATTGTTTACCATAGCCAAGATATGAAACCAACCTAGATGTCAATCAGTGGACAAATGGATCAAGAAAATGTGGTGTGTAAACACAATCTAATTCTACTCATCCATCAAAAAATGATATTGTACTATTGTACCAAGTCAGAAAAACTTGGAAAGATTTATATTAAGTAATGTAAGACAGAGCCAAAGAAAGATAGATTGCATGGTTTCACTCATTTGTGGTAAGTAGGATGTGCCTATAAATCTACAAGTAAACATCCCGAATGATTAATATATGTGTGCTCACACGTGTGTACACACAAACATACGTACACACATGTGTACCCATTGGGACATGATAAATTGTATAACTCTAGCATTCACATACTGAGGCTAAAGGAGGATATGCATAGGACTGGTTGACAAAGGTTCAATGGCTAAGTGCAGACAATAATATAAAATAATATTCCATGAAATGAACTCCAAGAAAAGGAAACAAGAGATATTGTTTTGTTGCCATTGTTGCTATTTTTTCTTTTCCTTTTGTCTTGTTTGTTTGTTTGTACTTGGAGGGTAGGAGAGGCATATAAAAGGTGGCACAAGGATTAAACAAATACAACAGTAGTACTCACTAGACATTACATAGAAAATGAACAAGCTATCTTGTGGGTGGGGACAGGAGGGAAAAACCAGGAAAGAAAGATAGAAGGGGAGACATGGTTCAAAAAATCATTACCTGATTCACGTAACTGTCACTCCTCTGTCTATCAACTCAACTCTACAATAATAAAAAAGGAAGACCTAAAAGACTCCTATTTGGAACACTGTCCATCATAAAAGACTATAAACAGCAGTCAAAATGGATCTCTTCGCATGCATTTTATTATACCTGTGACTAAACATTAAGGAAGTGCAAATGAAAATTAGGCCACCCCATCATTAGGCTCTCTTCCAATGTGCATAAACCTGTATTATCCATTCCACAAGACTGATGGGGGGCACAGAGCAAATGTCTGGAGGTGTAGGTCCCAAACTAATTTCAATGACAGAAAACCAAAAAATATAACTCACTTGGGAAATGGAATTTAAAGCAGTATAAGGAGAAATATATGAGAGAGAGAAAAAAATGTGAAATGCCACCAGATTTTGTCTTCATTATAGAATACATCTGGAAATCAAATGTGTATCTTATAATTTGAAATATAAACACTCAGAGTTAAACTAAATAATTTTCAACTTAAATATTTTAGTATCATATACAATGATTTTCCATAACAGTGCAGAGAAATGCATTAGCAAAATATAAGAAAAATGTGGTTAAAAATTGTCCTCTACCAAAGGACATGTGTTTTCATACTTGTAGCAAGGAGATGCTTTCTCCACACACACAAACCCGAAATAGCCTCTTTTGCCTCCAAGTCTGGAACCTTTCCGGTGCTTGTATTCACAGCAGGAGCTTAACCTATTCACCTGCATCCCATTCAGGAAAAAGGTGAGGCTGAAGGGAAAGCCATGATGGCGTTTGGAAATGAATTGAAATGTCTCTGAAATTTTAAAAAAGAAATAGATTAGTGAACTTTCAACTAGTATCCTCTGAATCACCTTTATTTTCTTTTACATAAATGCAGCATTATTCTCTAGATTACTTTTTCATTTGAAAACAATTTCTTTTTCTTATTTCATTCTGTCCTGTACCAAAATTGTATTCTGGATCTCATGCTTGCTAAGTTGCCTTGCTTGGCAGGTGCTCTAATATTTGAGTCAGGCTCCTAGCCCAGATTTTTGCTGCTTGTTTTAGTAATGGAGTACCTCAGATTTTCTGCTCAGGGTAGCTTTGAGTCATGATCTTCTAGATCTCAGCCTCCTGATTATAGGTACCAGCCATTGGCACCCGGACTTGATGAGAATTTTAATCATAAAATAAATTTATTACTTTTATTTTTAATAAATATCCCAATTCTTTAGATGTTGTAGTAACAACATCTAACATTACATTAGCACTTACTATGTCCAGGTACTATGCTTGATTATCTTAGGTGTGCTAATTATCAACAATCACCTAAGTTGGAAATAGTTCGATTGCCAGTTTCTTGATGATCTTAATGTGCATGTAAATGAGACAGAGGAATTCTATCTCCTAAGCTATACTCAGTTCTGATCAGATTTGATACCCCTTCCCCAACACACACCCAAGTAAATAAATATCAAGTGTTGCAGTTAAGACTTTTCAATCATGCCAAGCCTGTGTAATTTTCTGAAGCAAAGTGTCACCCAAGAAATTCTCTGCAGAAAGACTCAGAATCTTACTTCTTATGGACACTTGCAGTGGCTCCTCTGCTTCTACTAATAACACAGTTATCAAGTCTTGCCTCTCCTCTGTGCATATATTTCCTACAACTGCTCTTATTGCACTCGATTAAAATATGACTGCAACAGAGATTTTAGAATTTTAATGCACATAAGAATCATTTGGAAGGCTCATTAGAAGTCAGGTTGCTGAGCCTCACCCCTGAGTCTCCAATTCAGCAAGTCTAGGGCTGAGAAACATTCCTCAGAAAGATTTTATATTCTGACAAGCATCCAGGTAATGCAGCCATGACTGCTGCTGTGGCTAGTCCCACAGATACCACTCTGAGAAGGCACATCTAGATGCTGCTGTGTTGGAATTGGTAAAATCCACAAGAAGTGAAGCTTCTCCTCCTCATGCTCATTTTCCCTGGTCCCAGAACAATGACAAAGCAACTCTCACAACAATACAATGAGTTACTTACTACTTGAACTTATTTTCTTCACAGTCAGCTAGAGATACTGTGAATATACCATATTGTACCCCTAAATTAATTTCTTCCTAAAGAAATAGACCTTTTGCAAAAGTAATTCGGACATCTTAGTCTTTTGTTATGAAATTAAACAAGTTAAAAAATGTCAGTGCCTGGTGAAGTTAAGATATAAAGCCCATTGTTTTAATAATAGACTCTTCAATAGGTGACTAGCAACTACTTATTTTTGTTTTGTTTGTTTTCTCTGGGTCATTGGAGATTGAACTCAGCTTTGCATGCTAGGCAAGCACTCTACCAGTTAAATGTCACCCCATCTTTTTTGTTTGCATTTTGGTTTTGATAGAGGGTCATACTAACTTTGCCTTGGCTGGGGTCTAAACTCACTATCATCCTGCCACCACCGTATACCTATTTGGGGTTGCAGGACTGTACCACCATACCTGGCTTTGGAAATTACATTTAATTATTTTTATTACAGAGCCCTGGACTCCATATTTGTGTAACATAATCCATTCTGTTGCAGCATGAACGTCATAACTTTGTAAGTCCCCAGCCCAGGAAGAAAGTACATTCAAAAAGCCTAGACAGAATGGATAGAGGAAATCAACTTTTAAATTTGACTGACCCTCTACTTGACTTCCAGGTAGGTAGAGAGTAAACCCAGTTTGTTTTTAAGCTTATTGGATAAGAATTGGCACTCTTTGCCTTTAGACTCTTTTGCTTTTCTTTATTTTACAATTTTTTATTTTAAAATATAATGATATCTTCCAATCTTGACCTGGTGGCTTCTTCATAGAGTACTAGAAAGGACATGGAACAGAAAGCAGAAAGTTTTGGCCCATGTTTCAATTATTCACCTATTGGTTGTGCATTGAATAATTCTGGTGTACTTGGAGAATTTTAATTTATGATATAGGATGGTGGGAGCAGGGGATATCTCAATATAGTCACCTCAAAGGACAGTCCCAAAGATTATCTAAAGTACAATATCAGAAAGCATTTTATAGTATTTGTGAAACATAATTATTCATTATTCACAGTAGCACTGGAACTGTTTTAGGCATTCCAGGTAAACAATTTTTGAATGTGTTCTCTTTCTTCAAAAAGCTACAATTCAGCAGGAAAAACAAAATTAATTCAGACATCTGAAAACTCTTTCCTGGCCTAGGATGTTCTTTTATTAGTAGCACACTTGCCTAGCATTTAAGAGACCTGGGGTTCAATTCCCCATACTGCAAGCAAACAAACACACTCTGATATTAGACCAAAGTCTTAAAACAAAGTGAACAACGCTGCTTCATGAAAAATTACTATGTTTTAGGTAAAAGCAGGGGGAATCTGCAACCTTCCTGCCTTGGGCTACTCTCATTCCCACACCTGCCAGTTTTATCACTAGAGTTCTAATTGGGCAAGGCAGGACATAAATAACCAGCAGCATCCCTGGCAGCAGGGACCTACTGCACTTAGAGCAAAGGAGAGAAAACTCTTGGCCTCTAGCATTATCAGTAACAGGTAACAATCCTGGAGGCAAACTCACAGGGAAGGCCAGAAGTTCACTGAGACCATAGTTCTAATTAGGAAAAGCAACAGGCCAATGGAATAAGCAGAGATTGAACAGGAGGACAGAGCTGGTGACAGTGGCATCCAGTAAGCTTTCTATGTAACCTCTGCTAACTGGAAGCCACATACATGGAACTGGCCCCACCTATTCATATTTCCAACCCACAGGAACTCAGACACAGAGGAAACATAGGAAAACCTGTGGAAAGTTGGAGAGACTTGAAAATTAGAGAAGTGATAAGGAATATTTCAGATTTCAGAGGTTTGTATTTGCTCTTATTGTTTGGCTTTTGAATATATTTGCATAGGCTTTAAACTGCTGGCACCTCAACTAAAATTTCTGAAATCAGAAATGGAGCTCTAAGCCAGCCACCCGCGGTCATGCTTGAAATCCTAGCTACTGAGTAGGTTGAGTAGGCAGAAAAAAATCTGTCCAGGCTGTGAAACACTGTTTCCAATTAACTGGCAGAAGGCTGGACTGGAGACATGGCTCAGGTGGTAAGGTGCCAACCAGGAGCAAGAAAGCAGAATGAGAGCACAAAGCCTGAAATTCGAGCCACAGTAAACTCAAATACATAATTGGCTTTTACAATATTATACCTTTTGTTTCATTACACCTCAATGAAGGTTTATTTAAAACTAAAAAATCAATACATGATAAGTAAAGAATAAAGCTATTAATGTAAATCAGGGTAGCATTGAAGACAGACTTATAGCTCTAGGCCATTGGGTACACACAGGGTAGGTGTTAACTAAGAAAACCACAAAGCCTTCATCTGAGTCTAAAAAGTGAATACAATTTGAAGGAAAAGCAAGAGAGCATTACTTCCCAAGAAGAGAAATCCATCTATGTGTAAGACATTGGAGGAATCACTGTACTTGGGAGAGTCATATGGACTGCATGGGGATGAGGTGATAAAGATACAAGGCTGGGGGAAAATGAGGGAGGAGGTAACAAGTTGAATAAGAAATGTATACACTGCCTTACGTATGAAACTGTAACCCTTCTGTACAGCACTTTGAAAATAAAGAAATGAATAAAATAACAAAAATAAAAATAAAGATACAAGAAAATGAGTACAGAAGGAAAAGACCATAGGGGAGCTGGAAAAAGGTACTCATTCTTTGCCTACACATGAACCTGTGAGGCTTTTGTTTGTTTGAAAGGGTAAATATTGCAAATGAAAAACTGGGAAGAATCTCTCTCTCTCTCCTCTCTCTTTCTCTCTCTCTTCCCCCCCCCGGGGTGTGTGTGTGTGTGTGTGTGTGTGTGTATGTACGCGCATGCACTGGTTCTGGGGCTTGAACTCAGGGTCCAGATTTGTCCAACCAAGAGTTGCACGTTCTACCATTTGAGCCACATCTCCATTTCCAGCTTTTTGGTGGTTAATTGGAGACAAGGATCACACAGTCTTTCCTGCCCCAGGCTAGCTTTGAACTTTAATCCTCAATTTGCAGCCTCCTGAATACCTGGGGATACAGATACTGGACACCTGTGCCTGGTGAAAATGTACTCTTCACAAACAAATGTATTCAGTGACTTCATAGGTTTATATAATCAACCTATATTTGTCTTAGAATATAAAATCTAACTATGTAAACATCATAAATTGTTTGGAGCATTTCTGGTTTCAGAAGTTTTAGTTGAAGTACCCAGCAGTTTAAAGCCTATGCAAATCTATTAAAATAGTAGCTTGACATACCTTTTCAGGTATACTGAGATAAAATCACAAACCCAGTAAACTCGAGTGAATTTCACCTAAATAACTTGATGGAAATTTTGGCTAAAAAATTTTTAGTACATCTTTGTTTCACATACCTCAAAAGGTACATTTGCCACAGGCTTCAATTAGTAATTTGTATTAAATATGTAAGGAAATGAACATATTTAATGACTTTACTATTCTAAGCCTATAATAAAGGCCTTTATACTTTTTAACAATAATCTTCCAAAACCTTATTCACCTGCCACTGAATCATGTGCAGCTTATATAAAAGGGAAGATTTGTTTTCATCCAGTTAATTTCCTAAGATTGTTGAACCTCAAGAAAATTCCAAGACAAGCAACTTTTCAATTTTGAATAATTATTTCCCTGCCAATACAGGACAAGCTAAGACAATTACTGCATGGACAAGATTCGATTATGTAAATCCCCATCCCATCCTATTATTCACAACTGTCCAGTACCTTAGCACAGAGTCCCAAGAACTATATCTGTACATGTAACTGAGGAGCAGCACTGCCTCTGCTCAGCTTTGGCTCTGCTACCTTATCATACAGCCTTTGTCCTCTACCTGAACCACATCTAGTTTTGTTCTTATAATTTGTAACTACTGTAGTTTCTACCAGTCAATTGATATTGTAGGTGTATCTAAACAGACAAATAGATACAAAAATAGGTAAACACATACATATAATATATATTGCATGTATATGTTACATATTATATATAATACAATATATAGCATGCGTATATTGCATATTATATATTGCATGTATATATTACATATTATATGTGTATATATCATACATACAATTGCATACACTGTTGAATAAAGTGAGATCTGGGACCCATTGTAATTTTAATTTAAGATTAGAGTAAATTTCAATAACTTCTCTAAATTAATAGCTAGAAACTGTACTTTCAAAATGTGTACATAACAACTACACTCTCCAGATACATATAAGTGTATATCTATGCCAATATCTATGCTAACTCCTCAAAATTTTAATATCCCTTATGTGATGAAAATGTGGAACCCTCTGCTCCTGGGTTTAGGCATGTGGGGTTGCATAGAGCTGAGCTTGGCTCACATTCAGGAAATGGGCCAGCTCCACTCTGCCCAGGGTTGAGTAGTGACTTCAAGGAGTCATTACAAATCAAACTTCTCTAGTTTTTCTCATCTACAGAATGAAAGTGCAAACCAAAAGGCTGCAGCACAATAAAACAGAATAAATTGTGTTTCAGTCAAACAGAAGACAGATAGTTTCTAGCATTAACTGAGCATATAATTTTACATAACTGCAAACTAGCTATGCTTACTTCTTGTTTCTTTTGAGAAGTGTAAAGTTTAAGAGGTATAAAGTTCAAGCTCTTGAGTAATTTTTCATTAATAGCCACTGTTTTGAATAGATGAAATCAGAGATGTCACTATTAAATAATTCCTTGTTTGTCCTGAACTCTGCCCTTAACTGCTAAGTTTCTGTCAAGACACTCTTATCTGTAAATGTTTGAGTGAATAAAGTAGAATTACTTCGTAAAAAGTTTCTTAAGGAAGCAACAAATATAACCCCATAAACATACTTCCTTTTCCTCACTGTTCTGCTGCACTAAATATTGCAGTACTGTATGTGAAAACTGATACTGGATATAAAATTATCTTATGCTGATGAACATGGATTTATGATGAAATGGAGCAAAGATATACTAAAAAGCCTTTTAGCCAAATTTTCCATCAAGTTATTTAGGTGTAATTCACCCTGAGGTTTATTGGGTTTGTGATTTTATCTCAACATACCTCTAAAGAACAAATTGCCAATCTGCTACTTTTCTCTTCAGAATAATGTATGATCTAATTTGTGATGGCAAGCCAAATACTTAACTTGTAATTTGGGGGACAGTTTATTTGTGCAACATTTTAATGATCATATATCTCTATCCCCAAATTAATCTGTTACTGAGTTAAATCACTTCAAATTCCTTCTTCTACAATCTGCAAGAGTAATTGCTGCTTCAGCTTCAATCATGGAGCAGTAAATCTAGATTTACTTTTAGGCAGCTGGTTCATATATCCCTGGATATGCATAATTTTCTAGAGTGATTGAAGTCATTTTGATATTTCATCAACAAACAGCTTATCCATAATACCAACCCCAAGCAATTTTAAAAGTTCACGTTTTCTGTGTACCTTTTTCGAGTACTGTGCCTGTGTAGACACAAAGGTTTTCTCCACCACAGTGCTGCTGATAAATTTTTATTTCATCTTGGAAATCTGTGTCACCATAGGAAAGGTGCACACTTTTCCCCAAATAGATCATTGTAATTAGTGCATTGCTATGCAGTGATGGTTTATTAATCCTTCCTGGTTCCTAGAGTAAACAAAAAAGAGGTTTATTAACTGTCTTCTGATTGAAACTCTTACTCTCACAGGAAGTTACAATGTGAAGAACAGAAAAGGCAGTTTACACAGTGCACAAAAAGTCAAAGCCTATTACAAATAAATCCTGATAAACAACTATAGTGCATATATGTGTGCATATGTGTGTACATGCAAGTGTGTGTATATTTATATTTGCACACAGAGATATAGGTTCTTATATATTGTAAATTATAAGGATTTGGACAGAGTTAATCATTTTTCCATTGAAGTATATGTATATGTGTACATACATATGTTTGTGTGTAGTGTTTTACATATAGCAAAAATATCAATGATGCTAGTTCTCAAATGCAATTCCAAACAAGTAGATTAAACAAGTACTGGTGATATTACTTTGTTCTGATCCAAATCAACACTGGATGCAATTTATCACAAGTTTTTGTTATTGAATGTTTTATCGTTGCACATGAGCACTGACAATACCTCTTCCCATAGATTTGTTTTATGTGAGAGAAGCCGGCAGCCTCTGTGGATTCTTTCTTTAGTCACATGAGGATGAGAGATCAGATATGCTCTGTAAGGGATTATCCAGTTCCATCAGAAGCATGGAGTTTAATGTTGTTAGACCTGGGTTTGAACTCAGAGCTCCATGCTTGTTAGGAAGGCACTGTACCACTTAGTCAAGTGGCAGGCTCTACTTACTCTTGTTATTTTGAGACAGGGTTTTTCTTTCTGCAGTTTGGTCTAGATTAAGATCTTCCTATTAACGGTTCTCACCAAAGATGGAATGACAGGCATGTACCACCATGCCCAATTTTTTTTTAAAAATGGAGTCTCTCAAACATTTTTTTCTCAGACTCGCCTGGAATCATAGTCCTCCTAATCTTAGTTCCTTGCAAAGCTGTAATGACAGACACTTGCCATCATGTCCACATACCAGTTGAGTCTTACACTTTTTTCTCTTGTTGACTTAAACCACAATCCTTCCAATCTCTGCCTCCCAAGAAGCTAAAGTGACTAATTATTGCTTTTAGTATCAAAACAATATACCAAGCAACTTTGTAAAATCACCTCCTAAGCCTGTTTGTTATCCCATGGCATTGTCCAATTTAACCAAAAAAAGAGGCAATGGGATGCATATAGAAGAGATGAAAAGAAATATTGTGGATTTTGCCTCATAATTTATATTCTGAAATTTGTTTGTTATAGTGAAGCACAGTATTCATTTAATCTCTAAAAGGAGGGAGTGAAAGGGAAAGGGAAAGGAATAGTAAGAGTAGTTAATGAACTTTGAGTGGCCCTAGAAAGAAGGCATCTAGAATTGTGCAAATGCCCAGCTTTTAATCTACTTCATGTTTCTAAAAGTGTCTTTTGAATATTTAAGTAAAAAGCAATATTTCAGTGAACCCAAGACATTTATTTGAGTTCACTGAATTACAGATGTCTCTCTTTCTAAGAATAATTAAACTGCAACAAAAACTTTCTGAAGGAACTACTAAAATATTGCCATCCCCAAACCCATCTTCCTGTACCTGAAAGGATTTTTCTTAAATTCAATTCTATTTCTCTGTGGCAAAACCCAGAGAAAATAAATCTAATGAAATGAAATTCTGCAAACAACAGTCTAAAAAGTATAAGCAGTGGGGCAAGTCCAAGATTTAAAATTATTCAAGCAAATGGTCTTGCCTATAGATCCAGTGAGCTCCCAGATGGAAAGAAACAGCAGAAACGATTTCAGAGAATCAAGAGTCATGAAGGCAAATCAGCTGGGTAGTGTCAGGCAGATGAGAAACAGCTCCGTGAATCATACTGGAAAGAAAAGCCACAATTGCAGGCCTGCCTTCTGTTTGTAGAATCCTAAGCCCATGGCTCCACTTTCCTGACGGCTGTAGTGCTGCCACCCACCTAGCCCTACTCACCATCAGCCAACTATCTCCCAGCTCCTGCTACATTAAGTAAAGTGAGTGAATAATGAAAGTATCCCCTTTTTGCTAAGTGGGGTGATACAGATAATGAGACAGACCTCTTTAAGCTTCAGGAGATAAATATCAAGTAACAGTAGGACTAGAGTTGCTTCTTATTTATTAAATGAGAATGGAGGTGGGGAGAAGGTTTCAAAAATAACAAAGAGAAAGCTTTCACCCATTCCATTTCCTCAAATTTATATTTCTTCTGCTAAAAAATATTTATGATAGTGACATCTCTTTTTCTCTTGGATCTAGTTACTACATTCTCTTTTTTAAGAAACATTGTCCAGGGCTGGGGATATAGCCTAGTGGCAAGAGTGCCTGCCTCAGATACACGAGGCCCTAGGTTCGATTCCCCAGCACCACACATACAGAAAACGGCCAGAAGCGGCACTGTGGCTCAAGTGGCAGAGTGCTAGCCTTGAGCGGGAAGAAGCCAGGGACAGTGCTCAGGCCCTGAGTCCAAAGCCCAGGACTGGCCAAAAAAAAAAAAAAGAAACATTGTCCAATTATTGCCATGAAAAAAACTTTTCTAGGTTCTAACAGGAAGCCCAACTGACAGCACATGACCTAATATATGTGCTAGGAAACAAACTGTTGTTTTCTTTCAATTGACTAAATTATCTCCATAAAAAATCACCTTCCATGGTTATGATGACCCCAGACTTATGAAACATTAACACTGTCTTGGGGTTCTTTCTGATTTTTCTCAAGCAAATATTGAAACCTTCCATGAAAACTTAGGTCCAGTTCAAGACCAGGAGCAACAATGAAGGTTTTTCTTTCTTACTTCCTTCACCATTGCTTATGACTTCCTTTCCATTTCTTGTCAATTTCACAAGCAAATACAAGAGACAAATGCACAGTAAGCTTATGGTATATGTACTATTCAGCCATTATATATTTGCAATATTAACCATTTGATCCAGGTATTAAGTTTCACTGATATTTTTTGCCATTCCCTGCCCAGGCCTGTATGAGGAGTATGTTTAGGAGATTGTTTAAGTGCCTAAGTGCCTGTTCCTGATGGTAGTGCTGAGTGGAAAGTCCTCTTTGTCTGCTTAACTAGACCCTGATAAATGTGGAACACCACATTTATCAGAATTTATCGTATAAACTAGGATACACCGTTATTATTATTCTGGAGGAGAGAAAAAGGGCATCATTCTGAACTATTTTATGAACAACTACTTAGAGTCTTTCCACTTCAGTCTAATGACCCCCAAAAAGCATCTATTTCTGAAAAGCATCAGTGGGTTCCATAAAATTTACCTCAAGTAAAAAGGTGAATTTAATTGTTCATTCAACAAAATGATGCCTCTATGAACAGAGTACTGACAAAAATGCTGGATAAAATGTAAGCAAAATCAAATGCCTGGGCTGCCTCCTAACCTCCACTGTGTCGGTGGGTAGGACAAGGCCCGGGCCATGGCCCCGCTTGAATAAAGTCTTGCCTTGCTATTGCATTTCGGAATGTCTGAGTCTCGGTGGTCTTCTTGGTGGTGGTCTTGCGACTTGGCACAACATTTGGGGTTTCGTCCGGGATGGCCCCAGAGACCCCCGAGACCCCAGACTCCGAAGGTAAGAAAATAGCGCTGTTCATTCTGTGTGTCTGTGTCTGTGTGATTTGTAGTTTTGTTTTCTGTTTTGGCCAGCCGCCTGAATCTGAACCTGTAGGTAGTGAAGGACCAGCCGGAGTGGACACGCTCGTATGGGCAGTTCTGGAGGACTTGTGGGATGCCTCAAGCCCTCCACAGGGGGCTCAGGCTTCCCACTACCACCCTGAACCTGAAGGACTGGACCAGGAGGCCCTTCTAACAGGTGCCCGTCCAGTCCACTCTATATTCGGGGTTGTCTGGTCCGCTCCTACACAGGCACGGGAGAGAGAGAGCCTCAAGACTGTGTGGTCTGCCCCCTCACAGGGGCAGGAGAGACACAGTGAGACTGTGTGGTCTGCCCCCTCACAGGGGCAGGAGAGACACAGTTGAACCTGTAAGCCGTGGCTCCCTAAGTCTGTCTGTAAGTGTTGTCTGGTCTTTGTGCCTGTGATTATTTTTGTGTGCTTCTTTCTTGCGCTGTGCCTGACTGACAAATGGATGATGGGGAACGTTCCTTCCACTCCCCTGGATTTGACTTTAGCTCACCGGAAAGATGTACAGGTAACAGCTAACAATCAGAGTGTGAGTGTCCGCAAGATGAACTCTGGGGGACCCCCACCCAGCCTTCTTAAGCAGAAAATTATTTGGTGTGCTAAAATGTTTACTAAGACTATCAAGCCCTGGAAAATGAGGCTGGAGAATGCTAAAATCATTAGTTAAAGGTTTTTGTCTTAAAATGTACGGCCGATGCTTATTCTGCGTGCTTTAAGATCTTTTGAATATGTATGTATGTGTGCATGTGTGAGTGTGAACATGTTCAAGACTGTTAGTACGATGTAAAATTGAGTGAGTTTAAGTTTAAATTCAAATGGTCATCAAGTTTGGGCATTACCAAATGCTTTAAAGGATTCTTGCATTGCATTAAAGAGGAACTATAGTTAAAAATAAATAAATAAAATATCAGAGGGCTGGGAATATGGCCTAGTGGCAAGAGTGCTGACCTCCGATACATGAAGCCCTGGGTTCAATTCCCCAGCACCACATATATAGAAAATGGCCAGAAGTGGCGCTGTGGCTCAAGTGGCAGAGTGCTAGCCTTGACCAAAAAGCCAGGGACAGTGCTCAGGCCCAGAGTCCAAGCCCCAGGAATGGCCAAAAAAAATCAGAGCTAAGTGTCAGAAATTTGGATGTAAAAGGATATATATTAAACTAATGGGGATAGAAGTAAACTCTCATTAACTCTATGTATGTAGGAAGAAATGGCGAAATGGGCCATTGTTTCTCACTAATATATTGGAAAGCTGAATGGATAAGTATTTCTAATTGTAATTCTTGCATTAAGGAAAATTTGTCATTTGAGTTCAAAGGTCTTCATGCCATGCAGTAACTGGGACTGAAGAAAAAAAAAAAAAAGAGGCTCTTTTGAAACAAGCAGTCCATACATAGGCAAAGGGCAGCACCTGGTTTCAGAATGCCTGTGAGCTTCAGTTTTTCCAATGCAGATAAAAGCTAAAGTGTTGGGTTAGTAAAAAGGCTTTGGAAATCAAGAATACGTTTCTAGATAAGAAATTTGGAAGTAAAATTGTCCTAAATAATTATTGCAAAGTGAGAAAAGGAGAATTATGGCTACCAAAATGTTTAATTGCCATTCCAGCTTCTTTGTAGGTTTTTTGTAACAGTTTCCAGCAGGCCTACAGAGAAGCACAGGTAATTCCTACAAGTTTATAAAGATCTAATACTGGCCTTTAATAAGTTCCAGGTAAGACAGCATGCTTAAAAACTACTTCTGTGTGGACCACCTTGTTGCTTTTAATTGGAGTAAAGTGGCCTCTTATAAGACTCACTGATCTGAATCTGCAGTTCGAAGCCAGCCCAGGCAAAGAAAGGTCCCTATGAGAGACTTGTCTCTAATCAGCCAGCAGAGTGCTGGGAACGGAGTTGTGTGGAGCTCAAAGTGGTAGGGTGCTTAGTCTTAAGCTGGAGAGCTGGGGGACAGCGCTCAGGCCCTGAGTCCAAGTCCAGTGGAAAGTCACTCCTCCTGGAACAAAAGTGATGGAGCATCCAGAGGCAGTAAGCCACTGCTTGGATGGCAGAGATGGTGTCAGATCCTAGAGTCATTCCCGTTTGGCCTTTCAAAAGTTAATCCAAGCCGGGAAGTCCTAGAAGAATAGTTTGTAAGCATGTCTTTCTAATGCCCCTGTCTACTGGGCAGGAACTTGCCAGTCATCTGTGATAGTGGGTAGTAAGGGTAAGTTTGTCAAATGACAGGAGAGTTTAAAATCCCAACCCCCTGCATCTACTCAAAGCCCTGACTGACAGTGAAAGAAAGTTCAGGAAAGAAAGCTTGTAGACCTGAGATTGTGTCCTTATTGAGATCTGTTAAAGGCCTGCAAAGGTCATCAGAAATCAGTTCCCCAGCCAGTCAGGAAAAAGCTTTTACAAACTAGAATGTTAAAAGGCTACACTGAGGTAGCCCAAAAAGTTTGTATAGTTGAAAGTTAAAATGTTGAATGTAATTTCCAGTTTGGAGTAAAGCTCCTAATGGACATCTGATCCTGAAGCCCCTTGGTAAAGAAGACTAAGGTTATAGGTTCCTGGCTAGGTAAGGTCAACACCCCTGAGTCAGTCTGAAGAAGTTATAGAAGATGGATGATCTTCGCCCATCAGCCTCCCCTTTTAAGACCAAGGGACCAGGGTTGTTTTTGGAAAGATGAGGCAGGATAAACTAGAGGCATGGAAAACAGAGGTAACAGTATACAGAGACTGTACTTGTGAGAAATGGTTACAGGCCAAGCCGCCTATGTTGGCTTTAAAGAAAAAAAAATCCTAGCCTTATTGGAAATATCTAATTTAAACTTATTGCCCTGGCAAGATGACCCAAGGGCCATTGATTTCCTGAAGCGGTCTTGAATTTCAGTAATGTTCCAGCCTGCAAAAGCTAGTGTGCTTAAGAAGGAATCAGGAAAATACTAGGAAATTTGACTAAAGTTAGGCTTTATGTTAACTTAGGTTAAGCTTCTCTAACCAGTCTATGGAGAAAGTTGCAAGTAACCCAGAAGGTGTGACATTCTACTGGAACCACTGGGAGCCACTGCTGCCTGACACCACAGCCCCTGCCCACTGCATTTGAGTGAGGATCAAGGAGAGAGTAAACAGTCATCTGGAAGAATCTACATCTTCAGATGAGACTCTTATCACACGTAGCTGATTTCTTCTGGAAAGTGTTTTGGATCTGCTAAAACTTATTATAAGAAATTTTCAAGCAGACTGGACTGCTGCTAAATTCAAAGCATGTATGACAGGCTGTAGAGTGGGGTGGAGGTATGTCCAAGAGTATTAAAATGTGTCCAGATGGGCTGGGGATATGGCCTAGTGGCAAGAGAGCTTGCCTCATATACAGGAGGCCCTGGGTTCGATTCCATAGCACCACATATATAGAAAATGGCAGAAGTGGCGCTGTGGCTCAAGTGGCAGAGTGCTAGCCTTGAGCAAAAGGAAGCCAGGGACAGTGCTCAGGCCCTGAGTCCAAGGCCCAGGACTGGCCAAAAAAAAAAAAAAAGTGTCCAGATGGATTAGGGTGTGACCTCAGAGAAGAGAGGGAGGTAACTGCCATCAGGTGTGCCGGGTACCAAGGTAACTGGACAGAGATTTAAACTAGCTGGGGGCATCTTCATGGAGCCCTCCTGAGGGTGGATCTTGCAGATGCCACTAGCCAACCTTAGGCACTTGGAGGAACTGGAAACTGGAGAAATCTACTCTAGAATAGTTGGCTCATGATATAGAATATAGATATAGAATATAGATATAGAATGTAAAATATAGAATAGTTGGCTTATGATAGTTGACTCTAGTCTAGCTTCTTAGGAGCAGCCTGTGCGTGGAGTTACAGTAAATTGCCTTGATATAGTTGAGATAAACCGGAAAATGTAGACAGTTTAAAACTCTTGCAGCAAAGCCCCAGGAAATGTAAACAGGAAGGTTAGTATGGAAAGCCTTGGAGAAAGGAATAGAGAAAGGGTTTCCTCTGGATAAGAAAGGGATTTAAGAAGTAAATTGTCTCAGAATGCTCTAGTAAGTCACTGATGGTGTGAGGAAGTAAAAAATGGTGTGAGTGGGGATATGTTAAATTTTATAAGACACAGATTATAAAACTATATAAGGAAAGACTTTAGAGAGAAAACAAAAATGTTTCCTTTAGATTAAAAGGTTTTGGCATGCTAAAGGTGAGAAAGACAATCCCTAAAGTGAGTATATAACAAATGGTAAAGTTGGTATGCAATCAAATTGGCTATAATATAAATAGGGTCAGAATTGGGGCTTCGATGTAAAACTATGCTTTTATCTGTCGCATTTGTTATGAGTTTTTATGGTATTTGCGGGCACAATACCAATCTATCCCTACCGATTCTCAGTCAGAATCAGACTAAGCAAGGAGAACCACGATTGGTTCTCGAGTTACCTATCAGAAGGGGGGAAATGAAGTGCCAGACTTTGAAGTCAGGCCCCACTTTACCACATGAACCTGAAAATAAGCAGGCCCTGTGAGCAAACCCAGGACAAGCTTATTAGGGCCCAGCTGGTCGAGAACTCTAACGACTGGGAATGCTTAACTTTAACCTCCCCTAGAATACCTCGAGCCCTGAGCCAATCAGATTTGTACCCGTAATCTTGCTTGCTTAAACACCTGATTGCTGTAACTTTGTTTTTTGGGAATGCTTAACTCTAACCGCCCCTAGAATACCTTGAGCCCTGAGCCAATCAGATTTGTACCCGTAATCTTGCTTGCTTAAACACCTGATTGCTGTAACTTTGTTTTTTGGCCTTTATAAGCTCTGTATAATCACAGCTAGAGGCTGCCTCCTAACCTCCGCTGTGTCGGTGGGTAGGACAAGGCCCGGGCTGTGGCCCCGCTTGAATAAAGTCTTGCCTTGCTATTGCATTTCGGAAAAAAAAAAAAAATCAAATGCCTGTGCTCAATTGTTTATGTAACTCAGGAGCAGATACAAGAGATAAAAGAAGTTCATGA
This sequence comes from Perognathus longimembris pacificus, assembly GCF_023159225.1. Lineage (NCBI taxonomy): Eukaryota > Metazoa > Chordata > Mammalia > Rodentia > Heteromyidae > Perognathus > Perognathus longimembris. The sequence continues at coordinate 52,830,464 of NC_063167.1, forward strand.
AGCCCAGCACCAGTGGCTCACACCTGCAATCCTAGGTACTCAAGAGGCTGAGATCTGAGGATTGTGGTTCGAAACTGACCTGGTCAAGAAAGTCTGAATTTACAATTAACTGCCAAAAAAAGACAGAAGTGGAGCTGAGGTTCAAGTGGTAGAGAGCTATGTTTGAGCAAAAAATGCTCAAACAGCGTCTAGGCATTGAGTTCCTGAATTCAATCAGCACGAAAGAAAAATCCCTGAGGATCTGTGGTAAGCATAATGCACAACAGTCATGACAGAAGTAATGATAAATACTAGAGAGCAGAGGAGTCTGAAAGGTCTGGGAAGGGTAATAACAGACATATATCCTTACATCTCAGGCAACTCAAGAAAAGGAACATTTGCTTCCCTAACACTGATCTAACTTGTGTGTGTTGGAGAAACTCTTGACTGCTTATAATTAGCATCTTCAAACTTTTCATGGAGAGTTAAAAGCACAGGCCCTTGACATAGCATGCAAAGTTGTGCACTTTGTTTGTTTCTAGTTAGCTGTGTGACTTGAAGAGGTTATTTAACCTGGTTTCCTTCACTTGCCTCATCGCTAACCTGGAGAAAGCATTAAGTCCCTTTCTGTGGTTTACCATGTATATTAGATGAAACCTATCAGTGTTTACTAAGCATAATTGTCACACACTTAAAAGGCCCAATAAATAAGAGATGGAATCAATGTCACACTTTTAAAATATGAATGTCTATATTTTATTAAAACAATAAAAATAGTTCAGAAAAAAGTACAAAATTTGAAAGTGGGTGAATCACCAGTGGAATGTAAAAATTTTTTTAAACTATAGTGAGGAAATGGTGAAGTGATGTGTTGAAAGAAGTAACTCAGACTGGTTTGGATAGAAGAGAAGTGGGAGAGAAGGGTGGAAGGAGGCTAGAATCTGAGAGTTCTTAAATGCTTCATGTTTAGCATGACTCTTCATTCTGACATTTTGGCATCTGGGCCTTGCAGTCCCTGGAAAATACCCACAAGCATTTCCTAGAGACAGAGAAGGACTTGCCTGAGAACACTTTGCACCTGTAAACTAAGCAACCCTGATTTTACATCTGCTCCTCCATCAAGCAGTGAACTCTAAGCCAATATTCCCATCCTAACTATCCTAGGTCTGTTAAAACACAAATCAGGAGAATCCTTATAGTCTAGAGCTCAGTGAAGTTATTCATCCATCTCAAACCAGTTCAGCCTGCCTTTCCCCCATCCTTTTTTCAGTGAGAGCACAATAAAAGCTCTTGTCAACCTTTTTTCTTCTCACTCTTCTTCCTCCTCGCCTCCCCTGGTGCTTTCTGTGTGTCCTTGTGATTCACTTTATCTGCCAACTTAGCTGGCTCACAATTCCCAGAGAGGGAGTCAAATATTCTGGATGAAAATATGTTCTCCATGAAACGCTGGCAAATGCACTCCTCCTGGGACCTGAGAGCCACACTATCCTTTCTAAAGAACGTGTTGGTGTTTACCTGTCATCCCAACTACTGAAGACTCAGAGGCAAGAGAATCACACAAGTGTGAGGCTAACTTGAGCAAAACAGTGAAACTGTCTCAAAACAAAACACTAAACAAATAACAAGCTAAATTTACCTTTGCAAGAGGGGTTGGGCCGGCAGGGGAGAATAAAAGGAATTACATTGATCAAGATGCATTGAAGTTATAAACAGATTGTCAAATGATGATCCCTATGTACATCTACTAACAAATAATAAAAAATAAAATAAAACATCTTTTCAATGGTAATATTATCCTGAACTACAAGTATTACCACATGTACAATTTTTAAATCCTTTTTTATACAGCTAGGTAGAAGAATACACCTGCTTTCATTAGAAAAGGGTAGCTAGGGCTGGGGATATAGCCTAGTGGCAAGAGTGCCTGCCTCGGATACACGAGGCCCTAGGTTCGATTCCCCAGCACCACATATACAGAAAACGGCCAGAAGCGGCGCTGTGGCTCAAGTGGCGGAGTGCTAGCCTTGAGCGGGAAGAAGCCAGGGACAGTGCTCAGGCCCGGAGTCCAAGGCCCAGGACTGGCCAAAAAAAAAAAGAAAAGGGTAGCTAGAGATACATCTACATAGTTTAACAACATTAGCTAGAATCTGCTAAACTGAGATGGAGTTTGATTACTCTCAATAAGAACTACTCATTGGTAGATTTAGAGGTGGGACACAAGTATGCAGATTATTGTAGTAGTCTTATTAAGATGTACAGAACAGGTATCAGATACATGAACTGTCACAGAGGTGGCATCTGAGGATTTTTCTAAGACATCAGCCATTTGTCCCAGGTGGCTTCTAGGCATTCAAAAAGTATCTCATTCAGACTTCTGGGAAGACTGCGGAGGAGCAGCAAAGCCCTAGCTGAGCTCCCTCCGACATCACAGATTTCCCATCCCACAGAAACTTTTACCCCTAGAAAGATAGAAAAAGAAAGTTATAATAGTACAGGGATTCTGGCCAGGAAGGAAAAATTGACTTTGCTGGCCTGAAAACACAGATTTGAGCTCAGGGCAGCATCCGGCCACCACGCCAGTGCTGGCACCGGCACAGCGCCCTGCACTCCCTGCAGCTAAAGCACTCAATGGAGAATGGGGAGAAATCCTCCAGATGGCGGCGTACAAACAGATCGCAGGCTGAGCACGGATGGGCAGAAATTGCAGACAAAGCATGAGTACCCCCACGAAAGTCACTCTCACTCATGCCCACAGAGCAGCTCCTTCCCCCACCTCCAGAGCAAATTGCCATCTTTGACACTGGCATAGGGTCATACCAGACTGGAGCTAAAGCCCACCTGGGGAAAGCGAGGACAAAGCGGCCATCTTTGAGAAGAAAAAGAGGGACCAACCAGTGAGAGCCAGCTCCACCCAGGAGTATGACCTCTGCCCAGGCGGGGGGTGGGGGGGTGGGTAGGGGCTTGTCCTGGGCTCAGCTAGAGGTGGCCTGCCCGGACCGCTGGAATTCATCAATTAAAAGCAAAATCATTGAGCAGCTACCATACCAGCGGCACACAGGAGAACAAGTCCGAGACAGAGAACGGTCCCATTTAGAAGCCCAATTCCCAGCCTGAAACAGAGCTAAATTCCATACCCTGCTCTACCCAGGAGGCCGCCCCACCCAGGAGGGAGGAACCTTCCCCAGGCGAGCAACTCTCAGCTGGATAAACCAGACCAGAGGCACCCCGTCCTGCTGAGTCCACAGTCTATGCAAAGCCAGGCATTAAAGGCAGCAGCCCTACAGCAGACGGGAGGAGCCATGGTTCCCAAGACTGTTCACGTCCTCCCACCTACAGAGGACGTCCAAGTCTTATATGCAAGCTGTGGGAACCACAGAGCCCCAGGATTTCACTGAGAGGGGAAGAGGGTAAGAGCAGATCCAACCCTGCGAACTGAAAGCAAGTCAAACCAGCCAAGGGGCAGAATAGACTGCAGACCATCCCAAGGAAACCAGAGACTGTAGAAAGCCCACCCAAACAAGGAAGACTCCTTTTTATTTTTTTTTTCTTTCTCAAACATTTTTTAAGCTTTCTTTGTTTTTTATATTTTCATTTCTGAAATGTCATTGGTTTGTTTTTGTTTTCCATTTTTACCTGTTGGTTCTATCTAGTTCTTTTTTGTTTGTTTTTTGTTGTTTGTTTCTTCCTGATTTTTTTTTTTCCTCTTTTTTTTTTGGCCAGTCCTAGGCCGTGAACTCAGGGCCTGAGCACTGTCCCGGGCTTCTTTTTTGCTCAAGGCTAGCACTCTGCCACTTGAGCCACAGTGCCACTTCTGGCCATTTTCTGTATATGTGGTGCTGAGGAATCAAACCCAGGGCCTCATGTATATGAGGCAAGCACTCTTGCCACTAGGTCATATTCCCAGCCCCAGCCTCTTTATTTTTTTAAATAAAAATTTTTCTCTGTTATGTGCATCTGTCTTCCAGTATTTTCTCTTCATTTCTCTCTTTGCATTCTTTTTCTTTAAAAATTACTTTCCTATGAATAATACCTTCACTCTTTACTGCTAACTCTCCATAGTCTATCATTTTAACCTTGTTCTTTCTACTGATTCTACTCTCTTCCACATTCCCACGTCACTGAAACTAAACCAAAATCATCACCCCCGCCCAATACATTTTACTATACTCTCTTTACTACCTCTAACTTACCCTCCTGACTTACTTCCAGGACCTCCATATTCCATTGACTCCTGGTTACTGGATAGAGGGTATCCCTGCTTATTCCGAGTGAATCAAAGGGGTTTATAGAGAAAGCCAGTCCAAAAACAACTTAATATAAGAACAAGAATTGCTCATAGGGTTGTAACAGTAAATAAGTAACTACTGAATACAGGGCTCAGGATTGGTTGTTATATTGAAATTGTATTCTATAGGAACACCAAATATAATTTTATACACAGGTAAAAAAGGTATCCATATATAATTGTGAACTTCTAAAATTTACACAACAGTGCTTGGTAAGGTCTGCTTTGGGTCTTAAACGGTGCTCACAGGTGCTTGTAGATTGGCATTCTCAATCCAAATGGGCAGAAGAAACACAAGAAAGATGGCAAACAATGGAGTATTATCTCCCACTCAAAACAAGCAGGAAGCAGAGCAGCCAATCAAAGACATAGAAGAGAACCCTCAAAATGCTCTACAAAGTTTACTGATAAACATGATAAATGAAAAGTTTGAATCTCTTCAGTCAATTATTCTAGAGTGTGTGGAGGCAAAGCAAAAATTAATGGAGAATTTCATGGCCTCCACAAATAGAAAGATAAATGAACTTCAGGAGTCAAATGAAAAGATAACTACCCAGCTAAAAGATTTGAGAGACAGCACTCAAAACCAAATTAATGAAGATAATGAAGTAAAGAAGTCCGTGTAGGACCTAAGAGATAATTATAGCAAGGACATGGAAATCATCAGGAAAGATCAGTCTGAAGGAAAAGAGATTCAAAATCAAGTAGCTAGCCTACAGTCCCGATTAACTGAAGCAGAGGATCAAATCTCAGGAGCTGAAGATTCCCTAGAATCTATGGAGAAAGATCAAAAAGCAATACAAAACCAATCCAATCGACAAAACAGATCGCTCCAGGAGATTCAAGATACAATCAGAAAGCCCAATTTAAGGATAATAGGTGTTGAGGAAGACCTGGAGAAGGAAGCTAATGGAATAGGCAAACTATTTAACAGAATATTAGCCGAGAACTTCCCAAATATCCAGAAGGATAGGCCTATACAGATACAAGAAGCATTTAGAACCCCAAACTGACCAGACCAGAACAGGACATCCCACCGACACACTGTGATCAAAACAGGATCAATAGAATCCAAGGAAAGAATCCTTAAAACTGTTAGGAAGAAGAAAACAATCACATATAACAGAAAATCAATCAGAATTACCCCAGACTTCACAGCAGAAATCATGAAAGCAAGGAGAGCCTGGAACGAAGTATGCCAAACCCTAAATAAAAATAACTACCAAACAAGAATAGTGTACCCAGCTAAACTCTCATTCATAGCCGAAGGTCAAATAAAAGTCTTCCACAGTAAGGAAAAACTGAAACAATATATCTCTACCAAACCAGCTTTGCAAAAAATCCTCAAAGATACAGGGAAAATAATCAAGATCCCAATGCAGACAGAGAAATGAACCCTAAATAGTAAACCAGAATATCAGATCAACAAATGAGAAGACTCAGCCTTTAACAAGATAGGGATAATGAAAGGAAAAAATGATCAGCTCTCAATCCTAACTCTCAACATTAATGGACTTAATTCTCCAATCAAACGATGTAGGCTCATAAATTGGATCAAAAATCAAGATCCATCTTTCTGCTGCCTCCAAGAGACATATCTATCCAGCAAAAGTAAACATCTTCTAAAAGTGAAAGGCTAGAATAAAATCTATCAAGCAAATGGCCCCCATAAGCAGGCAGGTGTTACCATCCTAGTATCAGATAAAATTGACTTCAAATTAAAAACGGTAAGAAGAGACAAAGAGGGTTACTACATCCTAATAAAGGGATCTCTCCTACAGGAGGATTTAACCATCCTAAATATCTACATACCAAATATAAGAGCACCTAACTTCATCAAACAAACACTAAAGACTCTAAAAATACACATAGACCCAAACATATTGACAGTCAGGGACTTTAACACTCCACTATCACCTCTGGACCGATCAACACGTCAAAAACGGAATAAAGAAACCACAGAACTAAACAACTGCATAGACTAACTAGACTTAACCGACATCTACAGAATATTCCACCCTGCAACAACAGAATGCACATTCTTTTCGGCAGCACATGGAACATTCTTCAAAATAGATCACATCTTAGGGCACAAAGAAAATCTGTACAAATTCAGAAGTATCAATACCATTCCCTGCATTCTCTCAGACCACAATGGAATAAAAGTAGAGCTCAACTCAAAGAGCCACAGCAGAAAATCCTATAATTCATGGAGACTAAAAAACACACTGCTGAGAGAGACACGGGGTAAAAAAAAATAAAAAAAATAAAAAAAAATAAAAAAAAAAAAGAGAAATAACTACAAAAGCAATACTTGCAAAACTGTTTGGTGTAAGTGAACTGAACAACTGGGCGGGGGGGAGGGAAGGGGGGGAGGGAGGGGGACATGAGGGACAAGGCAACAAACAGTACAAGAAATGTATCCAACGCCCAACGTATGATACTGTAACCTCTCTGTACGTCAGTTTGAAAATAAAAATTTGAGAAAAAAAAAAAAAAAAAAAAAAAAAAAAACACACTGCTGAACCATCAGTGGGTCATTGAAGAAATTAAAACGGAAATTCAAATGTTTATGGAATTCAACCAAGATGAGGACACAAAGTACCAGCTCCTTTGGGACACAGCAAAGGCAGTACTCAGAGGAAAATTTATATCTCTGAGTGCATACATCAACAAACTGGAGAAACAGCAACTCAATAATTTAAAGAAGCACCTTAATTTCCTTGAAAGAGAACAACAAGCCAAACCCCAAGTCAATAGATGGAAGCAAATAATTAAAATCAAATCAAAATTAAATCAATTAGAGACAAAAAAGAACCATCAAAAGAATCAACAAAACAAAGAGCTGGTTCTTTGAAAAAATCAACAAGATAGACAGACCCCAAGCAAACCTGACCAAAAAAGGAAGGCAGCACACTCAAATAAACAAGACAAGAGATATCTTGTTACATTACCACATTACCACAGAAACAACCAAAATTCAGACCATAATAAGGGACTATTTTGCAAACCTTTATGCCAACAAATTCGAGAACTTGGAAGAAATGGATGATTTTCTAGAAAAAATTCATATCCCCAAACTCAACCATGAAGATTTAAACGTTCTAAACAGACCCATATCCAGTATTGAAATAGAAACGGCAATAAATGATCTCCCATCCAAGAAAAGCCCAGGTCCAGACGGATTCACAGTTCTGCAGAATTCTACAAGGCCTTCAAAACAGAACTCACACCAGTATTTCCCAAACTCTTCAATGAAATTAAAAGAAAATATTCACTACCAGACACTTTCTATGAAGCCAGTATAACCCTCATCCCAAAACCAGGCAGGGATTCATCACGGAAAGAGGACTATAGACTGATTTCCCTGATGAACATAGACTCAAAAATTCTCAACAAAATTCTGGCCAATAGACTTCAACAGGCCATCAAAAAAATCATACACCTTGATCAAACTGGATTCATCCCAGGGATGCAAAGTTGGTTCAATATACGCAAGTCAATTAATGTAATCCACCACATTAACTGGAGCAAGGTAAAGAACCACATGGTTATATCACTCAATGCAGAGAAAGTGTTTGATAAAATCCTGCACCCATTTTTGCTAAAAGCCCTAGAAAAACTGGGATTCCAGGGAACATTCCTGAATATAATCAAGGCAGTTTATGACAAACCAACAGCAAGCATAACTCTAAATGGTGAAAAACTAAAGCCATTCCCTTTAAAATCAGGAACAAGACAGGGATGTCCACTCTCTCCCCTTCTCTTCAACATAGTACTAGAATTCCTAGCAAGAGCAATTAGGCAACAAGAAAATATAAAGGGGATCCAAATAGGAAAAGATGTACTCAAACTTTCTCTTTGCAGATGACATAATCCTATACCTAAAGAACCCCATAGACTCTACCCAAGCTACTAGAGCTGATCCAAAACTTTGTCAAAGTTGCAGGATATAAAATAAACCCTCAAAATCAACGGCCTTTCTCTATGCTAAAGACCCAAAGACTGAGGCTGAAATCAGGAAAACAACTCCTTTTGCAATAGTCTCAAGAAACATGAAGTACCTAGGAATAACCTTAACCAAAGAAGTGAAATACCTCTACGATGAGAACTTTAAAAACATGAAAAATGAAATTAAGGCAGAATTAAGGAAATGGAAAAACCTCCCATGCTCCTGGATTGGGAGGATTAATATAATCAAAATGGCAATATTGCCAAAGGCTATCTACAAATTGAATGCAATACCCATTAATATACAACATCATTTTTTAATGAAATAGAGGAAGCAATCCAGAAATTCATATGGAACAATTAAAGACCTAGAATAGCAAAAACAATCCTAAGCAGAAAGAATGGTGCTGGAGGAATTACAATACCCAACTTCAAGCTGTATTATAAAGAAAGCTATAGTAATAAAAACAGCTTGGTATTGGCACCGGAACAGGCCTGAAGACCAATGGAACAGAATTGAAGACCCAGAAATGAACCCACAGAACTACGCCTACTTAATCTTTGATAAAGGAGCCAAAACAATAGTCTGGAAGAAAGATAGCCTCTTTAACAAATGGTGCTGGCAAAGCTGGTTCAACACATGCAACAAACTAAAACTAGATCCTTATATATCACCCTGCACCAAAATCAATTCCAAATGGATCAAAGACCTAGAAATCAAACAGACACCATGAAAACACTAATCAAAGGTGTAGGAGAAACACTTGGGCTCCTTGGCACAGGACAGAACTTTCTTAACAAAGACCGAGAAAGGCTACAAATCAAAGAAAGGTTAGACAAATGGGACTGCATCAAACGGCAGAGATTCTGCAGGGCAAAGGACATAGCTCGCAATATAAACAGATAACCCACAGATTGGGAGAATATCTTTACTGGAAATTCAACGGACAAAGGCCTCATATCTAAAATATATGCAGAACTAAAAAAATTGCCTTCCTCCAAAACAAAACCTGAAAGAACCAATAGCGCCCTCATCAAGTGGGCTAGAGACTTAAAAAGAGACTTCTTTGATGAGGAAAAGAGAATGCCCCAAGAGACATATGAAAAAGTGCTCTACATCACTGGCCATAAAAGAAATGCAAATCAAAACAACATTGAGATTCCATCTCACCCCAGTAAGAATGTCCTATATCAAGAAAACTAACAATTGAGGGGATATGGCCAAAAGGGAACCCTACTCCATTGTTGGTAGGAATGTAAACTGGTTCAGCCACTCTGGCATGCGGTATGGAGATTCCTCACAAGGCTAAACATAGAACTCTCCTATGACCCAGCAGCCCCACTTTTGGGTATCTACCCAAAAGACCACAAACATAATCACGCTAAAGCCACCAACACAACAGTGTTCATCGCAGCACAATTTGTCATAGCTAGAATCTGGAACCAACCCAGATGCCCCTCAGTAGAAGAATGGATCAGGAAAATGTGGTACATATACACAATGGAATTTTATGCATCTGTCAGAAAGAATGATATTGCCCCATTTGTAAGGAAATGGAAGGACCTGGAAAAAGTTATACTAAGTGAAGTGAGCCAGACCCAAAGAAACATGGACTCTATGGTCTCACTTATAGGGAATAATTAGCACAGGTTTAGGCAAGTCACAGCAGAGGACCACAGGAGCCCAATAGCTATACCCTTATGAACACATAAGATAATGCTAAGTGAAATGAACTCCATGTTATGGAAACGATTGTTGTATCACAGTTGTAACTACTTTCAATGTGTCATATGTAATTGTAGCTTCTATTATTGATGATCTTCTTGTATCACCTTCCTGTGGTTGTACCTACACTTTTTCTGTACCTTATCTGAGTATATTGGAAACTGGATATACTGGTATTAGAACTATGAAATTGGAAGCAAATACCAAAATCGAGAGACACAGGGTAAAAAAAAAGACAACAACTACAAAAGCAATACTTACAAAACTGTTTGGTGTAAATGAACTGAACAACTCATGGGGGGCGGTGGGAAAGAGAAAGGGGAGAGGGAAGGGGGGAATGAGGGATGAGGTAACAAACAGTACAAGAAATGTATCCAATGCCTAATGTATGAAACTATAATGTCTCTGTAATTCAGTTTGATAATAAAAAATAAATAAAGTATCTCATTCAAATGAAATGTACTGTAGGTATAAAATACTCCTGGAATCTCAAAGACATAATGCAACCATGCATAGTACACCTCTTTAGAATTTTTCATATCAATTACCTTTTTAAATGGTAATATTCATGTTATACATACTAAAGCCAAATCAACTAGTAACATTCTTTTACATATTATTTACAATAGCCAAGATATGGAATCAGCCCAGATGTCCCTCACTAGATGAATGGATCAAGAAAATGTGGTTGATATATACAATAGAATTCTATTCACCCATCAGAAAGAATAATATTGTACCATTTGTAAGGAAATAGAAGGACTTGGAAACATTATATTAAATGAAGTAAGCCAGACCCAGAAGAACACAGGTTGCATGGTTTCCCTCATTTGTGGTTGCTATAAATCTATAAGTAAACACACTGAGTGGTAAGCAAGTTCTTACAAATGAATTAACTGAAGTGTAATAGACTCTATGAAGGGTGCAAATAGTGTAATTATTTAAAAAGACTAAGTCAAAGCCCAGCAAATAAGTATCAGGAATTGGGTGCTTGCATGTGGATAGGGTGGGGTCAAGGGGAGACAGAAGAATGAAGAAGGAAGCAGGCAAAATGCAGGCAAGAATTTATTGCATGTACCACAGAACTGAGAAATGTAAGGGAAGGGGTGGGTTGAAGAGAGGTGAAAATGTTGAAGTGATGATGACATAGATCAAGATGCATTGTGCATATCAACTGCTTTCTTAAAAGGCAAAAAATCTAAATACATAACCTAAAATTAAGATAAATAAGGGAAGGGGTGGCCTAGGAAGGTTGGGTGAGAATGTTGAAAGGGACAGTGCTGATCAAGATATACTATAGTCATGAACTATTTTGGTGAATGTGCCTGTAAGTCTATGAGTAAACACACTGGGTGGTATGCTAGTGGTTACAAATGAATTCACTGAGAAGCTAGAACTACAGGCATGAGCCACCAACTCCCCACAATCACCTCTATTTTATTCACATAGCTATTACAAAGTTTAAAGTTAAATATGTGGCTCGTGACCTATTTCTCTTGAACAATTTCTATTTAGAAGTTTTAGCAATTAACTCTAGGATTGATGCAGAAGGAAAATAAATTCTAGATTTTGGAACCAAAATGCTAGGTAATAGATTGCACTTGAAAAGCGATGAGGGAATTAAATGAAGAAAATCACTTAAGTTGTAACTATGTTGAAATTGAGGCAAGCAGGATCTAGCAGTCCTATCTGTATTTCAACAGGGCTCAGCTGGAGCATAGGAATGGACAGTGAGTCTGGTGGGATAGAGAAGAGGTCCAGATAAATATTCTCAGAGAAGTTCTTTGCCCTAAATGTCGATTGAACCACATGCCATGCTTTTTTTTTTTTTTTTTTTTTTTTTTTTTGCTTTAGATATGTTTCAGATAAGGTCTTGAACTTTTGCTAGGGGCTGGCTTGGATCAAGAGCCCCTCCTATTTGGATTTGGCCTCCTATAGAACTGGGATGACAGGCATGTACCACCAGTCAGTTGTTTGCTGAGGTGAAGTCTCAGTACCTATTTGCTTAGGCTGGCCTCTAACTGTGATCCTTCCTCCTCCTGACTCTCAAGTAGCTGAAATTACAGCTGTAATGATGCCCAGCAACATTAAGTAAGTTCATATTTGGAAGCCTATATTCTCAAATTTCTGAGAGCTTTCTATGAGAATATCCATATTTTTAGTTGTGTAGAAAAAGTAGCCAGAAAAATCAGGTTCTCTCAACCTTGATTGGAACAGTAAACACTGGAGATGGGTAGAATAAACATCACTGTGAACTAACTCCTCCCATAGATTCTGTAGATACTATATAAAAGTTGCTGGAATAATATGGAACAAAGCAATAGAGCACAGAGGCTAGACAGGCACTTCATTATCTTATAACTTTTTTCCCCTTCCTCTTAAGACCATGGGATGGATGCTTTGTGAGCCCCTACATGATAATAACTGAAGCAAAAATTTCTCATAGTTATAAAGCAAGAGAGTGACTTTAATGTATAAATAAGTTGCAAGAGTCATCTCCCCTTAAAAGAACTGTGTACAGCTGTAAGAGTATACAGCTTTTTCTGGGTACTCTGGGCCAATTTTGCTACATAAATCCAACTCACGGATCTTGGGCCATGAACCAATCTAAGAGCCATACATACAGCAAGCTCTTTTTTTTTTTTTTTTTGGGCCAGTCCTGGGCCTTGGACTCAGGGCCTGAGCACTGTCCCTGGCTTCTTCCCGCTCAAGGCTAGCACTCTGCCACTTGAGCCACAGCACCGCTTCTGGCCGTTTTCTGTATATGTGGTGCTGGGGAATCGAACCTAGGGCCTCGTGTATCCGAGGCAGGCACTCTTGCCACTAGGCTATATCCCCAGCCCAAGCTCTTATAACTAGTTGGGCATTCAAGTATGAGGGCATATTGCCAACCCTAAGCAGAACCATGAAAACATTTGATTATGCTTCTGTTGTCCACAAGGCCAACATAATCCAGACTCCTCAATCGAAAGTGAAACTCCAGTCACAGGCAAGGAGTTGCTGTTGATCAACAAAAAATTATCATAGTAGCAAGAAATTAAATTTTATTGCTGTATGCTGGGGATTTTCACGACACTAAAATATAATAAGCTATTTTTCAATTAATTTTGCAATAAAAATAAAAGAGAAAGCTGATGTATATAGTTATAGTCTATGGTGAAAAGATTTGTTTACTGGGTGGAAGGCCTGGGTATGTTGAGAAGGAATATGAGAAGGCTGAAAATTCTAATTATAAAGGAATGGCAGATTGCTGGGTACTGCAAACCATGGAAGAGTCAAGGACATGAGCAAAGGCTGATTCTCAGGCTCTGACAGAAATAAAAAGTCATGTAGGGAGCTAACTGGTGAAAACCCTGTTGGAGGAAGGAAATTTGAAGCAGGAGAATAAGGAACCTGTCTTTTTGAGGAGGTGAGAAGTGTGGATAGATGCTGATAATAAAATGTGGACATAAGAGAAAGAAGAGCACTCAAGAGAGCAAGACTGTTGCTGAAGTGCCACATGAGAGTTTTTGTGCATGCTGCTTATCTCTGATGATCAATCAGGAAAACACAGACATAGGTATCTGCTAAGTATCATACATGCAATTAATACTGTTGTATCGTTTCATAATGAAAATGGAAAGCTATTTTGCCTTCTTACTAGCTCAAATCTAAATAAAATCTAACTAGCCTTATAAGTATGTTCTTTATCCATATCTTCAGGAAGATGAGTACTATGTACTATAATATATAGAAAAACATTTTTCTCATTAATTAACATTAATTTGGCTTAAATCATCAAAAATAAAAATAAGCAAGATGCATTACATTTTCTAGGTAGGCTTAAGCCTTTGAATTTTCACAAATTAAATGCTAAGATACTCTAAGTAGGCAAATAATTTGGAAATGGGAGTAGTTCAAACTAAATTTGAGCACAAATTTTAATCAGTATATTATGAAGTGTGTTAAATGAGTTTGCTCAACTGAACTACTCAAATGTTTAGTCTCAGACTCACTTAAGATTGAATTAAACTACTAAAAACTATGTTTTCATGCAAAGTATTCTTCTAGTATGGATATATAATTCTAGTAACATGATATAATGTGTGTTAAATGAATAACAGAAAAAATTGATGCCATAATCACCCTGGTAAAAAGAGGTTCTAAGCCATTTGGAGCAGTGGTTGGACGAAATCTCCTTTTTCTCCAAGTTTCAGATCTGTTTTCCCTTGGGATCTTGCCATTTAGGGGAGGAGATGGAGGAGGAATCGATCTCAGGTAATTCTCAATGTACGGAAGCTGATAAGGATAAATTCTCTGTGATAAGTCCATGGAGTTCCTGAACTTCAGCACTGACTTCTTGCCCTGTAATCACATTTCATGAAGTAAGCACCAATGAAACAAACCAAATTATTTATTTTGTTAGTATAGATGATAATGTTACATTTTGTACTATATTTTAAATTCTTTTTTCTTACATTTTTCGTTTTTACTGTAAAGTGCTACCTGGAGATTATAGATTCAAATGAAAATAAGTGAACATAACAACAAAAATAAAATCAATAAGTCTAGAGGTTTGGGAGTTTTGAGAGTTTTTAACTGACTAGATGTTAGACCACTGCTTGCCTTGTTTGGAAGTAGCTGGGAAATTTTAACAATTACTCTGTTATTTAACTTACTTTTGTAGCCCAAATCACCCTTGCCAACTTCCATGGCATACCACATATTCCTGTATTTTTAAAATCTACTTTAATATATTATTACATTTTAAAATAATATTTTCTTAGCTAAGTTTCTTTCAGTTGTTCACCATTGTAAATATGATGGCACAAAATATTCTTGAATTTATTTCTTTGTAAATTCATATTTCTTTGAAATACTTTCATATGTTAAAATGTTTGAGTATATTTATTTAAAATGGTGATTATTTTCAGTAATGACTTTATACGTAATTGAATCAATCGAATTTCTTCTTACCAACTCTGTATAAGAAATTGTCATTCTGAGAATATTCATTTTTAACAAAGTGGTTATTTGTACTTAGTTGTATCTCAGTGAATCTGCTTTTGATCAAATGTACTTTTGTCCTAAGTAAATACCTCCACTCAAGCTACTACACTATTTGAAATGTATTGTAACTGTTCCACCTTGAAATATTTATGATATGCATATCCTTTAATCTTTAAAAAAGTAATAATTTGTTAGGTGATCACTACATACATACTTCTACATTCAGTCTCTAAATCTTCACTACAAATGCATTATCAGATTTTTATCTTCTTAAATTATGGGTGGTTTTTTTTTTGTACTTCAGTTCAATGTATCAGTCAATGAGTACAATGTGTCTTGACCAATTTCATTTCTTCCATTTTTTTCTTCCCCATGATATTTTATCTTAAAATATTTTTGCTATCAATGCTTCTAAAAAGAAAAAAAGTTCCCACAGTATATTTTGCTTAAGTATACTATAAATTCCAATAAGTTACTTGCTTCCCTTGATAATCGGTATAGCACCAATTCTTTTACTGGTGTCTGGCCCATAGTAAGTGCCCAGTAAATAATTACTTACTAAATAAAAAGTGAATTTTACTGAGTTGATATTAACATGCAATTGATTTCAATATTGCCAACATGTACACTACCATGAAGTGGTTCAATAATAAACCCTCTCCTCCAGACTAGGAAATGATAGTTTTAATTGGTTAATCTTTCCAGTAACTCAGAGTACACCTGGAAAAGCACCTAAAAGGAAAAATAAAATCACTCCCAGTCTGAAGAATTTAAATATTATCTGATTGCTAGTCATTATCTATCTAATAAGAAAATATAATAAAATACACTTCACAATTATAGAGCCTAGAAATGAGTATAATCACCTCTGCAAACACTCATCGGAGTACAAACTAGGAGACAGAAAATCCTCCCCATTGAAGTTTGAATATTCTCAGTCCTAATGGCTAAGTTGTCCCTGGAGAACACAAGAGGGTTTTATCCAAAGACTGAGTTTTCTGGTACTGTTGGTAAGCCCATTCCTAACATGAGTTGGTTCACTGGTCCATCTTAGCCTGATCTCACTAGCATTCCATTGTAGTATTCCCACCACCACACACACAACCATTCTGATTCCATGGGCACTAGGCAACCTCATCATTGTGATCTGACTCCCCATGTCACTTTACCCACCAGGCTTCCCATTTAGTTTTATCCACACATTTTCTATGTCTCTTAGTGATATCTCTTAGTGAATTAATAACTCCTGGTTAGAATAAGTTTTCTATTTGGTTTGAAAAAAAAAATAACCTTTGTTATAAGTCATTTTAGTTAGACTAAGATAATCTCCCAAGACCCATCATTCCTAGATACTGAAATGGGAGATCTGGGAGCCTTCAGTTGGAGACTTAGGTCTTATGAAGCACCAAACAAATTGACTTATGATCTAACACATTCCTATGTAGCTCTAAGCAATCTTCTGGATATAAAGAACCACCACTTTCAATGGATTTTGCCTGGTTTCGGAGAAGCTACTATTAAAATGAGGTTTGTAAAATTGCTTACAAACAAAAATATATTAAGTGGGATAGATTATATTTTTTTAGATTTATATTTATACTTACACTGTTAAATAATTCATCTGAATTAGTGCCTTAGTGTTAATGTTATTAAGCATGTAAACTGTCTTAATTCCACACATGTTCTTTCCTACTATGGAACAGAATATCATTCGCCCTATTCAACCCAATGACAATTATAGTTCTGACACAGGTTCTTTTCTTTTTTTTTTTTTTTTGCCCAGTCCTGGGGCTTGGACTCAGGACCTGAGCACTGTCCCTGGCTTCTTTTTGCTCAAGGCTAGCACTCTGCCATTTGAGCCACAGCGCCACTTCTGGCCATTTTCTGTATATGTGGTGCTGGGGAATTGAACCCAGGGCCTCATGTATATGAGACAAGCACTCTTGCCACTAGGCCATATCCCCAGCCCCACAGGTTCTTTCTTAAGCTGGCAAATGTTTCTTGTTCACATTATAAACTCAAACAATACCCACTGTAGTTAAAGAATGTCCTAATTATTCCTCCCTGCTAAAGTAATTCACATTTCATAGCTATCATACCTTCTTCCTGTCCTCTATTTAAATGAGTGAAAACTACCTGGGACATAACCATGAAAAGGAAGCAGAGTCATGCTCTTGGATGTGATTAACTCAGCAGTTTTGTTTTTTTTTTTAAAGATGGACATTCTTTTCAACCTTGTAAGAGTCAAGCTTGAAGCAATTTCATACACTGATGGGAAAGTAAGTTGGCATCCAAATGCAAACCTATTCTTAGAAAGTTCCATTTTCTAGGTCTCATGCATTTAAAATCTGGACGGAGTCAACAGTGGGTCATTTGTGATAAAAGTCATGTCTGGCTCTGAAATGTCTTCCTTTTGTTTTGCAGTCAGCCTTTTCAATTAATGACAATGCATAATACATAATTATGCATCTATTGCTTATACATTTTACTCTGTAACAACAGAAATGATAGGCTTGCCAATGAGAATGAGTTAATCAGTACACAGTAAGTACTTTAAAATGCACAATATAGATGACAGATTAATTAAATATAAAATCTTGAAAACTGGTAACTCAATACTCTTGATCAAGAATATTAAAGACATTTCTTGAAGAAAATAACATTTACCCCAATGGGAAACTGAACTTCATTTTCCAGTAAAGAGGTTTTTGATCTGGACCTCAGGGTTCTCTTTGAAACCGTTCTAACAGCACGGTTACTGGGAAGAGGCTGCAATCTAATCGGAGGCTGCATATTTCCTGGGGCTGTATATGGCCGAGGGGCTGTCTAGACAATTAAAGAAAAAATTCCATTTAAATTAGTATCTTGACATGTTTCCAGAACCAATTAATAACCTAACAAATTGCCTAGAGTAATTAATGGTGCCTTTTTACTGAACAGATTAAACTTTAATTATGTCCTTCCATTATACATACCCTTATGACCTAAAGTATTTGTTAAAACATATGGTGTTGAAATCCTCTACATAACTAAATGCCACCGTTACAGAGTATTCTAGACAAAGGAGATGTCCTCTGTTACATTCCTGCATTTTTGCACATATTGTAAACTCAGTGACAATACTTAATTTATGCTGTACATAGAAAGGCTTTGCACAATTAAATGTTAGGTTGAATAATGCCCCTAATTTTAGAAATCTTAAAGGATATTATTGGAGTCCGTTCACTTGTGATTCAATGTTTTCAATATAAATTGCACTATGAATCTTCTAAGCCTTAAGGTCAGTGCTGAAGAAAAAGCAGACAATAGGAAAGTCAGACGCTTAACTGTAATATATTATCATTACTTTAACTGCTTCCTTGAGATATTAAGAAAATGAAAATGAAAGATTGTAACTAGTAACTTTGTAGATCACAAATGAGTTTTCCAAGCTCTGCATTTTCCTGCTGGGTCTTGTGTCTACCTTCTCTGTCTTGCTCTAGGTTCTTGGGAGTCTTTCCTTTACGAACTTATCAGCCAACTTCCAGTCAGAGTCTACCAAGGAATGACATTGGCAGAAGATGGTGGGACAAGAAAAATATGTAATTGGACTCTTTACTTTCCTGGGACTGTCCCTGCAGGTTTGCCATGGGACAGAATTGTCTTTCAACCTTTTTCCTTTGTTTTTCTCTCCCACTGACTGGTTCTGGAACCTCTCCCCCTCCCCTCCCTCCCCCTCCCCCTCCCTCCCCTCCCCCTCTCCCTCACAGTCTAAAGACTATGGTTTTTCTTTGTGCTGACCCCAGCATGCTTAACATCCTTAGTTGGTTTGCCTTCACCAGGCCTGCATCTTTGTAAATAGTTCCTTTATTAAACACTTCCTAATTACTCTATTTGTGTGAGCCATCTGTTTCCTGCTGAGCCCCCAACTGAGACACTTTCCAATCAAGAATGTACTGCTGTGAATACCAAAAGTGCCAGCATGGAGCATTAGAAGTGCCTTTTGGGGCATGAGCAGAATATTGTAAGTTTAGTACACAGATTAGCAATGTGTCAAAAGGGGGAACAAAATTAAGCCTTTGACCCCATTGTCCTATTACAATAAGTACTAGAAAAACTCTCAAGAATAAGGCATGCATATTTGGTGAGGAGGTAGGAGGATGGTACATAAATCATTCATTAATACAGCTTCGTGCATTGACTCTGAAGAATAATAAATATTAAAAAAACAAAACAGTAAGGCAGCTCCTACTACCAAATAGTCTTAATACTGTCTTGACAAGCAGGCTAAACATTGCTTGCATTTGTTAACATTTATTGATTCACACTATTAGCTCAGTAACAAGATAAAAAATAGGTTTTAACATCTAATGATGACACAAAACAGTGAATGTCCAGTGACCTTCCCTCCAAAATATTGCCAGGTAACAATAACAACAAAATACCTAAACGGAGACCATACAACTGAAGTTCTTTGAATATTAAAACTGAGACAATGAGACTAATAGGAATTAAAGTTTCAAAGAAAGTTAGATGTTGTTATACAAACTGTGAAGCAAGAGAAGAAAATGTCTAAGCAGAGAAAAAAATGGTAAATTTAAACATCTAAGTAAGAAAAGCAGTTGTGAGCAAGATGTCAGAAGAGTATCAAACACAATATTCTCCAATACCTGTTTTTCTTTCTTAAAAAGGAGGTACAGTTTTGTCTGGGAACATAGCTGTGAGAAATAAGGATTTCCCAAAAACCCTTGTAACGCTGTGAAGGTTTATGCTTGTGGCTGTCTAAAAAAATGTGATCCAACATGACATATATATCTTCCAGAGCATTCCCTTAGAAGTGTGTCCTTACTTTCCCTGCTGCCCCACATGGTGATACACAGTCTAAGTGGATGAAGTCAACACACCAAGTTTGGCAGATGAGTAACACAAAAGGAACCTGGGCATTTGATGACTTCATAGAGTGGAAATGTCATGCCAGTGCCACCCAGGTCTGGGTGGGCTGAGGAGGGGCACCTTATGTTTAAGCCATTGCTATTTAGTGTTTCTACAAGAAAACTTGTACGGTGAGAATTAATTAGAGTAGCATATGATTCAAAGAACTATGTGAAAAGCCTACATGAGCCCCAGAAGGTCTTCAACTCTATACAAAAAAAATTTAAGTAATCAGATGATTCAAAAGACTTATTTGTAACACTGTAAAATAAATATGCCCATTCTGTAAGGCTCCCTTGTCATTCCAATGGAACAGGAAAACATGAAAAATCTAACGTAAAGATTCAAGAAATCAGGTTACAGCAAACTAGAACATGATCTATTGGCTGTTTTGCTCTGAATTTTATTTCAATGCATTTGCATATAAATATTCAGTTAGATGAATGTGGCAGTCAAATGTTTAACTGATTACATTTATCTCTAAAAACAAATCTGTGCCATTAACTAACAGCTGTGAGCTACAAACAGTTGTAGTTCACACCAGAAGCTACCTTATATTTGCTATATTTTAAATTGTAATATATTTTCTTGGAATAAATATGGCACTGTAGTTTAGCAATCTCTAAACTGCACCCAGAATGTAAGTTGAAACTGACTACCTGGTGATTACTCAGCTTTACTGAGCATTTCTAATTCTTAGAAGATCTCAGGGAATGAATTGCCCAAGAATAACATGGAATTAGGTGAAATGGTGCTCCACGGTTTTAATGATATGGTACAGATAAATGCTGCACCTCAAGTCAGATGCAATCAGTGGCCAAATGCACTAGCATTGGATTAGATGCTTTCTGTATTGATTCAAGCAGTATCTTAAAAGATATCAGTGGTCATTATCCAATATTAAGATATCTTTGTTTCAGTGGACCACAATAGGTATCTCTTAGATGCAAGAGCCCAATAGGGGAGTACCAACTAAGAATCCTGGCTTACCAGAGGGAAAGACATTTAAAGTGCTGGTGTTGATGTTTTCTGTAATTTTTAAATTACTTTCTCACTCCTGCCACATTAAGGTCTCCTGGATGTATCATAAACTATGTATTGAGTATGGTCAGCTGGAAAATTGAAAAGAAAACTTTTAAAGGGGTTTTTCCTCTCTAAAGCAGGTGAGAAGACAGAAACAGAACTCAATTGTTTCTTTTATTTCACTGGGGTTATGCTTTTGAGAGGCTAGTGAGTTGTCTTCCAATGAAATATTTTTTATACATATATCAAAACTAGGAAGAGGATAAGTAAGAACAAAGGAAGGTGGCTAAGCTTGAATCCCTCGAGCTGCTCATCAGGAAACTTGAAAACATATTTACATTTTGAAAAATGTCAAAGTTAACACACTATACTAATTCAACAATCTGTAAAAGCATTGTAATTTCTCTACAAACATTGTGAACTCAAAAAGTGGTTTCCTCATACTAACAAGGAAATATATTAGGTTAAATACAGGAAGAATAAAGATGCAATCAAGCAATTCTGTTACAACACAAACTGTCAGCTTCTCGCAAATATTTTGCAATTTTACCCATACTTGTATTATTTCAAGGTACTTTCCTTCAAGCAAGGTGCCTTGTTTCATTTATAACTTGCAGGTAGTAAATGAATCAAACTTGAATAAAATATCATTGTGCAATTTCTCTGGATGGAATTTTACTATTATTATTATTATTATTATTGCCAGTCCTGGGGCTTGGACTTGGGGCCTGAGCACTGTCACTTGCTTCTTTTTGCTCAAGACTAGCACTCTACCACTTGAGCCACAGAGCCACTTCCGGCTTTTTTACTTATATGGTGCTGAGGAATCAAACCCAGGGCTTCATGCATGCTAGGCAAGCACTCTACCACTAAGCCACATTCCCAGCCCTACACTTCATTATGTTTATCTTAAAGTATGTGCTCACATTTTTTATTAAAGAAGCCCAAATATTCATATCTGTCTAACATATATTATGGCAGATAAGGTGTTCTTAGATGGAACACTAAGAACAAAAACCAAGATGTCAGGAAATACAGACCTTGCGTGACATAACTAGTCATTCCATATTGCTACATGTTAGAGTGATAAGGGTTAGATAAAAAGAAAATATTAGGGGCTGGGGATATAGCCTAGTGGCAAGAGTGCCTGCCTCGGTATACCCGAGGCCCTAGGTTCGATTCCCCAGCACCACATATACAGAAAACGGCCAGAAGCGGCGCTGTGGCTCAAGTGGCAGAGTGCTAGCCTTGAGTGGGAAGAAGCCAGGGACAGTGCTCAGGCCCTGAGTCCAAGGCCCAGGACTGGCCAAAAAAAAAAAAAAAAAAAAAAAAAAAGAAAATATTAGGAAAATTAACATAGTCATGTAGTGTAGAATCTTAAATGTCAAGTAAAAAGATGTTGGTCTTTTCTGTAGGTAGTAGAGAGCCAGGGAAGGTATTTGGTCAGGTGGGTAATGATTAAGTATCCTACATTTCAAGAAAATCTAGTGTTAACAAACAAAATAGATTTGGCAGGAGTTTGGTTGGAGTTGAGACATTCATAAGACAGAGTTGAGCATATATGACTGACTTTTGCCTATTATTTTTAAAACAAAGTTTTCCTTAGTAGGACTTGGAGGGTTAGAAGACATGATCCTAAAGAACATTCTTTCTGAAATACACCATAAATTACCTATCTGGGAGAGACTGTTTAGTATAACTCACCGGTGTGAGTGGACTGGAATATCTTTCATCAATCAGAATACTATGGCCACGACTTGTCTTTGGGCCAGTTGGAGGATGGGGAGACAGGACTGGCATGTTGTTTTCAACAAATTTTCTTGTGTGCTCTCCCTGGAATAAGAAAGATATACATAGTTGATAAGCTAAATTAGTGTTGGATATAAGCTCATGCTTAATTATGAAACCAAAGTCCTTTCTCCTTTTCTAAAAATGAGACTTCTGATACTTCTCATGGTAAAACAAAAAGTTCCCACAGTCCTAATTTGGAGTTGGGTGCAGAGGTGAAAGGCAACAAATGGAATCATGTCCAACAATATAAAAGTAGTTTGCACTCTGTTTCTGTGATAACCTTTATTGATCTGCTTTAAGAGAACCACTGTAAAGAGCTCAATATTTTTCATTACTCGATCAGTAAAGGCTTCCAGAAAATAATAAATTTCCATCTTGGAAAATAATTCAATATTTCTATTAACCAAAACAGGCCATATCATATTGTTTTAAATTACTTGTAAGTAGTTGAATTACTGTTAAGTCTTGAAAAAAAAGAGAGGGGGTCAACTCAACATATCAATTCATGAGTATAGTACATCTTGATAAGTGCCACCTCTTTCATAGGTCACGTACTAAATAAATAAAGGGGACCTAAAATATGTCTTTATCAATTGTAAGTAGGAAATGAACTTTTGAGGAGGAAAAACCATGTGGGGAGGAACTGGAATCTCTAAAGGGAGTCTCTGCCAATGTAACCACTGCTTATGCACTAGGCATCCCCGGCCTGGCAATCCCAACAGGAGTGAGTGTAGCACAGCCCACAGGCCACAATGCCTCAGGCAGAGCTAGTCATTATTTCCAGTAACCATTTTTCTCCATCATCATTTCAGCAGATGAGTTAGGAAAGGCATAGGATGATACCAGCAATACTGAATTAATCACAAATCTCTAAACTCCTTCTGACATTAAAAACCTGGTCTTTCATCATTTAACAACACTTTTGTAACAAGATTCTGTTCTGATCCTGATTACATAGAGTTGAGTCTATCAAGCCAGAGAGAGAAATTACAGCCAATACATAGTAAGTTCCCTTTCAGAAGCTTTACAAATACACATCTGTTTTTTGAAACATATTTTAGGCCCCACAGTTGTAAGACTAAACAGAAAATTTTAAAAAACATGGGATTTTGTATCCCCTCTGTAATTCACTTTGACAATAATGGAAGAAAAAGAAGAAAAAAAAAAGAAACAGAATAAAACTGCCAACCTTAACTGCAATCTTTCAGACATACCTAATTGAACTCTCATCTAGATTCAAATTTATGTATTTTGTAAGTTCACTGAAGAGAAGGGATCTCAAAGACAAAGACAGAAAATAAGCAAGGAATTTCTAACTGCCTAGCACAAAATGACTTAAATCTTATTGTTTTCTTTTGCTAAAGAAGATCTTTGCTACCATAATTTCCAAGGGTGACATTCACATGAAAATGTGCCATTGTATAGTTCTTAAGATGCCCAATTTTTCTTCTGGCTGGGAACATTATCATCTATTTTTATTTTCTTAAGACAGATGATAATCCTTTGGCCTCTCACACAAGAAAATACAAAAGCAAAATTACACATTTGAAAAGGATATTTTCAAGTTTTTCTTTGAAATTTTTGTGCCTTGTTAAAATTTATTTCACAGAAATGTTCTTATTTTGTCATGATTGTCAGTAACAATGACAAGATTCAAGCTTAGTAGAACCACTATTTGACCTCATCTATGTACTATCCCAAAACAAAGTCAATCAGGGAACTTCACTCAGCACACTACTGGCTCTTGTAATCATAAAATAACCTTTTGAAGTAAAATAAAGTTTGTAGTACCTTACCTTAAATTGCTGAATTCGCTCCTTCCTAGCTAAAGCCTCTAGTTTCCTTTTTATCTCAAGCTGATGATAACGCTGGGCATACAGGAAAGAATGGAAGTGAAAATTGTGTTAGTTATAGCAGAGAATTTTTTAGAGGAAAGGTATTCCGATAGCTAACTGTCTTCTCAATTACCCCTTTTGTCATTGAGATGGAGAAGAATCACCTGCATAAGTGTGCAGGTGGGAATAGAAATTGATACCGCTCTTTGGGAAGCCAATTATAAGCACATCTTAAGCAGTTAAGAGTATCCATTGCTTTTAACCAGTAAATTACACTCCTAAAGCTAAGAGGAAAATTGAACAATGATTTCAAAGTGTTTTCAGCACAAAGATGCTACCTTAAAAAAAATCTTTTTCTTCCTCATCAAAGAAAAAAACGGAAGCTGCAATATAAACATTGAAGAGAATGGTTAGATTTTTTTTTTTTTTGGCACATCTATGTGATGGGACAGAATTCAGAAAGATTTGTTTTCTAAAGTATGGTAAATGCACATGATGTAAGAAAAAGCAAGATATAGAGGAGCATAGAAATACAACTTCATAGATCAAGGCCCTATCCAGCACCTAACCCTGTACATCACTAATTCAACAACTCTCATTGACCAGCAGTTCCATTTCACAAGTGAAGAAATTGAGGCCAGTAATGTATCTAATGAGGTATGGAACTGTAAATTGAACCTTGATCCAATAACATTAACTTTCTGGGTTTTGTTTTTGTTTCTCACACTAAACCATGACCTTCTAGAATGCAACATGGTATATATGCATGCACAAATGTGTGTGTGAGTGTGTGTGTGTGTGTATGTGTGTGATGAATCCAGGGCCTCACACATATCATACTTTTACTAACGCAGAAACACTAATAGAAGAAACAATAAAAAAATATGTTAATAGTAGTTATGTTTCAGATTAGGACCTGTATATATTTTTCCTTTAAAGTGCTATCTTGTATTTTCCAAAACTTGTATATTACACTAATATTATAACCACATGAAGGTGGTCTACTTACAATTCAATTTGATATCATTTATATGTACTTGAGAATGTTTTAATTATTGGCACTATGGGGAAGGCAAAACAGTGTCTGTGTTCTGGACCCCTGGCCCTGCATGCTCAATCATTTCCTATCTGAGTATCATTAATCCTCTTCTTGACACTTCTTTTACTCTCCCTTTTTACTCTGATCTTTCACCCACTTATCACCAAACTTCATTACATTCTCTATCAACCACATTCCATCTTCCACTTATTCCCAACTCTCTGCAGTCAGCCCCTCCTCTTCACCACCAAAGGAACTACTTCCCCACGGCCACCAGCCTACCGGATCTAATGTAATTTCCTTTTCTCTCAGTATTCATCTCACTTAACCATCTTTATAGTCACCCTCTCCACCTCCGGCTTCCAGGACACCAAGCTACCGGCATGCATTTCACAACTTGTTCTTTTTGACCCTTGTTGCTATTCCTCCTGTGCTTCCATAGCCAGATATCCAGGCTGGAAATCTCAGGGTTGCTCCAGCCCCTTCCTTTCCCTATCTCCTCTCTATTCAGCTACTTTAAAGCTTTCTCCATCTTTGATATCTCTATAGACAGCTGCATCTCCACAGCATCATCACTACTGCTATTAGCCCACACCCTTTGGCAACAGCTTCCTAATTGACCTCCCACCTCCAATCTTTTCCAGCTCATTAATCCATCTTCCACATTTTTAGTAACATCATCTTTCTCAAACAGCTCTGCTCATTTATTTCACTCCCCTGCTGAAAAACATTTCATCGCCTCATCACCTACTCTCCAAATCAAATTGGGGCTTTAAGGTTCTCCAGAAGCCAGGGACCCAACTTTGAGCTAGTCCTTCCAACCCACCCATGGTGGCCACAGAGAGCTTTCCTTTACATTCAATGTCCTTTAATGCCATTGTATTCACATTTGGGCAGGTGATTGCCCCAATTAACGTTAGTTATGTGAATAAATGCATGAATATTAATGTAGCAATGTCAGTAATATGATGTATTGGAATAAATTGAATGAAAGACAAGTATGAGAGAAATATGGTTCTAGTATATTAATTTATTGTATAGATTGAGTCACCATTATCAAAAATAATTGAGACTAGAAGTATATCAGATTTCAATTTGGAATATTTACATAAATTTTCCCCATTAAAAATCTCTAATCTGAAGTCAGAAACTTTTGAGCATCAACATAATGAATTTGGTACATTTCAGATTTGTGATCACTAGGTATACTCAACCTATACATCATAATTATTATAAATTCTATTACTATATGGTATATATTACCATTAATCAAAAGTATATATCTTATACTTGAAGAATGCATGAAGGCTCTTAAATTACAGTATATCTAATTCTGTGGCAACAATGGATCAGCATATGAGAGTTCAGAAAATGAAACTTTAAAGGTGCAGGTCTGTAATCCTAGCTACAGAGGAGGCTGAGAATCTGAAGATGGAGTTTCAAAGCCAGACTGGGAAGGAAAAGTCCAGGACACTCTTATCTCCAACTAGCCAATAGAAGAAGTGGCATTCTGGTTCAAGTGATAGAGAACTATCCCTGAACATAAAAGCTCAGGTACAGGACCTAAATCTTGAGTTCAGGACCTGAACACACCACACACACACACACACACACACACACACACACACACACACACACACACACACACACACACAGAGAGAGAGAGAGAGAGAGAGAATAAATATTGAAAAGTGTAATGCCTAATGCTAATATTGAACTTAGTGCTTATTGACTAAGTTTGGAACCATGTATAGTTTAATTTTATCCTGTACTGATTATTTTTAAACCTAACTAATACCTTTGTAAGCAATGAAATTTGGAGGTCCATAAATAATGATATTGTATAATTATGCATATGATTTAAACCACAAAATGAATTCCCAAAGTAATAGAATGTGTGTGTCTATGTATGTGTGTGTGTATAAGCATGGATACACGCATCTTAAGGGGATGTGTGATCAATATAATGGTAGCATAATACATACTTTAGTGGAACTGAACTTGGTGTTAGTTTACTGATGATTCTACAGTTGTACACAAATGTTTACTATGCCCACAGGTCAATGGTTTTACAAGCCAGGCATTTTGATTTACTGCTATATGGTCAAGCCAAAAAGTGACATACTTTTTCACAGAGATTAAAATGGTGTTGATGCTTGAAACTACAAGTTTCATGGGGCAAGGCTGAAATAATTTACCAAGTTAGCTAGATATTTCACTAAAAATGCTATGTCGGATTTAAAAACAATGTTGATGCTTGGGCTGTAAATCTGCAATGACCAGTGTGGCCTGACGTAGGAGGGACAGCAGCTGTTTCTGTGCCTGTTCCTTGAAGCTTACCATACGGCTGAGCTTCAAGCCTTAGAAGAATAACAAATCTGAAATAATTCATGGCAGTGGAATTACTGATATTTAAACAGATGTCACTTTTTTTTTTTTAGTAAATGGAAATTAACGTACAGATGGTGAGGGCTGGTATGTTTCAGAGTAGCCATTGTGAATTTAAAAATCTACATTTAGAAAATTAAATATCACGAAATATGTAATGATGCCCATATTTTTTCTCAACTGAAATAGAGAAAATTTATAGTCTCTTGGCTCCTGGAGACCTACTGAGGTATAGAGCATTTCCCAAATCACTTGGTCTGATTTCTTTTTCAAGAAATAAAGAAAGAATCCCCTTGTTTCTGGAAACCAAATAGTTTTAATGATCACATTACAAACTATCACCTATAGGAAGATAATAGATATGTGTACCTCCATATCAAGGACCTTGTGGAAAATAGCTTGGGCTAAGCACTCCCGGATATATTTTTGATGATCCCGCTTCATAATATTTAGTTTATATTCTTTCTCAGAAAGTATTCTTCCACTTCTTGTGATCTGTCATGAATAATTCAAATACATGGATGAGTGAATAAATAAAACATAGATAGAAAAACAAAATGAAAAAAATGTGTTGGAGAGGAGAGAAGGGAGAAAAAGGACAGAAGAGAGGTAGTATCATTAAAAGCTTAACAGAGAGAACACCACTAGTGTTCTAATAAATAAACTTTTACTTCCAAATGAATATTTCATAAGGCAAAAGGAGAGAGGAAGTCTCATATACCCATCAGTGTGAAAACGCACACAGGTGGTACACTTGACAGTTAAAACAAGGTATTCATTAGAGTAGCAATTTTCCCTTGATGGAGCCCAGGTGTTCTTTTTTATTTCTCCATTTGAACACATTTTGGGAAGAAGGGTGCGGGTACCACCTTGAAACAATGAACAGGAGCAGTGATCACAGGACGGATGTTTTACTGATGTTTCCACAGGAAACACTTTGAAGGGCAAAACAAGCAAGCAACAGAGGCTCTCATCTGTTTGTTTTAAAAATAACTGGTTTTACTACTTTGTCTTTTCCCACGGCTTTCTCTTTTTCCCATTTCCAGCTCTGAATGTAATTGAATGTGTTGTGATTCACAAATTTTACAGATCATGCAGTACTTCAGATAGAGTTCAATATTGGTCTCAATTGGCATTATTGCAAGTCCCAAGAGAGGAAGTTGCTGCTTTTATTTGTTTTATTCTTTAAATCTTTCTAGGGAACTTATTGCTGGCTGATTTTTTTTTTTCTAGTCCTGTGCCTTGAACTTAGGGCCTAAGCACTGTCCCTGGCTTCTCTTTGCTCAAGGCTAGCACTCTGCTACTTGAGCTACCTGGCTGATTTTTTTATGTCCTGTAAGCAAAACATATTAATCTTCTGAGATTACTCATCTTACTTCCCCTTCCTTTAAATCCTTCTTTTTAAGGTTAAACGCAAATCACATATTTATTCATAATTTTGTTCTTAGTTTTGCCAGCTATAGTTTTTTTAAAAAAACATTCTTGATCCACCATATTGGTGCTGAAATCAACTAGAGTGGTTCTACAATAATTCGTTGTAATTTTTACAATGATAGAAAGATGTATATTATAAAAAGTGCATACAAACTTTCAAATAACCTACATGCAGTCTTTGAATTGTGTTGTCTATGAGATTTCATGCCACATGTGTTTAATTGGGGAAAAATTTGAACATCTTGATGGTCATTCTCTTGGCAGTTAGTATGTAGGGTCCTTACACATTCTCTGGGAAGATATCTGATCTCTCCAATTAGACTAGAAGCTCCTATAGGGAATAAATTCTTAAACTTGAGACAATACCAGAATTGACAGATTGATGGGCCGCTGCCCAAAGCTTCTTATCCAATAGTTTTGGAGTAGTGCTCTGTATTTGCATTTCCTAATAAGTTCCCAGGTGATGCTGAACCCTACTCAACACCACTAAGCAGCTTTTATTTGAAGTACTGCTCCAGAGAAAGGGGTATTTTCCTTATGTGAGTTGTCAAGATATAACCAGTGCTCTGGAAGTATTTGTTAGTCATGTTGATAAACATAAAATCCTTCCTTTTATGCATGAGGCTCATAGACTCTTATCCAAGGAAGCAATATTAATAATAACTACAATAATTAATAATAACTACAATAGTTTGTTGCAACTTTCTTAGTCTTATATCAATGCTGAAGAATAGGCATTATTAGTTTCTTTTTGCAATTGAGGGCTTTGAGGCTGTATGAGTTAAGTGGTTTCCTCATGATTCTTTTCTTATTAATGACTGAGCCAGGTTTCAGACAAGTCTGATAACAAAGCCCCAGGAGACTGAATAGCAACCCCTTTTACATCTATTCAAGCTAAGGTGCCAAACACATAAGCAATTAGAAAGGCAATGTGTGTTCTTTCAAAACCAAGGCAACAATTGTTAAGGAAATCCACCATCCTTTAAGTAACTAACACTTTCTGAGCCACACCCTTTATTTCAGTGGGAAAAAAAACCATAGGATTTTTGTAATATGGAGGTCAGATCTGGCCAGGGAAAGAGGGCAGAAGTTGACTCCATCTCCACTATCTCCTCAGCCCCCCTCTGCTCAGAGGCCCTGGAAAATTCCCTCTCTCAGTAAACAATAGTGCCCCACGCCCCCTGAATCTGCACACCAATTCTTGGTGGGTGTGCCTGGATTCCTACAGGAATGAAGTCCCTTCCCCAGTTAATGGGAGTTCCTGAACCCCAAGAGACAGGGTCAGCACATAGCCTATAGGTTACTGAACCTGTCTGTCAAGTGCTAGAACTGGGAGCTTCCTGTGACCCTGCCCCCTGACCTGACCCTATTCAGGGGCAGGTGAGCTCAGGCGCCATTACTCCATGCCACATGTCCGAGTCTTGTGTCTGTCATCCCCATGGTGTCCCAATTCAGCTCTCCATTGGAGCTGAATTGGTTTGTTGGCACTTGGAAATCCTCCGGAAGTAAGTCTCTGTGCCACTGTCCTGTTTTGTGTTATACGTCGTTTTATATACGTTTTTCTGAAACCAGGGACCGGTCCATCCGGAACTTCCCCAATAAATTCATCTTTTTACTTGAGACTGTCTCTGAGTGGTGGACTCGGGGGGGCTGGGAGATCCCCCCAACTCGGACGCCATTACAATTTTTAGAAGATTTTCCCCGCTATATGCATTTAGAGAAATGAATATCTTGTGGCAAGGGCAGTTTCGAAAGACATGTATCAATAAACTATCATAGGAAATGATAGCTTAAAAAAATTCAGGGGGAAATGTTGAATCGTTGGTGTTTTCTACACCGCATTCTGTGGTTATTTATTTATTTTATTTTTTTTTGACAGTCCTGGGGCTTGGACTCAGGTCCTGAGCACTGTCCCTGGCTTCATTTTGCTCAAGGCTAGCACTCTGCCACTTGAGCCACAGCACCACTTCTGGCCATTTTCTGTATATGTGGTGCTGGGGAATTGAACCCAGGGCCTCATGTATATGAGGCAAGCTCTCTTGCCACTAGGCCATATCCCCAGCCCGCATTCTGTGGTTATTAAAGATGATTTCCCCCCCCACCCCAGGACAATAAAGTCTTTCCTGTCTTAGTTCTTCAGCACATTTTTGAATAAGTGAACAAAAAATGAACTATGTCTTAGAAAATTTATGGTGACTTTTCCTCAATAGTTTATGTTTCCTTAGTAGTCACACTTAGAAATAGACTCAAATAAAAGTCACACATTATGAAAGGAAGTAATTCTTATAAAAATGAATAGGGAAGATGATTTCACTGACTAGCCCAAAGAAGAAATCTGAGAAAGGTTGCAAATTATTTGACTTAAGGAAACAAATTGGAAAGAAAGTAAGGCAAATCTTACCAGCCCTGATCTTAAGAGATGCCGCCTTATCCTTGTATTGTTAAAATATCCAACCAGGTGTTTATCGGTAAGGCTATTGTATGCTGCAAGTAACCTGAAACAGAAAAATGAAGCCATTAAGATTTCATGAAGTGTGGCTTGATAACCTACACAATTATTGGTGTGTTGTCATTGCTGTATTGTGCCTAACAAGCACTCTAATCATTTCTGGGTACATTTGATAAACATGTATAGAGTAGCTATTATTTTCTAGGTTTTCTGATAGAAGCTGGGAGATAGCCATGACATGGGTTATCTTGCAGACAAGTGTGGAAATCAAGAATAAACAATTTAAAAGTGGATGAAAAGTCCAGTCACAGAAATATGAAAAACAAACGACAACAACCAACCAACCAAAGAAATAAACAATTTAAAAAAACAACATAAGAACACAGAGAAGGGAAGGCCAACTCCATTGAACAGAAAGGGAAAAGTAATGGCTCCTTCAGAACAGCCTCTCCATATATACTCTAAGCTGCCTTCTCTCACATGATGGCCTCACGCAGGCGGCAGCACAGTTTCTCTACTGCAAAGGCTCATCCTCCATGTGTCAACAAGGGATGACTCTGCCATGCATAAGCATCTCTTCTGCAGGAACGTATTTCCTGATGTGTACCAGTGAGCTGGGGCTGCTTTTCCTTCTGCCCTACTCTGTAGACCCAGAGTGGTATTCCTCATCTCATACTATGGAGCTGGTACTTCCTTTTGGGGATTTGAAGCCCCAGATGGGTCTCCATGATTGCTGATCTCCCTAGCGATGTTATGAGCGTGTTCTTAAATACAAAGCGCTCGGTAAATGAAGATACAGTTTTGCTTTGGATTTATGTTTATTAGTATTCATTTATAACTAAGTCTATGCCCAGCACTTCTGTTGTATTAACTTCCCCATATATATCTAGATAGTTTCAGTGTTTCTACATCGAGTTACAACTGATTTTTTGTACAGGTTATCTGAGCTGTGGCTCAACTGGTAGAACACCAGCTTCAAAAAAATAATAATAAGGGATAACACCCAGGCCCTGAGTTCCAGCTCCTGTCCAAAGGTGGGCAGGGCATGAAGAGATGAGAGAGAAGGAGGAGGAGGAGCAGCAGCAGCAGCAGAAGAAGAAGGAAGAAGAAGAATAGAAGAAAGAGGAAGAGGAGGAGGAGGAGGAGGAGGAGGAAGAAGAAGAAGAAGAAGAAGAAGAAGAAGAAGAAGAAGAAGAAGAAGAAGAAGAAGAAGAAGAAGAAGAAGAAGAAGAAGGTGACGACAACAACTAGGCTCTTTGATTATATGCTACACCTTAGAAAATGTTCAATCTCAGTCTATAAACCAGAGATGGAAGCAATTTTTGTTGTTTAACTTTAGCTGTTCTTAATTCTATGCCTTAAAAACATACACATACAAATATATGTATCCAGGCAGGCATATGTGTGTGTCTATAGATTTATGTCCACACATCCATTAATGCATATGTAAGTATATATATATGTGTGTATGTATATACATATATATACATATACATATACATATACAGAGAGAGAGAGAGAGAGAGAGAGAGAGAGAAACAGGACAAGAGACAGGATAACAGAGAAACAGGGAAAGAAAGAACAAGCAAGCCTCAACACAGCCCTGAAGTAAGTAAACCTCTTCTTAAAAATACAATATTACCTGCATCAAAGACTTACCATCTGTACATTTTATAAGCAGCTGATCCTTAACTTATTCTAAGACCAGAGGAAGGACTCATATTATAGAATCCAGTAAATGTCATTAGCAACAATTTTACAGAGCTGTTTGCACTGCTTTAATTATGTAGAGATGGTATTGCTGACCTTTTCCTGTCTCTTCTCCTTAGCAGCCCATCTCAGGAAAGTTCCATGCTGTCAAATGGTGAGGAAAGTTTAATTTTGTCCACAAAAGAGACAGAAAAGCAGTTACAAAGCTGGAAGCCAAGGTGCCACATGAAGGTTACATACAGATGAACAACTGTGAAAACCATTATTTTCCTGGGTTTATGTAAAAAGACAACCTATGAGCTACACCAAGGCACATACAAAACTAGCCTCCGATAATGCTTTGAAACTATCTTTTAAATGAACTGTCTTGGTGTCCTATAGTTCATCAAAGGTTTCCCGTCTCTGAAAGGTCAACATTGTATCCCTTACCCTTTCTGAATCTCAGAATATCTTTTCAGCTCCTCATTTCAGAAAGGTGAGCAGGTGTCTCACAGTCCTAACAATCGTGATTCCACAGTTCACAGATTCTTAAGATAAATCATTAGAGTGCTATCATATATAGTCCTTTGTCTGTTTTTCAGGCCCAAGGTTTTTTTTTTTTTTCCTTTTCTTTTCCTTTTCTTAAATCAATAGTTTTGGAATATCTAGGAGTGTTAAAACCCAGATTAAATGAAGTGAAGTCAAAGAGTTGAGATAACTCTGTCAACTTCCCTAGGACAGATAAAATACCCACTTAAAAAAAAATCGAGGCTTTGTAACTTTAAACACTTAGATTCTGATAATAGTGCTTAGTCACTTTGGCACTACCAAATTTTAATTACACATTCAGGATGTTGCTAAATGAATAAGTGTATGTAATTCCCCTTTAATATGACTGAATGGCACAAAAGGTCCAGCTGGGCTTTGTACAACAGTTCTCCAAATCTTCCTGTTTAGGTCCATGGCCAGGATCCATTTATAATACAACTCCTTTCAAGACTACCATGATACCTCAGAAAGACAGCTGTGAAACAACAAGCTGAACCTACCTAGACTTAGTTAACTTCCTTTTCTAAAACTACCGGAAATATTTCTAACTGAAACTTTGGTTAGTAAATTGCTTGATAACAAGAAGTCGCACTCAAGTGAATTAAATATAGATTTGGTGAAGTGGTTAGTGCAAACATTTTCACTGTATGTATACCTATGAGCATCAGCATGGTTCCAACATCAAGCCCTTTTCTCCAGGAAGATGGTGGAGGAGTGGCTTGTAGCCACTGCCAGACTCTGTGATGCCTTCTGCTGCTTTGTGTGGGCTGGCCACATTCTCCTGACCTCCCTTTGCATATATTCAATCACAAGGGCTTTACTGACAAAGGTTGGGTTACTTACCACACCCTTTCTGGGGTTCTATTTGTCCTCTGCCCTCACTGTCATTCTTTTTTCTACTTTCATCTATTATGTTTGAGATGACCCTGCATCAGATGAACTCACCAGGCCCTGGGTTTGGTGATTTGTATGCATGCTGAACACTCCATTCCTTTTGTATGCTAGTTTCTGGTTGTCAAAACTGGCCTTCTTGAACATACTGCCTCCATTCTCTGATCTCCCCTGCTCCCCACTCTAGTTGCTGACCTGGGGTCACTGTGACCACTTTACTCACTGGCCATGTTGTTCACATAAGCCACACAAGCTACATAACTCATTAGGCAAATCAGTCTTTGCTTCTTTTATGTGATAGGCAAGTCTATTTATCTACATCGTGGTTGCTGGGAGAGGAAAGACCAGTTCTTTGGCTCTGTGCACTGGAGAAAACAAACAGTCCCCAAGGAAACAAGGCAATCCTTTCTTGTTGCTGGTCCCTGGTTCTCTCCTTCCATATATAACCCCACATTTCTTCAGGGCCCGATGCTGAGTCATGTCAGAAAGACTGCTGCCTACCCAGCTGCAGCTTTTCAGGTCTCAGTCCCCAAACCCTTGCTTCTCACCATGCAGAATATATAAACAAGGGCTGTATAGAAATAAAAGTCAGCAGTTCCCATCATTTCCTCCATCTGGCCCCAAATGGAAAGTCTGTCCTATAAAACCTCAAAAAAAAAAAAAGAGGCACTATAATTGTTATTAATTACAAACATTTCTTGAGCAGATATTTTTAGGTTATTCTGTAAGTCACAGGAGATACAGAAACAGCACAGACACTGAATTTAGAAAGCATACACACACACACACACACACACACACATTATTTCTTCCCATATTGTAGCTTAATTCACTCACAAAGAGTTGTTGATTGTCTCCATGTCAGACACTGTACCCCAAGTGTCCTGGGGCTGAAGCTGAAAACATGGTATCTAGATCTTAACCCACAGATTACAAACATGTGCCCATGTACTCTTATTTTATCCTTATGTCTAGCTGGTACAGCTCTTCTCCCTCCCTAAGTGGTGAGTGGAGATAAGATTTTTGGAAGGTGATTGTCTTGAAGGTCTAAATGCTCCAAAACATACTCTACTGCTTTACAAACAGGACTATTTATTGCTCACTGCGAGTAAGCCCTAGTAAAGCCTGCTTAAGGCAACACCTCTTCATGTACCACACTGATAGTTCAGTTCTTCTGACCCTCAGAACGCTTTAACCCCAAACTTCTCTCTGGACACTGTCTACCCCTACCTTTCTTGGGGAAGAAAAGGGATATATACATTAAGATTCCAGCTCAAGCTCTGTTTATATCCACCATTGGTAGTCCCATTACTAAGAGCAAGTGTTTAAACATTCTCCTACCTCAATTGTTATATTGGGACATGACACTGACCATAAGTTAAAAGTGATTTCAATGATATGATACTAAAAATGATAAAAGTAATCATTTTAGTACTGGTAAAAAGTTTTACTATGTATGCTACAACTGTACATATCACTGGTAAAGAATCAAAAGGAGGCCTCTGTCAAAATATGAGAATGCTCCTCTCATTAAAAACCTTAAAATAAGGTTCGAGAGAAATTTTATGTATAAAACAATTAGAAAATGTGCAAAAGTATGTTTAAAAAGCACTATGGTGTGCTAGAGTTGACTTATATTGGCTCTCATGAGACAATTTTAAAAAATTTCGGGCATTTTGCAAGATATGGGTAGCTTGAAATTAGCCATCATGGGAGTATTTATACCAGAGAAAGTGGCAAACATCACAAACCCGGGCTTTTTTTCTTTCCTGAAAAGCCAGTTTACCAGCATGCCAACGATTAAGTTTAAAAAGTAGGTTGCAATCTGTATCACAGGGGATCACTAATATGATTCATTCCATGAACCAATAAACAGAAGTATACCTTACGTTATACTTTTAGTCTGAAATTTTTTTATTTCATATGCAATATCTGACCAAAAAGTTTGTAGACATGTTCAACTACTTCCTATCATTTGCACAAAAAGAGAATATGAATTTTAGTAAATATAGAGGCATTTTTTCAACTGCATTTCAGTCAAGTTTTATGGGAACTATTTCTGTATATTGCCATAAATGTAAAGGTTCAATTTCCCCACTAATCGGGAAAAAAATGACTACACCTTTTTATGCTCAACAGAATCAATTGAGACATGTGAATGAGTACAGTTTTATTATTAAAGATGAAAAGCCTAACAAAAAGGTGCTTTACATTTCAGAGGTCACTAAATCTGCTATTTGTAGGGTCTGATAGTATTCAAGGAGGGTCTACGTCAAAGCAGACTTCCAATGAAAGCCAGCCAAAATATTTCTGCATGTCACAAATCAATGTGTGTATTGGGATGTCAAGTTTAAACAATCTTGTTGCTTCATTGTCTGTAGGTTAGTGAACAGTTCACAAGCAGTGAAATGTTAACACTTGAACCTAAACTCTCTCATTGTTAAGCAAAAAAATGTGTAAGAATATGTTGACTTCTACTTCAATGAACAAACTTATCAAATTCAAGCCACCCAACAAAGGTTTGATATATAATCAAAATCCATAATAAAGAGGTTAATAAATTCTACATTGAAGTAACTTCTCTAAACAAAATATTTTAAAATGTTATCAATTACCATAACAACAGACACCAAAACTGAAGTTCCAGCCTAGAAAAATTATCTTTCTATCACTAAAAGAAATTCATATCTATTATTTTATTTTATTTGTTTTATTTTTTGGTAATGGTCCTGGGGCTTGAATCCTGATGCTAGATGCTGTCCCTGCACATATTTATTCAAGAGGCAAGAGTCTAACAGACTTTTTTGGCTATTTTGGATTTTAACAGCCAGCCTCCTGACTATCCAGGATAGCAAATGTAAGCTACTAGCACCCAGTTTCAGGTCTTTTATTTTTAAGTTAGGAAATTTAAGAAATTAGGAAATACAGGAACAAGCACCTTAACTCTAAAAGGGTACTATAACTTTCCTGTTGTTTTCAACCAGAGAAACCTATATGCCTTTCTGACGAAATTTTAAAAAGGATGAGATGTGAAGCTGGGGTAGGGGGAGTTGAGGTCAAGTTCTAATTCTATCTCTTATAAACAGATGATAACTGTGAAGAATCCAGTCTTCTTCTTACAGTGATCATTATGAAGTAAAATTAACTAGTTTCTGAAGTAAAGTCAAGAGAGCTAAGTTTGCTGGTCTGAAAATGTATTTACTTGCAGTTATTATGTCATTGGATTAGGGAAATACACATATAGAAATGAACTCGAATTTGGTCAACTCCATCATCTCATAGTGAAGAAACTCAGGTTCTGAAAGTTGACATGGCTCATCAATAAATTCAAAAGACTCAAAAAGAAAATGCAAGAATTCCTAGGGAGTTTCCATGGGGTCATTCCTAACCTTTTGTTATGGTTGTTGTCTCAATACTGGAATAACTGATCCAAGTGTAATCACTGTCTTTGTGTGTTCACAATTACTCCCTGCCTCCCTTTCAGAAGATGTAGTAAGAAGCTGTCCACCCAAGAAACAGCCAGCATTGTGTTCAATGAATGAACAAATCAATGAATGGAGACAAAATACATTGGTCCAGTTCCTTGACACATACCCTTTTTTAAAATAATCCACATGTGAGGATCATAATTTTCCCTTTTCTTCAATTTCATAATAATAACTGGAAACAATCTGACTAAAAATAATTTTAAAATGTTTCTGATGACTTTTTAAAAATGTGAAATGCTCTATTTGGATAGACATCACTATTAACTAACAATATTAACTAACAATATTAGTTTTGTTTTGTTTTTATCAAATAAGTGTCTTTGCTGTGCTACTCAACGGCAGTAGGAAACAAAGTTCCCAGAGATATAGAACAACAATAAGAAAAGCCTCTTGAGGAAACTAGAAGACAAATAGAGGAGAACAATTAACATATAGGTCAATTGTTTTCCATCCCTTTAGAAGAAAACTCTTTGCCAACTAAAATTAGACCATGAGTCTTTGCAGCCTGCTACTTTACACGGAGTGACTGAACTGATATATAAATGACTTTATATTACATTCTTCATTGTTTTTTATTTGCATCCAAACCTGCCAGTCTCTGCCATTATGCTAAATATTGATTTACAATTTCTCTCAGCTTATTCTAACAATGCAGCCAGATGAAAACTATAATATTATTTTATTTATAGCTTTAATATGATGGTATGAAGTTACTAGTAAAACTGAATGGTTTTCAATGATGCTGACTACTGACAGGACAGTTTTGTAGAGCTCACAGATAAGACAATAGGAAAGCCGTATATTAGGTACCAACACACTTCAGACAATGTAAGTTTGACTGGTTCCCTCTAAGACCAAGTGAATTTTGAATTTTCCATCTTTGAACAGAAAAAATAATATGGACACTTAAAAGTATGCCTTACCAACAACAACAAAAAGTTTTAAAAGAAGATAATAGAGTAGTTGAAAGAAAAGGTAAAGAGAAGAAAAATTTAGAACCAACATTTTTATCACAAATGTTTATTAAGCACTTATTAGCTATTTTGTAATACATGCAAATAAACAGGCTAGGTTTCAAGGCATGAGCCACTGACATCCAGGAGAGTTTGCACTTTTTAAATTATATTTCTCAAATATATAGGGCTTAATTTCTTTAAAAGGGCAACCTCAAGTTTTGGGGGAAATGAATCAGTGCTTATTTTCTCCCCAAATCTTTGAAGTTGTGAACAAGTTATCATGTAAAAGGAAGGGTTTAATTGATTGGGAGGTGATATATGGACTGAAAAATCTTTTCCTTATCCTCTTTTCCAATCAGCATGAAGGTACCTCTGCTTATTCAGAGCTGAATACTTAATTTGGTTTTTGTTGACATACTTCAAAACTTACATCCTAAAAGCTCAAACACTGTATATTTTACACAAAGATCAACATAAATACATAATGACTATCATATATCAAATCTCCATTATGCTGGAATCTGTCTGCAAGCAAGGTATTTTCAGCTTGATTTTTGGAAAGAGAGAATTGAAGAACAGAGATACAATTTTCCATCCTTTAAAAGGCCTAACGGAGTTTCAAACCCATGCCTTTCTGATTCAAAAAGTAAACATTCTAACTGCTATAGCATTTTATAAACCGTTTGTAATTTCTTTTTGAATATCAATTCCTCTAGTTTAGAGAAAAGCAAACTAAGGAAGACCAGTTTCAGCAGTTTGAAACTGTGATTATGAGTCCCTGGGAAATCTCTAACATCCTGACTTTGTTTCTCATTCGTTTCTGCATTTCTTTGAGCTCTGTCTCCCAATATCCTACCTGGGTTCTTTCCTCTATCACAAGTTCTGGAACCAACTCCTGCTCCATGCACTTGTGGAATTGATGCTCAAACCTCCAAATTCCTTTTAATATTCTGAACCAGTCTAACCGAGGACCAGAATCTCAATTTCCCTCTACATGTACTTCATAGCCTGGAGACTGAGGCCAGTCTCGCCTCTCCCTTAATTCCTGTTTTCCAAGATTCTTATCTGAGATAGAGTTTCATGGCTCCATCTTGTCAAAAGGAAAAACAAATTTATAGAAAAGAATTTTACGGTAAGTATCTTATGGTAATTCCTATGAGTTATCTTGAAGCATGCATTTACTGCAGGCACAGACAAAGGTTTCAAACTATTGATTCCATGAGAAATAAATGTTCATATCTACAATAAGGCAGGCTCAGATAAATCTGAAGTTAATTTCTGACTTAAAACTGAATGGAGGGGCTTGGAATATGGCCTAGTGGCAAGAGTGCTTACTTCGTATGCATGAAGCCCTGGGTTCGATTCCCCAGCACCACATATATAGAAAATGGCCAGAAGTGGCTCTGTGGTTCAAGGGGCAAAGTGCTAGCCTTGAGCAAAAAGAAGCCAGGGACAGTGCTCAGGACCTGAGTCCAAGGCCCAGGACTGGCAAAAACAAAAACAAAAACAAAAAAACTGAATGGAAATCTCTTTCAATTAAGAAAGAAAATCCTGTACATAGTCAGTATCCTATTCAAGATTTTTTAAATGAGCTACAATCAGTAAGTTCAAATTAAAAACAGAAGCAGCTGGAACCAGTGGCTCACAACTATGATTCTAACTACTCAGGAAGCCAATTGCAAGCTGATAGTCCAGGAAGACAAATCAAAAAGACTAGTCTTACTTCCATCTAACCAGCAAAAGAGCTAGAGACATGGTTCAAGTGGTATAGTACCAGATATAAGCAAACAGCAGAGAAGGAGAGTCCATGAGTTCAAATCCCAGTACCATGCCTCCCTAAAATTAAAAGAAACTAGAAGAATAAAAAGAAAAGAAAAAGTAGAGGTATTAACGTTTTAGTGCTGACCAGCTTTCACACGATTTTATGACATTCTTGCTTGCTTCTGAGAAAATGTCATCTAAATAAACAAATCTTTTCTCACACAAAGTTATAATGGTCTATTACAGTAAGGACTATAATGCCATTTTTAGAGAGTGTTTTTACTATCTTTAAATGTTCACAGATACATTATTTTATGTCTCTTCTCTTCTTCAAAACTCTTTTCCAAATTAATCTTTTCAGGGCAGCTTCTTCAATAAACCCAACTAAATAAACCCATCTAGTTCATTAATTCATTATTCAAGTTCTGAAGAAATCTGTACCAAACACAAAACTAGTATATGAATACTTACTATTTACCAGGCCTTGTCCTAAGGCACCAAATCATCTCACTTATTGCTATCAATAGCCTGCAAAGCACATATTACACAAAGATGAAAGAAAGAAAAAGAAAGTGAGAATAAAAAGATCCCAAATTTTGCTGTGAGTTGCACAAATTTTATGTGACATTCTAACAATAGGACAGTTGCAAATTTGATCATAGAAAACTCAGATATCTAAGTCTACTATTAGCCAAACAATCACAAAGTATCTGCTGGACACCTACTGGACACCTGACTGCCTTTAAAAAAACAACAACATTCCCACACCCTTCTCCCTTATCTATGTCCTACAGTAGAGCTTAGAAAAGTCGAATGCATGCTTTTCTGTTCTCCTTTGTAGCTAGACATATCCATTGATACAGTTATGGTCAGTTAGTTACAAAGGAAAGTCTACCGGAAAGATTCTAGAAATGCTTTTGCTTTTTGGCCTATCATTTTCCTTTCTCTATGAAATGATTTTATGTCTTATCAGAAGAAAATATAAAGAAAATTTCAGACAAAAGACCCAAGTCCTGAGCTAGGGATGTAGTTCAGCAGTAGAGTGCTTACTCACAAGCATGAAGCCCTGGGTACTACGACCAGTACTGTTAAAATAAATAAATAACCCAAGTCTTAGTAGTAACAAAAATTTTAACCACATACCTACACACTACTACTGGAAAAATAAATAATAAATGTGTTTATGGTTTAAACCATTACCATCATCATTTTCTCTAGCTAACAGCTGAACTCATTCATAACTGATAGAATCACCGCGATGCCCAAGGACAACAAAGGTCAAAGATCACTCATTTTAGAAACCTATTCTTAAAGCTTTTCCAAGCACTCAAATGAATTCCTATGAAATTATTTCCTGGAACATAGTAAGTGCTAATATGATCTTGGCACATAGTAAACACTCAGGATCTATGAATTAAATGGATGAGCAAATATGCTCTTAGAGGAATAATAAATGATTACTAAAGAGAGGCACAGTTTTTAGCAATTACTGAGCTATGTTTAGGTTGTAGTCTTGGGAACACATTAAAAACCCCAAAACATAGAGTATGTGCTTACCATTGGAGTTTATTTGAGAGATACAAAGACCATCCAAATGTGATGATGCTATGAGGGAAGTGTTTATGTGGTCCCTTTTGG
Organism: Perognathus longimembris pacificus; assembly: GCF_023159225.1. NCBI lineage: Eukaryota > Metazoa > Chordata > Mammalia > Rodentia > Heteromyidae > Perognathus > Perognathus longimembris. The sequence continues at coordinate 52,873,236 of NC_063167.1, forward strand.
TATAAAATTAAAAAAAAATACTATAAATAGCCTGTCAAATAGTATAATGCCATCAATATAAATTCACAAACACAAACCATAAGAATATGGAGTGGAAATGAATGAAAAAAAAAAACCATTAGCTATGTTTATGGATGGGAGGATCCAAAAGCAGTTTTGATTTTCTTCTTTGTAGTTTTTCTTCTCAAAATACAAAATTTTCAAAATACAGAGAAGGAAGAATATAAATCCTTACTTGAATGCCTATTCAGATACTTGAAATTCTGGCTGACCTTAGTATTTTAATTTATAGCACATTATTTTTATTTGAAAGTAAACATTAGAACTAATATTACTATAAGTATCTTGGAACAAGCCATGAAAAGAAGCAATTTGCTAATATGAAAACCACATAATATTCACAAATTCAAAATATTATAGTCCATCGCACATAGAGAACACCAAATTAATTGCCACTGTAAAACACAATGCTTCAATTCAATTTAAAATCCTTAGTTTTTAATGCTGTTTCATAACTACTTTATGCAATTTATACCATCTGTTTAGTTCCCTGCTGTTTCTTCCCTTGCCTTAATATTTTGCCCTAAGACTTTTCATTAATTTATAAATGTTTATGACTATTATAGAAAAATAATAACAGTCACAGAAAATGGATCACCAGCTTACCATGTTCAATTTTATAACTCAATCAGCATCAGGCACTGAGATACGGGAATAATTGGATTACTAATCAGATTTAACAAAAGTTCAACCCTTACCTGTAGAGATGCTGATTTATGAACTAAATTATCTCTCCTCAAAAGATCTTTCCTCATATACTTGGCTAGCTTTGGCATTTATTTCTTTTTTGAACCTTTGGCTTCAAATATCTCCTCCTTGGGTTATGAACTTCATGTGTCCCCAAATTTGCATGTTAAAATCCTAATCTCCAATTGGGTATTAGACAGTGAACACTTAGGGGGTGGGGAATGATTCAAATTGTTACTTCATGAATGGAAATAGCACCCAGAAAAGAGATACCCTCAGTCTTGACAGCTCTAGCATGTGATGACAGTGCTAGAGGGCAGCCAATGAGAACCAAGCAGTAGTTCCTCACCAGACTCAGAACCTGCCAGCACATGGGTCCTGGATTTCCCAACTTCCAGAATTGTGTGAAATAAATTTCTCTTCTTTACAAGCTATCAAGTCTGTGGTATTTTAGTAAGCCAAATGTAGCATGACACCCATGACTCCTATACTGCTATAAAGAAATATTTCTGTGTGTTCATATATTTTCTTCTCTATGTGCATGTGTCTTAATCTCTTTTTCTTACAGGGACACCAAACTCAATGTATAAGGTTCACCCCATTGATCTCATTCAGCCTTATCATTTCTTTAAAGATTAGTCTCCAAATGCAACCACAGTCTGAGATGCTGAGGGATAGGACTTCAACACAGGATAGAAGAAGTGCAACATTTATCCCATAACATCTGGATAAGCAAAACAGTACCTTACATAAGTAGATGATATGGGTTTATACAGAAAAAAAAAAATGTCTGTCTTCGACACATAGAAACCCAAATGGCTACAGTTTGACTCAAAATTATCTGTGGTAGAAAAGAGGAAAGGAGCATTAAGGACCCATGGGAAAAAGAAATTCTGAATCCTACCCTATACATGAAGGCAGCTGATATGGAAACGAAGAGGATTACAAGGCTCTCAAGTGATAATCCTCTCAGCATGGGGAAATCATGCATCTTGGCAGAAGAAACTGCACCATAATCTGCTCACAGACAAAGAAACAGTGAGCCACATAAAGGAGACAAGAAGACAAGAGAAGTAGGGTCAGAGTAGACTCCTGAGAGAATGAGAAATATTTATGAGATCTAGATCTATACTACGATGCTTTTCCAGTGCTCTTCATTTTTCATATCCTTCTTGTGGCCCAATACACAAGCAATGATTTGCCAACAAGTCTCAAAACACCTTTAATCCTAACTCTGACAGAATCTCAGTAAGGCATGATTTTTCAAGTTGCACCATTCAACTTGTCACATCTTTTTCTCTTTTCTCCAGAAAAACATTAATCCAAAAAGGCAAGCTCTCCACTGAATTACTTTAATCCAAGTGCATTTTCCAATATGACAATTCCGAGCAACGATGTTACCAGTGAAAGATGTGTTTCCCTACTGCTACTGCTGCAGAAAGAGAATGATTTTAATTTTCTGGGTAATGAAAAAACCAAATGGTTGTATTCAGCTGGGACTCAGGTAGAGAGAGCCCTATTTTATTTTTGGATTACTGTCCTTTGAAGGCAGGCAGCTAGAAAAAGGCCTACAGTTGTCAAAACCACCTGTAAGAAAGCCGATAGACCTGGCATTGCCGTAGGTTCATTCTAAGCCCTCTCCAAATCCTCAACTCATGACCAAACTCAGAAAGTACTAAGATTTCAGATTATTTAATACTGACTTCAGGACTCAGAATTGAGTCAGAAACATTGTGCTTTCTTCTCAAAAAACTTCCTGCACTTCTTTTTTTTTTTAATTTTTTTTATTATTAATTGAACATAAAATTTTTTTTTACAAGGTGCTGTGCAAAGAGGGTGCAGTTACATAGTAGGGCAGTGTGTACATTTCTTGTGATATCTTACAACCTGTTTTCCCATCCCTTGTCTAGGTCAGGTAGACCCATATGCAATATACAATGTATCAAGCACATATACAGTGTTCACAGACTTGGTCTCTACTGTCTCTCCATCTCCCTTTGTTAACAGTCATATATCAGGGAGATCATGCCCCTTTGTTTTCTGTGTTCTAGGCTTGTCTCACTCAACATTATTTGTTCGAGTTCTGACCATTTCCCTCTTCCTGCACTTCTTAATAATGCAAATAAACTGAGAAACTCATTGCTTCTTTTCCCAGTTCCAGATGCTTTTCCTCAGCACAGATTCAAAAAGAAAGGAGAAGGCACAGGAGACCCGGTGGCATGGCTCTCTGATCACTGAACCAAAAATTCAAAACAAAGAGGATATCTTTTTTTTTTTTTCCTTAAAGTTCCAGGTTGAATCCAGTAAAGGATAATTTTAAGAGAATCAAATTACACTCCCCTGTGCTCTCCTAAAACTGATCTTCCTGGAAATAAACTTACAGTATGTTTATTCACCAGCCTTATGCCAGCTACCATCTCATATGACACACACACACACACACACACACACACACACACACACACCCCATTTTATAATCGCCTTTCTGTTTTTATGAAAGAAAGACATACCTTTAATCACTTGATATCTCAGAATGCACTGAACTTAGAAAAACATCTCAGAAACAAAGGGATAATTTTAAGTACTGGTTCAACAAATGCCCTTCATAATTACTCTATAACATTGGTCAGAAATCCCATGGCTTGCAATGTGTTAGTTTAACACAACTGAAGCAGGAACTAATTGAGTTGTTATCAAAAGTTCACCAAGCTGGTCACTGGTGGCCCATGTCTGTAATCCATCAGGGTTAAAATCTAAGGGTAGTGATTCAAAGCCAGCCTAGCTAGAAGTCCAAGGAACTCTTATCTCCAATTAACCAGTTTGAAAAAAAAGAGAGAGAAAGCCAGAAGTGGAGCTGTGGCTCAAGACCTAGCGTCCCGGCCTGGAGCACAAAAGCCAATGGGAGAGCATGAGTCCCTGCGTTCAAGCCCTAGTACCATCAGCAAAGAAAGAAAATAAACTCATCAAAACAAAACAGGGTGATAGATTACATTATGATTACAGTATGATTGAAGGAATCCAAAACAAAATAAAGTGGCATTACTATTACAAATCCCTGTCCATTCCTATAGACTTATATGAACACAGGGAAAATGGTAGACATGGTATCTATTGTAAAAAGAGCAGAATCTCTAGCACAAAATGATCAGAGAAGACACCATGGTGAATGAATCTTTTCAGCTGATTTAATCTAACTAAAACCAAGTTACTCCTCAAAGTTAATTTGTTAGTATTTAACAGGAGGAGGGATAGAAGTGACCCATTTGAAACCTAAATATGCAATAATTTTAAGTCTGAAATTTTGTGATAAAAGGGATAATTTTGGTGGGGAGAGTGGAAAGCCATCTAGAATGCTATTATTGACATGACTAAAACTATCACATCCTACCTAAGGAGGTATTTTATACCACTCAAGAGATCAGTGGTCATTTGGTCTAAACCATGTGGCAAAGTTATAATTTTTGTTACTTTTGGATACAGACACTTATCTAAACATTGATAACTTCCATTTTTTTTAAATTCAGGCAAAAAAAAGAATTTAGTTTGCAAGTAGTGAGGAGGTGTTAATTCATTCTTTGCTATACTTCACTGTATTCTCGTTACAGAAATCCTTCTTGACATTAAAAAAAAAAAGAAGTCTAAACAGACCAAAAAAAAATCTCCTAAACCTCAGAACAATTCTTCAAAACATACATCTGCTACATTTTTTTTCTTGTCATAGACTTTAGTGCTTCTCATGGTTTTTTCCTCAAAGAAAATTTACAGTTGAATGTGACTGTCTCTACTTAGAGCCAAGTGGATCTCTCCCACAGAAAATCAACTTCATATGGAGTCAGTGATGAACTTGAAGGAGTCAGAAGAGCTGTATTGTTTTATTCTCATGCATGACTTGGGAAATAAAATCTCCAATCCACCCCTAGGTCTACTTTACAATCCACAAACACACACACACACACACACACACACACGCGCACACATGAGCTAGCACGCACATACACACACACACACAAATAGCAACATGGGTGAGGTTTAGCAAACTAAAGGGTCTATCAATTGAAATTTTCCATTCTAAAACAATTTAGTTAGTGATGACAGTGTTGGAAATAATACTTTATAGTCAACTTCCACCAAATTACAATGCAGCTCAGATTCACTCTATTGTCTTAGACAAAAGTTTTTAAACCCATTTTTATTTACTCCAACTTCTATCTGAACAAAGCCATTACAGGTTCTTTACAATTTTTATATCCAGTGCTTCATGCTGTAATTAAGCAAGCAAAGAAACTCTGAGGAGACTCCAAGAAAAAGCACCAGGACATCACTTATTGACTGCTGGAATTTCAGGACCCTAAAATTTCTGTTTTATTGCACTATACTTTATTACCATTTTATCCTTAAAATGCAATAAGTGTAAACTACTTCAATAATGATAAAGAGCTTTCTCAGCTTTAATGAAATCTCTTATTTGCTACTGAAACTTTTATTATTTCCAAGTGGTAACATAGGCAAAACAAACCTCTAAAATGCCTTTTATCTATGGTGGAAACTTGAGCAATGTGAATAATTTTGTTCTTGGGTGAATTATAAGGCATTTAGATTTGTTACATTTGTATTTACTGTTTTTACTTATTTTTTAGAGGAATATCACAATAAATATATATATACACTACTATAAAACTATTCTATAATCATATGTGAAAATATTATGTTATAGACACGTACTAGCAGAATTTCTGCATATTTAGGATCCTGCACATCAAAGCTATTGATTGTGTAGTGGTAATGGATAAGGACACAGGCTCTGAAGCTGGTTTTGTGTTCTAACCTTAATGTTTATTAGCTATGACTCAACTTCCTATAAAGACGAGAGGGCTCGGAACTTCTCTATGAAGTGAGTAAGAAGTAGAAATGAGAGATTTCATGTGATACATTAGAATAGAACCTAACTCATGGCAAACACTTAAGAAATGTTTACCTCTAGCATAGCTTTCACATGTGAACTCATATGCCTCTTTACTGAATGTGTTATTGACAGAAAATGGGCATTCAGAGAATAACTGTTCAGGTCTACCTTTTTCTGAACTATTTCTTAGGTACAGATGGAACAAGGATTAATAGGGATGTTACTTATTTTCACATTTTAATGCACAGTATTTGTTGCCCTATCAATATCTTTCTTGAAGAGTACTGTGAAGCACATCATTTTATTAAATCACAAATTCTCCTTTACCCTCCTATGCTTTGAACTTCAGAAAAAATTAAGTGCAGTTTCTGAAATCTTAATCATGAATAATTTAATAGGAAGCTACAGGTTTTTTTCACATTTTAAAAGAGATGATTAAATGATCTAATCAGACTCTAATGTAGCCAAAAACTTGAAAAACATAGGAAGACAACCATGACTGACACACTCTTTTTCCCAACTTCAGGCATTCTGGAAAAGGCAACTGAAAAAAAAAAAAAAAAGACTTACATCTCACATGACACAAGTCCAGGAAGTCAGCTGCAAAAAATTTAAACTAAATACAACGCAAGATAAAATTATGAAGCTCATTTAAAAATAGGCTCATCTCTCCAAAAAGCTCTAAAACTTACTCTAACAAGGTACCTTATATGACTGTGATATTTCATTTCAAACATTGTATATCATTTGAAACAGACACTTCATTAAAATGTGTTCTCATGCCTGTAATCCTAGCTAAGGGGCTGAGATCTGAATTACTGCAGTTGGATGCAAACCCCAAGAGAAAAGTCCATGAGATTCCATCTGCAATGAATCAGCAAAAAGCTAGGCAAGAGATGTGGCTCAAATGGTTAAGTACAGGTAGGGGCAAATGGAGCATGAGGGTAAGGCCCTGAGTTCAAGCATCAGTACCAGAAAAATAGTACTCAAGCATCATTCTAAATCCCAAGGACAATGACTAATATGACATTTCCGACATCATAAATTTCAAATGATATTAAATATCTTGCCCTCTGCTAATTTTCTGCTCCTAAAACTATGCAATGTATGTAATTTTAAAATAGCATTTTAAAATGAATTCTAAGTTATCTGTTTACTAGGTGAATTACAATTTTTAAAAAAATCATCCAATTACATTCTACTGGTTAATTTTGAATGAGGTTGGATGTTCTGTTTTCATTAAAGAATAGTGACCTTTTGTGCAACAGTCAATAGTGACTGTGTGAACTTTCTAGGGTGTATTGAATACCACCAACTGACTACTGCTGAGGAGTCAGCGCCCCCTCCCCCCCACCAAGAGAGATGACATGTTCCTGTGGGCACAAAGCTTCTTCTACACCTTTTTCCTTTCTCCTGTCATGTCACACTTTTCTTGGTAGAAATCGTTCTAAAGAGCCTTGGGTTGCTTTTTGGGGGAGGGAAATTTTTATTTTCATTTAATTTTATTGCCAAGGTGATGTACAGAGGGGTTGCAGTTATGTATGTATGTAAGGTAGTGAGTACATTTCTTGTCAAACTTGTTACCTCCTCCTTCATTTGTCCCCCACCTTCCCTCATCCCTAATTCTCCCCCACCTCCAGTTGCACAATTGATTCCCAACATCTTGTCTTGTAAGTATCACTGGCATTGGTTTGCGTTTTATCCTTTGTCTTGGGATACTTTTGAGACCAGGAAGACAGAAATCCTGTCATAAGCGGCCTTCAACTCCCTCAACTTAAAAATCAATGCATACCCCGTTCATATGCAAGGCTAGGTGAAATGAGAACTTCTCTCTGCCTCAAATCCCTCAACAAATACATATTTTAATAAGCTCACCGTTTGCATTTAAACACATTATGTTCCCCACCACAGGATCTTTATCATTCCAGCTAACGTCCCTGCTCACTGTATGCGTTTTTCACATCTTTTTTTAATCGTTCCAGGATGAAATTTTCTGGAGACAAACATAGGTGAAAGAAGCAAGAGTGGGGCGGGAGGAGATAGGATGCCTGGGATTTCTGCCACCCTCCTGCTAACGTGGAATCCATCATTCACACACCCACCCCGAGCCCTCCCTCTCCTTTCCCCATCTCTCCCCTTCACTCTGCACCACGCGGGAGGAGGAGGGGCTGCTGACTGGAGCCACCAGCAGTCACTTACCCAGCGGGGTGAGAATGGCTCATTTTTTGCAGAATTCCTTTTCGACCCAACTGCAGGTACGGTGGCTGCGTGTGCGTGGGGCCCAGCGCGAGCTCAGAGCCCTGAATACCACGTTTGCGTGGGCTTCGCACAGCAGTAGCCCCTTGCGTCAGCCACCTGGGCTGGGGAGCTGCAGCAGATCAGCACCCAGGATACCGGCAGCCTCCCCAGGCCCCCAGCTGCCAGCGGTATCCACAGCCTCCCGGTTGCTAAGGGAGGAGAGAAGGCAAACACCCAGGGTATGGAGAAGCAGAAGCCCTGCTGGAACTGAGCCTAGGGATAGCTGGAAGTGAGGCCAGCTTCCAACCTTCTTTTGGGGCCCTGATGAGGGAGGAAACACACACCACCTCTATTGCTTGTTGCTCTGGGACATGAGTTCCTAGGTGCCTGTACTGTGAACACACACACACACACACACACACACACACACACACACACACACACACACACACACACACACACACACCTTTTGGCACGTTGTTTTCTGGTAGCCCTGGAGAAGGATGATCTGTCTATAGACAGCAGGATCAGGCACAGCCCGAGTCACTATGTAATGGTTTCCAATCCAAAAGCACACCCTAAATTGCAAGTTCGAGAAAAGATACAAGCTTCTTCTAATTCTAGATGGATTTTGTTTCAGGATCTGCAGGGCACTTTCTGTCCTCCTTGGAAAATTCTTGCCCTTCTCTGGCGCCCTACTTTCAGCAGGCAGATGGGCAGCCCTGATGTTTCAAGATGGAGAAGCACTTAGGTTATATACCACTCTGTCCCAGAATTTATCTTTCAGTCAGAGACTAGAATGCAAGGCTTAGGTGAAAAAGCCTGGCTCTCAATGAGGAAGTGGAAGTATTGGAGGCCTTGGAAGAGCAAGTGAAAGCACTGGATTTACACAGCCTGTTAAGGACAGTTATTGCTTTGCTCGTTTTTTGTCTGGCTTCCTTGAGGGGGAGGAAATGAGCAGGACATCACCTCTATACTGCCTTTCCACATGTCATTAAAAAAAAAAAAGACTGATCATGGCAGAGACCAGTTTTCTTCACATAAATATTTGAGGTTCATTATCTGACCATAGTATCCTCTACCAGCCTCATGGTGACCACTTTTCCAACTTCACTACTTTAAACTCCAACAAAAACCAAATTCCTGAGCCATGCTATACCAACCTTGACTAGTGGGGAAATTTCTACCCAATCTTCAGCACTCAGCTTGAATTCTAACTTCTTTGACGTCCTCAAGTTTGCCTCTTACTTCAATTGTAAGCACTCTATTTGGACATACCTCTGTTTTGCCCATAGCAACTGCTACTACACCTGCTGGCACACATTATTTTCTTTCTTAATTGAATGTGAGCACTACCCCTATTTTGTGCATTTATTTTTGTTTTCTCAGAGGCAAGCAGAAATTTAATGGAAGTCTGGTGTAAAAATAAAGGAAAAAAGGAGGGTGCTGGTGACTCACACCTGTAATCCTAGCTACTCACAGTGCAAAGCCAACCTGGACACCAATTAGTCAACAACAAAGATTAAAAAAAAAAAACCAGAAGTAGGGCTGTGGATCAAAATGATAGAACATTAGTGGTAGAGCTTAGGGAATTCCCAGGCCCTGAGTTCAAGTCCCACAACTAACAAAAATAAATAATGGTAAAAGCAGGAACCTGGTGGCTCATGGCATCAAGAAGGAAAGAAGGAAGGAAGGGAGGGGGGAGGGAAGGAGGGATGGAAGGAGGGAGGGAGGGAAGAAGGAAAAGGGAGAAGGAAAGAAAGACTATCTTCTAAGATGCAGCATTGTTATGAAATATGTAATGTCTTCTCTGCATTTTTGCTGAGCACTTAGTAACTGCTCATCTTCTCATTTAAATCTCAGCCCCACTCTTTGAGATAAACTTTCTCTCCACTTCATTGCCATGAAAACTGAGGTATGGTACGGGGAACTTAACTATTTTGCCTGACATATACAATGGGTCCTCAGTGGAAAAGATAGGATCCAAATCTAGATTAGTCTAACTCCAAAACTGTAAGTAATTTTAACAAGTGCAACTAAGATGTATTTTCCACACAGGGAAGGTGTGTGTGTGTGTGTGTGTGTGTGTGTGTGTGTGTGTGTGTGTGTGTGTTTATATTCTAACTCAATGGTTTAGGTCCTGAGACTGAAGGACTTAGACCTATTTAGAGGACCAGATGCCTAAGGTTAAGAAGGCAGATGTCAGGGGCTGGGGATATAGCCTAGTGGCAAGAGTGCCTGCCTCGGATACATGAGGCCCTAGGTTCGATTCCCCAGCACCACATATACAGAAAACAGCCAGAAGCGGCGCTGTGGCTCAAGTGGCAGAGTGCTAGCCTTGAGCGGGAAGAAGCCAGGGACAGTGCTCAGGCCCTGAGTCCAAGGCCCAGGACTGGCCAAAAAAAAAAAAAAAGAAGGCAGATGTCCTCTCCTTCCCAAATGTTTATCACCCCCCAAATATGGGTCTTGTTCGAGGTTGCCCATAGTGATTATTTAAGTAGATTGTACCTGGATATGAATCCATGGGTGGGGGTGGAGGGGGAGTATAGACTAGAAAAAGACATTATCATTTGCCCTAGAAGATGCCAATCCCTAAAGGGGTTACATAATGCAATTTTCTATAGCTTCTACTTGTTACATATGAACTCACTTTCTTGAAGTAAAGAATGGTATTCTCTCACTGGTAGAAGAAAAAAAAAACCCTATTCAGATACTCAAGAATCTATCTAAATGCATCCTTGGTATTCTGCAGACATTGAGGTACCCTCAACAGCATGCATTAATTTATAAATGAGGTTGGAGCTCTCCATCCCTGTGAGCTGCACAATTTCACATCCCTGATGAAAACGGTAAGGAAGCTACTAATTTTCACTTCAGAAAATGCTCACTGTGAAAATGCATTGGGAATTTAGCCAAAAGGAATTTTTATGTTAATTTCTAGTATGGAGAAAGAGAACAGGAATAAAGAAAAAAAACTAAATTAAACTGTTTCAAGACTAAATAGTCACTGGAGTCATTTTCATTTTCTCTTAGGAAAACAAGTCCCCAAATGCTCCCAGTAGTATCATAAATTCATAAAAAGATTTGTGTTTGTTAGAGAAAGACTCATAGAGTAGAGCTGGGGTTAAAAGATAGAGAAAAGTAGAAAGGCAGAGACACAAGATTCCACCTACACTGTTGGTCAGTCTCCATTGCAGGTGAACTGTTGCTGAAGAGAAGAATCACAAAAGATGTGAACTATCATTATCAAAGTCCTATCACAGGACAGGCAATATGTGCCTTGCCGGCTAACTTCAACCCACTACCTGCTTTTGGAGTATCTGCAAGCAAGAATGTGATGACATTTGTAAATGCTTGGGAAAAGATCCATGTTTTCCTTTATATGTGGAAGCTAGGTTTAGCTAACAAATTCATAAGTAAACACATTGTGTGGTATGCAAGTATATACAAAGATAATAACTGAAAAATGGTAGATTCAAGGGAGATCTCAAATAGTGCAATTCCTTAGAAAAGCAAAGTCAAATTTCAGCAAAATAAAACACTAGGAAGCAGATACTCAAAAATGTGTGGGGGTGGAGTCAAGGGGAACGTGGTAGAGGACTGAAGGGGAGAACAGGGAGAAACACAGAAAAGAATCTAATGTACATCCTACAGAGTTAAGAAGAATGGGGAAAGGGTGGGTAGAGGGGAATGAGTGAGAACTTTGAAACTGCTTTGTTAAATGACAACTCTTGTATTACTACTAATAAAAATAGCAATATATATGATATATGAAAATCATATGAAATTCCTATCTCAACATTAGTTAATGAAGCTATACTAGAAGACAACCAAACCTATTTGTGTGCGAATCCTCTATGGTTGGCTGCTTCTAGGAAACAAGAAGACAATTGAGTATTTTCATCAATGATATTATTGCCCACAAAAATACTTCCTCTGTAAGAGCTTTGCTCCTGGTCTCCATTATCTCCACAATCAGACAGGTAAGTTTCCCTCAAGGATTTTACAAAACAGGTGCCATATTTTTACCCTTGTCTCCCTAGCACCTATTGTAGTTTCTGAATACTGAATAATCAGAGTGGAATACTGAGTATTGAATAAGCAAATGGCAGAAGCAATGGATTGAGGAAATAAATTGCTCCAAATGCTTATCTTTCTTTTGAAAGGTGTAAGAGTTATTAAAATAGGTAGCCAAGGAACAAGAATACCATGCGGTCTTCAGGCAGGAGAGAAAAGTTTATTCCGTAACTGCTGGCTGAGATCTCACAAGGCTAGAGAAAGGGGTTGAACCACCTCTGGGCTATGCCTTATCTAGGGCCAGGGTGGAGAGGTGGGGCCAGGTGAATTTAAGTGTGACCTTGGAAAAGGGGGAGGTAACTGCTTCCAGGTGTTTCAGTTACCTAGGTAAAACTGGTACTGGTTGAAGACTTAAGCAGGGGGGAGCATCTTCATAGAGCCCTCCTGAGGGTGGACCTTACAAAAGGGTAAAGATCAGAGAGCTAAGATTTTTTTCCAAAATGGAACTTGAATGCATTTCACTGAGGTTCTCTGAAAAGATTGTTACTCTCCTTATAGGCTCAAAGTGCAAGGGCCTTGAGGTCAAAATGATTTGACATGTCCCTGAACTACCTTCTTTTAGCAACACTATGTAAAACCTCAGTGAAGGTTGGCACTATAAGCATTTTATCAGGATATGCTCAATCATGGGGATGGTAAAATCCACAAGGGAGTTTTAGCTTGGATTGTGAAAGCTGTAGCACTCAGAACAGGATATAGGGAAGTGACTTAGAAGGATGTAACTCCCAGCTTTTGTTTTCCAGCTCTATGATCTGAATGCTCTCCAAACGTAAGTGTTGAAACTTAATTACCAATGTAATTAAGAGGTAATATTAAGAGGTGGGATCATTTAATTGAGGTGATTAAGCCATGAGAGCAGAGCAGAGAGAGAGAGAGAGAGAGAGAGAATATGACTGATCTGTGTTAATCTCATAGCTGTAACAAGGACCTTAAGAAACTATTTAGTACCTTGGAGAAACTATTAAATGAGCAAAGATTTGTTTTGGTTCTGTTTCAGAGGTTTCAGTCCTCCATTCCTTGGCTTGTGATGATGCAGTACATCACGGCAGGGATATCATGTGGCAGAACAGAGCTGCTCATTTCATAGTAGCCTGAGAGCAGAGAGACAGAAAGAACAAGAAAGAGGTCAAAGACAGGACAGACCCTTCAAAAGCATGCCTGCCAAGACTCCTTCCTCCAATCAATCCTCATTTTCTACAGGTTCCAATAGGCCTCCCAGTTACAAATCCATCAATGGCTAAATCACTGATTAGGTTCTTCCACAAAGCACCACCTTACAATATTAAATTGGGGTCCAAACCTTCAATACACAAAACTTTTATAATAGGGCTTGAGGGAGTAGGTTTGCTCCATCTTCTCCTTCCTTCCATAAGTAGACAGTCATTTGCCCCCCTTCCCCACCCCCACCATGGGCAAAGCAACAAGGCACCATCTTAGCAATAAAAAGCAGCCCTCCCCAGACACCAGGCTTGTTGTTACCTTGATCTTACACTTCCTAGTTTTTAGCAGTATGAGAAATAAACACCATTTATAAATCACCCTGCTTGTGGTACTTTGTCAAGGCAGTACACATAGATGAAGACACCAGACTTCTCTGACATGCTTTACTCTAGTGTATCTTTAGGGAAGTTCAATATTAGATGTGGGAAAGAGTTAAGAACGTGTGTGTGTGTGTGTGTGTGTGTGTGTGTACACATATATACATATATATTGCATAAAATTCAAACTCAAAGGTATTCCTAATTTAGACTTCAGAGTAATATGAATATAGTTGTATCCATGTTCTTCAGTCCCTATTTCTAATCAAGTTTTTCAAATGGATCAAATGTTATCATCTAAGATGATAACAAAGAACTTATTTAATGGGTTTGGGAAATCAGCAGTACTCACGAGGCATGAGTTCATAAAGATGAACAGAACTCATCTGCCCTCAAACTAAAATCTGTTATCTATAAAGACATTCAGAAAAAGAATGACCCCCCCTCTCCCAAAAATGCTAAAGCCTCTAATGGAAGTATTATAAAGTATGAAATAGAATTGTCTTTTGGAGGCAGGTGATGGTGGCTCCTGTCAATAATCCTAACCACATGAAAAGAGGACTGTAGTTCCAAACACATGAAATTCTTCATAAACAACATCTGAACACTGTAGTGTATGCTCATCATTAGCTGCATGGGAAGCTGAGATGAAGAGGATTAAAATTCTAGGTGAATTTCACATTTGACTTTGGTACCCTGGCTATTGTATATATGTTTATCTGAACCAGAGAAGGGAAGGGAAACATCAAAATGGTGAGACAAAGGATAAAAGGAAAACCAATGCAACAGCAATACTTACAAGACAATAATGCGCTGTAAACCAACTATACAACTTGGGGTGTAAAGGAGGGGGAAGACTGGGGAGGAGGGAGAGTCTGAGAAAAAGGAGGGAAGGAGTAACAAGTTTGACAAGAAATGTATTCAATGCCTTATGTATATACCTGTAATCCCTCTGTAAGTCACCTTGACTATAAAAATAAAATTAAAAAAAAATTCTAGGCCAAGAGTCTATGTCAACAGAAAGAAGCTGGGCATTCTGGCATAAGCTTGTCATCCTGATTAATATAGAAAGCTTAAAATAGGCAGAATTGAGTGCAGATGACACATTGAGGCAGAATCTGAGACTTCAAAAAATAATTAGTGGGGAAAAGGGTTAGAGACATGGCTCTATTGTACAGTATCTACCTACCAAGCACCAAGGCTCAGAGTTTGAACTCTCCCCCCCAACAACCCCCCCCCACAATGTCTTCTAACTAATGTTTCTGTCCTTCCAAAATCAACCTACTAAGTCCCACTTATGATGTTCATCACCACTTCTCACTAATCACATTGTCATTTCCTTAGTCTGTGTGATGATTAGTTTCAGATATCACCTCAACTGTACTGATGGATGCCTACATGGCATGTGAAGCACTCTCTGAGTATGCCTATGTTTCTATGTTTGTTAAGATAACACTCAATATTACAGTCTGGGTCTGGGTGGAAAATGAAAACTCTGTCTCTCCTCTGTGTCTCTATCTTTCTGTCTCTCTCTATCTCTGTCTCTCTGTCTCTGTCTCTGTCTCTGTCTCTCTCTCTCTCACAAACACACACACACACACTCACACACACACAGGAGAATCATATCTCCTCTCTGTTCTGAAGCATGACACTAATCTCTTCCTGTACTTGGATACCAGAACTCCAAGTTCTTTGGCCTTTGGACTCCAGACCTTGTACCAGTACCTTCTAACCACCAATATCACCTCTACCACCACTACCATCCTATTAACTATCCTTCCCCCTGATATTCTCAAACCCTGACCTCAGAATAAGCTCATATCAGCTTCTCTGGTTCTAAAGTTTCTGAAATTGAGCTGAATCATGGTTAACGTCTTTATCAGGTTTACCAATTTGGAAATTGCCTATTGTTAGATGTCTCAGCCCCTTTTATGCATGACTCATTTCCCCTAGTGATTTTTTTCTTTTATAAAACTACCCAGTAAGAGATCACAGAAAATGGATACTTCAGACTCTAATTATTTCTAGCCATCTATCCCCAGGATTCTATGACAGGAGAAGGAAATATTGGCTGTATTGGAAGAAATGAGAGGGAGAAGATACAATCATAGAGGCTGTTAGGGAGTCTTAACTACTGAGAGATATGCAAGGAGTAAGAAAAACAAGAAAAGACTCAATTAAGAGGCAGTGCTTAAAACAAGCCCTGAACATATATAGAAGGTAGGTAGATGGATGTGATGTGTAGGTAGGAAACATGTCATCCCCATGCTATCATCTCCCTTCTAAGTTCCAGCTGAAGGCAAACCTAACCAGTATCTTCAGACCCTGATTTGCCTCTGTAGCTCATAAATGAATGGAGTTGTGATTTTGAATAGAAAAATAAATAAATAAAAGGAAAGAAGGATCAGCTGATGACTTCATCAAGGCACTGGGATTCCAAGGGGATATGATGTATTCACCTCCTCTTCTCATGGGAGTTATTTGTATCCCTCATGCCACTGTGTCCACACACTGTGTGGTTTGTGAGCATCCCTCGGCTCCTCTAAAGCCAGGGGGAGCTACTGCGCTATATTTGCATTTCGGCCAAATAAACCACCAGGAATTTAGGAAGTATTTAGTAAGCATTTGTGGGATAATTGGTAGGAAAGCAGTGTGTATTTTCTTTAATGCTCCCATGGGAGAAGAGAACCTGAAGAATCTGACATAACAAAAGTCATAAAATACTCCCTTGGATCTACAAATACATTGTAGAATATGTTAGATGTCTAAGAGTTCACCATGTAGACAATTGCCCACCATCTGGCAAAAATTACCACTAAGGGACAGGCATTTAGTTTCAGAAGAACTGAGTAGAGCTATTGTTATGGCCAAAGTAATGGCAAATTAGGTTATTTTGCTTCATCAAATGTTTCTGAAGCAGCTACAAATGGCTCTCAGGTCCCTGAAAGCATACTTGAAGACATGCTTGGAATTAGCAGAGCTAAGACATATTTGGCTTAATGCCAGTGAATGGTCACCAGCTCTGGACACTGGGTCAAATGTTTCTCACAATGAATCCTCACAGAGATAAAATAGGTTTTATTTTTGTTGTTGTTGTTGTTTTAACTCCAATATATAGGTGAGAAAACTAAGACTCAGATCTAAGGTAAATCCCAGTTAGCAAGTAGAACAACTGAGATTCAAATGCCATTCTCTCATTCCAGAATCCTTAAATACTTGGCTGTGCTCCTTTTCATTTCAGAAGAGGAAATAAGTTTAAGACCACTGATCTCACAGGTAAGCTGCTTTCTCCCAAGCCCTTCCCTCACAGCTGCTCAACAATGTGATTGGTGAGTGTAGCACTTCCATTGGAACTGCTTTTCCTAAAATGCTTTGACTCCTTACTGGGGCCCATAAGTTAACTCAAAGAAGGAGAAAAGGTTGGAATTTCTATCTCCATTTTATGTCTGTCTTTGATCTTAGTCATCCACCTTGTAGCCACCTTGGAATCCAGGAATTACAGGACTGAAGCTGCCCCCCAAGAAGGAACAGCAGAGCTTCAGCGGGGTCAGGCCACCTGCCAGGCAACAGCAACTTGCTTATCGTGGGCCAAATTGTTTCTCTCAAGTGGTGACAGCAAAAACAACTTTGGCCAGCCTGTTTAATAATGAATGCATACCTTTCAGCCATTGCTCAGAATTCTTGCTCTATTTACACCTAAAGCTCATATCTGTACTCCCAATGTGGGCTGAAGTGCTTATTTGCCTCTCCCCATGATTTGCCTGTGCGATGGCGGGAAGAGGGGGAAACAACTCCCTTTCCACCACTTCTTGTCACTGAGTGAGTAGCCAGATCTGACATGTGAAACCCTTAGAATATAGATCTGAGAGGCCAAACTCCAAATTCAAAAAGACATTGAAGAGAAAGATATCATTTTAATAAACTAATATATGTTTTCTGACAGACTACATAGATTACTGCACACCCTCCAACCCTTAAGAGCATGCGTCTCTGAAACACTTTCTGTAGCTTCCTTTCTTAAGTAACATTGAACTTGGGTTTTTAAGGGAAACAGAACAGCACTGGTCTTCAAGTATTTTGTCATTACCACCTCCTGGCTGACCTGCCTGGTTTTCTCACATGAACCAGAGCAAAGGAAAAGCTGTGAGCTCTTCAGTTGCCCAGCACAAACAATAACATCCTGCTGAAACTTAAGTTCAAAACATTCACCACTACCAGTAGAAGACTGATAGGGACTTTGAAAAAATAGATTGACCAAAGGTACCTTTTTGGAAATAATTAGATAGGTCCATGTAAATAAGCACCTCTAAAGTGGTTCATGGTATTTTCTCATAGGGCTTAAATACTCTCCTGAGTAGCATGTTTTGCTAGTAATTGCTTAGCCAACACTGTCACCCTCAAGGCATAAAGGTTAAAAAAATAGTTGCTGTTGTAACAATTAGAAAATCTGAATTAATGAGACTTTCTTGTTATGATAAAAGATAAAAACTCAATAGAAATTGTGAAACAGACATCCCAAAGAATACAAAGGTGAAAATAGAAATGTAGAATGAGTGTTGAAGGAAAGAATTATGTTAGCCAGCTTTGTGTCACTAACACACATACCTTAAATAATCAAGTTAAACAGAAAGGTTTGCTTGGAACAAGTGGCTCATGTCTTTAATCCTGGATACTCAGTAGGCTGATATCTAAGGATCATAGCTTGAATCCAGCTGGGCAAGAAAGTCTGTGATTTATCTTCAATTAACCACCAAAAAGCTGGAAGTGAATGTATGCTCAAGTTCTAGCCTTGAGCAAAAAAATATGAGACAATGCCCTGGCTCCGAGTTCAAGTTCCAGTTCTGGCAGGAAAAAATTTAAAAAAGGATTCACTTTGACAGCTTTACAGGGTTCAGTGCATTAATGCTGGGAGACAGCAGTTTGGTGGGGAGTTACGAATGTGTAATGGGGAAAAACTGCACTCAAGAGTGCAGAAGAGGAAGGAACTAGGTTCCACCACCCCAATGACTGAAAGTCCTCCCTCTAGGATTAAATTCTTCAATAGCCAAGATGGAGACCAAGTCTTTAACACAGGTACCATGCAAAAAGATTCCAGATTCAAACAGTGACTTACCTACTGGTCAATTGCTGTAAAACCCAGAGCAATGAGAGAAAATCAATAGATTTAAACAACAAAACAAGACTCCTGAAGCTGTACCAAAATCGGTGGATTCCTTGAAAAACAGACACTTAAATACAACCCAACCCCCACAGCTACTCCAACATCAAAATTATGTAATTTGGGTCTGGAGAGGTAGCTCAGTGGTAGAACACTTGCCTAGCATAGGCCACAGATCTAGGTTCCATTCTCAGCTCTAAAAAATAGATGTGGGATTTCTTCTGTCTTCTAAGTTTCTAATACACTGCTTATATCTCATTTAGTAAAAGCCACTTGAGACTGCACATTCTTCTTGAGAAGGAAGTATCAGGATTATAGGGTTTATTCCTTGCAAAGCTGTCACTATAAGAAGCTTTGATCCCTGGGGCAAATGATCAGTCAGAGAGGAATATGGGGGAGATGCTCTGATGAGTCCATGTTCCGCACCATTGGAAATGGAAGCACGATACATTACGGTGCTTGTCATTCCCTTATCTTCCACAGTCAAATACTGCAATTGAAACTGTTTCCTAAACTGTAAGCCAAAGGAGAAAAAGCATAGTGATTAACTGGAATGTGCTATGTTATGGAGAAATACTTAATGAACAGAAAAAAAGAAGTTTAAATGGGGATACATAACTCTGCTGCTTTAAAAGAAATAAACACAAAAAAAGCAAACCTTAAAGGGAAAGTACAGTTTCAATTAGCCATAATTATGAAAACAAAGTAGATGGTAGGAGCTGATGGCTCACACCTGTCATCCCAGCAACTCAGGAGGCTGGATTAAGGGTTGAAGACAGCCCTGGCAGGAAAGACCATGAGACTCTGTTTTTGTTTGTTTGTTTGTTTTTTTAATTGTCCAAGTGATGTATAGAGGGGTTATAGTTTTGTATGTGAGGCAGTGAGTACATTTATTGTCCAACTTGTTAGCTCCTCCCTCATTTTTCTCTCACCTTCCCCCTCCCCAACACCCTCCCCTTCCGTGCCCTGAGTTGTACATTTGGTTTATAACGTATTGTCTTGTAAGTATTGCTATTGCATTGGTTCGCCTTTTACCCTTTGCCTCTCCATTCTGATGTTCCCCTTCCCTTCCCTAGTTCCAATAAACAAATATACAATAACCAGGGTACCAAAATCAGAAACAGTGACATCAGGGGTAAAACCATAGGGAAGAAAAGAAAAGAAAAAGGTATGATTTCACATGGTATGTTGAAAATAACAACGATAAACCACTTATTTCCATAAGTTGGAGTTCATTTCACGTAGCATCATCTCATGTGATCATATGTATATAGCTATTGAGCTACAGTGATCATCTGCTAGGACTATCCTAGACATATACTAATTATGATCAATAAGGAAAACATAGAGTCTATGTTTCTTTGGGTCTGGCTCATTTCACTTAGCATGATTTTTTTTCCAAGTCTTTCCATTTTCTTACGAATGGGGCAATGCCATTCTTTCTGATAGAAGCTTAGAATCCCATTATATATATTACATTTTCTTGATCCATTCATCTACTGAGGGGCACTTGGGTTGGTTCCATATTTTAGCAATGGTAAATTGTGCTGCATGAACATGGTTGTGCTGGTAGGTTCAGTATTGTCTTGCTTGTGATTCTTTGGGTAAATGCTAAAAAGTGGGGTTGCTAAGTTCTAGGGGAGTTCTATGTTTAGCCTTTTGAGGAACCTTCACACTGCTTTCCACAGTGGTTGAACAAGTTTACACTCCCACCAAAGGTGTAGTAGTGTTCCCTTTTGGCCACATCCCTGCCAACATCTGTTGTTAGTTTTTTGTTTTTTGTTTTTTGTTTTTTTTTGCCAGTCCTGGGCCTTGGACTCAGGGCTTGAGCACAGTCCCTGGCTTCTTTTTGCTCAAGGCTAGCACTCTGCCACTTGAGTCACAGCGCCACTTCTGGCCGTTTTCCACATATGTGGTGCTGGGGAATTGAACGGAGAGCTTCATGTATAGGAGGCAACATATTCCCAGCCTGTTGTTAGTTTTCTTGATCATAGCCATTCTTACTGGGGTGACGTGCAATATCAGTGTTGTTTTGATTTGCATTTCTTTTATGGCCAATGATGTGGAGCACTTCTTCATGTGCCTCTTGACCGTTCTCATTTCCTCTTCAGAGAAGACTGTCTGCAAGCCTTTAGCCCACTTATTAAGGGGGCAGTTGTTTCTCTGAGGACTTGTTTTGGGCGAACTTAATATTTTGAGTTCTAAGTATATTTTAGATATGAGGCCCTTATCTGTTGTATGGCCAGTGACCATCTCCCAATCTGAGGGCTTTCTATTCCACCCAAAGCCAGAAGTGGAGTTGTAGCTCAACTGGTCAAGTGCTACCCTTGAAGCACAAAAGCTCAGAGAAAATTCTCAGGCTCTGAGTTTAAGTACAGTTGTGACTCAAGTGGTAGAGTGCTATCTTGAGAAAAAGAAGAAAAAGCCGGAAAAACCAGGAGCCAGTAACTCATGTCTATAATTCTACTTACTCAGGAGGCTGAGATCTGAGGATCACCCTTCAAAGCCAGCCTGGCAGAAGAGTCCCCATGAGACTCTTATCTCCAATTAACTACTCAAAAACTGGAAGTGGCACTGTGGCTCAAGTGGTAGAGTGGTAGCCTTGGTCACAACGAGGCTCAGGCACAGTGCTCAGGCCTGGAGTTCAAGCCCTACAATCAACAAAAAATGTTGAAGGACCTGATTTCAAGCCCCAGAACGAACACTCTCTCTCTCTCTCTCTCTCTCTCTCTCTCTCTCTCTCTCTCTCTCTCTCTCTCTCTCACACACACACACAGTAGAAACTCAATAGATCTTTACCATTTTCCTTGGCATCATACCTGTAGACATAGATGCTACTAGTTACACATATATGCTATTATGCATACCAAAACTGTTTTGTTTCAGATGTATCACAGAGGCCATGTGACAAAGAACTGGTTTGAGAAGCAGAGAAGGGCTATGTTTTCTTGAGTTATCTATCTGTAACAAAAGACCCAGGTCTGAATCAGAATTCTGTCACTGGGAAGACTTTGATTTATAGGAAAGAATTGCATGTCAGCACTTCTTTGACATTAGTTGGCCATGGCATATGAGTTGGTCTGGCCTAAAATAAAAGTGAAAAGTGACATGCATAACTTCTAGGTAGAATTTTCTAAAAATTCCTGCAGGAGTCTCCATTCCCTCCCCCCGCCCCCCTCAGAATGACAACTGCCATTGTAGATGATGGGACAGTCTTCAGGTCCTCTTAAATAAGGACCACATGGAGCTGATCCCCCACCTATATCCATGATGAAAATGACTATGAATGAGAAGCAAACCTTTGCTGTTTCAAGCCCTGAGATTTAGAGGTTGTTGTTAATTACAGCCTAGCAATCTTGTGGTGGTTAATACAGCTGTGTATTAGCTATGTGACATTGGGAAAACTATCTATGGTCTCCAAGCCTTTCATCAGAAAACAAGGAAAAACTGACAAATAGTAAATATTCATAAAAGGAGAACTAGAATTGTGTGTGTGTGTGCATGTTCACATATATTTATGGCATGCAAGATGATTGATCCAAGGTAAAATAATTTTTTAATCAGAATTTATAATGGATTATCTCATTGTTATATATTTAACTTTCTCATAAGAAGACAGTTTTTGTTTTTATTCCTAACTAAAACATATTTTTTTTCTTTTAATAACTTTTATTTTTATTTTTTAATTTAATTTTATTGTCAAGGTGATATACAGAGGGGTTACAGTTATATACATAAGGTAGTGAGTACATTTCTTATCATATTTGTTACCCCCTCCCTCATATTTCTCCCACTTTTCCTCCCCACCAACCACCAACTCCCCCCCCCCCGGAGTTATACAGTTAATTTCCAACATATTGTCGTGTATCACAGTGTATCACTGTTGTGTAGGTTTTCCCTTTATCCTTTGTCTCACCATTTTGATGTTCCCCTTCCCTTTCCTAATTCAGATAAACATATATACAATACCTACCCAAGGTACAAAACAAGTACAGTGACAACAGGATAAACCATAGTAAAGAAAAACAAATAACTTAACACAGTAAATTAACAATGGAAAAACCTCTTATTTCCATATCTTTTTTTTTTGTCAGTCATGGGACTTGAACTCTGGGCCTGGGTGCTGTCCCCAAGCTCTTCAGCTCAGGATAGTGCTCTAACATTTGAGCCACAATACCACTGTATCCATGTCTTTGAGTTCATTTCATCTTATATGATTATATGTATATAGCTACTGAGCTATTGTGATCCTCCGCTGGGATTATTCTAGACATATACTAATTATTATCAATGATGGAAACCATGGAATCTATGTTTCTTTAGGTCTGGATCATTTAATATGATTTTTTTCCATTTCCTTATGAATGGTGTGATGCCATTCTTTCTGATGGAAGCACAGAATTCCATTGTGTATATATACTACATTTTCTTGATCCATTCATTTACTGAGGGGCATCTGGGTTGGTTCCATATTTTAGCTCTGATAAATAATGCTACAATGAATGTGGTTGTGCTGGTAGCTTTAGTACGGCTTTGTTTGTGGTCAGTTGGGTAAATGCCCAGAAGTTGGTTTGCTGGGTCATAGTGGAGCTCTAGAGCAAACTCCCTCGCCGCCCCCCCCCATACTAGGTTTGTGATAATTTTAAAAATATAAGTCAGTACCAATGGCTTATGACTTTAATGTTAACTACTCAGGAAACAGAATCTCGGTTGGAAGCCAGCCTGGGCAGGAAAGTCTGTGACACTCTTACTTCCAATTAACCACTAAAAAGCCAGAGTGGAGCTGTGTCTAAAGTGGTATAGTACTAGCCTTGATTAAAACAATTCAGAAACAGTGCACAGGACCTAAATTCAAGCCCCAGGATCAGCAGATCGGAATGATTTACTGATCGTAAAAGATATTTTTAACTACTCTGGAGGATGAGATTTTGAGTATTAAATTTTAAGACCAACCCAAGAATATTAGTCCAGAATTCCTACCTCCAAAACAACCAACAAAAACTTGACCAGAGACCTGGCTCAAGTCGTTGAGCACTAGCCAAGGAAGAGATCTAAGCAGGTTAAAGGGCCTGAGTTTAATCTTTGGTATTGGGGGTGGGGGAACAAAAAATTATTATATCCCATTTCTGCAATTTTTTTTTAAAAACAAGCCTAAAATTTTCTTTCCCCATTTATTTGAAACTGGGCCCCTAATAACTCACATTGTTCCCCATATCCTAATGAACAGGGAAACAGCATGGCAGGAAACCCAGATGAGGGCCAAGGGAGGCAGGCACCCCATGCAGTGAAAACAGCAGATACCAGCCAGGGTGTAAACTCAGAGAAATCTAGGAGAAAAACCATTCATCTTCAGTCAGTTTTAGAGACTGTAGAGCTGATGGGTGCAGTAGAAGTGACAGAAATATGTAACCTGACTATTGGGGGTATATAGACAAGACACCTGAAATTTCAGGAAGGATATATCCCAGAAGAACTGGCAGATATTGTGAGAAGTGTGGGTTAAAATGAAGGAGATTAATCTGGAATTCTCAATTTACCTTCCTGTTGGAATCCACTATTTTCTAACCAACTAAAGACTCTTGAGTCATGAAAACAAAAACAAAGATAGTGGTTAAATGTGTTTCAAGAGACTCTGTATCTAGATTTCTTGAGGATAATCAGAGGTGTTGTCATTAAAGCAAACTCTACCACTGGAAATAATATGACAACATTAAAATATATATGCTGAACATATACTATGTGCCGAGTCCTGTGCCAAATGCTTTAAATAGTATGGCACATTTTATAGTCAAATACCTGCTATTTCCACTTTTTTTCCTTTTTTTATTACCAGAAAAAAAGGCTCTGAAAAGCAGCGAATTGAAGCAATTTGCCTGAAGTCACAAACTGTAAATGGGGGTGGGGGGTGAGGAGCGGGAGGGTGACACTGACTTTGGTCTCAGACTCTGTGTTACACTGCCCCCTGCATGGAGGTTGAGGATGAACAATATACAACATCAGACAGGGGAACCAATGTTTATCTAATGCTCCCAATGTATATCAACAATCCCTCCCTCATACATGACCTCATTTAATTATCAGTTCCTAGGAGCTAGCATTATGCTCATGAGTACACATGATAAAAATAAGCCTAAGAGAGATTAATAGTTGACCAACTAAGTAGACAAAATAATATAGCAACCAGGACATTGTAAATCCATGCTTAGTCATGCTTCTACTTTAGCCTGCAAAAATGATTTTCCATACAAATATCAAGATATCTTCCCATTTTCCAGTTCATTTGGAAAATACACAGATATTTTATTTGCTTGGAAATTATGTAAATGACACAGTAACTAAAGATACCAATATGAAAAGGGGTTATGCTTTCAGAAGCTTGGTTTTACATTGATTTAATCTCATCTGTAATGAGGAGTAGGACTGACACCTGTATCTCAAAGCCAGTCATTGAATCGTTGTAGTCTCCAATTTGCAAGCTCAGAATTAAGGGACTTGCTTTTCTTTTCTTTTTCTTTTTTCTAATCCTACAACTTTTGGCTTGAACTCCGGGCCTGGGTTTTGTTCTTAAGCCTCTTTGTACTCAAGGCTAACCCTCTACCACTTGAGCCACAGCACCACTGAGTAGTTCATTGGAGATAACACTCTCACAGACTTTCCTGCCTTGGCTGGATTTGAACCACAATTCTCAGATGTCAGCTTCCTGAGCAAGTAGGATTATAGGCATGAGTCACCAGTGCCTGGCAAAGGTCATGCTCTTTAAGTTGCATCTGGAAACAGTCTCAATTAGTTTAAGGTAAGGAAGCGGCATCTCCTCTCATGCAAGGTAGGTGAGTGTAGAATGGTGCAAAATTCCACATGTTTGTAGCTCTCTCTAGTAGAAGCCTCACCACCAACTTCTTTCTTGTTCCTTACAATGAAGTTTGTGCTTTCTTTCTTATCATTGCCTGGCAGCAAGTTATATATATCTGGCACTGTATCCAGGATGGGTGAGGAGTTTTCAGGTACACTCATTCAAGCTGTGCAGTGCCTGCATAACTCAGAGTGAACTGTTGACATGGGCTGTGGCATGAAGCATACCCTCCCTACTGTACAACCTGTCAAAACTTCAGCATGGATTTTATTCTCTGCCTATGAGAATTCCACTTAAGTTAAATAGAAAATTTTGATTTCACTTACTTTTAGGAATGACATTCAGCACTCCAAAAATAGAAGAGCTGCCTTTAAACATGCAATGCTAAGCAGTATATACATTAAAAAAAAACTGTAAGTGTTTTGGAAACAATTTCATTTTTAAAAAAACTGTTGCAAAGTCTTTTATGTGCATGACAAACAGTATAGAAACTATTGTTTTCTTCAATTATATGAAAGAACTTTATGTAGAAGAAGACAGTGGTAGCTCTATTATAGCTAATGAGGAAGTTGTAAAATGGTACCAGACTCACCAAAAGAAAGACTTTTCTAGAACCACAGTGTAAGCAGGAACCCTATGACCACAGGCATACTTTATAGCCATTTTTTAGAGGACATGTTCAAAATTGGGATGGATAAATCTCTAGAAGTGACAGAGGAAGGAGTTCCTGATGTGGTCAAGAAAGAGTCTTGGCTGGGAATATGACCTAGTGGCAAGAGTGCTTGCCTCGTAAACATGAAGCCCTGGGTTCGATTCCCAAGTACCACATATATAGAAAATAGCCAGAAGTGGCACTGTGGCTCAAGTAGCAGAGTGCTAGCCTTGAGCAAAAAGAAGCCAGGGACAGTGCTCAGGCCCTGAGTCCAAGGCCCAGGACTGGCAAAAAAAAAAAAAAAAAAAAAAAAGAATGTTCTAGAGAAGGTCATTGCAGTACATAGACTGATTATCAAATTTAATGGGCGAGGTACTACAGCAATGGCAAACTACTGTAAACCTTCTCTAGTGCTGGCAGGAGGAAGTCTATCACTCTCATCCTGGAAAGGAGGGTGAATAAGGGGCTTGATCTAATGCTTACATATGCACATTGCAGAGCTGCTGCCAGGCCTGAGGAAGTCAAGCAAAAGTCACAGAAAAAAAATCTGTATTTAAGTAGATGATCATTGTCATATTATTATTATCCCAGGAAGACTCCCACATCACAAATTGATAAGAAAGTGAAATAAAGATAAAGAATCTAATATTGTGTATATTAATGGATTCTATGAGCACCACTATGAGAGAAGTGCCTTATCTGCAGTTCTTATTTGCAGTGGACTTAAACTAGGAGTCAAAAACCCCAAAGAGGAAGACAACTAAAGTCAGCTGTTCCTGGGATGTTTACAACTGCCTTGTAGAAATGCTTTCAAGGATGAATATATCTTCTGATTTTTCCAAAGAAGCTAAAAGGTCAAGCAGTTCAAGTGAAATTTTCTATTTTTAGAACACTGTACAGGGCAAGAAAAAAATATCTGTGGTCAGATCTCTGCTCACCAGATTCCAGTCTGAATACAGATTAGGATTTCACTGATGTGGAAAGAAAAGCTTGCCCTTTGCAGAAGGCCAGGGGGATGAGGGACATCTCCACATGCCTTTGTGTCTCCAGTTGGGCGGTTATCTGTCAGGTACTAAAGAAAAAGTAAACCAGGAACACACTGATAGAATCTAGACCTGAAGAAGACTGGCTAGGGTGACACCCCAGCAGGGATTGAAGGGTCAGATTCCTCTGTATTTTCCTGTTGGAGCTCCTGGGAGATCCTCTCTCAAATGAACAACACACCTTCCAGATGGTCACTGGGTCCTAGGCAATAACACCCCCAAAGGGTAGAGAACAGATTTTTCTCACAGGGTACATGAAGGCTTTCAAGGCCAACCCTGAAGCTTAATCCAGGCACAGAATAGAGCAGAGATATAAGAGTGTCAATTATTCCTCAGATTGAGGAAAAGTCATATTTACTATATAATCTCAAGTATTTTCCCCAACAAAGCTATAATGTTTTAGTACATAACATGTTTGATGTCAAATCTGTTTTTCGGATTTAACCCCTGCAATTTGTTTATTAATGTTTGTGTGTCAGGTGTGTGTGTGTGTGTGTGCATCTTAGTACTATAGCTGGACCTCAGTTGGCCTGGACATTGTTTCTTAGCTTTATTCATTCAAGTCTAGGGCTCTACCACACAGCTCCACTTCTGGCTTTTTCCTGATTAATTGGTGGTAAGAGTCTCACAGACTTTTCTGTGATCCTTGGATCTCAGATTCCTGAGTAGCTAGGATTACAAGTGTGAGCCATAAGCACCTGGCTAGGGGTTTCAACTTTAATCCAAATGTAATTATACAGTAGAGCATTACAATCGACCCAAAAGCTGACACGAACTGGATAATGCCGTTTCACTATTTGGTGAATGTGCATAAAAGAACAAATAGAGAAAGGAGAGAATTTGAGATATGCTTACATTTTAAAGGCAAATGATTTAAGATACAGATGTAATAATTACCTATTTTACATCACATGTGTTCCTTACAGTTATAGACAAGTCACAGAAAACCATTCCGTTATTTTTCTAAAGTGAAAAAAATACATAAGCAACACTTGGGTTTTCCCTTATTTTTTTTCTTTCTTACCTACTTAAATCTAGATGCATTCATCTATTTAAACAAATCCCATCAACAGAGAGACAGACACACGATGATGTAGCTAGCCAAGTCAGGACAGATGGCGTCCAGCCTGAGCAGACTCTGCATACAAATGGGTGTCAAACAAGGTCGTCCACAGGCCCTATGCCATAAGGCTTCTCTGACACAGGGATGGTCAATGAAGCAACAAGAACAATGAACACCTGAGTGACAATGTGTCACTGCTCCCCACAGCTGTTTGGACCCAACAGACTGCTGGCCTACACTCATGCCTTTGGTGCAGGCCAGGCCTGAGTGACTAAGTGCTAATGACTGAAAGGAAGGTTCAGACACCTGAAGATATATGTTTGCTATCAATCATGTTTCAAAATTTAGGAGCACTGCACAGACTGACAATTAGCCTGGATAAAACCAAAGTGATGTTTTTAGTTGCTCCAGGCAAATCAGGCAAGCAACCAAAAATTACCATCAATAGAGTGGAGTTAAAGCTGTATCCAATTCCCACTGCCTACGCAGTCTGATATCTAATGACATGGCCTCCGCTTTGCTTTGCTGCAGTTCTTTTGAACAACCATCAATAGTGAAGCTCATTATTAGAACAAGGAGTAACAACTTCTATTAATAAATACAGCTTGTGGGGGGAGGAGATTGACAGACTGGATTTGTGATGATAAAGCATCTGATTACAGATAAATGCTAAAGTGAAAGACAGCCCTGCTGTCCGGTCTCCTTTGTGCATGTGGGAATGAGTTCATTACCATTACCTCCTGGAAGGAAATTAATTCTATTCTGGACAAAACATCAAATGGCAGCACTGGTAACCTTGTCAAAGAACAGAGCTACTAATCAGCTATTGACATACTATCTGAGCAGATTTTTTAGTAGCTGGAAGTAGTGTCAGTTCAACAGTCACGGAAATAATGAAGCTTTGCCGAAGTACGTATGAAATCTTTAAAAGATGCAATCCTTTATGTAGAATTGTAATATCCTAAGTATGGTTGCATGATTCTCATCCAAACTTCTTCATTTGGAGGGAGAATGAAAATTTTAATTTCCTGTGCTATTAGATTTCTTTTTTTTAACAGCTAATACTTCAAGTGTAATCACTATAAAAGCTAAAGTTGAATAAAAGGAGAAAATGGGTTGATGGAATTAAGGACATGTGCAGCTGATAGGTTCTCTTTCTTCAACTTAAATGGAATAAGATCTTGGAGCTCTTGATTTCAATATTTTATTTTCTGCTGCTTCCTTTTTTTTTGTTTTTTTTTTGGCCAGTCCTGGGCCTTGGACTCAGGGCCTGAGCACTGTCCCTGGCTTCTTCCCGCTCAAGGCTAGCACTCTGCCACTTGAGCCACAGCGCCGCTTCTGGCCGTTTTCTGTATATGTGGTGCTGGGGAATCGAACCTAGGGCCTCGTGTATCTGAGGCAGGCACTCTTGCCACTAGGCTATATCCCCAGCCCCTGCTGCTTCTTTTTAAATAACTTATATGAAGCTCCTTAGAACAATAACAGTCTTAACTCCAGTATGTCCTATGTACATATCCATGCAAAACAATATTACGCTTTGCCAGTCCAAGTTTGATTACTTCTTTAAAATGATCACAAACCATAAAACAACCTATAATTCTTTGCATATACTGAAATTAATAACCTTAGAAAGATAGATTACTATTTGAAAAAAAAAGAAAGATAGAGTACTAGTCTTACCCGATATAGAACCTAACTTTAATTCATTCAGTAAACATTCACTGAGTTTACCAATGGATGGTTATTCTTATTCCTTGAGGAAACATCTTCCAAAACTGGTTGTGTCCTGCAACAGAGGAAATTTTAACTTCAAAATAGTCTTATTTGCCCACCTAGGAAGGTCTAAGAGGCATCTGTCATCTAGATCTAATGATACATTCTTTACCATCTTCAAAAGAAAGTTTCCACCAGGAATTTGTGGGCAACTCTCTCCAGAGCTTTCTCAGAAGCATTAATTCTAACTCACCACTACCACAGGGCATCTGGAGCCTGAAAGCTACTGATTCAGATGAAGTTCACTCTTCTTTGAGGTCTTCACTGGTTTTAACAAGCTATCATTTCCATGTCGCAGAGGTCTTTCTTGGGCTTTGGTGGCAGAGCCACAAAAGAAAGGGGATGCAAGAAGGAGGAGGCTCTTTCCTGGTTTCAATTCATTGACTAGGAGACCTTGGAGAGATTACTCACTGGAAGAAAATTGTACATTATTTATTATAAAGGAGCTGGGTACTGCTCTTGCTTCATGAGAGATACTCAGTAGACAATACCTTCACAATTCTCCTCTGTGGAAAAAATGTGACAGAAAAGTCAATCAAAATGGAGTAGCTTGCATCAATATTACCAAAAGAACATAAATAATTGGGGGGGGGGGAGTTAGTGAAGGGAGATTTCTTGTGTAAGAATACATGATCGCAACAATCACAAAAGATTCCCAGAGCCACAATCCTGAACAGAGACCAAGATCACCTCATATGCAAAGTACTTTTGCCAGGCCCTCTGCCTGTTCAGTCTCACACTGACTGATGCCACTCCTGCTATGACCCAATGTTGTTAGAGCCTAAAAATATCTACTGCAATCATTCTCTTTTTTGTCTTTGAAAATGTCCCTTTGCCTCGGCATCTGAATGTGTACACGGTTTACTATGTCATATTCCCATTGTTATGTGCTCCTGCCACAAAAGTATCAACCAAGAAATATCAGTGCTTGTTTTGAGAATTTGTGACATTTGTTCTGTAATGTTAATACCTTTAAGACTTCATGCTAAGATAGCATTATTAAGAGCACGAAGTGTGCTTCCATGTACTAGCTTTCTTAGTTGTTGTCATGGTACTGGGGCTTGAACTACTGGGCTTTGCAGTCACACTTGGCTTTTTCACTCAAGAATGGTATTCTACCATTTGAGTCACACCTCCATTTTTTTTTTGTTTGTTTGTTTCCTGTTTGGGAGGAGTCTCTTAGATTTGACTAACCAGACTGGCTTTGGACCTCTATTTTCAAATGTCAGACTCTTACAGCAGTGAGGATTACAGGCCTGAGTCACCAGAGCATGGTGCCACATGTCATCTTACTTGACTCTCACAACAACCTTTGTCGAAAGGCTTTAATTATTTTCAGTTTAATTTTATTATCAAGGTGATGTGCAGAGGTGTCACAGTTACATACCTAAGGTAGTGAATACATTTCTTGTCAAACTTGTTACCCCCTCCCTCATTTTTCTCCCACCTTCCCTCCTCCCCAGCCCCCCACCAAGTTCTAGTTAGTTTTCACCATAGTGTCTTGTATGGCGGTTGCATTGGTTTGCCCTTAGTCCTTTCAAAATGGAGAGAGAAAGGCTATATTTTTATACTTGGACACAGACAATCTGAGAGGTCAGGTATAGATAGTACTTAGGTCACACAGCTAGGACATCTTAAGAATAAGTAATGGCTTGGATCTTCTGATTCTAATTCTTTTCCTCTACTAAGCTCCAAATCCAGAGATTACATCCAAATATCCAGTAATGTGTAACTGATTATAATCTTCTCAATTTAAAGAATTATCCTTATTGTATTATTTTCAAAGGTATATTTTTCAAAGATGATCATTTGTGTACTTTTGTTTACTTTTCTCCAGTTTGGCGTATACAAAAGTGTCATATGCCTTATGTTCAGAGGTCCACAATTCTGTGTGCAGGACTTGACTCGTCAGATTTAAAGACAGTCTACAACTGAGACACATTTTTATACTGAGCCTTGTTTTTCTTTTGAGTGCTGTAGCTCAAATACCAAGTGGCATTTGTGTTTTGCTTGTGAGATAGGGACAACCAGTTGTCTGGATATAGTTTTATTGTGACATTACCATTGTGAGATGCTGATTTTGTGCTGCACATTTTTCCTATGTTCTCAATTTGATGCCCTATCTTGAATTTTTACTTCATTCTAATCATTTCTTGAGCTTGAAGTCTTTTTACTTTGGCAATTTTAGTTGGAATGCTACATGTGAAAAAAATGTTCATATAAAAACTGAAGGTTAAATCAGCTTTATTCTGTAAGCAGTGCCTAAATTATCATCTCCTTCCCATAACAGCCCAATTAATATGTTAGAGCAAAACTGAAAAGCAAAAAAAAAAAAAAAAAAAAAAAAAAAGATGAAAACTATAGAGCTAGTGCGACACCTGCTGGTATGAAATGAACTGCATTTTTGTCGACAGCAACAAAAGCAAATTCAAACAATGGCCCTCTTGGATAAATTTTATCCTTTTAAATCTGTCTTTTGTTTTGACATTTCTGAAATGTTTAGAGCCCTGTGTCAGGTAGCCACATAGCTGACACTGCAAGGTACAGTTCTTGCATTCTCAGTCTTCTAGGAAAGGAACATTTTTCCATCTACATGCTGGCTAGAGAGATTCTTATTTAAGTGTATCTATAGAGTGGGTTAGACACACATATGATATTACAGGGCCCCGGGAATGACTTCATTTATTAGATCAGAGATGACTTCAAAGAGGCATGATGCTGAAGATTTCATGGGTGAGTGGGTTTTATGAGGCAACAGGTTAAGAAGTATGGTGTGCCCAAGCGAGGGTCTGTACTTGGGAAATACAAGCAATGCTGTCTATGAGCCTAAGACAGAGGCCCCACATTTTGTTTACTGACAAAAATCACTTCGGGTTCTGTTTTCTAGAACTTGAAGGGTCCCAGTGGAAAATGTAAGCAATGAGATTAGATTTTTGTTGTTGGTCATGGGGCTTGTACTCAGTGCCTGGGCACTGTTCCTGAGCTCTTTTTCCTTTCTTTTTCTTTTTTTTTTGCCAGTTCTGGGGCTTGAACTCAAGGCTTGAGCACTGTCCCTGGCTTCTTTTTGCTCAAGGCTAGCACTCTACCACTTGAGCCACAGAGCTCCTTCTGGCTTTTTCTATATATGTGGTGCTGAGGAATCAAACCCAGGGCTTCATGTATACAAGGTGAGCACTTTACCACTAGGCCATATTCCCAGCCTCCCTGAGCACTTTTTGCTCAAGGCTACAGTGTTCTCCCACTTTGAGCCACAGCAATACTTCAGTTTTGATACGAGTATCATGGAATTTCTTACCTGGGTTGGCTTTGAACCATGATTCTCAGATCTCAGCCTCCTGAGTAGGTAGGATTACAGGCATGAGTCACCAGTACTCAGCTAAGATTTTTATGTTTAAAACATCGAGGCAATCAGGAATGGATAAAGTATGATACTGAATCCTGGAGAGGTAAGTATCATAATTAGGGAAGGCAACGTGGATTTGAATCCAGCAGAATTATCATTTATTATTATTATTGTTGGAAAGATTGTTAGAGTTTATTGGTATGTAGATTATGGAGAAGATAGTGTGCTTTCAAAAGAATAGTTGTGTTCATCTTATTACAAATAAATGAAACACTTCTGAAAATAAAAAGAGGAAGTCCAGACTTTTATTGTAGATATGTTTCAATGAGTTAAATTATATGAAAGTGTAATCGTGCCACACATTCAAGCATATTAATTTAAAAACTACATTTGAACACTGTCACAAACTCTAGATCTCCCCCTAAAGACAACATTTAACAAGTACAATTTTTTTCTTTCTATTTTTTTTTTTTTTTTTGCCAGTCCTGGGCTTGGACTCAAGACTTGAGCATTGTCCCTGGCTTCTTTTTGCTCAAGGCTGACACTTTGCCACTTGAGCCACAGCACCACTTCTGGCTCCACTTCTGTCCATTTTCTATATATATGTGCTGGGGAATCTAACCCAGGGCTTCATGTATACGAAGCAAGCACTCTTGCCACTAGGCCATATTCCCAACCCAACAAAGTACAATTTTAAAACCAGAGACTAGAGACCTCAATCAGTATCAACAGTACCCCAGTAAAGAACATACCCAATGTCCCTTGGAAATTTGGATCACTGCAAGTAGTTTTTCAAAAGCAAATTTTCAAAAAAAATTAAGTGAACACCTATAAGTTAAAGACACCATGATTTCCCTTGGTGTCAAAGTATATCCAAGGAATATATTTTAGCAGTTGAATGTCAGGCAAGCACTGACACTTACATTCAATTATTCAGCAAAGTTTTATTGAATGTTTGCATATATAAGCTACAGCAAAAGAAAAAAACAATATTAAAATAATATAAATTCTCTTGTATTCTAGGAGCAGAGCCCACTTGTGAATGTATATATTGAATGCTGTATGTTATCATCTAATATGATTTAAAGTATCACCTAGCCAGGTACTGGTGACTCACACCTATAATCCTAGATACTTGGGAGATTGAGATCTGAGCATCACGGTTCTAAGCCAGTAGGAGAAGGAAAGTCTATGAGACGCATATCTCTAAAAATCTACTCAGAAAAAGCTGGATGTGATGCTGTGGCTTAAATGGTACAGCTCTATCCTTCAGCACGAAGAGGTTCAGGAACAGCACCAAGGCCCATAGTTCAAGCACCCAGACTGGCAAAAACAAAACAAAACAAACAAAAATCACCAAAAACTATCACCTACGCTAGTGATCTGTAGCCTATAATAAAATGCAAGTAGAAATATTTTTACTTACATGTATATTTGGTCAAAAAAAGAAAAAGAAAATTGTGTTTCTTGATAGAAAAAGAGATAGCGACTACCCTTTGGAGTCTACTTTAAAGACTTGCTCCTGGATCATTCCTGGAGTCCCCATCTAGACTCCATCTCTCCACCGTTTGTACTGAGGTTCAAGAACCTTCTCCGTATATTCAAATTTCAGTTTGAAGAAGGAAAATGTTTTCATTTCCATATCCAAATACTAATGGGTACCTTCTACCCCTCGCAGACCAAAGTTCTGTGTGTGTGTGTGTGTGTGTGTGTGTGTGTGTGTGTGTTTTGAGAAGTGTTTCCTTGAGCTTGCTAACTAAAATTGCAATGTTCTCTTCCTCTTCTGTTTCTGTGAAGCTCTAATCACTGCTTTTCATACCATGTGCTGACTAGTTTACCTGCCTATTATATCTCCCTCCCCACTAAAATGTAAAGGCTACGAAAACAGACTGTGTTACACATTTATAATAATTCCCGATGTCCAGCAGGTGTTTATTAAGCACTTGAGTAATATCTATTTGAAGAATTCATGAAAGATTTTAATTAGTTCAGGAAGTTATCACAATTTACCAACTACCTTCATAGGTAACAGTTCCTAGACTCTACCTTACTTATAACAAAATTCCTGGAGACCCATTCCTGAGCAAATAGCTCAGGGGGTCATGGAAATAATCTTAATTGTAACCAATTCATTCAACTTTCATTTAAGGAACACTTAATAGAAGAAAGCTAAGTTTTTCAAAGATTTCCTGTGAGCCAATCATTGTGCAAAGTCATAATAAAGGTTATTTAAACAGTTTTTATAACAATGGAATAAGTATCTGTCAGTCTGATTTATGACCAAGGAAGCTGAATGTTTGCAAGGATGTCTTGCTGGGGCTCAGCATTACCACACTTAGGAAAGATAAAAACTATACAATCGGCTGACTCTGCATTGTTTGGGTACTTAAAAGGAACATAGAGAAATCCATCTAATCATTAGTGAGATCAGAAAGGCCTTCCAGTAGGAGTAACACTTAAGGTAATTTTGACAGTAACTTCAAAATTAGAATTAGGCAAAAGATGAGGAATAAGGACTATTAGCCTGAACAAGTAGCTTGTGTGATACTTTGATAGTACATTTCCATAGAAAACCACATATCTTTTGTGTCTCTGTTTTAAAAACCTGACTTTCTCAAATGGTTGCTAATATGTAACAAGAAATACAAATACATACATACACACATATCACTTAAAAATGATATAAATCATTTAATATGTGATATCACTAAATAAAATGGCATGAAGGAATTATACCTGAACAGAAGACTGAGGAGAAGTAGTACCCCACACTAGCAAGAAAGCCTATAAACAATATTTTCCATTTATAGTATATAATTAAATAACTTGTATGGCAATTAAATTACATGCCAATTAAATAGAATTGCAAGCTATAATGTAACAAGTTAAAACAAGTGGAAGTCATTACTGAAGCACATCAATTGCTTTTTCCCCCACTAAGTTGAATTGACATTTTAAAAATTAATGCTGACCTATGCCATGTAGTTTCAGAATCT
Organism: Perognathus longimembris pacificus; assembly: GCF_023159225.1. Lineage (NCBI taxonomy): Eukaryota > Metazoa > Chordata > Mammalia > Rodentia > Heteromyidae > Perognathus > Perognathus longimembris. The sequence continues at coordinate 52,909,617 of NC_063167.1, forward strand.
AGAATATAAGTTTGAACTAGGCTATTAAAACTAAAAATTGAATAAAGTTACAAAAGTAGATTCTTGTTTCACCCCAAAGAAATATAAATGAAAATAAATGTTTTAATGGGTTGATTTTCCTTTTACTTTCTCTAGTTCTATTTTTTTCCCTTCACTGTTAAAAAAAATGAGGCTTCTTTGAAGAAAGTTGTCAACTAATCAGGGCTAGTTTTGGTAGCCTATAAATCCAGCTTTTGTTTTTTGTAATTATTTATTTAAAGGCATTTTATTGTTATTGTAAAGGTGATGTGGAGGGGCTACAGTTATATATGTCAGATGAAGAGTACATTTCTTTTTGAACAATGTCACCCCTTCCCTCATTCTCTTCCAGTTTTCCTCCCATCCCCACTCACAAATTGTACAGTTCATTTTCAATACAGTGTCTACTGAGTACCACTGCTGCATTTGTTCACCATTTGTTCCTCCATTACTGCACCCCTCCCCCAAGATAGATAAATGGACAAACAAGACCAAAGAAAAAGAAAACAAAAACAGCAGCAAAGAAAAAAACATCTTGTTTCTAGTTCCTGGAGTTCATTTCAATAAATATTTCTTTATATGCTCAGATGCACATAGGCATTGTGCCTTTGTGTTCTTCTGTGAATATCCTTTCATCTCATTGTGTGTGAATACCTAGAGTCCTGTATAATTTACCAAGTTCCAATGTATTTTTTTCCTTAGCATCTAGTGTATTTACATCTAGATTTATAGAAAAATTCTAGCTACCACAAATGATGGAAAACATGCAACCTATGTTTGAGTCTGACTTACTTCACTTAATATATTTTTTCCAACTCTTTCCTTATGAATGGTACAATATTATTCATACCCAGATGCCTCAGTGAACAAATGGATAAAAAAATGTGGTGTATATACACAATGGAATTCTACTCATCCATCAGAAAGAATGAGAAAGCCAACTATTTCATACTTAATCTAGATGTCTACTTTATGGATAGTGTAAAAACTTATCTATGTGTTCTGTGACAAAACTTATATTTCAAATTAAAAATACTGACCTACCTGCATGTAGGTATATACATACATGTGTTTATATTGAGAGACAATCTAAAAGTAGGAAAGCCTAATCCATTTTTATAATAATTCACTTATAAACATTTGAATATTATCCCTCCCATTGATTTTTCTCAAGTTTTAATGCAAAAGATGTCAAAGCTTGGGAGTGTAGCACAGTAGTAGGGCACGTGCACAGCACATGTAAAACCCTAGATTCAATCTACAGCACCCCCCCACACACACACATTTACACACAAACAAAGGAAAAACGAAAGGATGAAAATATTCATTCCTTCTGGTTAACAATTGTTTATCACTCTAAATTTCCATTCTATTTTGCCCCCTATGATGTAGTGTATAGCAATTTGCTTTCAGTCATGGTTTGAGTTATATCTGATGACTAGGCTCTCATTCTCCACTTCTCTTCCAAGCGGGAAAATGTCTTGCTCATCTTCTAAATGCTACAACAAACATACAGACAATCTTAACACTAACACAATGATTACCTTCCTGAATTACTGGGGGGAAAGTAGCAAATGGGGTGAGGAGAGCACACACAGAAGCAGAACCAAGGGAATACTGGTTGGAAGGGGAAAAGGAGGGAGCAGAAGGACTGATTACATTATCATGTTTTATTGTTGAGTACTGGGAGTATGAAATAGTTTATGAGCCAAAAGTGGAAGGTAGATTAAGGGTTTCTAGATGCAGGGTTAGGTTTCAGCCTATGACTTTTGAAGAAGAATGGTGATTCAATTAAGGGAATTCTAGTGACCAAGCCCAACCATCTTGGGCTTAATTGGACCTGAGGGCTGATTCAGCCATTGGACTGAGGAGTAATTGGAGATGAGAGGAAGTGAATGAGGTAAAAAAGCAGGTATACTTCAGCTGAAGAAATATGATGCTGTAGTCTGAATCTATGTGTCATCCTAAATTCACATATTAAGTTTCCAGTAAAAGAATTCTCCTCTTCTGTCACGTGAGGACACTGCCAGAAGCCACTATTTATGAAGCATAAGGGACAGCCTCATCAGCTACTGAGTCTTCTAGAGCCTTGATTTTGGATTTACCACCCTTTAACACTATGAGATATTGCTGTTTTTTTTTTATAAGCCACCTCATTTAGGCATTTGGCTATAGCAGTCAAAATGGAGTAAGACAATGCTGTTACATGCCTGTTTAGAAGGAAATGGTTGTGCCTATCCATTGTCTAGTCACTTCAAGAAAGTGTACAACTTAAGTTTTCCCAGACTGCACTACCTTGAATTGGGGAGTAGGGAAAATCAAATCATAGCAATAGTAATAATGCAAACTCAGTGATTCCAGTGACCCAGGGTTATACAGCTCCCTGAAAGTCTTCATCGTACTTCTGAGGGGCCAGGGATGACAGTAGCAAGTCAAATTTCCTCCATCTTGCACCTGCCAAGTCTTGCAAGAAACTGAGGACTGCTTTTTCTCTTCTACTTTGCAGGATGACTGCGAACTTGGGAGGGAAAAGAATTGAGGATACTGCCAGGCCAGGCTCACTACATACAAACTGTCCTCATTTGATAAGATAAGGTTTGTTATCAGGTCACAAACAGTTTGAGACATGCTGATGCTAAGAAGCTTATGGAATATGCAATTAGTGACCAATGGTTAGTATAATATTTGGGTTGTAGGACGCTGAACAGTTGGAAAGAAAGGTTTAAGAGGCATCAACACACAAAAAATACTGCAGTGTAAGTTCAGATATCAGCCAGTGGAGAAGATATAGAGAAAAATTATCAGAAAATAAAGCCCACTAACATTTAAAAGATGAGTGAGAAAAGCAACACTTACAACAGAAACAGAGTTTAGTGATACCAAGATAATGATATTCTAAATGTCAGGCTGAGAAAGAAATGAGAAGTTTGTATTTTTAGGAAGAGGATGAAGAAACAGGGCACAGGGGATAACCAAAGAAGCTAAATTTCTGAAAAGGCTAGTAAAACAGGCTTTGGAGTAAGGAGGGTTGTCATTTCCAAAGAAACAAGAGAAACAAGGGTTCGCATAATTTTTTTTGCTATAAATAGGGTTATTGTTTTCTTCATTAGAAAGAAAAATATTCAGAGAAATTACCTATCATTGGGTAGAACAAACTCCAGGAAAACGATGTTGTTAGACAGTAGGCCAACAATAAGAGGACAATAATTCCAGCAGCTGGATAGTTTTTTGTTCATGTGGAAATGTAGTTTGATAGAAAAGGAAGCATTATCTGAGTGGCACTTAGAAGTTACAGTAATAGGCTTGGAAACAGGCTAACCAAAACCAGCTAATAAACTCAAAGCCTTCCTTTAGGATGAAAGGAACTGCAAGACATGTAAAAACTCAAATTACATGCATAAACTGTGAAACAGATTACAATGTTAATTCTGAAGCAAAGTAATATTTCACCAAATAATACATGCATTCAATTTAGTGAAAATGCATTGGTCACACCTACTAATGGGCTTTGATTAGAAGTAAGGCTTACAATTGGATTTCACATGCAATGCTGCGATCTAAACAAACATCCAAAACAAATTGATAAAGTCAAGTTCGTTTTGGGTTTTGTATTAACTGTAAGTTAATTTGGACTGTTTATACTAGAAATATAAACACTCTTTTCAGTAAAATTATTATCATTTTTAAAACATTGGCCCACTTAGTATAAATTTAATTCAAACATACTACAAAGTTTTGTTTGTTTTTGCTTTTTCAGAGCATAGATGAATAATAAACCATAAGTGATCTACACAGGTGAGAACTCACCATGAATCTACAGATACACAAAAGATCAAGATGAAACATATATTCTGACATTTAGTAATGTTTTTATGTGTAAGCTTTGTGATCCTGTTAGTACTTATTATTTAAGAAATACTGTGGTTAGTATTTATATTTAATCTTGCTAATATTTATATTTAAGAAAGTATCCTACTATACAATAACCCAGTACTAGAACTTGATTCTCACATCTCAATTTCCTGAATATACAGGATGCTGGGTGTGAGCCATGGAGGCTTCTCACTTAACATTTGAAATGTTTGAAGAATAAATGTTGGCAAAAATATTTATAATATCAACAGTAAGACGAAACATTCTGATAAATACCTACCAGGCAGTTGTTTAATAAACTTACAGTGCTTTGGACATCCGTGTCACATGCACTCTTAAAGAACATTCATGAACTTTCCCCACATATGACTTACAAGCCACTGACAGACCCAAGTGACTGTTTCTATGACATAACATTTCTTAGCCCCTTTCCTTAGATATGGGTAGTTTTCATAATAGGAGCTCTATGGAATAGTAAAATTTTCATATGACAATTCTAAATGGAATTTTTATAAAAAGCATTTTATGAAAATTTTCTAGCATTACAAGACAAGATTAAGGTTGAGCTGAGGGGCTTTCCTTCCGTGGTTGAGTAGGCTGAGCCAGGTCAAAGTGACCTGGTAAGTTTCATTGTTCTTGGGAGTTTTCTTGAGCAGAATGAAAAAAGCCCTTTATAATGTGAATTATGTTGGCCTCCTGGCATACATATAATTTCTTACGTGAATAGATGTTACGGACATTATAACATTTCTTCCCCCCCCCACACACACTTTTAGCAGTATCAAAGTTGTTATAATTTTTTGTTTTACTTCTATGCCAATGCTACTATATATATAGCAAAAGCTAACAATGGGTCAAAAGTATTAAATGTGAGACTGGAAATGACAAGCTACACGAGGGGTTAGTCCCCTTCATCCATGTCACCGTGAAAGTTGCTTGTATGTGTCAGCATAAAGTCATTGTTTTATTTATAGTTTATGTAAGATAAGGTTGACCCTAGATTTCCCTCAGTAATGTAAGTTGATGTCATCCATTTAGCTGAAAGCTTTACTAGCAGAATCTGTGTGTTGGGGGAAAAAAAGGTTTTGTTTCAAGATTGTAAAATGGCACACGTAGGTAATCCAAGCCCCACAGGAAGCTAAGTCAGGAGGATCCTAATTTCCAGTTAGGTATTGGCTACAGAATGAATTTCAGACCAGCCTTGGGTGCGCAGTGAGCATTTGTCTTACAAAGAAATAGTGCTGCATAGAAACTTTCCCCATATTCACATTCTGTGGGCCTGGCCTTGTCTAGTCCACAATGCATGAGAAACTGCTTCAAATACTGATACTCCCTTATACTCCTATGTGTTTTGTGGAGCCTCACCCCCAACTCATGTGTAAACCCATGGATGGCGACCATGTCCTATGCATCTTTGTACCCTCAATCTTCAGCAGATGCCTTCTAAGACTTTAAATACCCAATAAGTAATGGTTGGATTAATCGACAAATAGAATAACTCCTTCACAAAAGACTGACAATGTAGGAGACAGGTTACAAGTGAAGCAAGAATGACCAGTATGGTCAGTAACTAGAGAGGCCAGGCAGATTGAAACAGTATAGGCTCCTCAGCTGCACTTGTCACAATGAATGCCAGTGTTAGGATGTCTGCATGTTTCTTATTAAATGAATGAGAAATGTATAGACAGATCAAAATGGTGTTAGAGAATAATTACAGAATAATAATTACCATTACAGAATAATTATTCTTTTTCTTGATGTGTGGGAGAGCGGTAGGGCTCTACCATGAGCAAAGCATGCCTCTAGTCTTCTGTTTCAGTTGTTTTTTCAGACAGGGTCTCACAGTTGTGCCTGGGGTCAGTTCTAAGCACAATTATTACTACCTACACCTCTCCACAAGTAGAATTATAGGCATGAACCATCACATCTGATTTGCTGAAATAGAATCTATCTTCTTTGTGTGGGATAGCTTCAAACTTCAATCCTCCTAATCTCTGCCTCCTGAGCAATTGGGGTTATAGGCAGTCTGGCCACTTTATCTTTTTGAGTAGAAAAGAATCTCCTGCTTTAGGAAGCATTATAAGAGCTAGTCTATCCTTTGATGAGATTATCATTTTGATAATTTAAAAAATGTCATTTTATACAAAACAGTGAATGAAGCTGGAAAATGTTAATAGTCAAAACACTTTAGTTAGTTGTGACACAAAGAGTTAAAAATCAATGAACCCCCCTACCCTTCCTTGCAGGAATAGTGCTTTTTTTTCACTATTCAGCAAGATTCTACGTTCAAACTACAAATTGTCAATCAACAGAACAAGTCAGGTCTGTCAATCAATAACAAAGAACAGAAAGATTTGCTCATCTTAAAAAGAACAAATTTACTAGACATACTATACTGTTGGTATTCAGATGTTTAAAAGAGTTCACACAGAAAATCATTAGCAAGCAACCATTAGAAACTGGGCAGCAGTGATGGAAGGTAGAAATGACAAAGACAAACTAGTCAAACACAGGATTTCATTTTATATAGGTTTTATCATAGATTATCATGTTATAAAAACAAATTCAGACCACTCTTAAAGTGTTGGTTTATCAGCTCAGTAATTTAAGTAAAATACATACATACAACTATTTCACACAAGTGGGCAACTCTAAACGTATTCTGGAAATCAAATCAATCAAGAATTATCCATTTGAAAATAAAGGGTAAATATAAGGTTGCTCTTGCAGCACATGTGATCAATCAGTAATACAGAGAATACTCTAGTTTTGAGAAGTATTGGGAAAGCTAACAATTTTCCTTGGATATTGTTTATTTCTGTCCTTCTATGAGATTTATGGATTTAGATGAGAATAGTTGTTCAGAAAAACTTTTTATTTGTGTGCTTGTTGCTTTTTCAGCCCAGAAACTCTTGAGTCCAAGACAGTTCTGGGTTGTCTTGTTTATTAGTGACTCATAAATAAAGTAGGCCCAGAAATCCTGGCAAATTTAACAGTCTAATTTAGAATTACCACATTTCAGTCAAAGGTTTAGAATTAATCAAGTAAGAATTTCTGAGATGCAGCCCAAAGCCACATGGCCATTATTACCATGCCATTTCCTCCTTTGAAGACCGCTGAACCTGAGTTAGAGATGAGGCATGAAAATGTTGTCAGCTATGAAATAAAATTTGCCGCATTGTATCTGCTCCCTAAAGAGAAATCTTTTTAGTATATGAAATTTACAGAATCAAATGAATGTTAATGACAGTGTATGTAGTACCAAGGAAAAAAAACTCTCTTAATTATCCAGAAAGTCCATGACAGTATTAATCATCACAAGAGAAGGATCATTTTCCCAATAGTACCACTGCTATGAATGATATTTTCATGGGCCTGAGCTGCCTTCTCCAAGGGATACTGGGAGCCTATTACAGGTTTCAACCAACCAGCTTTTATTCCATCTTGAAGGGCTTTTGCATATTGCCGAAATTCTTCCTGAGGAAAGAAAAAAAAGTACTTTTATTTTTGTACTGGAGTAGATGACTAGATTCTTAGAAGAATCAAACATACTTCAGTATCTAAAAGTGACACCACACAGAGAATCTTACAAATATGTTATTTTTGTTACCTTGTACTAACTATAGAAAAGTCCTTATGAGAAGGGTAACCATAAGTTCTGTTTGCCTGGGTCAGTGGTAGTGTGCAAAATTCTAATCATGTTGGACTAATAACTACTAGTATCTCCTTTCTCAAAATGTCCTGACATGGGTAATAAATTAAACTGTCCTTCTTACTGTCTCTCTGGTTTCTATCTGCTCCTGTAGTGAGTTAACTAACCCAAGTATCTACATTAACTATCAGTCTGCCAGACTAGGTAAACTGTATCAGTGTTTAAGTTATTGAAATCGACTACTCATCTGTCTGTCTGTCGTCCGTCCATCCATCCACTCATCCATCCATCTATCTTTTTTGTTTACCTTAGTGGATGAAAAGAGAGAAACTCCAATTATACTAGACTCTTTTGACATGGTGTCCCGTGGGTTTATTTCAATAGGACCTCTGCTGCCAACAACCTGTTAGAAAACAACATGTCCACAGTTAAAGATTACTTCAAAATAGTGTTTAGTTGTGGTAAAACTTCAAAGTGGTAAAGAAAAAAAACTTACTATTACTCGTCCTCCATAAGACAGAAGTTTCAAGTCATTACTAAGATTTACATTAGCTAACATTTCAATAACCACATCAACGCCCTTTCCACCAAGAGATTTCTGTAAAATAAAAAAACAATGTAGAAGATGAGAAATGGCGAGTCTGTGAATAGTTATTATAGTATTATGTTTTACAGAAATGTGTATCACTTGACATAAAATGCTGCATTTTTAAGACAGTGCAAATTTTAAAATGATCTAATGATATAATATGATGTAATTCCAAAGTAACAGCCACAATAGCTAAGATGATAAACGTTTACATGTACTCAATAAAAATTGATATAATGATATAAAATTTAACAGAAATTTTTAGATGATAGACTCAATTTGAGTGTTAACTACTTTTTCTTTAGCTGAAAATTCCTATCTTCTACATGAACTTTTACAAAGATGTGAACTATCAATTAAAGAAAATCTAAATCCCCCTGGAGATTACCATTTTATTTAAAAGGAGGAGACATAGAAGGCACTGGCTATTTTGTGTTGCAGGATGTTTGTGTGAGTACATGCCTATGCACATTCAATTTTATTCTAAATGCTTTGAACTCTTCTTCATACACTACTTTTTCTTTTAGGCATTTTATTACTGTTTCCCAATATACAAAACTGTCTTTTTTAAAATTTAATTTTATTGTCAAGGTGATGTATAGAGAGGTTATAGTTACATAGTTACATATGTAAGGTAGTGAGTACTGTAGTCCAAAAGTGGCCATGGGCAAGAATGTAATAAACCACTAGTTGAAAAGTAAAGAAAGGAAAAAGGAATGAGGGTGTGTCTCAAGTAGTAGAGTGCCTGCTTAAGAGATGTGAGGTCCTGAGTTCAAATCCCAACATTCTGCCAAAAGAAAAGAGTAAGTTTTTTAAAGATAAGTATAAAGTATTAAATGAGAGGCTCTGTCTTGGGGTGAACAGATGAATGGCAAGGTAGGTCTAGGAGGCTCAAGGCATGAAAGAATGGATCTCAGGGCAAGGATAGTTTAGGAAACCAATAGCATATGTACAATATTCCCACGAGCGGGAATAAAAAAATTGCAATATAAGTCCAGTATGTGGAAGGTAAGAGGAAGGGGGAGAAGCTCAGAGGATGCTAATATGTATGTCAGAAGAGAAGAAAGAGGATTGCAAGTAGTCAGTGAAGTGAGAAAAGCAGCAGCTTTGGGAGGTAAGGTTAGAGGGGGATGCTCATAAAGAATCAAGCAGAATGAGACAAGATAGAAAAATAGGAAAGGCGAAGCTCCTCACTGACCCCTGAGAAGCAAGCCAAATTGCAACGAGGAGTAAGAGGATATAAAGGCAGTATGTACTCCCTCCCTTTTTATTTTTTAAGTTTGATGGTAAAGGGAAGGAGAGAAAAGGAATGGGAGGATAGACTAGAAGACTGGCTTTCTTTGAGGTGGGAGAAGTAATGATTGAAACAGAAGAAATCAGTAGAGAAGACAAAATGCGTAAAATCTCATGTCTTAAAGTCAGGTTATGCTAAATAACAAAAAGATGTTCATAAAATAACCAAGGTTTTACTCATCTTTGTAAATATTCTTAGAGAAAAATACCAGGCTTAAGAGCTACATTCTAGATTGCCTGAACATGTTAGTATTTTTGTCAGGTGACTTTGTAGCAATAAACCCTTTCTGACATTTTTCTTTAGTTTGTAATGACCTAGTCCATACCTAATAAATTCTAATTCTTCTCAACATGAGGAAGTGGCTGGAGGATTACTAATTAGTAAATTGCTAGCAGAATAGGAATTCAGAATCAGTTTGAATAGGGGTTCACTCAGTGGTAAAGCATTTGCCTAGCACACTCTGGGCCCTGAGTTCCATACTCAGAGCTGCAAAATAATGACTCTGAGCTATGTCATATGTAACAAAACCTCACTACATGCTATCACCACACTGGACGGGCAGCGACTGTTCCTTCAAATAAACTTGATTCCCTTGCTAGACAGATCTGGTGTGAGGTGGCATCTCACTTTGTATGGATAATTCAGATGAGTAGTTATAAATACTAGGCTGTGTTTTACCTAAAATAAAATCTACATTAAGGAGCACCAATTTAGAATTTTATTTTATACACATGTATGATATAAAACGAGAGTCTAGATCTGATTTTAAGTCAATTAAAACTATAAAACACATAGCAGATATAAAAATACATACAAGCATACTAAACAAGCAAACAACCCTGAGAGTAGTTGGCAAAAGAAATAATAAAACACCTAGTAAGGCTCTAATATTTCTTCACTTTTAAAAATTACACATAATTTTACCTGGATTTTATCAATATAATTAACTTCTCTGTGATTAAACACCTCATGGGCTCCGTTTTCCAAGACAAGCTTTTGTCCTTCCTCAGTACCGGCTGTGCCCAAAACCGTTAAGCCATAAGCTCTAGCAATTTGGCATGTCGCTAATCCAACCTGCAAAATAAAAAATAAACCACCAGTTATATGCATTCTCCATAGTTTGAAAATATTTATTATATACATACAGCAATTTTCAGATTCTTAAGAAACTTAGGGTATACATGAATAAGTAGGAAAAATAACTTCTGTTGCGTAATAATAAGACTTCCCATACATTGCTTATTTTAGCATCACAATCCTATCATATATATGTATATATTATATTATGTCTCCTTCTATTCTACAGAGAGGGATAAGTTTTAAAATATAGTATCTTGCTTGAGTCATATACAGATAGAGAAACAGGAGTTGGAGCAAATAGGACAGTAAGATCTGAGTTTTTTGTTTGTTGGTTTACTTGTAGCGAAGGTCATCACAAGAAGCCAGGAAGATTGTCCATTTGAACCATGTTTAGCCAGAACTTGAGTTTTAACCATTGCACCAAAATGATTGCTTAGCATTTGGTTTGTGTTGAAGGCATAAGGGTTATACGACCTGAACATGCTCATTAACTTTATGGTTCAACAAATTGAAAAAGTCATACTCACAAACAAAAGTAAGACCTCTACCATTTACGTAAAGACATGGGTACCATGTTCAAGATAATAATTATTGGTATGTGCTAGGCATGTTGGGCCAGAAAACTGTGCTGTGGAGAACTATCCTGAATTATCCTGGCTTGTGTTCACTTGATGCCAGACTGCTCTTCCTTCTAGTGTCAATGAAGAAAGTCTACAGATATGGACAAATATCATTATAGAGAAAAAGTGAAGATGCAAAACCACCCACACCTTACTCATAAGTACTGATCTAGGATGGGATGGGGCAAAACATAAAATAATCAAAATAAAAAATGATGAGAGAAACTCCTGAAATAGCAGCAATCAGATTCCCCTGAAACGGATCCTAGAGATTGAGACCCATGGAATTTGGTGAGCCTGAACAGAGTTCTAGATACAGTAAAGATTTGTCATATACAGCAGAAACACAGAAAGAAGCAGACATGGAACTGAGCTTCTGATAAGGAAAAAGACATCCGTTTCAAGGAGCTACAACACACTATGGAGTCAGCACAACTGACTCTGCCTACTCTTCTAATTAAAAATACAGATCTCTTGTTAAACTAAAGATACAATGCAAATATATCTCTGTATGCTTGGGTTTGCAAAGAGTTACTCAATAGCTTTCGAAAAGGTCGTTCATTCTATTGTTGTCAACAATAACACTGGGGATGTTCTTTGATGTGCCACTATGTGTCAACTGTTTTTCTGCTCCTTTACTAACTGTAAAACAGGGCACTCCCTACCAACACATTGAAACTTATAGCTGAGGTCCCAAGTCCACAGTGTTTTAAGCATACAACATAATCCCACAGGAATTTGAATTAAATGAGGACAGCTAACACAAACAGACGCAAGGCAAAAGCTCAGTACTGTTTCCCTCTGATAGGGCAAGGGGGATCAGAAGCGCTTCACTCACCAGTCGCCAGCCTATCCCTGCCAGCCAGGGATTTAACAAACTCAGCCAGCTCTGAGAACACTAAGGATTTTAACATTAAAAGGGGGAAAAAAAAATCATGTTGAACAACTGGCTACAAGAGGGGATAGGGAATAAAAGATTTTCTTTAAATTCTTCTCTCTCCCTCTGACCAAAATACTTCTCTTGTATATAGAGCACAGGCAAGCTTCCAGAAAGCAAGGACAATTTAAATAAATACACGTGCTTGACAGACCTTCCGTGATTTAGGGTTAAATTTAACTTAACCCCAAAATAACCTCTTCCATGAAAGCTCAACAATGGAAGATTTTTGACAGGGTTGATCTTTCATATTTTCTCAAGACCCACTGAGACCATCTTGGTGTTTTAGTAAATAGTCTGGCTCAGTGAAATTCTTCAGAACTGATCTCTGTGAGGTATATAGGAAGATGTGAAATCTCATGATTCCAAACAAGAAGACAAAAAGGACTGAGTTTTTTCAATGGTTCGGCTATTTGTAGAGGTGGGTGCACATAACTGGTGTACTGCTGTCCTTATCCAGAGCATACAACGGTATATAATAAGTCACTGCATTGCCTCTCCTAAGAGTACAAAGTGCTTTTAAAGGGGATAACACCTTTCTCAAGGTGAGCCATCTCACCCTAAGCCTTTTATTTATTTATTTTTCTAAAGAAAAATCTCATCTCCGAAATTTCTAAAGCTTCTAAATGCAGGATAGAGGTCATGTGCATTTCTTGTTAAATTCCATTCTCAGAGCTCTTTACTTTTCCTCTAAGCTCCTCAAAGGCAGTTTGGCAGCTGGTTCTTGAAGAGGTTTCTGACAGCCCTGTGCTGGGTGATTTCCATGAAGGGCTTATTTGATAAGTTCTGAGTCCTCTCCCCACACATTAGCATTTTGAGCCATGGGTTGTAGTGTTAAGGATACAGCTGTACACTGTGCACTCGGCGAATGTCATCAAAGCTCAGCAGGCATGCAGTGGAGGGAAGATAGAAGGGACTGAGAACTCACAGTGTGGCTGTGTGGTGCTATCTGGGACAAGCCAGGTAAAGTTTTAATGAGCCTTATTTCCTTATCTAAGAGAATACGGAATTGATATTAACCTTTAGAGCTGTTTAAAATTCTAAACAAATGTTCTTGTAGCATATGTTATTGGAAGGCAAACACAAAGCCAATGTATGTTGGTAGTCCACACCCAAGTTAAGTGGAAAATTCTATTACATACATTTCTGATGAGGTGGTCTGTGGATTTAATAACTAAGAAATGTTCCACTAATGACAAAGGATCAATCATTTTGAGAAGATGAAAGTAAAAATAGACAAGCAACAAAAAACAACATTTCACTATGTAAAAAGAAAAAAATATTTAAATGTGAAAACAACAAATCCACACTCAGTTCATATAAATATCCACTCAAAAAAAAAGACAACTTACTCCTCCACTGGCCCCATGAACCAGAACACTTTCCCCAGCTTTCACATGGGCACTGCAAAAGAAGGGAGAGGTTCCATCACTTCATGCTTCAGATCTCATTAAGGTCAGGTGTTTTGTTATCTGTAAGGAATTTCTAACATTAATCTATCAAACACTTATCCAAAGAGCAAACACATCCTGACACACTGCCCCAAAGTATTCACTAAACTCCACAGGATCCAACCATGGGTCTTCAGAGCCACAGATAAAAGGTATTTTTTTTTTAATGCTTATTTTTTTATGGGGGGGGGGTTACTGCATGCTAGGCACTGTGCTGGGTGCCAGAATGGAGGCATGGTGCTAAATGAGAAGAGAGATAATATCAGTTAAGTCTCAAATATATGGATAGAATTCTCCAGAATAAAACAATCCATGACCTCCAATCCCTTACAGAGCAATGTATTTGCTATATTGTCTAGCTCCTGCAATCAGAAACCTGACCTATTTGATAATGATAGCTAATATTTATTGAGACCATGCTCCAACTTTATTCTTTGCTGTTCTCTGCCTTAAAAATTTCTATCCAACAAAATCAATTGCTATTCCTCTCCCCAGATACCATGCTGTTTTCTCCACATGCCATGGTATTCCCATTCTTGAGAATGTTCTAGCCCCTCCCAACCACTCTTCCTCGGGAAAGTTCCTTCTGATCCCTTTACATGCCTAGAGGATTTGATCAAAACATAGATTCTCTGGTCCCAGTGGTACTGAGTGGGTAGGAAACTATTTTTAAACAGCTGCCTAGAAGATTCTAATGTACAACAGAAGATTCTAATGTACAATGTGAATCATGCCTTTAATATAATCCAAGTCTTATCTTTCTGAAGGAAACAGCATCTCATCAACACAGTCATATCCCTTATGATTCCATAAACCCCTACACACATCAATGCATTTCACCACTAAAGATTCTACATTATACATAAATATTACTTCTCATGTTTATCTCCCTCTGGAGATGAGTCTGGAGGCATCATCAAGAGGATACTGGCTCTGCTCTGTGTCCCTACTGGTCAGCAAAATCTCACAAATCAGCAGTTTCTGCTCCATAAATATTTAATGATAAATAACAAGAAGCTCAAAATGACCGACAGATGCACAGACAGACGGCAGGAAGGAAAGCAGCCTACACTGCCCACCTCTGAGGCGGCTCTAAAGTTTACTGAGCATATCATTACCTGTGGAGCAAAGCTCGGTAGGCAGTGAAGTATGGGATACCGATGGCAGCGCCTTGTTTGAAGTCCAGCTCCTCTGGCAGCATGTGAACAGTGTGATCATCGGCGAGTGCATACTCGGCGTAGCCCCCTGAGATGGTGCGGGTGCTGAAGACTCTGTCACCTTTCTGAGGAAGAAATCAAGTAATAAAGGTATCAGGGCTGTAAAGCCATGCCCAAAGGGTATACTTCCTTATGAAGTAGCCTTGACGACAAGAAATAAGTATTTATAAACTGGTTTCTAAAACACTGGATCTCATAAAAAATGTTTGACCTTTTAAAACTAGCTTATTAATGAAAAGAAAAATGAATCTGCATCTGCATGCTGGTGGCTCCTGCTTGCGATCTTAACTATTAACAAGTTCTGGGGATCTTGGTTCAAAGCCAGCCCAGACAGGAAAGCCTGTGAAACTCAATAAACTACTCAAAAAAAAAAAAAAAAAAGCCAGAAATAAAGCTCAAGTGGTAGACCACTAGTCTCGAGCAAAAGAAGCTCCAAAAAATAAGAAAAAATTAAGGAAGTGGGAAAGGGAAAAAGGAGAGCCTCTTGAATGGTATGATGATGATGTTAATGATGATCATGATCATACGATATTGCCTCCACTGAGACCTAGGCTCAGCATGCAGTGTCCTGTATGGTCATCACAATAGCCTATGTGAGGCAAGTATTTTTTATCATCTCACCTCTCTGAAGTTGGAAGTATAAAGAAGTTCTATAGTATTCTCAAATCAAGTTGGTAGTAAATGGCAGTTCTTATAAACCTTTACATTTTGTGTATTAGGGAAAGAAACCAAATGCAATTTCTTCCACAAATAAAACACAAGTTCTAAATAATCCCTTTCATGGATTTCCTCACTCTTGTGTTTTCATGCATGCACCCCCCAAAGCATGGAAGCAAGCCAGGATCAGCTAGAACTTGTTTCTTCACTCATAGGAACTGGTCACAGGGAGTCGGCTGTGCCCCCACCATTGTAAAGCACCTACATGGCATTATATGAGTGTATTGCTATTTGTGTGCTAGGTGAAACTAGACTGACACTGTAATTACCTCTCCTAAATTTTCTTCCTTGGAAAAACAAATACATGTTCTTTAGAACAGCAAAGACTTGTCAAACAATGCTGAACAAGAAATGCACTGACTACCTTATGTGTGTAACTGTAACCCCTCTGTACACCTTGACAATAAAATTAAATTTAAAAAAAGAACAGCAAAGACTTTTCAGTAGATATTATATCATCTTATAATTCAAAAAAAACCTACAACAACAGAAGAAGTAACAGCATTCTACAGTTTGACAAAAAACAAATACAAAGATTCAAAAGGTATCTCAGAATTTACAAGCATCTCCATCCATTCAACAGTATCTTCAAGAAATGGCCAAAAAAGACTGTTATAATAAATCCCACTTTTACATGTTAAGACACATGCTGAATTAATTTCAATATAATTCATTACTAAAAACTCACTGCTTAGAAAGCATTGTTTGAATTCTAAAAGTGATATTAGTAGCAAGACATTGTCCCTTATTCTGATCATCCTAAACTGTGAAAGGAGAGAAAAGAAGAGAAACAGTTGTTTCTATCTATTTTAAAAGCAAGGCGAGCACAGAGAGTCATTAAGGGTAGGTACAAGAAAATAAAAGAATTACTTCTGCAGTGAGGAAATTACATGAAAGCAAATGTTTGACACAGGTCTTAAAGGAAAGGATCAGATTTTGAAAACTAAAACTGAGATGTCAACTATAGGTGAAGAAAACAGTTAGCAAAGGAACAGAAGCAATAATAAATGTTGAGGGCTCATGAGCATTTATTCACAATGACTAAGCAAGTAGTCTATAGTGTGTATTTAATTGTTTCAGGAGATAAAATAGAAAACAATGAAAACTGGAATATGAAATACCTCAACTCCAAGCTTATGACACTGAATTTAATTCTACCAAGTGAAGAACCAATATGAACAACACACAGATGTGAGAGAGTCTGGGGTATGCTGGGAAGAACAATAGCTTCTTTGCTAAAAACTGAACTACAAAGGAGGAGTGAGAGATGAGAGTGGACAGACAAGCAGGAGAGAGCATAAGACAGCCTATCCAATAAGAAGGTGCATGAGCAGTACCTGACATCTGCAGGCAACTGACTCAAGAATCAAAATAGAAGTGTGAAATAATCAGAATTCTACTCTAGAAAACTGATTCTTTCCTAGAATAAGGACAGATTTCAGAGGCAAGAAGAGAGTGGGGGACAAAAGTTAAGTGTCCAAGTGAGAGAGATATGGATAAGCAGGTAAAAGAACCTGAACTAAGCTACAAGAGGTGGGCATGCAAAGAGAGACACTGGATACAGTCAGGGGGAGCTAAATGAGTGAGTCTCTAGCCCCAGGAATCAACCACAGAACTGATCAGCAGGGAAAACTGGGTGGCTCAGTTTCAGATACGCTGAGTAGTGCTTCCTGGAGAATAACTCTGTGCAGTCAGTACTCTGGCAGAACTTTATGGAATGAAGGAAACATCCCACATTTGTACTGTCCAGCTGGATAGGAGCTAGATACATGGGCCATGTAAGCACTTCAAATGTTGTATGGCTTAGAAAAGGGACTTTTAATGTGAATTTAAGTTAATTTGACTTAAACTTTTAAATTGCCACAATGAGTACATGACTACTAATAGGACAACACAGTCCTAGAAAATTCCTAAAAGACAGAACACTCACTAGTGAAAACAAAGGTAGTGTAGAAATCATCACGTAAATGGTATTGTAAACAAAAAGCCTGAGGTTTCAAAAGGGACCAAGAGTCCTGAACAGCACCATGATTTGAGGAGCATCCAAGGAAAAAGAAAGAATGCCCTAAGAGGAAGAGAAAAGAAGACAGAAAAAAATGATGCTACAAAAACTGAAGAAAGGGGTATTTAAAAACAAAAAACAAAGTTAAGTGGCTGAGAGTGTCAAATGTTACTGAGAAGTCAAGAAAGATAATGACATAAAAGGGCCCATTAACTCCAGCAATATAGAGACCATTAGTGACATTAGCAAGAATCATTTCAGTGGAGTTCTAGGGGCAGAAGCCAGATTGACACAAGCTGAGAAGTGAAAAGCTGTAGGAATCTGCATCCTTCTTTCTCCTTTCTGTACAGGGGCACTGTAAGCTTCTCCATATCAGCCAAATTTTGGTAAATGTACTTCCAAAGTTTAGCAGGTTAAGACACTATGGAAAGATACTGGACAATGAGCATGCTAGGAATACACTGTCCATACTGTTTACACCTTATGACATAACAAAACAAGAAGCAAACAAAAGCCCTGATCATAACACTGATCTTGGTCTGGTTCACAGGTCTGAAACTATACAGTAGTGACCTTTCATGTTTGCTTGTCTTCATCTTCAGAAGAGTTAACTCCCCCTTTATGTTGTAAAACTGAATTTACAAAGAGAATTAAAAAGTATGTTGGCTTGTGTACTACAAAGAGTCAGGACATCATACTTATTTTTTTTATTTACACATTTCCATTAAATCAACAGGATAACAGTTTATTCTGTGGAGCTGTGAAGATTTAAAATTATTCAGCATTCATTTTAAATGATTCAGAAAAAAAAAAGTCTCTGGATAAGAAATAATTTCTTTTCTGACTAGAGGAGTCCCCCAAGTGGTAGAAATTGTGTAATGGGGCCTATGAACCTCAAAATAAACTAAAATATTTTAAGAAAACATATTAAGGCAAAATAGAAATAATTTAACATGTAATACCTTGAAAGCAGATACATGATCTCCTATAGATTCTATTAACCCAGCCACATCGCTGCCAGGAGTATAGGGTAAGGCCGGTTTTCTACTGTAAGTACCAGAGCGAATGTAAGTTTCCACTGGATTCACCCCACATGCATGGACTTTGATCAGAACCTGCAATGACAATGTATTTTAGTTCAGACAGCACATGCAGACATTGCCTTAGGACTAAGCTATAACTGCAGATAATGAAAACTATCAAAATGGAGAAAACAAATGAACTAAGCTCTTATCTTCCAGAAGTGTACTCTAATGTTGCAAAACAATGAAAAAATAAAAAGGTAAGACTTTTGGCTTATATACTATATTTAAAACATTTTTGGTAAACAATAGAAGAAATATTTAAGGGAAGAGCCCTCTATGTATTTATAGGCTTATTTACTCCTCTTCCTAGGTACAAGAGGAGAACAATAATTCCTAGCTCCCTTTATAGGTATGAATAGTCAAGGCATGAGTTCTCACCAATTAAATGGGAATCCTTGCAGTGACAAGAGTCACTTACAGTCCTGTCCCAATCTACCCAGAGCTTTTGTACTTTCATGGAGAACTAGAGTCCACTGACAAAGGCAGTAGCACTGTGTGATGAAAAAGCCTTACATCATCGTTAAAACCCACCAACACTTTATAATTAGAAAAATAATTTTCTATTGTTGAACTATTGGGATTTCGATATTACATCTCTCAGGGGAGCTAATTTTACCAATTTTACCTTAATGTAGAATGATTATGTCTTTTTTTTTTTTTTTTTGGTCTTTTCTTTTTTTGGTACTGGGGCTTGAACCCAGAACGTTGCACTTGCTAGGCAAGTGATTTGCCACTGAGCTACATCCAAGCCCTAGAATGATTATGACTTTTATAAAAGAAACTCCTTTGCACTTTCTTTTTAGAATTTTTTTTAAAAGTAAAAGAAGGTTTTACAGAAAAAGTAGCATTTGAGGTAGACCTTAAAAGATGAATAGAAAACCTATAGGAGGGGCTGGGAATATGGCCTAGTGGTAAAGTGTTTGCCTCTTATACATGTAGCCTTGGGTTCAATTCCTCAGCACCATATATAGAGAAAAAGCCAGAAGTGGCACTGTGGCTAAAGTGGTAGAGTGCTAGCCTTGAGCAAAAAGAAGCCAGGGACAGTGATCAGTACCTGAGTCCAAGCCGCAGGACTGGCAAAAAAAAAAAAAAAAAAAGAAAACCTATAGCAATGGGAGAGAATGTGGATGCATAGTGTCAAAGTGCTTTATATAAACATGAAAATAGAACAATTAAATTTGTTTTAAAGAGTGGAGAGAGGGATGAGGGAGAAGAGGGATGAGTGAGAATGATGGAATGGGTGAGTTTGATGGGGTTCATTTTATACGTGTATGGAGATGAAATTCTCTTTTGTACAGCTAATATAGCTAATAAAAACCTTTCTAGAAAGAACATTCCAGCTAAACGAAAAAGTATATACAATGGCAGAAGTAATAAGAAGGCCTTGGGAATACTGGATAAAGTTCTAATACTGTTACAGCACAATCCACTGAGAAAATGTTAAGAAATAAGTCTTTAGAGATAGGTTATAGAACCTGGCGCTGGTAGTAATCCTAGCTACTCAGGAGGCTGAGATCTGAGGATCTTGGCTTAAAGCCAGCCCCGGCAGGAAAGTCCATGAGACTCATTTCCAAATAACTACCAAAAAAATAGAAGTGGTGCTGTGTCTCAAAGAGCTCAGGGACGGCAGGCCCCAAATTCAAGCCCCACCACACACACACACACACACACACACACACACACACACTCACACACACGATAGATTATCACCAATTGTAAAGATTTGCTAAGGAAATTAATTTCAGAGCTGCAGAATGTATACTCACAAAAATAAATACTTTTAAATTAAAAAAAATTGTGTTATCACCAGTAGTGGTGATTAAATTCTACAATTAAAATTCTCTTTAATCATATGTGAGCACATGAATGCAGAAGCATTCTCTTTCCATCACATACCAAAAGAAAATCATTTAATTTTTTAATAGAAAAAGGTATTCAAAACTACTTAGGAGTCTATTCATAACTATTCAATTATTATAGTACATAGTTGATTCTCAAATTCAAAACCTCTCTTATAATCAAAAGTTATTTTCCAAAATGCTTCACTATTATTTATGTTAATTTTTCTTTATAGACAAACAGTGTGAAACTCTTCCCTAACTCAATGTCTTTAGAAACCATTGTGAGCTTGCTCCCTTTGAACACTAACTTGGTGTGGTAGGATCTCATGTTCAGAGTAATCATTGCCTAAGTAGAGTAATAATTTCCACCTGACGGTCTTTTGGAACTGGTACAACAACATCCGAATGCAGTTTCAGCACTTCTGGTCCACCGAATTCATGAACCCGAATAGCCCTCATCAACTTTTGTCCAGTTGCCATGGTGATCTAGAGTCTCAGAAAAAATAATATATTATCATATTGTATCAAGGCTATCACTAGGTTTTTCCCTCTTTCCTCTGTAAGGGGCAGATCAAACGATTTTTCAAATAACAATTTAAATCATGAGCTTACCACTGATCTCATTTCATGTTTAAGGACCTTTCATCTTACAAATCCTTAAGCTACAAAGCAAAATAATTCATTCTGTTTCCTGTGGGGACTCAGTGCCTTCAATAAGAGAATCAAACACACAAACAAAAACATCTGGACAGACATAGCATGATACCACATCTTATAGCTGGGTTTTATTTGTGTGTGTGTGTGTGTGTGTGTGTGTGTGTGTGTGTGTGTGTGTTTGGTTTACAACATCTTGGAAATTTTAGGAGCCAATATTACATTTATGAATATAAATAGATCTCTTTGCTAAAATACAAAATATTGTAAACATAGTGAAATACAAAGATAATCAACACACCTGTAACTAGTTCTAATAAATGTTAACATTTTAATGACCTAAAACATTATAGATGTAATTGTACCCACCCCCAAACCTATTTCTGGACCACTCTTTTCAAGAGGTGATTAATACAGCCAGTGCTAATCATTCTTTAGCATGTTATACCACTACTACATGTATATATACGAGTAAAACAATATTGTTTTTGTTTTTTAACTCAGGGTCTCCACATTGCTCACTTGGTTGCTCAGCTGGCATTCTACTCCTGGACCCACATTGCCAAATCAGCTTTGTGTTGGTTATTTTGGAGATGAAATCTCAAGGACTTTTCTGCCCATACTGCTTCAAACCACAATCCTCCTGACACCTTTTTAAGTAGCTAGGATTATAGGCATGCTAATATATTATTATTTTGCAATTTTTCTATACTTTACTTAGATTGTACTATACTTAATTCTGCAATTTGTATTTTCCTTTCAATGTCATGTTTTTGAGAATTATCAGTATTGAAACACTTGGCTTTATTTAGTTAACGAAAGGGTGAAATATTAGAAAATGAGAAACACAGCTTGTCTTCAACCTTTGCAATTTGTATAGTCTTTTATTCTTTTATAAATTACTAGAGCTCAATCAACTTTGTTTTATCACTGCTAATAATAAATTGAAAAGAAAACTCAATAGTTAAAAATAAATACAATTCCGGGGCTGGGGATATGGCCTAGTGGCAAGAGTGCCTGCCTCATATACATGAGGCCCTGGGTTCAATTCCCCAGCACCACATATACAGAAAATGGCCAGAGGTGGTGCTGTGGCTCAAGTGGCAGAGTGCTAGCCTTGAGCAAAAAGAAGCCAGGGACAGTGCTAAGGCCCTGAGTCCAATGCCCAGGACTGGCCAAAAAATAAATAAATAAATAAATAAAAATAAATAAATAAATACAATTCTGTAATTTTATTCAATGAACACTATGTAAAAACTACACTATGTAACTGTGGGTTGGTATGTGAGGGGGGAAATGGGAGAGAACAAAAGAGGGGGTGACATAATCAAAAAGCACTGTACTCATGCCTGAACTTATGGAGTTGTAAACACCCTATACAACTACTTAATAATAATAAAATAAAATAAATAATAAAAAATGGAAAGTATTTAGTGCATGAAATCATATAACTGAAATTCTCTGATATTGGTAGTGACATAATAAAAGAGCTTTGCTTATATTTGCATAATTTTAGTTGTAGAGTATCATAATTTCCTGAAATAACTCCCAAATTGTTAAATTCTGCTATCACTTGGAAAACTTTTGCTAAATTCTGAACTAATCATGCTCCACAAATACAAGCAGTTTAAAAATCCAGGGATGCAGAAAGTAGGAACTGTGATGAAAGAATTCAGACTTTGTACCAGAGCTCAGCACATGACTCCTCAGAACAGAGCCAATGTTAGTTATAAAATGACATTCCATGTGTGTGAGTGTGTGTGTGGTGGGGGGGGGATCAAAAGCATTTAACTGGTGTTAATAGTGAGTTCTTGATACAATCAAGGTCTGTACCATTTTAAAATCCGCTGGTTGAGTGATTTAAACCAGTGCCTAACACAAAGAAGAAAGTGAAATTTCCAAAGGTTCATTAGCAGTAATGTACCCTGACAAAGTCTTCCAATAAGCAGCATGGCTACAGGCAGAAGGCATGAGCTAAATACACAGCAGAGCAGGGAGACAGTGAGGCAGGGAAGCAGGGAAGTAAGGAGGCAGACCTGAAGGCAGGAAGACATGTCAGACACAGGCCAGGGAAAGGTTGGCTAATCTTACCAGTAATCTCACAACTACATATTTTCAGTTATCACTCAAATTGGGATTTTCTTAGGCAAAAAGTGAATGCAGACATAAAAAAATAACAATACTGCCCAGATCAATTTCCTATGGTAGAAATGAGAGCACAGTTTTCTCTTCAACATGGTGCCACAGAAAGTATGTGGGCCATAGATTCTAAGCATTCTGGGTTTGAATCCTAGCTCTATCATCTACTAGTTGTGCTCTGGGTTTGAATCCTAGCTCTATCATCTACTAGCCTCTGGCCTGCAGCTGGCAGTGATCTTTTTGGCCTTTCCTTTCTGAGCCCTTTTCTGCATCTGAAATCTGGACTCCTGTTCAGAATTCCTTTGTTGGATCCCTGGCAGTAAAGGAAATGCAAATAAAAACAACCTCACTCCAGTTAGAAGGGCCTATACTCTGAACTCAGGCAACAACAAAAGCTGGAGAGGATGCGGGGAAAGAGGAACACTTCTCCACTGTTGGTGGAAGTACAAATTAGTACAACCACTTTGGAGAACAGTATGGAGGTTCCTCACAAAGCTCAGCATAGACATACCCTGTGACCCAGCCATACCACTCCTAGGCATTTATTCTGAGCAACAGGTCTCAGGATATCATAAAGGCATCTGCGCATCCATGTATATCGCTGCACAATTCACAATAGCCAAAATATGGAAACAACCCAGATGGCCCACTACAGACAAATAGATTCAAAAAATGTGGTACCTATACACAATGGAATACTACATAGCGATTAGAACAGGGAAATGGTCAGAACTTGAACACATAATGTTGAGCGAGACAAGCCTAGAACACAGAGAACAAAGGGGCATGGTCTCCTTGATATATGACTGTTGGGGGGGTAGGGGGCAGTAGAGACCAGGTCTGCAAAACAACAAACTTCTTTTCAAATGGTATTTCCACATGCTTGCGTCAATCTAAAACCAAACTACTAAACATAAAAAGATCTAGAATAGACCTATCTGAGGATCAAAATAGCTCAACAGCTATGTACACATGATCATATGAGGATAAGCAAAAACAACTCCAAGAGAAGGACACAGGAGGATTCTATTGTTGACATTACCTTTAAAGTTCTAGGTGAGTTTCCTTTGGCATACCCTACTTGGTTACTGTATATGATTTTGGTATACTGGGTATTGTATATATACCTAGCTGATCTAGGGAAGGGAAAGAAAAATGAGGGTGTAAGATATCACAGGAAATGTAGTCACTGCCTTATTATGTAACTGTATCCCCTTTGCACAACACCTTGTCAATAAAATTTAATTTTAAAAAAAGAATTCCTGTGTTTGAAATTTGGAAAGTGTCTCTCACAGAACTTTGAAAATGTATGCTTCTGTACATAGTGCCTACCAATACTCCTTTCCCATCTTTTGTTCTTCAGAATTTCTTACTTAGAAAAATATACTCCATTCTTTAATCCCATAGCCATCCTTCATTTAATTTAGTAACATTTAGAGGATCCTGGCTATTAAAAAATAAACATCTTATCTGGAAACTATCCAGATGAAGTAATTTTTTAAACAAAATATTAATAGCAAACAATGGTTGCTATTTATTCAACATGTAGTCTTTGAGCATTAAATATATATAAGATTCTATACTAAACTCAGAAAATACAAAGGGCACAAAGGAAAGAACTCAAATATCTTCAGCTCCTATGAGCTATATACACACACGTACCATGTAGGATAGGAAAGATGCCTCTTTTTCCACATTTGGTGTCTATTTACTTCTTTCAAACACTCACATCTGTCATTCTGTCAATAGACATCATTATTATCCTCAAAAGTAGTACAGACTAATAAAACTATTATTAGTCATTATAATTAATATATAATTATTAGGACAATTAATAATACCAAAATTACCCTGAAACAGGACCTGCATCTGGTACCTAACTTATTTATTTCTCCTACATTTTGGCATTGGGTGAGAGAAAGGAGCAATGAAGGGATAAGATATTGGGCTTAGGAATCCACCTGCCTTGCCCAGTCTACCACACTGTCTTACAGTGCTTGTAAGGAGATAAGAGTATGACCTTGGCAGCACTAATTTCTACTCTGCTTCTCTTGATCTTTTTTCCAATTGAGCCTTTGCCATTCTGATTGATCAGGCTCCAGTCAGTGCTCATTGCCTTTGAACTCAACTTTAGCAGCAGCATCTGCTTCATAATACTGGCCCTTTATCAAAGAGAATTACATTAAAAAAAGAATGAAACAACATGACATGCTAACAGTAATTACAATTCTCAAAAACCAACAATAGCTAACTTTTATTTAAAAAGCATGAGTAATTAAATCACTTTCAATTGACTTATTTTCCTGAGTAGAAATTGATACTAATTAAGACTGTTTCTTCATGCAGAAGTAAAAATAAAAATCACCATGCATTTCATGAATGAGAAAACATCACAAGTTAAGAGACTTGAAACAGAGCTAGAATGCAAGTCTGATACCTTAAATATTTTCAGCTGATTTTTTTCTTTCCTTACTATACAATCCCATAAATCTCACCCTTTGAAATGTTAGCAGAGATCACCTTTAATTATGTAGAAAAAAATGCCATATTATTTTTCCCATAGCTGTACTGGTGTTTGAATTTAGTGTTTCCAGCTTTTTCTGCTGGTTCTCTACAATCTTCCCAAGAACTCCAGCCTTCCAAATTTTATAAGGACAATAATGTGAGATACATTTAACTAACCTACTGGCAGAATCACATATTTTGTGGTTAAGGCCCTTTGCAGTCCCCAAAAGAGCAGGGCAGATCTCTTTTGCTAGTTGTTTGTTTTTTTTTTAAACTGTGGCTCAACAAGTTTTTAATTTTATTTT
Source organism: Perognathus longimembris pacificus (assembly GCF_023159225.1). Classification (NCBI taxonomy): domain Eukaryota; kingdom Metazoa; phylum Chordata; class Mammalia; order Rodentia; family Heteromyidae; genus Perognathus; species Perognathus longimembris. The sequence goes on from NC_063167.1 coordinate 52,935,596, forward strand.
TTAATTCAATTCTATTGACAAGGTGATGTACAGAGGGGGTAGAGTTACATAATAAGGTAGTGAGTACATTTCTTGTCTTATTTGTTACACCCTCCCTCATTTTTATTTCCCTTCTCTGGTTCAGATAAGATTATATACAATATCCAGTGTGCCAAAATCATATACAGTGACCACAGGGAGTATGCCAAAGGAAATTCAACTAGTACATTAAACATAACGACAACAATAAAGTCCTGTTTCCATCTCTTGGAGTTTATTTTGCTTAGCCTCATCTTACATAATCATATGTATATAGCTTGAACAAGCCTTTACAAAAAAGATTTATTTACTTATTAGAAAATCATTTGGAGAATTTTAAGTTTTGGTTTTACTATTTGCCACTGAAAAGTTGCCAACTCTACTGATAAAATTAAGAAATTTAAAAAATTAAGAAATTCTGGGGAAAAATGTTTTTAAATGAAAATCTGGAAAGATATGCTGCTGTTAACCATAATGTATGTACGTTGGCTTATTGTGATGGCTTTAAAAAAATTAGTTTTGGGCCATACTAGGGTTTGAAGTCAGGACTTTGAACTTGCTACCCCTTGATCCACAAAGAAATATTTTTCATAACCCAGAAATATATTTAATTTTTCTCTTGTGCTGGTTTGGAGCTTGAATTCAGTTTTAAGCTCTTACTTGGCAGTTTTGTTCAAGTCTAGCACTCTACCACTTGAGCCACTACACCTCCACTTCTGTAAATATATTAAAACACAGCTGGCTAGAGAAAATTCTCTCTCAGGATGTGTGAGCCCTGTCACAGTGTGGATATGAAGGCCCATTGGATATGGGGAGAAGGTTAATTGGTAATTCTCAACCCTTCAAAGCATCTGCTTCGGTTGAATGTGGATGGGTTGAGGAGCAGTTGGTCTCCACTAAAGGAAGTTTGGTGACATCAGCTGATGGTGACCAGAGCAGTGACCAGACACAGTGCAGGGGGCCTCAGTGGGACCCACACAGCCTTACTCAATAGAAAAGGACAAGCATGCCTTAGGGTGGCCTTAACAGGGGTCACTGAACTCTAGGAACTCAGCACACACACAACCAAGTGTCAACAGAGTGTTTTGTCCCCTTTTAAATTTTCTTTCTAAAATTACTCTAGAGGTAGGCCATAGGATCAATACCATAATGTACATCTCTCTTCAAATGGAAGCCTGCAATTCCTGTTTGCAGGCTGGAGGGTGCGGGAAGAGGGGGCTGGGAGCCTGGGGCTGTGAGAACCTGGAGGAGAGCTTTCCAGCAGTCTGGCCCAAGCCCCCCTGCCACCGTGCTGTTGGAGTCTCAACACGGATCCCACAGGAACCCACAGATCCCAGTGGAACCCCAGGCTGGGAGCCCCAGGTGGACGCCGAAGGTGTCGCTGAGCGAGGCCCGGCGTCCCGGAGGAGCGTGGCCCAATGGCTCCAGTCTCCCAGCACTGTGGGGGGAAGGAGGAACGAGGTTGGGAGAGGAATGCGCAAACCCCACGAAGCTCCCCCTGGAAACAGCCGGGCGGGAAGGAACAACCTACGAGACTAAGAGCACTTTTCCCTTGTTTGTTTTTTTTTTGTTTTTTTAAACCACTTACCGGTCTACAGAGTGGGGACCGGCTGGGCCCGCCGGGAAGGCACGGCTGTCGCGGGCCGGCCGTTGCCAACTTTCGCAGGCCCCGCCTCGCGGCTCCGCCTCCCTCGCGGTTGCGGAGCGGACGAAGTCTGGGCCTCGGCGGCCACCGTCCGAACCAACATGGCCGCGACCAGGGACCGGCGAGTCACCCGCATTCGCAGTGCAGGCCGCGGGCCGGAACCCGTACCCATGGATCCCGGCGCGGAGTTCGCGCGGTGGAAAGCGCAGCGTCTGAGGCGAGCGGACCTCAGCCGCAAAGGCAGCGTGGACGAGGACGTGGTGGAGGTGGTGCGGCTGCTCAACTCGCGCGATCAGTTTGTCACCACCAGTTCCTGTGCCGGCCGCGTCCTGCTCCTGGACGGGGTGAGGTCCCGCGGCGCCCTCCCACCGCCGCTCCCTCGGGCTGGGGTCCTGCGCGGGTGGCAGCTTGGGCGGCCCGGAGCCCGCGCACCCCACACCCGCCCCGGCCCGCCGCCCTCGGACCCCCAGGCGGGTGGTTTCGGTGGCTTGAACCGTGACCCGCGGTGGACGGAGCCAACTGGGGACTGCGCGGGCGGAACCAAGTCTGGAACTCGGTTAAGAGAAATGGATTTGTTTTTATTTTTGTGCCGCTTCAGGGGCTTGAACTCAGGCTTGAGCGCTGCCCCTGAAGTTTTGTCTTTTTTTTTTTTTTGAGCCACGGCCCGTTTCCGGCTCACTGGTGGTGCTTTGAGAGAAGAGTCTCACGGACTTTCTGCTCCAGTTGGCTTCAAACCGCGATTCTCACATCTCAGCCCCCTGAATAGTTTAGGATTACACGCGCGGGTCATCGGCATCCCGCTGAGAATTTGTTGTTGTTAAATATTAGAGAAATTTAAAGGAATGCCAACCTGACTGAGTTCACTCAGGATTCCTGACTTCCATCTTTCCAGCAAATCACTTACTACTCGGAGAACATCTTGCAGAGTTAAGTTCACTGCCCCCTAGTGGCCCTCTCCATCCCTACAGCGCTGCTAAGTCAGTAACAAGTGTTGTGGTGCAGGAATTATTGGTTATGTGCAGTTAGGAGAGTTATATTTCAAGAAATAAAGAAGAAAGAAGAAGGAAGAAGACGGAAGGAGGAGGGGGTAGGGGGGAGGAGGAGGAGGAAGAAAAGAGCTTTTACTAACATATTTATCGTCTGTCCACAAGTGTCCTTTAAAAAAGTTTTCTGTGGGGCTGGGGATATAGCCTAGTGGCAAGAGTGCCTGCCTCGGATACACGAGGCCCTAGGTTCGATTCCCCAGCACCACATATACAGAAAAAACGGCCAGAAGCGGCGCTGTGGCTCAAGTGGCGGAGTGCTAGCCTTGAGAGGGAAGAAGCCAGGGACAGTGCTCAGGCCCTGAGTCCAAGGCCCAAGATTGGCGAAAAAAAGAAAAAAGTTTTCTGTGTATATTATTAGATCATCCACGATAGCACATGCAGAGGGTCACTCTTTAGGTCCAGAATTGGCTGGCCTTTGACGGATTTCCCAAATAACAAGGCATATTTATTTTCCCACCATATCCGTGGCATCTTGAGCAATCATACCCATTCATGCCCTCCCCACTCTCTGTTCTACCACTCTAATGCCAGTGAACTTTTGCAGTTACTTTTATTTTTGCCAGTTCTGGGCCTTGGACTCAGGGCCTGAGCACTGTCCCTGGCTTCTTTGCTCAAGGCTAGCACTCTGTCACTTGAGCCACAGTGCCACTCCTGGCCGTTTTCTATACATGTGGTGCTGGGGAATGGAACCCAGGGCTTCATGTATACAAAGAAAGCACTCTTGCCACTAGGTCACATTCCCAGCCCTGCAGTTACTTTATATTAAGTCACTGAACCTCTGTTCTCTCTCCTTCAAACTATGTTGTACATTAACCGAGGTAAAGTTTGGTCTCCACTCACTAGTGCTCTACCACTTGGGCCACACCCTTTTTGCTTTAGTTCCTTTCTCAGACCCTGGAGACACCCCCCCCCCCCCATTAATGTTTGTCTCATTGCTCTTTCTTGAGTATTACAACCATGTTACATATTACAACCATGGGCCACATTTCTGGTGACCAGCTTGGCCTTCTTAAAGCAGAATTCTGTGTGTAACTTACTTTGACTTTTATTGCATTTTTTACATCAGAAATCCAGGCCTTTACTGTACTGTACCTTTTAACTATTTTTCAATACTCTTCACCTTCAGCTAGTTCCTGAAACTGACCTTTCTCATCATTTTAACTGGCTTTTGCTATTCTTTATGGGTTTTTTTCCTGTACCATTTTCCCCATTTCTACATAGTCTCACTTTTCCAAACCTTCCCCTCCTTTACCAAAACATACACATACACCAACATAAAGACACACTGCCTTCTTGTAAGTGATAGTAGCTACTGTTTCTGAACCTCTACGTAGTTTCTTTTTTTTTTTTTTTCAAATTTTTATTATCAAACTGATGTACAGAGAGGTTACAGTTTCATACGTTGGGCATTGGATACATTTCTTGTACTGTTTGTTACCTTGTCCCTCATGCCCCCCTCCCTCCCCCCCTTTCCCTCCCCCCCCCAGGTGTTCAGTTCACTTACACCAAACAGTTCTGCAAGTATTGCTTTTGTAGTTATTTCTCTTTTTTTACCGTGTCTCTCAAATTTGGTATTCCCTTTGAATTTCCTACTTCCAATACCAGTAAATACGGTTTCCAATATACTCAGATAAGATTACAGAGATAGTGTAGGTACAACCAACCATAGGAAGGTGATACAAGAACATCATCAATAATAGAAACTACACATACACATAGGACGTTGAAAGTAGTTACAACTGTGATATAACAATTGTTTCCATAACATGGAGTTCATTTCACTTAGCATCATCTTATGTGTTCATAAGGGTATAGCTATTGGGCCTTGTGATGCTCTGCTATGGCTTGCCTAAACCTGTACTAATTATTCCCAATAAGGGAGGCCATAGAGTCCATGTTTCTTTGGGTCTGGCTCACTTCACTTAGTATAACTTTTTCCAAGTCCTTCCATTTCCTTACAAATGGAACAATGTTATTCTTTCTGATAGAGGCATAAAATTCCATTGTGTATATGTACCACATTTTCCTGATCCATTCATCTATGGAGGGGCATCTGGGTTGGTTCCAGATTCTCGCTATGACAAATTGTGCTGCGATGAACATTGTTGTGCTGGTGGCATTACTGTGATTTTGTTTGTGGGCTTTTGGATAGATACCCAACAGTGGGGCTGCTGGGTCATAGGGGAGTTCTATATTTAGCCTTCTGAGGAATCTCCATACTGCTTGCCAGAGTGGCTGAACCAGTTTACATTCCCACCAACAATGAAGTAGGGTTCCCTTTTGGCCACATCCCCTCCAACAATTGTTATTATTAGTTTTCTTGATATATGACATTCTTGCTGAGGTGAGATGGAATCTCAATGTTGTTTTGATTTGCATTTCCTTTATGGCCAGTGATGTAGAGCATTTTTTCATATGTCTATTGGCCATTCTCATTTCCTCATCAGAGAAGTTTCTTTGTAAGTCTTTAGCCCACTTGATGATGGGGGCTATTGGTTCTTTGCGGTTTTGTTTTGGAAGAAGGTAATTTTTTTAGTTCTGCATATATTTTAGAGATGAGGCCTTTGTCTGTTGAATGTCCGGTAAAGATCTTCTCCCAGTCTGTGGGCTTTCTGTTTATCTTGAGAGCTATGTCCTTTGCTGTGCAGAAGCTCTGCAGTTTGATGCAGTCCCATTTGTCCAACCTTTCTTTGATTTGTAGCCTTTCAGGGTCTTTGTTAAGGAAGTTCCGTCCTGTGCCAAGGAGCCCAAGTGTTTCTCCTACTCCTTCCTTTAGTGTTTTCAGGGTGCCTGTTTTGATTTCAAGGTCTTTAATCCATTTGGAATTTATTTTGGTGCAGGGTGATATATAAGGATCTAGTTTTAGTTTGTTGCATGTGTTGAGCCAGTTTTGCCAGCACCACTTGTTAAAGAGGCTGTCTTTCTTCCATACTATTGTTTTAGCTCCTTTATCAAAGATTAAGTAGGCGTAGTTCTGTGGGTTCAATTCTGGGTCTTCAATTCTGTTCCATTGGTCTTCAGGCCTGTTCCGAGTTTCTTTTTTCTTGTACTGTATTTATTTTTACTCTTTTTCAGCATTTGTAGTGACTTATAAAAAGAAAACAATAAAATGGGAAACTTAGATAAATGAAACGAGGTAGGTCATAAGTTTCCAAATAATTCCATCAAATTCCATAAACTTAGTAAAATTGGGCCACATGGTTGGCTCTGAGGTAAACACTAGCACAATGTTAGGTTAGTAAATTACTAAACTCTTACAGTGAAAACCAAAGTTACTCAGTACTTATACAGCTGCAAAGGCCAGGCAGCAATCTACTGTCCACTAATTATAATAAATACTTTATAGAAATATAGTAGTTTCTGTCCATGTGATTTCCTACATTGTTTTTCCAGTGTATTCAGGGTAGGATCTGTGTATACCTAAGGGAACTCTGCAAATAAACATTTGTCATATTTAAGTCAGTGTTAAATGTTTGCCTTCTTAAAACCCAGACCTTTTGAATCTTAGCTCCACTTAGGACTATATATAAAGTCTAGTCCATGATTATATTTCAAAAATGTATAGAATACTTTTACTTTTTAAATTATATGTCAAGTTATTTGGGTTCAGTTTTATTTGAGGCTAAATTTACTTCAAAATTTATCGAATTGTTTTTGATAAAGCTTATGCTTAAATATTATGCTATGGTTGTACTTATGAATATTTAAATTATCGTTTTAGGGTATAAATGGTTTTCAGGTTCAGAAGCAAAACTGTTGCTGGCTACTGGTTACACACAAACCTTGTGTAAAAGATGATGTGGTAAGCTTTTATATACTTATAAATAAACTTTTAAATTCATAGATACTTTAAAATATTGATTGATCAATCATTTCATTGATTGTGACTTTGTTGTGTAGTTAAGGCTAGCCTTAAACTTTTTGGAGATAAAATGTGTGGAAGTATAAACAGTGTGTACATGCATTCTTACTATAGCTCAAAAAACCACAACCTTATGCATAGCAGGAAGTTCATAATGATGTTAGACACATTGGATCCAAATTTTGAATTTCAGTCCTGCCACTTAATGACTCTACAACTTAGGACAAATTATAGAAGGAGAAAGGATAACGTATTGCAAATAAGTTACCCATTACTTATGTGGATTACTACTAGAAAATTTCCATGTATTCTTTGCTCAGTTTCCTCAGTTGAAGCAGATGCTTTATAACCAATGATTATTAGAAATCCAATTACATCTCAGGCAAAACAGGTTCAAAAAAGGTGATTAAAGTACTAGAGGTAACAGAGATGGATCTGGAGTTAGGCATTATTGCTTCAGGTATTCAAATCTTGTCTTCCAAGCAAGTCCTTCATCTCCATCTTTGGGACCTGGCTTCTCTGTGTGTTGGCCCTTACTTTCTCCTGCCACAGGAAATCTTTGTAGCAAAAGTGACAGCTTCCAGAAATCCCAGCATAAAAGACTTCCTTGTATTCATGTATCCATCCCAGGGAAGGAATCTTGGGTTTTCCTGTATGTATTAGGTGTTCTCCATTGTAGATCACTTATTTTTACTGGTGATATGATAAAATATTCTTAGACATAGGCATCTGAGGCTTCTGATGTATAGGCATAGTGATGAGTGATAGGGTCATAATTGACAGTCCCACCAGAATCAAATAGTATGAACAGGTGAAAGTATTGCCCAGAAATGCCAGCAGACAGAAATAATTGTCTTGTGTAAATTCTAGCTTTGACATACTACATGTTTCACTAGGCTGTGCTTCACAATAAACTAAAACAGGACAGCCAAAATCAAAAGGCAGTTAAGTTCCACGCAAGGAAGAAGCCAGGGCATAATCAGGATTTCTTAGAACAGACAACAAATACACAGGCTCAAGTGGTATGTTTACTTAAAGCTAGAAGAAAGAAATGGTATAAAATCCACCACTTGGTGATGTGTCAGACCTTCAGCCTAGCAAATCTGTAATGCAGCTAAATGGCATTGTGTCCGCATGCATCCAGCCTTGTACTGCAGTAGATGTGTCCTGAGCTTGCTCTACTGAGTCTGCACATGTAGGTAAATAATTCCAAGGAAATATTCTTGTGCCCAATACAGAGGGAACAGAAGTATACTGGCTGTGACCTGAGTTCTTTGTATACATTATGACAGGTTAGCTTACTACTACATCCTGTATCCAACACAAAGTTCTAGGAAGGAAAGGTGTTAGCCCTTATTTGAACCCTTCTTTCTGAGTAAACGTCTCTGCCTTGCAAAGAATTTAGTCCTCCTACTGTGGGTTTTATGTGCCACACTCCTGGAGTTAAATAAGGTACTGATTTATTTTTTTCACAGTGATGGTTGGAAAAGTGATACAGAAGATTTATGAGAGAGTTAGAATCAAGTCTTTTAAGAAAATAAGCAAATTAACAAGTTTTTAATGAAAGGATCAACAAAGCAAAGGGGATGTTATTGAAGAAATAGGATGAGTGGGCCTGAAAACTATAGGACAGGATAGTATAGTTATAGTATAGTTTCACTCATATGATCACATTTCATTTATTTAGATGATAGCTCTGAAGAAAGCAAAAGGTGATGCCATTTTTAAATTTGAGCCACTGGTTCTTCATGTGCAGTGTCGGCAGTTGGAAGATGCACAGATTCTGGTAAATATTTGTAATTGCACTTGAATTGATAGGTCTGTGTGTGGATCTTATTTTAAGCGTTAAGTCACCTATAAAAATAGTTGTTTGCTAGATTACTTTGCTCTTTTGTTTTATTTAATTATTTGTTCATGTGTTTGATCAGTCTATTTATTTGTAATATTAGAAAATAAGTACCCAATAATCACTAGCAAAAATACCATCCAGATTGTGGTTCCTGTTTTTTCCCTTAGCCTTCCTCATAACTTTCTCGTCATTAGAATTAATATTAAACATCTGCTTGGTTGTGATTGTCTAGTTTATCTTCCTGTTCATTTTTACATCTTTTGTGAGTTACATATAAACTTGTATTGCATTATAAGTATTCATTTAGTAACAATGTACTGAGTCCTCGTCTGTCAGGAATTAGGGGCCCTCACCAGTGATGAGCACTATGAGAGACTGCCTTAGTTCATCTTTTAAAGGAAGACAGCAGAAATAAACAATTGCACAGGAAAATAAAGAAAATGGAGACTGTAAAGTACAAAATGTCCTTGAGGGGGCCACTAAGCTGATGATAGAGAAGAGCATAAAAGGAAATCTTTATACAGGACTGTCAAAGAGGTTTCTTTAAGACTAAAAAGTGGCAGAAGGACTAGACAAATGAACAGTGCAAGCAAGAAAACCAGAGTACGGAGTGTCAGAGCAGGAAAGAACTTGGACCTTGATGTGTTTACAGAAAAGAGAGTAGTTTAGCCGGTAGAACCCACTGAGAGAAGATGAGAGACAGGGACCAGGTTGTTTAGAGCATTGTAGACTAGGATGAAGAGCTGGGGCTTTCTGAGTGCAGGGAGAAATTCATAAAGGGTAATTATCACAAGGCTGAGGATGAGCAGCTTGGTAAGAATTGTGTCCTAAAACCTTCTATGTTGCTCTACCATGGGGAGAAAATGGGAAATAGTGATGGCTTGGCCTAACATGACAACAAAAGGTGAAAAGGGAACAGATTTAAGATGTCTTTTAATGTTTCAATCACCAGATTTGGGTGGGTGCATGGGGAAGATCAGCTTGAAAGAAGAGAAAAAAACATATCAAAGATAACTAACTCCTTAGGTGTGGCTTGAGCACCTGGATGTTTATAAGTGCTTTTTACCGACTTAGTGGGAGTGCTGGAGTTTGAAAAGGTGGGAATCAAAAGTTCTAGTCATATGTTGGATATGAAATGTGATTGACAACTGTCACATTTGCTTTTCTGCTAGGATTGCCATAAGAAAATACCATACATTGGATAAGTTAAAACAAAAGGAATTTATTATCTCACAGTTCTGGGTACTGGGAATCCAACCTCAAGGTTGGTTTCTCCTCACGTCTCTCTACTTGGCTTGCAGACAGCTGCTTATCCTGTAGCCTCTCATGGCCTTTCCTCAGAGTGCGTGTCACTAGCATCTCTTCTTATGAAGGATACCAGTCCTACTGAGTTAAATACTACCAGAGGGTCCTCATTTAAATGGATTTACTACCTTAAAAGTTCCTGTGTCGAAATTCAGTCACAGTGGGGCTATTCAGCACAGCATTTCTGAAGCCCTATAGATACAGGCATAACATCAGCTACATGAAAATTTCAAACTGGTGTTTGGGTAGAAATCTGTAACTCAGAGTACTGGACTAAAGATATACTTTGGGGAGATGCCACTACACAGTATTTAAAGAAATGAGCCTAGAGAAATCATCTCTAGAGGAAGGGCAAAAGAGAAAGAATGGGGCCTAAGGAACAAGGAACACTAAGAGATATCTTTAGTGGTGTAAGTTTCTGCTTTCTTCCTGTTTTACTCTTTCATTATACCAGAACATATTACTTAACCTATTACCCAAACTTTTAACTTTGCTTTTCCTATACCAGGTTCTACTCTGCTAGGCCTGAAAAGACTCAGCATTGATATTCTAGGTTGAAAGCCTCAGTGAGAATCTTAACATTCAATGAACTAATTGCAATAGACTTGGAAAAACTGAGAAAGTCCCTCATTTACAATTCAGTGAGCACATGCAAGGAAATCTACTGGGTACTGAGGAAAAGTGGAAAGAAAAAGTATATTTCTTCCTTAATGTGCTTTTATTTGTATTTTAGGGGAGGGAGACAGACAGTAATTGTCTAATTGTAATAAGTATGATGTTCTGAGGAGCTATATTTGAGAGTAGTGGAAGATATATATTTATATATATATTTGAAGAAAGTAGCTTGAGAATGTTTTGTTTTATTTTTAGGAAGTAGCTATTTTAGGAATAAGATAAATAATAACAATTCAGACACTAGTCCTGGTAAAGGGATCAACAAAAATAGACAAATTGACGAGAGAAAGGGTTGGAGTATTGGAGTATTCACAGATCAGAAGGGAGGCCAGTTGAGGTTAAAGATGAAGGCAGTAGTCAGGTTAAATAGAAATTACACAGCCTGGTTTAGAATATAGGTTTTACCTTTGGTTGGTCTGTAAGGAATGGTTTGTAGGAAACAACAGTAATAGACTAATCCAGGGATTCCAAGTGTGGAGGATGGTGATAAAACACTAGAGAGCATGAAAAGTGGTTTGAAGGTTGAGTCAATGGGAACTGGGCAGAGGAAATGAGGTAGAAAATACCAAGGCTAATTGGATTTGAAGTCACAACTGAATGAGATGAGAAAGACTGGCTATGAGTTTATGAAAGTTATGGTCATGTTCAGGCTAGAAATCTGAACTGGAAATGGTAATCATCAGCATACTTATGCTATTTAAACCAAGAGACTGGATAGAAACTCAAAAGGAAAGCAAGGTTTTCACCTTTCATTCTTTTGGCATATAGGGCCAAATAATTCTTTGGGTCAAGATGTCCTGTGTACTACCCATTATATGCTAGCCCCCTCTCCCTGAAATGCTGCTCTGCACTTGGGAAACACAAGTCTCTAGGTATTACAGAATTGTCCCCTATGGGCAAAGTAATTCTTGAGTAAGAACTGAAGTAGAAACCAGGTGCCAGTGACTTGTGCCTTTAATCCTAGCTACTGAGGAGGCTAAGATCCGAGGATTGCAGCTCAAAGACAGCCTGGTGGGAAAGTCCAATTAACTACCAAAAAGCCAGAAATGGAGTTGTAGCTCGTGGTAGAGTGGTAGTCTTGAATAACTACAACGACAACAACAAAAAGAAAACCACTGAGCTACAGAAAAGTGAAGCTCCATATCTGCTTCCCAGAGCACCATTTAGAGACTTTTTAGAGTGACAAAACAAAATAACTAACATTGTCTTATAAGTTTAGGGTTTGGGGGTTTTACATGCTTTTTTCATACTATTTCAACAAAGTTTTCTTTAGAATAAAAAGGTTGTTGGCTGGGTATGGTTGCCATGTCTGTATTCTTAGCTATATAAGAGGCAGAGAAAATTGGATAGTTGTGCCTCAGTAGGGGGGCACACCTTTTGTTCCAGCTGCTCAAGACACAGAGGATTATTGTAGCTGCAAAATAGCTCATGAATCACAGCAGTGGTGGCTCACACACTTATAATCCTAGCTACTCAGGAGGCTGAGATCTGGGGACTGTGATTCAAAGACAGCCCAGGCAGAAAAGTCCCTGTGAGACTCTTGTCTCAAATTAACCACTCAAAAACTGGAAGTAGTGCTGTGGCTGAAAATAGTAGAGCACTAGCTTGGGCAAAAGAGATCAGGGACAGCATCCAGGCCCTGAGTTCAAGTTCGTGACCTATCTGAAAACATTAAGACTGAGAGTAGAACTCAATTGGTAGAGCACTAGCCTAGCAAACACAAGGCTCTGAGTTGAATATCTAGTACTAAGGGGGATGGGGAAAGACACTGTTAAACTCTTAGAGAAAATTACGTCCATTTAGATTTTAACTCATTTTGTTTGCTTTTATATAACACAGTTATTAGTAGGATATTTTTGTTGTCTTCTGCTTTATGTAAACTATCTCTAGCCTAATGCCTATCTTATTAAACTATAGGTTTGTTCTTTCTTGCACTTCAGAAATCAGTATTCTGATATGTCCAGTAGGAATTTTAGTAGAACTTTAAGGCATAGTCCAAATAGCCAAAAATCCTTAATAGGTTTTGGAGTTATATATGTTTCTACAACTAATGAACTGAACTGATTATTTAGAGTACCAGAATGTAAAATGTTTTATTTTCTTACAGCATTCAGTGGCAATTGACTCTGGTTTCAGGAACTCTGGCATCACAGTGGGAAAAAGAGGCAAGACTATGTTGGTAAGATACCTTTTGAAAAAGTGATTCTTTGAGTGTAAAGTAGTACTAATAATAACTTTCTAGTAACATATTCTCTTCTCAGAGGGCAAAGCCCAGAGATTGTACATTTACAGTCTTAATTTATAATATACTTGCATGATTCTCTATTTTCCTTTTTTTTTTCAATCAAAACAATTTTAATTGCTGGTAAAATTAGCAGGATTTACAGCTTAGACAACAGGTAGATTCTGCTAACATTCTGGCTCTTAAAAAATCCAACTTCTCGCCTTCACAATGGAAACTGGCTTTTCAAATCTCATATTGTCTAGTTTGTAAAACTTTTATATCTAAAGAGACAGCCATATCCACACAACATGATTCACCACACTTAACGAGTAGGGCACTGGGGGTCCACTAACAGAATGTGGCACCCTATTACTTTGGAATATTATTATCCCCTGTTGACGTGGGAGGAGGCGCTGACTATGACATACCATGTTGGACCTTGAGGGTACGGGGATAAATGACCTAAGACAGTCACGGACGGACCCATGGTGTGTGAGCACCGAGGCGGTCCCCAGGGCGTTCCGATTCCCTGGGGTCCCGTGTGGAGAGGTGGGCGCCAGGGCTGGGGAGAACAGGCACAGCGTGTGAGGTGTGTAGCATGAGGAGAGTTGCAGTGGCTGCTCACCAGTGGATGCACACACACTCGTACGAGTGTGCTTGGTACTCCTCGATGAGACACAGAGAACGGGCTTCACGGTAAAGCCAGGCACCAGCGGTAAAGCCAGGCACCAGCGGCCAGGTTTGTTAGCCCAGCCAGGAGATGATAGTATCAGAAACATCCGTATGGAAAAGCTGAGCTCCTTACGAGCAGGCTGGGGCTCAGGTAACAGACGTGGGCTTTGGTTACCAGAAGTGAGACAAGACGCGACATTGTGCACATGGCCAGACTTCCGGACTTCAGACTCAAACGCACTGTAAACCCACGTGGCTTTGTGCTCTCAGGACGGAAGGGGCGTGGCCTTCCCGGCTCAGGCCCTGCTGCCTGCTCGATGGCTGAGGTCACACGTGAGGTCGTTGGAATGGCTGGCGCCTGGCAGCACGACGAGAGCGGGGCGGGCTTCCCCGCGTCCGCGGGTCCGCTGCACACCCTCTGCCGCATGTCACGCGCCTCCGGACCGGGAAGGGTGGGGGCTGGCACCAGACACCGGGGCCGGTGGCCTCGGCCTCGGGTCGTGGGCCTGGTTGTGCGCCCCACCTCGCTCCGTCCTGCCTTTATTTTCCTTTTTGTGAATTGTCAGGGCCAAATTTAATAGGCATTATGATATCCCTCGTGGTAACGGCCACAGAGGCGTCTGAAGTCTTCCCTAGTGATACTATGGGACCACAGTCATGCCCCAGGAACTTTTCAAACTCCTTAACCTCTCAGGGTCTGAATTTCTCAGTCCTCCCACAGGCCCAGCAAACTACTATCCTAGAGTCAAGTATAGCCCACAGGAGCCAGATCCCACTCCACCCACTGATTAGCCATTAGATATGGTTGCTTTGGTGTCACAGTAGCAAAACTGAATAGTTGAACAGATACTACATGACCCACAAAGTCAAAAATATTTACTATCTGTTATTTCACAGAAAAGTATGTCAACCCTTGGACTAGATGATCGGTAAGGCCCCCAAATCCCACATTCTTTTTGTCCTTTCTTGGCTGAGTCAACCCTTACTAACTTTACCCAGTTCTGATCTCCTGTGGTATTTAGTGTTTGGTATGGCATGTATTATTTGCTTTGGAGCTGAATCAGATTACCCACTATTCTAGCTCTCTAGAATTTTTCTATTTTTAACAAATAACCTACTTTCCAAATAAAGAAGCCTTACAAAAGAAGAGATCTGTAAAGCATGACTAAATAGAAAATCAAAGCCCTCAGTACTGGTTTGTGTCCCCACCACACTGCATCTGGGACTAAGCAAAAACAGAGCCTCACCTTTTTTTCTTTGTTCTTTGTGTCTACTTTGTTGCACATCCTATCAAAATTTTGGCCTCTCCTTTCTCATACCTGACTCCACCCCAAGACTTCTACAGCTGCCCTTGCTTCAGTCTTTGTTCCTTACTCCCCTTTTCATAGCTATTTCTGATTAGTCTTCATACTGTAGATATTACTCTGTAAGTCCTTCCAACCAATACCAATTTCAGAGTCCTTTGAAAAACTTGAATATCTCTAAGATTTTTCCTATTATTCAAAGATGCATATCTCTGATATATACATACATATATAATATCTATATAACATATATATATAAACAGATACATATCTTTTTAATAGATCTATGTGGCGAAGTATACCTATATGACTGTACAGACATATATGGTCATTTGTTTGCCAAATGTGTTCTGTTTTTGCTCTTCTGTTTTTCTGTGTCTTCCTCTGGCCAAAGTGGCCCTTCTCTTTGGGTATGTCTGGTGAAACTGATTTCTGTTAAAAAATCAACTCAAATCCTGGTTTCCCCTAAATTGAGTCCTCAGACTAGTTGTTCTTCCATTTTGTGTGTGTGTGTGTGTGTGTGTGTGTGTGTTTCTTCTGCTGCTTCTTTGTTCTTGTGTTTATTTACTACTGGCAAGTGTGAGCTTTAAAGGCAGGGGCCTACTTTTACTGTCTGGCATTTTCGCGCCATACAAGAGAGCTAGAGTATTTCGGATGCCCAGCAAAGATGAATTTTTATTTTACTCTTCATAATAGGTTTTTTTGTTTTGTCTTGTTTTATTGATTTTTTTTTTTTGCTTTTTTCTGCTCTTTGTTTTTAACCTTTATCAGCTGTTTGAATCCATTTGGAATATGTTGACTGTTTCATACGAGGGCTGCTAATATTGGCTATCTTAAAGCATTGCAAAAATAAAAAACAAATAAACAGCCACTGCTAGTCTCCGGTGACCCATACCTGTAATTGCAGTTCAAAGCTAGCTCAGACAGGAAAGTCCATGATAGCCTTTGTCTCCAATTAGACACCAAAAAGCTAGAAGTGGAGTTGTGGCTCAAGAGGCAGAGCACTGTCCTTGAGCAAAAAAAGCTTAGGCACAGTGCCTAGGCCCTTAGTTCAAGCCCTGGAAATGGCAGGCAAGATAGAATGAAACAACGAAAGGATAGAAAGAAAGGAGGAAGGGAAAGGAGAAAGAGAGGGGGAGGAAGAAGGGGAAGAGGAAGAAAGAAAATAGCCCCTTAGTGTGACAGAAGAGATATGTTTTCATCTTCTAACCCTTTCCAGCTTAAGCAGAACTAAGGGATGGTGGCATCTGGTCCCTTTCTACTTTCTCTTGATTCTTTTAAGATTTTTGTTTCTTTTCTTTCAATTGAGATTTAAAGCTTCTTAGACATAACTGAGAATAAAATGTTCAGCTCTGGATTCTTTGATACACTCTGCTTCTCTGAAGACAAAATATAGAATGTCTTTCTTTAGATTGACTGCATGTGATGAGGAAATGTCCTTAATCTTCCTTGATTCAATTGTGTTCAATTAAATTGTATCAAAGCACAGTTGTAGATGCTATAGAAAAACTAAACTATGTTCAAGCTCAACCCTGACGAGAACTTTTATTTAGTTATCTTTAGTGTCTTTATCATATTAGTCTTCATATCTAAATTTAAATTATTTATTTTTCCTTGTAGGCTGTCCGGAGTACACATGGCTTGGAAGTTCCATTAAGCCATAAGGGAAATCTGATGGTGACAGAAGAATATATTGACTTCCTATTAAAGATAGCAAATCAAAAAATGGAAGAAAACAGGAAACGAATAGGAAGGTATAACTAAATATTTCTGTTATTCTTATATGCTAGCTTTGAAAATATTAATTCATACCATTTTTATGTTCTCACCTGCTTTTCTACTTGTAGTCTTATTCTACTTCTGCTTTCCCAACTTGCTGTGGCTGACAGGTACATGCTACTGTGTCCGGCCACTGTGCTTCACTCTTCCTTAGATAGCTGGAGTCTTGCATTTTTTTCTTGTTAGTATCAAGGTTGAACGTAGAGCCTCCAGTTCACTCTGATGCTTGCTCAGATGACACTTTACCACTTGGGCCATGCCTCCAGCTTTTTGCTAGTTATTTTAGGGATGGAGTCTCACAAGTTTTTCTGTGTGGGCTAGCTTTGAACTATGGCTCTCTGGATCTCAGTCTCCTGAATATCTAAGGTTATAGGCATCAACAGCCAGCATCTGGCTGTTTTGAAAACTTATATATGTGGGCTGGCCTTGAACTTCTTTCACCCTATCTCTGCCTCCAAAGCATTAGGATTACAGGCATTTGCCATCTCACCTGACTTAATATTTATACCTTTTTCTCTTTTCTTTTCTTTTTTTTTTTTTTCCTTTTTGTGCCAATCCTTAGGCTTGAGCTTAGGCTTGGGGCCTAGGAGCTGTCCCTGACCTTTTTTGCTCAAGACTAGCTCTCTACCACTTGAGCCATGGCTCCACTTATGACTGTTTTGGTAGTTAAGTGGAGATAAGAGTCTTATAGACTTTCCTGCCTGGGCTGGCTTTGAACCATTATCTTCTGATCTCAACATCCTCAATAGCTAGGATTACAGGCATGAGCCATTGGTACCTAGCAATATTTAGAACTTTTTTGAAACAGCAAAATCTAGAAGTTCCAGTGGTAGTTATGTAACATGGTACTAAGAAGTAAAATTAATCTCAAAAGGCAAAAGTGGGTTCAAATCCTTATTCTGACAAATTATTCAATCTGGTCCCACCAGTTTACTCTGTGTCTTAATCTTTCTGTTCTCTAACTTGAGGGAAATAGCTATTTTTAAGGATAGGACAAAAGTTTAAAAGATGTACAGTGGTAGCTATACCCCTTCCTAAGTTGGCCAATAATCACAGTTCTAGATCTAACCCATGGAAATGAGGTAGGTGTTGAACTAGCCAGAGGTACGAAACATAGATTGGCCCTCCTTGTCATGTCATGACTCTTAGAGTAGGGTGGCCCTTCTTCATTCACTCAAGGAGAATAAACCTAGAATCATACCAGTACCATCGCTTCCTTATTTGAGGCATAGAAACTAATCACACACTTTCTAAATTCTCCCAGGGAAAGTATATAATATGTACCATTTTATATACATCGCAGAGAAGTTAATTCATTATATATAGTGGATGTCTTAGAGCAATTGAGCTTATTTTTCTAGCTGGTTGGTTAAAAGATCCAATGCAAAGATTGTAATTAAAGTAATGATTACAAGTAAGCAAATGAAGAGCAGCTAGATAGTCACCAGACTATAGATTTGAGCTATTACGTATTAACGTACTGATACCATAAAAGTTTAATACATTTATTAGACAGTAATCCAGTGAGACTGTTTGCTAAAACATAGAAAGTAGCAATTCAGTTCTTTCTGTTTCCTTACTTGAATTTTAACAAGATTATAAATATAGCCCAAGATCAACTAACTATACACCTGGTGAAGTTAATTGAGCTACATTCACCAACTCTAAAATCAAATTATGCTTTAAATCCATTAACTCAAAAATACATTTTAAGATTATAGTATGCATGCTGCTATCAAGAGAGCTATGCTCATCATATAAAATCAGGGAAAAATTAAAGAAGACTAAAAAGTGTCTTAAGATACTGATTAGAAGATTACATGTGAATTCAAAAAATGTGAACAAATTAGGGAGCTGTTTGGGGAACAGCTGTATATTCAGCCAAGTGAAGAGAAAGCTACAAGCCACCTTCTAATGCTGAAAAGATAAATAATATTAAATATGGGAGGCGATGAGTTGCGCAGACAGGAAAGACTAAAATTATTCTGTTGTAAAACCAGTTTCACAATTCAAATGTCTATGGGAGATTTTCTTTTTTTTACTCAAAACAAGAACACTTGAGCAACAAGAAATTGTCTGCAAAAATGGAAATCAAAATTAAGAAGTATTTTTTAAAATAGTTCCCAAGCCCACTCTGAGTGGGAAGACTTATTCAAGAGCACAGCTGAGTCCCTGTGTTTTCTGTAGCAGGAAATGACAAGGCCTGCAAGGAGCAGCCTGCTTTGTAAACACTGGACTTGGAGACTGGAAGAGACAGGGATTGACACCAGGCCCAGTACAGTCATTTCAGACGTAATGATTTCCAGGTGAAAATACAAAGTGTGCAGATCTATTTACTAACTACAAGAGGAAGGCTTTCTTTGTGTCTATTAATAAGAGGTCAAGACATGGATCTGAAGAAACCACCAGTTGGCTAGGAGTAGAATGAAATTAACCATGTTCCCCTTTTCATCAGCTATGTAATAAGAAAATGTTAAATAAAACACAGCATAAAAGGGCTAGATATATTGGCATATAATATTGTTAAGAATAGAATATGAAAGGCAAAGTAATTGAATCTACTTCCAGTAGGTTGATATTGTTTTAACTTTTTTTTTAACTGTGGTAAAATATGTATAACATGGAATTTCCCAATTTCTCCAATGGCATTAAGTACATTGACATTGCTGTGTAACAGTCCCCACTATCCATCTCCAGAATGTTTCCATCATGCTACACAGAAAGTCTGTACCCATTAACCAATTACTGCCCACTGCTGATCATTCATTCTCCCAGCCCCTGGAGAGCACCACTCTTTTCTGTCTCTGAATTTGACGGTTACAGATACTTTATGTAAGTAAGATCATATGTGTCTTCTTGTGTCTGACTTATTTCACTTACTAATATCCTAAAGGCTCATCTATGCTACTACACCATGTATCAGTATTTTTTTTTCAGCTTCAGAAAAGAATATACCCCTTTACATTTGTAGACCAGTTTTGTTTATTCATGTGTCTATGGACATTTGAATAATATCTACCTTTTACTTACTGTGAATAATTCTGCTCTCAAAATCAGTGCACAGGTATCTGTCCCTGCTTTCAGTTATTTTAGATATATATCTAGAAGTGAAATTGATAGGTCACATTTTAATTCATGTAATTTTTTTTGAAGAACCTCAATACTATCTGTTTCACACAGCTATACCCATTATATGTTATTACCAGCAGTGAGAAAGTGGAAACAGATCCTTGCCAACACTTATTTTCTGGTTTGGGGTAATAGCTAATCTAGCCAGGTGTGAAGTGCTGTATAACTATAGTCTTGCTTAAAATTTTTGTAGTGATTAAGTAATATTTGACATCATTTCATGTGTTTATTGGCTATATGTCTATCTTCTTTGGATAAGTATCTATTCTAGTTCTTTACCCATTGTTTAAGTTGAATTTTTGAAGTTCTTTTTTGTTGTTGTTGAGATGAAGGAGTTCTTTATATTCGGGATATTAATCCCTTATCAATACATTTTCTTTGCAGATAATATTCCAGTTCTATGGGTCATCTTTCTACATGTGGTATTTTTATATATATAAATTAAGGTGCAGTTTATCCATTTTTTTCTTTGTCTTGTATATTTTGAGTGTCATACATAATAAATCATTGCCAAATTTAGTGTACTGAGACTTTTTCTTTTTTTTTTTTTTTTTTAAGAGTTTTGACAAAGCCTTACAGACAGGTATAAACTAAATCCTCTTTTGCAACCTGGAACTTGTTGCTGAGTGTGAGATTTTGGTAATATGAGAAGAAATATGATTCCCACAATAGTTGGTTATGTGGGGTTTGTTAACTCACAGGTTGGCCCTAAGAATAAAGTTGACGTAAAAGATAAAAATAATTGTAGTTTCAGTTCTTGCATTTAAGTTTGGGTTATTTTGAGTTAAGCAATGGGTGATTTTTAATACTTGTATATAAATGGCTGAATGACAGACTGGCAAGACCTTTTGTCGGCAACTCTTTGCTCTGCCACACCACAGTTCAAGTTTCGTGGGAGCTTCATGTGTGACCTAGTTTAGTTCTGCTCTCAGTGTATCCCAGGTTCGATAATACTTGGTTCTTGGCAACAGTTAAACCAAGGGTTTCCCTAATTCCGTCATAAAGGTGATTGAGTGGGGATGAGTAAGTGCTTATACAGCACTGCTGGGCATTGGAATTCAAAGAAGAATCTGAAATAGGCCTTTCTGGGATAGCTACACCAGCATAAATTAAGGCTCCAGACTGTCTCCAAAATAACTATAAATCAACTTGCAAAATGCTAAGAAAGAAAAAATACTCTAGGATTCCCAAAGAGGAGAGTTACTTTATTCAGAGAATTCTAATTTTTCAAACAGTACTTCATGGAACAAGTCAGTGAGCTGGCCTTTAAAATTGCAGGCAGAATTTTTATAGGAGAGAAAGGGGGGAATTTCATGATAGGCAAAAAGAAGAGGAAAACAAAAGAGGCTGCTGATATGTAAGCCATAATAGAGATTAATGAATAGTTTGACTTATGCAGATGGCAGAGGAGGAAGAATTCTATTACATCACTTTGCTGCGTTCTTTCCCAGTTGTAGTGCTCCTGAGCTTTCTGAGGATTTATTGTCCTTTTTTGGTAAATAGTGTTTTCTAGATTTCTTCTGTTTCTGGCTCATGACTTCAGTTGCTTCTCCTTATATATGCAAGGTTTTCCAAATCTCAGCTGATGGCAAGATGCCTTTGATGTACTTCCTTTATAGTTTATCTGTACAGTTATATAAAAGTGATCCATATAGTTAGGTAGAAATGATCTGTACCAGTAACCTTGTATAAATTATAAATGATGTAAAATAAGTCTCTTGCATTTATGATTTTTTTTTTTTTTGGCCAGTCCTGGGGCTTAACCTCAGGGCCTGAGCACTGGCCTGAGCCTCTTGAGAGCTCAGGCTATCACTCCACTTCCAGTTTCTTCTGTTATTAATTGGAGATAAACTCACAGTCTTTCAGACACTGGCTGGCTTCAAACCATGATCCTCAGATCTCAGACTCCTGAGTAGCTAGGATTAAGGAGTGAGCCACTGGTACCCTGTTGCATTTATGATTTTTAATAAAATAATACTTCTGTTTCTTTTTCTTATTTTAATATTTTTCCCTCTACCTTTATATCTGGAATGGAATTTAAGATTGAATGAAGGTTGTTTAGAAGTGATTGCAACCCACTTGTCAGGATTTTTCTAAACTGAAAAGTATTTACTAGCTTAGCAATGACAAAGGCAAAAAGCATATATTTTCTTTGACTTCAGCTTTGATTTTAAGGGTCATAATAGGACGTTGTTTTACATAATCTAGAAGTTCTAGTTGTATTTCAGTCATCACTTCCAAAATGCACAGATGTAGCAATAATACTTCCTTGTTTGCAGGTTTTACAACTCCCTACAACATGCTTTGGAGAAAGAAACAATTACTGATTCACATCCCAAGGTCAAAGAGAAATATAAGTCATCGTATCCTAAGAGAAAGAAACCAGAAAAAACACATGGCAAATGTGTTCCTGAAGAAAGTGATGAAAAAGTTGAAAATGACAATGATGATGACCCAGAAATCAATTCTACTATCTTCCCTGAAGATTACTAGCATTTACCTTTGAAGTGTTTTGGTAAAAATGTTTCCAGTAGATTTTATAAGGCTACTCTTTATAAGAGTTTATTGCATTTATCATCCATTTTGAAAAGCAATATTTAATTTCTCTATAGTCAGAGAAATCTATTTCATATGTATACAATTTAAAATATTTTGTATGTTTACTCAGTATAATTCTTTATAATGTTTGTTCGTTTAATACTGCCTTGTTAAACACAAAGAGAATTTTGCAAAATTATAACTTTCAGCGCCTCTTTTTTGTTAAAATTTTCAATTCTACGTAATAGGAAAATGAAGTACAGCACTCTTCGAAGACAACTTTACATCATGGACATTTGAGTAAAATAGTAACATGAAACTAATTAACATTGAAACTTCGACCAGCTTTTAGAAGAGTTTGTTTACTCCTGTTTCCATGAAGTCCAATGACAAGTTGTTTTGCCCCTTTTGAGCTCTTGAATAAACAACTGATACCATTTTTATTCAGGACAAAATATCTGAGCCCTCTTTCCTTATTATTATTTTTTTAATAAATAAGACCTTAACATAGTACAGACTTTGAAACATGTGGGCATAGTTTTTCACTAGGCCTAATCAGAAATAACCACTAATACAAAGCACCCTTGAATAAATGTGCAATGGGAAATTTCAAGGATCACAAACCATGGGTGTGAATTCTGAAGTTGGAGGTTCTGAAGCAAACCATTTATGTCTAGAGCTTCTCTTTCATGTTCTTTTGCACAAAAGTATTTCAGATATCTACCTTATTTACATTAAAGTATTAACAGTATCATGTAAAATGTAAGTGTTTATGAGACCATTATGCATGTATGTGAGCATTTATCATTATAAAATGAAGGTCATTTTAAACTATATTTAGAATGTACCAAATCGTTTAAATACATGTTTTAAAAGAGATTACTAGTTAATAATAGAATTATCAATTATTAAACCCCAGAATGCCAAATAAAAATACAACATAGTACACATAGAGTTTGATTCTGACATTTTCTATTTTTGTAATAATTTGTCTAAGCCTTAACTTTGTGTGAATTATATTTAGATTTTCCTCTAGATACTTTTCTCCTGACTTTTAAAAATTAGTTGATTTCATGGATATATACTGTCTTCACAGTAAAATTGGCAGAGTTTCCAGGTAGTTCTAAATGTAACTGCAAAGCTTTTCTTCTTTGTTCTATCCTTGCTCTGAATTGCTCTCTTGTTTCCCTATAAAATAAGACACTGACATATATTAACCAAATTTCTTTTTAATATTCCCACAACTTTTAGGGAGTTTTCAAACCTAGTTCTAGTCTCCAGTTTATTCTTTCACTTTCAAGAAAGAACTTCCTTTGAATGCTCAAACAATCTTGCTACCCAGTATTTGGGTAGCACTTTTGTCCATGAATCTGTCTTCTAAGTGATTTCCCAATTACTGTCTTCTAAATGATTTTGTGTTTGTGTGTGTGTGTGTGTGTGTGTGTGTGTGTGTGTTTTCCCCAATCCTTTAACAATTTTCACTTAATTCACTTTAGAATCATCTATAAAATCTTAGAAACATAAAAAAAGTTTCTAAATCTCCAGAGATGGTTAGGAGGCATTGTAGTTTGGTAAAGCTCCCAAGTTTTTCTTATTGTAAATGAAATAGTAATATTGTACACATTCCAAAAGTAGTTTTTTTTTCCTTCCTTTTACATTCTCCTCTTTAACTCTAGCATCTCATCCAGTCCAGGAAACTTAACCAATTAGTGATTTTCAAATCTTGTCTTTTTCTGTGCCTTCTGACTAACTGCTGCACCTCTACAATAAAACTATTATTTACAGAAGATTTTCTTTCTTGGTAGCATGCACTCTCAACAGAGTCCAGAGTCTTTGATGAGAGAAAACAAGTTTTTGTTTGGACTTTTTTTTTTCTTTTGCCTAAATCCGGTGGCATTTTGGAGTTGCTGGCTTTTCTACTGTGTCGTCTGAAGAATGTGAGGTTTAAAAAAAAAAATCTTCCAACTTAATAAACAGTAAAGTCACCACTGTGTTGTGTTGTTCCTCGGTTCATGGCCACTTTCCAGTGTCGTTTTATGTTTATTTTCTGGAGTTTAGATTGCACTTAGTATAAGGAGCAGGAAATCATATTCCTAAACCATCTTCCCACAGCCATAAAGCCCATGTATTTTATAAATAATGTGTAATGTCAAAAGGTTAGGATATTGTTGAGGACATCTTTGTTACTCCATCCAGCTTGCCATACATCCCTTATTTTAATTCTGCTTTCTACCTCCTGGCCTGAATCTTTTGCCAACCTTTATTTTAGATTGTTGGCACCTCTGTACCCTGAAGAAGAATCTGGGAATGTTTTCTGTCCTCTATGACCACACATAAATATGTTGTTTCATGTCTAACAAAAACAACCTAAGAGCTTTTGAGAGACAGCTAGTGAGAGGTGAGTGAGTGCTTTCTCCCCCATATAGTGCCTTCATTAATAAACTACACTCTATAAACTCCCAGAGTGCAGTTTTATTAGATTGTCTTGAATACCAGAAATGACCATGGCCATCCTTATGGATGACCCTTGAGCAAGCTTTAATTTGATTGGTGATAGCACCTAGAATCATGTCATATAGAAAAGGCATCATCTGTCTGGGCACAGGTGGCTCAGGCCTGTAACCCTTGCTACCCGAGAGGCTGAGATCTGAGAACTAAGGTTTGAAGGGAGCCTGGTCAGGAAAGTCTGTGAGACTGTTTCCTTCAATTAACCACCAGAAAACTGGAAGTGGTGCTTTGGCTCAGAGTGGTGGAGCTCTAGCCCGAGCAGAAAAACTAAAGGACAGTGCCCAGGCCCTGAGTTAAAGCCCCATGTACAAGAAAGAAAAAAGAAAGAGAAAGGGAGGGAGAGAAAGAGAAAAGAACGAAAGAGAAAGAAAAAGAGGAAGGAAAGCAGGGAGGGAGGGAGGGAGGGAGGGAGGGAGGGAGGGAAGGAAGGAAGGAAGGAAGGAAGGAAGGAAGGAAGGAAGGAAGGAAGGAAGGAAGGAAGGAAGGAAGGAAGGAAGGAAGGAAGGAAAAGAACCATATTATTTTTATTAGTAGTTTTGGCCTCTAAAAATGGGCTTTGCCCACCAACCTCTTCTTTATGTTTTGCCATGCTGTTTCAACAAAATGAATTTTCTTTATGCAATATGATTTTTATAATCTTATTGCTAATGTTTTCATACCCAATAGTAGTTTAATATCCTGGAATTTTATTTTTTTTTTCAAGTGTAGGGTTTGACCTAAGGGCCTTGTGCTTGTTTGGTTTATCTTGCTTGACTAATGCCTCCCATGTTTTGCTTTTTATATTGGAGATGGAATCTTGCAGACTTTTCTGCCTGTGATAGCTTTGAATCCTGATCTTCCGAATCTTAGCCTTCTAAGTAGCTCGGGTTACAGGCATGAGTTTACAGCCCCCAGCTAATGGCCTAGATTTTTTTTTTAATCACTTGATTCTTGTGAATTATGTTTATTATCTGTGTGGTTTCTTATTTACTCATTTGAACAGACTTTAAGTTTATAGAAAATGTAAATGAAAAAATACAGAGTGTTGCATATATCCTTTCGTTTCCTCTTCCAGTTTTCCATATTATCTTATACTAGGTGTCTTCCTTTCTGTTTTATGTATTTTAACCTTTCCATCCCATATTTCCCCATTTCCCTTTTCTTTACATACATCATTCTGTTCCATTTAATTAAATTCTTTTTCAGTTAAGTCACTGTTTCTTCAATTGAGTCTAATATACTGCTTGAATTCTGTATTTCAACAGTTGCTTTTTTTAATTTATAGAAATTCTGTATGGTTTATTTTCAGATCACAAGTAGATAATTTTAAAGAGCCCCTTTCTAGATATTATGATAAATTTCATCAACACAAACTTTTCACATATCTACTGATCACAGAAATGACTTTCTTTATCACAAAGATAATTAGTAGTTGCCCTGACCACCAACACATATAAACTATGCAGAAGGAAATGACATCTTTCAATGACCAGACTGTTTACCTACTAGTTCCACATGTATGAAACAGTTGCACATATTTTGTACCTCACTTCCTTCACAAACATCCATGAAGCATCTCCTATGTGCCTGTCACATAAAAGAAGACAGAGTCCATATACTCACCAAGTAACCTTGGGAAATGACTTAATATTGTGAATACTTGCCTAGGATCATGCCCTGGCCCAGTACAAATGTCTCTTTTGTGAAGCCTTCCTAATAGTTCTCTATTCCCAGTGTTTTTCCCGTCATGGTACCTCTTGTTTATGCCTCCAAAATCACACAAACAAAGGGATATTCAGCCACCACTATCACTCTATTAAACTTTGACTAATAGCAGGAGAAAGCTGTCTTTGTAGTGTCTTGCTTGTTGTTGTTCACCAAATACTTTCAAAACAATATTGATTTATAAATACATTGTATGGGTAAGAATTCTAAAACATTATTTAATTTATTGTTATATAGACAAATGGTCTAGGCAAATTCTGTTATTACTCATTTCTTGATCATGAGTGACAAAATTGAAGGTAGTACTGAGTAAAATAAGTCTACAAGTAATTCCCTAGGTGCATAATTGTATTTAATATGTGTGATAAAATATCCTAATTTCCAGACCCCAGAATTCCAGGATGTACTTTTGTTATAGGGCTGGGAATATGGCCTAGTGGCAAGAGTGCTTGCCTCATTCATATACACGAAGCCATGAGTTCTATTCCTCAGCACCACCTATATAGAAAAGGCCAGAAGTGGCGCTGTGGCTCAAGTGGCAGAGTGCTAGCCTTGAGTAAAAAGAAGCCATGGACAATGCTCAGGCCCTGAGTCCAAGCCCCAGGAGTGGCCAAAAAAAAAAAAAAAAGAAAAGAAAAAAAAAAAGGTATATATATTTGTTATACTGTATTGCTTAGAGAACAATGGAAAGAATAAAAACCACTGTTCATCACAGGCATTTGTTTTCAAGGATTTTTAATTCATGGTTGGCAAACTCAGAACTCACTGACACCACTGCTTGACTGTACTTTCTTACAATAAAGATAGTTTCAGAATCTTGGCATAAGTATAAAAGCTAAGAATGTTTTAGTTACACAACATAATTATAGGATATTCACACCTTATTTAAATGTCATCAGATTGTCATCAGATAGGTTTTTGCTATACAAACTTAATTGCATTTAGTTCCATTATTCTTTCTTTTGGTGGGGGGGTGGGTTGTGGGGCTTGAGCTCTGGGTCTAGGCGCTGTCCCTAAGCTCTTGAGCTCAAGGCAGTAGCAAACTATCACTTGAGCCACAGTGCCACTTCCTGTCTTCTTGTGGTTAATTGGAGATAAGGGTCTCACAGACTTTTCTGCCCTGGCTAACTTTGAACTGCAATCCTCAGATCTCAGCCTCCTGAATAGCTAAGATTGCAGGCATGAACCACCAGTGCCCCGCTTTAGTTCCATGATTATATAGTGTTTTACCATTAATAATCAGTCTTAGTCTTTGAAAACATTGAAAATTTTGGAGAATGAAAAAAAGGATTGTAAATTGTCATTTTTTTATATATTACCTCATAATTAGATACAGCTTATGCATTTTGGACAAGAAAATAAGTGAGGTGTTCTTATCTCTGTCGTTTTGGGAAGTACATGAGTGCACTCTTCCAAGTGACACCTTTGATCACTTGCATACTCTAATTGTAACATTTTTCTAAGAAATGTGTGAGAAAGTAAAGTTTGAGACTACACAAATAACCTATTCATTAAGCTTATCACAAGTTTGAGCATTTACTTATTACTTATTCACTTATTGTTCAGTGAGCAGTCTCATTGCAAATGGTAATTTTCTATCTCCTTACACGTAAATTTATGCATGCACATTGTATTTTAATAGAGAGCTGTCCTTTTGTCCTGAAAGCACGTGCGCATATATGTGTGCACACATTGAATGGATTATTTTTTTTCAATTTTGTTTCTATCACTATTTACTTCAATGCTTTATACTGTCCTGGATTTGGATAATATGTGTACCTAAAAATTGTCCCCTTAGTACTTTTGATACATCTCCATCAATTTTGAGAACATTTCTCATTATCTTGCATAAAAATTTATCATATTTTCATCCCCGGAACATTTTTATTTATTAATTATTTTAATTTATTAGGTTAATTTATTATTTATTCATTATTCATTTTACTACTGCTCCCAACCTTAGAGTCAGTGAAAAAAAATCAATTCCATTTGTTGGGTTTGGCATTTGGAAATTAAGTCTTGAGCACTAGGGGTGTTCATAATAACAAGTTTCTTTTATATAATCATGAAATGACTCTCAACTGTGTATAATAATTATTTAGCAAATGATCATTATTCAAAGGTTAGATCTTGTAGTTTACATTATCCATGAAATGTGTTGACAGAAATGACACCTAAGTTCATTTCGCTGATGTAGTGACAGGAATATTCACATGAATACACATTATGTCCAAGTAATGAATTCCTTTGTTTCTCATCTTTTCATGACTTAATACTGACCCCTACCTGTTTTCTAAGACACACAGACATGAACTCAGAGAAGAGCACTAAGCAGAGATTTTTGAAATTCTGACCAATGTTCGGTACCACAATTTCTTTTGCAAACTCCCAGTTAATCTTGGATCCAACTTGTACCTATGCTTTGAAAGAAATGTTTCACACAAATCAATGTTCTCACAGCTACAGGTGAGTATCGTCAAATTAAACTTGAATCAATCCCTTTTATAAGGAATGGGGAAAAATAGACTGTCCAAACACATTGTCTATTTTTCCACAATGAGCCACCAGGTGGCAGAGTAATACGTACAGTTAACAGCTGTCTGAGACAGAAGTGGTGAATGTGGGATTTGATTTTTTTTTAATAAAAACAATCCCAGAATGTTTTGATGGTTTTTTTTTAAATAAATTACACTTTGAAACAACCTCTATATACTCTTCTAACTAATGAAATCAAGTTGCCTGGTATTATAGCCACTTGATACTTTAATGGCAAAAGGCATTTGGTCAGAACTGTTCATCTTTGTTATTCCAGTATGCCATTAAAAGTATTATACATAAAACAAAAGAAGAAAAGATTAGAAAAAATAATTGCTTCAAATTTATAGTCTACTAGATCCTAGAACATTCATAGTTAGAATTTTTTAATCTCCCTTTTTAAGTTTTGCACATCCAGCATATAAGTAAGGAATTCGTTATCAATGTCATACAAACTCAAAAGATGAATGTATATATTTACTGATATATAGTCTTCTAAGGAAATTTCTTTCTTGATCCACCTGCTTTAAATCTATAGATGTTCTGGGTGGAGTAAAGTTGGTCAATATTATAAATTTCCAAGTCAAATTATTTTTGAAAGTTTAATGTTGATTTAACTCATGAATTCCTGTTTGTTTTTGTTGACTATTATGTTTAATACTTAAATAATAAAAATCTATAAAATTTAAATATCTATATTTAAACACTAATTCTGTAAATAAGCTATAACTATTCGTTTCAAATAATCATCCTAAGCCTGATGTTCATTGATTCCTAGTGACAGCTTAGTTCTAATTTTATACAGCGACTCTTAGATGATTTTTTTTACTTGTTTTGAGGAACTTTAAGATACCTTCTCAATGATTGCTTAGGTTGGGCAAAAATAGCATGTCTTCAATTCAGAGTATAGTGCTTAGAATAGCTTAAGAACAGACAGCCTAACTGACAACTTAGAACTACTGTTGCATTTTTGGTGGTAGAAAAATAGCAATAAATAAAAAGAAACTTGAAAAGAGTGGTTAATAATGCCTTCCATAATACAAGTATATGGATAAACATTGAGAAATGCTTAGTGATTTATTTCCCTGCTGCTGTTATTACATATTAGCTGTAGTCACAGTAACATGTGAATTACCCTCATAATCTCCAGTTTACACCATTCATTAAAAAAAAATAGGAGACTTTTTCCTAATTTCACATTTGTATTTTCACTTAGAAATGTGTGGAAATATTTGGCTTGTATTCCTCGATGGACTGAAAGACTGTGCTTTTAGGTTCCTAAACTTAACTGTTTCACCAGACTTTTCTACACTATTCTCTAAGTACATCAGTCTTCTAAATGGGAAAATTCTATTTGTGGGACATTCTTTCACTCAAGGAATGAAGAATAGCTCTTAAAGAGGGTAACATTTCATCAATCATTTCTGTAGTCACTTTTTTTTTCTGTTTTTCCATAGTTTTAAAATTCAAAAGCTACATATGATCCCTTAACTGAGTTGGTTGGTCAGGAGGCTGCTACCCTGTTGACTTTGAGCAATCTAAATATAGAAATAAGCATATAGTTTGCATCAGTTCCAGTATCATGCCTTCTTTCTACGGAAAATATACGATTCAATTTAATTACATAATCTGTCATTCTGTAAGACAAGGTTTCCAACAGGGCCAAACAATTCTGAAGCGAGTTCGTCTCCTTTTTTAAGAGGGCTAATCAGAAGGGATTTGTGATATTGAAATCACTAAGCGGTAATTATGATTGATTTTGTGCAATTCAGAAATGAAGAATTCTTCTTCAAAGCTCTAAATCTTTGAATCGACTTTGTTTTAAAATAATGGAATTTTGTTGCTTCACTTAGCTATCACACTAATGTTCTGCACGGATTTCTTGGCCGTCAGAACTGAAAATAGTCATCTAAAAAGGAAAAATGAGTAGATTCCAAGTAACTGAGAAATGACACAATCTAATTCTGGAAGCAGAAAATTTCACAGTTATAAAAGCAAGCGAATTTATTCCACAAAAATATTAATAATGTGTTTCAAAATGGAGATTTTTTTGTCACCAAGAAGAAAAACATATTCCAGAAAACTTTCACGGCATGTTGACATGAACGCCAATTTTTGCTATTAAAGTAGAAACTAGTAATTACATTTTTAAAAATGACACTGGTAATTATACATTTAAAATACAAATCCTGATGTTTAATTAGGTCATATGACTGTAATATCAGCTTGCATTAGCAGCAG
The DNA here is from genome assembly GCF_023159225.1 of Perognathus longimembris pacificus. Lineage (NCBI taxonomy): Eukaryota > Metazoa > Chordata > Mammalia > Rodentia > Heteromyidae > Perognathus > Perognathus longimembris. The sequence goes on from NC_063167.1 coordinate 52,966,630, forward strand.
ATTATCAAATCCTAGCAATTCAACCACTGAGAAATCTAAGTAGAAAAGGTTTCTGTAATTGTAAGATTTAAATAGAATAAACCATAATGCAGTACAGTGTTCTTTAAATATTTCAATGTTTACTAATGTTATTGAGTAATGAAGTTGATCTTCATGGTGTATTATTCATTGATAATTGCTCTGGTAGCAATAAGCATATTGAAAGCTTGCTGTTTTTCTTCCAGGAAGACTTCCAAATTAAGCTCAGAGCAGGATGCAAAACATATATTTGACAGTGGTTTTCTATATTTTAATACAGATATAGATGTAGTATTAATTTTTCCTGAGGTTAATTACCTTGTGCCTGGATGTTAGGTAAGTAATTTTTATTTATAATCGGTATAATTAATCTCTATTAGTTCTTATTTTCACTTCATTTTTATTTATTAGTATTGAAGTACAAATAAAGCCTCTTATATTAACATAAGCATCTATCTCATTTTTGTTATTTGTTCCTAAAAAGTTTAAGTATATATCTGTACTTTATATTTTAATGTGTCATCTTTTATCAATTATAATCCACTGAAGATTTTGTTCATTTTTATTTTATTTTCTTCTTTCTTTACTAAAACACATTGACAGAAATTCACTAGTTATATTGGTCACAAATACAGGAATTAATAACCTTGGCTTAGTTCTTATTGTTAAGTCCCACTGCAACCCTCTTTGATGTTGCACTTCTCTGATACTGGGAAAACGGAGTTCCTTAATGTTATATATTTCACACCCAAAATTTTCCTTGTAAGATATAAAAATCAGTTAAGTGAATACCACAGAAGTCATTTGCATAGGTTTCATGACTTAAGCACTTTAAAATACTTACAAATATCTGAGTCCCCTTATAACATAACTAATGATTTGCACAGCTAAAAGAGATTGAGTACTTTTTCATTTCATCCATGAAAGCTAAGAATTCAATGCATCGGTAACTTTACTACTCATTGTCTTGTAATTCTTTCACACTATATCATTGATGATGCTACCAGAATATTTTGAAAAATTCCTGCCTTTTGTCTCTTTGGAGCTACAGCTGCAATAACTCATAACTATAAACAAATACTGTGTAATGAGAGGCTAGTCCTCTCTGGATGAAAAATGTCTCAAGTTACTTGAATAGACTAGAGGATTTTATCTAGTAAGCAAGTCCTTTATCATATACTTTGATTGGGTCTTTGGGGGTTCACTAAAGCAGCAAGTGGAATTACTCACTGATAAAAATGTGTGTGTGTGTGTGTGTGTGTGTGTGAATATTTCTGTACTTAAAGATAGTAGTTATGTTTGTGATTCATAGCAAAAAATGTATTTCCTAACACTAGGTGTCATTTCAGCTATAGCAATAGTATATGATGTTACTTTTAATAGAAGGAAAGCTTAGGAACATAACATTCCTAGAAAATTCCATCCAAAAAATTCCTAGGCTCAAATTCATAATTTTCTCCCTTGTTGAACTATGGATCTCTTGCTTTTTTCTAAATTAAAACACTTGAAGCAAAAGTGTTTTAAGTTTCCTCTCTAAGATTGCTTTTGTTAATTCTACTAAAATATTCAAGCTGAACTTCTGAGGACATGATGCTTCCTCCCATGTTTTTCTTGTGTTACTTAATATTTTGTTGCTTTGCATTTGTCAGATCCCTTCCTTCAACCTCTCCTGAAACACAGTGAAAATCTTCATTTTTTTTTTTAATTTTGAAGCTGCTAAGAAGGACAGTAGATGATTCCTAGGACTGCACTTTGTCTTTCCCATAGAAAAATGAATAACTTCCATTAAGGTGTCTTGGATTTTTCTACTCTTAAAAAGTGTTTAACATTTCCAGTTCCTTTCTAAAAGTAATATTTTTTCTTATCTGTGGATTAAAAATAGATATTTTTTTAATTTATTTTTTTATTGTGAAACTGATATACAGAGCGGTTACAGTTTCATACGTAAGGCATTGGAAACACTTCTTGTACTGTTTGATACCTCCTCCCTCATTCCCCCCTCCCCCCATGAGTTGTTCAGTAGATTTACACTAAACAGTTTTGCAAATATTGCTTTTGTAATCGTTTGTCTTTTTTACCCTGTGTCTCTCGATTTTGGTATTCCCTTTCAGTTTCCTAGTTCTAATACCTGTATACACGGTTTCCAATGTACTCAGATAAGATACAGAGATAGAGCAGGTACAACCACAGAAAGGGGATACAAGAGGATCATCAACAATAGAAGCTACGGTTTCACATCGCATGTTGAAAGTAATTACAACAGTGATATAACAGTCGTTTCCATAACATGGAGTTCATTTCACTTAGCATCATCTTTTGTGTTCATAAGGGTATAGCTATTGGGCTCTTGTGATCCTCTGCTGTGACTAGCCTAAACCTGTGCTAATTATTCCCTATGAGGGAGACCATAGTGTCAAATTTCTTATTTCTTTAGAGAAGTTCACTTAAGGCCATGGTGCTGAGCACAAGATGCTACAAGGAAAGTTATTTTTCTACAATAGTGTTATGCAACTTTAAATGTACTCTGGATTATGCAATATGAATTATGATTCTGTTTATATTAAATAGAGTGGGTAATTGCAAGCTATAAATCATTTCTGGGTGTCTGAAAAGTTTAGCCTTCCTACTCTAGTTATACACATAAATAAAGATTGTTATATTTGTTTTTTTATTCGATTTTTTAGATCTGCTTAAAGTCGGCTGTGCTTTCAAGAGCATAGTATGTTATGTTTAACATTTTCAATCTGAAATAAAAATATTTCCTTTGATTGAAAAACAAGATATACTTTCTACATTTAGTATTTATTAAACTTACCAATACCAAAAAGAACATTATTTTGTGTTTAATAGATGACAAAAATGTTCACTGAGCTTACAATGTTGTAAATGATGGAGACTTCCTCTTTTTCTAACTTAGAATTAGGGCCTGATTTTCAGACATGCCAATTATTCTATGTACAGCTACGGTTTCAGAGGCCTACATTCTGCCCACAGAGCTCTATTCATGCCTACCTGAAGAAGAGAATTAAAAGAACAGTACAGTTTTGGTTCTGCTAATCATTGTCTATTCTGAGTAACTGATATAAATTTGGGGAATAAAATAGAGTGAGGTATGTTTTCAATTGCTGATATTTCAAAGCTTTTAAATTACTGACAAGGTTTATTATAAAATGATGTAACACATGCAGAAATAGTATTATGGTTCACACTATAAGTTTATAAAGTTATGTACTAACATCAAACACATCTTATTAGCAAAATTACCCCCAAATTATTGATTTCTGTAGTATTTGAAGCCACATTCTGAAACATGTATAACTTAAGGCCATTTGGAAAAATGATGTTGAAAGAGTAAAATACAGTGAATGCACGAAGTGTCATAAAGAAGGAAAGAGCACTCAAGTTTTTATTTAAACTGTAATTTGCTAGCTGTGTGAGCTTTAAAAAATTACTTTTTTCTAGACTCTGTATCCTCATTGGTATATGAATTAAGATGGTAAATAGGGTAGTGTCCATGTGTTTTCTGAGTCTGGGATTCACTGTCTCTCCAGGTCCTCTCAATCAATTTCTTTGTCAGAAAGTAGCATAGTCTTAATTTGGGCCTTACAATACTATAATATGCATGCTTAGGTGCTTTATAAAGAGACTATTGTATTCATATGTGTCTTACTCAATGAAAAACAAACTCCAAAGCATATTTACTTGTTATAGGCTTCAATTTCTATTTACATCTTAATGAAATGAATGTGTATATACACACCGGTTCTGATATATAAGAGCACGAATAAGAATATAGAACTTGATGAAATATCACAATTGTTTTAATAATCCAAATCTTACCTGAGCTAAAAATATTGACCCTGGAAAAAAGCCCCAACTAAGTATGTAAAGGTATTTTTTGAATGAAGTTAAAATCTCCAAAAGGTCAAAATCTCTTCCAAAGCAGTTATTAATCAAGGACAATTGTCCAACCTTATTTAAAAATAATCTAGGTCAGTGTGTACAAAATATCTGCAGTTCCAGTTTCTCCTTTATTCTTCAAAGAACCATAACTTTGACTGTATTGAACCATGTGATGTGGTATAGAATACCAGCACTGTCTGTCTGTCTTTGTCAGTCTCTCTCTCCTCTCTTTCCTTCTCTCTCTCTCCCTCTCTCTCACCCTATTTCCAATATTTCCAGTATCTATTAGCAGTTGCTCCGGCATGGCAGTGATGGGATTTGAAGTCATAAAAATGGTAGCCCACAAGAGACACACTTTACAAAAGCAAGTCTTTTCCACCCTCCCCTCCCCCTGAAATAATAACAATTTGCTAAATTGTTGGGAAGTTGTTATAATTCCTTTTCCAAATTATTACTCGCCCTTTAGATTAGAAATGAGGCCAGGGTTAGCAATCAACTATAAATGGTAGGATTTTTCAAGTAAGAAGCACTTGTCTGATTGTGAAGTGGAGGCCATTACTGCCTTGATTGGGCCTTTTTTTTTTCCTTCCAGCTAGCTTGATTTGTGGTTGAGAGCGCATATTCACTCCTGTACTGTGAGCAATCAGAGCCTCCCCCCTCTCATTTTTTCTCAGCGATTTAGGGTCCACTACTTTGGCACAGCTGCCACCTTTTAGCCTCCATCATGCAGAATATGTCTTTAAAAAAATAAAGAATGGGGGAAGGGAACAGGTAACTCGTGCACATTTGGCTTTTTGATGTACCTATTTTATACTTTTCAGAAGAAAGTTTGCAACTTGAAATAACAATTCCATTGCAATGTGGACTTTTACATTCTATAAATAAGTTTGGGAACCAGTTTAAAGCTTATTAGCTATTTTTTTCATTTCTTTATCTCTTAAGGAAAAAAAAAATTAAAAACAGGTGTTAAGCAAAGAGCTGGGACTGCGGCATTCAAAAGTGCATGTCACTCTAACATTAGCATGATCTTTGTTCTCTGGGATATACTACTAAAGCAAGAAAATTTTTATTTACTCCATGTAGAGGGCTTTAATTAAGTTTTTCACCAAATGTAAGGTCAATTACGGAGAGAAAAATAAAAGCTCTTTAAGTGGCAGAGGATTAAAAATTACTACTAATTTAAGAAGACCTATTCTTGTGTTCAGCAGTCAGAGATATTTTTGTAAGAGGTTAGGTTCAGCACATGCTGCCTCCTAGAAACATATTAAGGAATCCTTGGAGAAACTGAAGCTTTGATGTTTAGGTTGGCTGGTTTCCCTGGACACCTTGCTAGGTCTTTCAAGTGGTCATCAAATAATGCATCTCAATCCTCTCCTGACCCTGATCCCCAAATCATTTCCATGATACAAAGTTTTCTAAATACACTATCCATGATTCAGTCATAGTAAGTCCATATGATATCATTCAACAAAATTAATAATGCCATTTTGTACTATGTGGTCCCCTCAACTGCAGGGTCTGAATTCATAATATCCCCTATATTTTTGTACCCACTTTTAGGGATATAATTTACCATCCCTAAATCTCACACATTTAATGTACAATTCAATGAACTTCAGCATATTTATCCAGTTGTGCCACTATCCTCTAAGTGTAATTATAGGACATGAAACCTTGTGCCCATTTATAATCACTCTATTCTCAATGCCACACCAATGTGACCAAGTTCTGTCTCTGTAGATTGCAGGGTTTGGACATATCACCTCAAGTCAACAGGGCAATATACGATATGAATCACTGATTCATATGATAGATCCATGTTTAACTTTTTAAGAAACTGCCACACTGTTTTTCTGAGATGCCTATATAATTCCCACCAGTGATGCTTCATGTGTTCAATTGCCCCACAGTACGTATTGGTAGAGGCAAAAAGTTGTGATAAAGTATGGCAGAACTTTCAGCCATGGTTGGCTTTGAACAATTCTCTGAATCTCAGCCTCAAGAGTAGCTAGGATTGCAAATATAAAACACCAGTGCCTTTAGACGACATCTGTGAACCACAAAATTTCTTAGTTCTGCTAGGTGCTGGTGGCTCACACCTGTAATCATAGCTACTCAGGAGGTTAAGACCTGGGGATTCTAGTTCAAATCTAACCCGGGAAAGAAAATACCTGAGACTCTTATCTCCATTAACTACTCAAAAGCAAGAAGTGGAGTTGTGGCCTGAGTAGTAGAGCATTAGACTTCAGCAAAAGAACTTATGGACAATATCCAGGCCATAAGTTCCAGCCTCAGGACAAGCATGTGCACGCGCATGCACACACACACACACACACACACACACACACTTTAGTTCTTAGCATATATCTTTTTATTTTATTTTTAAATTAGTGTATAATAGTAAATGTAATTATTTGTTAATAGTAAATGGTGGTTACATTATAAGAATTTCATAGCTCTATACAGTGGACTTTGAGCAAGTCCACCCATTCTATTGTATTCTTTTACTCATCTCGCTTCTCCCCACTCATCTCAAACAGCGTTCAGTGGGTTTATTTGCATTGTCTACATATACACACATGTTTCATACATGATATATAATGTATCATATATAATATAGTACTATATATAATATAGTACTGTATATAATGTAATTCAAGCCTCCTTATCATTCAGTATTTTTTCTTTCCCTCTCCTCACTCACACTACTCTCATTTACCCAAGACAGTTCCACTTTTATATCTGTGTACCACTTGAGTCTCATCATGAAGCACAATATTACACCACTTCTGACACAATTGTTAAAAAAAAGCCAGAGGTGAAAAAACAAAATTAAATAAAAATCAAAGATAATATTTTAGTCAATCTGAGAAAAGGGAGAGCTAATTTTGCTATTCCATGCTCTTTAAAATAATCTCAAATTTTCACTAGGAGGACAATTTTATTGTTGGTGCTGCTGTTGTTTTGTTTTGCTTTGCTTTTAAATCTTCATATCTATTTATATGATCATCTTTAGAATTATTTCTTAACTAGGGTAGCAGAAGCCAAGCCTTGCCCAGGTCATAAATAGCTTGGGACAAGCTTTCCATGAATGTAACTGAGACCACAGAACTTTGTGGAAGCTAGCAGGAAAAATCAGCATGGAGACTTTTGTTTTAGGCAGGCGCCCCTACACTGTAATTTATGTGATGTCGTTCTATAAGGAAAAGACACTGCTGACTGCCAAATTTATTAGGGAAAAAATAAGTCCAATGTAAAGAAAATGATAAGTTGTACGTGTATCTGTTTTGAACTTCCTTGAAGGCAGGGTACACCTGCAAAGAAAACCTTGAATTTATCTGAAATTTCCACCATCAACTTCAGTCTGGCCAGGATAGCGCACCCTGCTTTTAACTACATTAATGGCAAACATTTCAATACTTTCTAGAGCTTACAAAATTTAAAAGTGTGAATCTCTTTTGAAAAATAAATTACCAGATCTTTGAGTGTGTTCTGAAAGTCCAGTTTTTCATCTGGAATTCATTGTGTAGCACAAGCTACACCCATCAAACAGTCTAGTTGCTAGGAATGCCTCTCATTTCTTTCTACCTTTCTGCTATCATGAATTTAGCCACTAATACCTAAGGAGTATAATTGATTCAAATATTAAGCAGTCTTCCCATTTGTCTTAGCAAGTTTCAGTATTTAAATATAAAATCTAGATATAATTACAAGTTCAGCACTGATTATTGTTATATCTGATGAATGAAACTGTTGTGGCAAATGGTACTAAAATGTTAAGTATTGTCTGGTCTAAATATTCCCATCAAATTCTATTGTATGCAAGTAGAAAAAAGCCATTGTCTATATTATTTTTATATATGACTTCACCTTTATTGCTATTTTGAAAATGAATTTCAGTTGAGGCTTAGCTAAGAATACAGCTAAGAATATAAAAGACCATAGTCCTCTTTTACCCTGGTTGTATAATTTGTTCAAATCAATACACAGAAACCTAAAATGGTAAAGTTAAAGTTGTTGATTGCAATTCCCCTTAGTAAGGTTAAAAGGTGTTGTTAATAAGTAATTAATTAAAATAAAAGCTGCACGTATAGACAAGTTGTAGTGATAAATGTCAGATAATTAAAGCAGTTCCTAGTCAGCTTTATAAAATGAAAATAGAAAAAGCATACCCCTGCACAGTAACCCATGCTCTCCAAAAGGAAAGAATACTAAAGTGAAGAAGGAAAAAACTTCAATTCCTCTGAGGAACAAGTGGAACCCTTAGTAGCATAAGCCCCATGGTTTGGATCAATAAGATTTATTCTAAAATGAGGTGAATGTTCCTTGATTGCTTTTTTTTCCTGCCAATCCTAGGGCTTGAAACTCAGGGCCTGAGCACTGTCCCTGGCTTCTTTTTGCTTAGGCTAGCACTCTGCCACTTGAGCCACAGCATCACTTCTGGCCATTTTCTATATATGTGGTGCTTAGGAATCGAACCCAGGGTTTCATGTATACAAGGCAAGCACTCTTGCCACTAGGCTATATTCCCAGCCCCCTTCCTTGATTTCTTAAAGTGACTGTTTTATATCAACTGTACAACTTTATACACAAAGCAGAAAATAAACCATTTTCCTTCATCACAAAAGTTCTACAAGAAGGTATGTAGATCTAGTTTAACTGACTTAATCAGCCTGTTATCTCACTGAAGTAAAACTAACAACAATAACTCAGGTGCCTCCCACATTACTACACAAGAACTCAGAAGTCCTGAGAAGCCCTGAGAAGTCCTCAAATGTGCTTCTGAGATAGCATGTAAGATATTGATTGTATAAAGAGGGAGCTATCTTGCCAGGTGTCACTGACTCATGCCTGTTATCCTAGCTACAAGGTAGGCCAAGATCTGAGGATTGCCGTTCAAATTCCCGGTGGGACTCTTATCTCCAATTAACCACTCAAATTCAAAATCCTTGCTGGGGCTCAGGTGGTAGAGCGCTAGCCCTGAGCAAAAACAGGCTCAGGAACTGTGCCCAAGCCTCAAGTTCAAGCCCTAAAACCGACAAAAAAAAAAAAAAGAGATGCTGTCTTGAGATGCATGCTATACTGTCATTCCCATGGGTGTCTATACATTTACTAAGCTTTACGTCTGCTTCTGTTAGGAACTGTGGCATATTCCAAATATGATGGTTCTAGCAGGAGCTATTTTTGTCCTGGGCCTCAGTCTTTCTCTGAAACTCCCTACCCTTCCACCCTTTTTGTATCCTCTTCTTTCCATTCTTCTTATTCTTTAACCTACACCTGTTCCTTCCAAGGGGACTGTGTGGAAGCCCTACAGAGTATTCAGATATGCTCCTCTATTCCAATTTGGCTCTTATAATTTCTAGGTTGTCTGCTTAGATTTCTCATCTTTTACAGACTATTTCCCACCTTTCTCGCGCTCGCCAGGTAGGCGCTCTTCCACTGAGCCAGATCCCCAGCCCCCAACATATATTATTTGTAGCATTGTTATTTTAAAATCCTAATGTGATAACCAACAACTGGGTCATCTCTGAGTCTGCTTCTACTAACATTTTTTCCTATAAAATCCATTTTCTTCTAATTGTGATAGTAATTAATCTAATTGTAACTGTTGTACCATAAGGCTTTGAGGTTTATTTTAATGGGAGTCTCAGAAAAAAGTTGATGAATCCATGCACCCCTGCCTGTGCCAGTGGCTCCTTGGCATTCTAATCTGTCATAACTGCTCATGTTAGGCCATTAAAAGTTCCTTACTTTTTTATTAATTTCTCCTCATCCTTCTTTTTCTGATATTTTTTCCTCCTGTTGGTTTTCCAATAAAGATGAGATGTCCAAGTGTCTCTCTTTGTATAGGAAGAACATTGAATTTTCAGGAATGTGGCTAATTTACATTTCCTTGTCTTCTCACTTCTACAAAAGTTTTAAGTATCATGCAGCTTGTTGGGGTAATTAGGTGTAGAGCAATAATTTCAACTTCAAAAACATTTTATTAGATTTGTTTAAAGGGGGGCTCAGGGGGCATTTATATGTTCATATACACTGTATGTTATCTCTTCCATTGTTGTCCTCACTTTCTATCTTTCCCTAAAAGAGTTCAGTAGATTTTGTTGTCCTATTTTCATACATACATACAAACTCCTTTGTCCATATTTATCTTTATTTTCTCCTCTGTTGACTTTTCTCCCACTGTTACCCCATCAACAAAGCCTTCTATACTTTCCTGATATTCTTAAGTGAATATTAATTGTACAAGAGGTCTTGCAATGGGCACTCACACATGCATATATTCTATTTTAGTCAGATGAACCCATTCTATTCAAGAGCAATGATTTCTTACAACTTCTATAATCTAGCCACAATTCTTCCCAACTTGGTTTATGTTAAAATGATTTTGTTTTCATTTTCATATTCCACAAACATACAATATTCAAGGAGTCACTTGATTACTACAACTGCATAGCTGTCATACTTAGTTTGGAGAAAAAGAATCTCAACTTGATAAAAACAATACATAATTGCAAAGACTCTGTTAGCCTCAAGTACTTAAGACATGGGCTCTAATATATTGCTCCAAATTGGTTACAGAAAACAATGAAATAAAAAGGGGAAAATGCCCACCAGATTCTTCTGTATTACCTGCAACAAATTTTCCCCCTAAAAAATTAGCATAGTGTAGTTCTTTAAATAAAATCCCTATGTATATGAATTATGTGTACTACTCAGGCTAGTAAAGAATCAAGTCATTTTTTTTTGTCAAACTGAAAAGTGAGTTTATTCAAAAAGCATTTTTATACTTCCTTTAAAATGATTCTACTTGTACTGTCCACTGTAAGGAAATTGATTGTCTATATGCTGCGCTGACTTGCTTTGTCACACTCACCTAATGGCAACTTCTAATTTCAGTCATCTCTTTTTACCTGTATTTTTTCCTTTCATACAATTCCATTAAATTTGTAATTTCCAGCAATTATTATTCCATTCACCATCTTTGCTACATTAGTCTTTGACTTCACAATGATGTTAAATTATCAATTTATTTTCTTAGTTTTTATGTCTCTCCCACATTTTTTCCTGTTTATGTGGTACTGAGGAATTGAACCAAGGTATTCATGAATGCAAGGCAAGCCCTGTACCACTAAGCCATATTCCCAGCCCCCACATTATTTTTAATTCATAACAAACTCATTGAGTCCTATCATACACACTTTTATAAAATACCATATACATAAATAAACACATACATACTTATGTTGTGGTACTTCCAAAATGTGTATTTCTAGCCAAGATCTCAGAATTCCACACATATGTCCAATAGCTTATGTGTCTTGGCCTTTCCATTTGAATGACCAAAAAGTGTTGCAAATATATTCAAAGCTAAGAACCTTATCTCTTTCACCCACCTACCTAAATCTACTGTCCTATAGTCTTCTCTAACTTAATGACAATTCTATCTTTGCAATTATTCATGCCAAAGAATTAGGCTGTCCCCTAGAGCCATTATTTCTCTCATATCCATGTATATTCTTCCTTAAAATTATATTTTTATTTTCTTTAAATACTCGTCCAAAGGAGTTACCATTCAACACATCAGTTTATAAGTACAATGTATCTTGATTGATCCCACCTCTTCCAACATTCTCCCCATTCCTCTCCAACCCCCGCTCTTAATTTTTTCATTTCATAGGATATGCATTGGATATAATGACTGCTTTCTCCTTTCTCCCCCCCTACCCCCTTGCCAGTCCTGGGACTTGAACTCAGGGCCTGACCACTGTCCCTGAGCTTCTTTTGCTAAAGGCTAGCACTATTCCATTTGAACCACAGTGCCAATTCCAGCTGTTTCTGCTTATGTGGTACTGAGGAAGCGAACGTAGGACTTCACGAATGCTAGGCAAGCACTCTACCACTAGACCACTTTCCCAGCCCTCTTCCTCTCTTTATTTGTCTACCCTCTTCCTATTTTCTTTCAAATTATATAGAGAATCTAATATAGAGAATCTTTCACCTCTACTACATGCTGTAGTTCAATTCAACTGATTTCCTAGTTTGGTCTTTGAACAGAGTAGCGGGTGAGGGATAGCTAATTGGGGGAGGCATGCGCTTTTAAGACTGTGTACTTTTGGTTCATAATTGCTTAATTTATTAGCCTTTGGGCTTTTTCACCATTCAAATTTCGTTATTACAGTAGCTTTTTTGCTCCCCTTTAGTTCAGTTTCAAAGTGCTAATTCAAACTAAGAATGTACCTGTGCAAAGCATTTTGCATGTTGTTGAACTTTCTAAAAAATTTTTATTTATTAATTTTTTTAGGTTTCATTTGGCATGTTGAAAGTAATTACAACAGTGATATAACAGTCGTTTCCATAACATGGAGTTCATTTCACTTAGCATCATCTTTTTTTTTTTTTTTTGGCCAGTCCTGGGGCTTGGAATCAGGGCCTGAGCACTGTCCCTGGCTTCTTTTTGCTCAAGGCTAGCACTCTGCCACTTGAGCCACAGCGCCACTTCTGGCCATTTTCTGTATATGTGGTGCTGGGGAATTGAACCCAGGGCCTCATGTATATGAGGCAAGCACTCTTGCCACTAGGCCATATCCCCAGCCCCACTTAGCATCATCTTTTGTGTTCATAAGGGTATAGCTATTGGGCTCTTGTGATCCTCTGCTGTGACTAGCCTAAACCTGTGCTAATTATTCCCTAGGAGGGAAACCATAGAGTCCATGTTTCTTTGGGTCTGGTTCACTTCACTTAGTATTTTTTACAAGTCCTTCCATTTCCTTATGAGTGGGGCAATATCATTCTTTCTGATAGAGGCATAAAATTCCATTGTGTATATGTACCACATTTTCCTGATCCATTCATCTACTGAGGGGCATCTGGGTTGGTTCCATATTTTAGCAATGACAAATTGTGCTGGGATGAACATTGTCGTGCTGGTGGCTTTAATGTGTTCTTGTTTGTTGTCTTTTGGGTAGATGCCCAAGAGTGGGGCTGCTGGGTCACAGGGGAGCTCTATGTTTAGCCTTCTGAGGAATCTCCATACCACTTTCCAGAGTGGCTGAACCAGTTTACATTCCCATCAACAATGAAGTAGGGTTCCCTTTGGGCACATCCCCTCCAACATTAGGAGAAATACTTGGGCTCCTTGGCACAGGACAGATCTTCCTTAACAAAGACCCAGAAATGCCACAAATCAAAGAAAGTATGGACAAATAGTGCTGCATCAAACTGCAGAGCTTCTTCATGGCAAAGGACATAGCTCTCAAGATAAACAGAAAGCCCACAGATTGGGAAAAGATCTTTACCGGCCATACAATGGACAAAGGCCTCATATCTAAAATATATGCATAACTAAAAAAATTAAATTCCTCCAAAACAATACCCGCAAAGAACCAACAGCCCCCTCAAAAAGTGGGCTAAAGACTTAAATACAGACATCTCGGATGAGGAAATGAGAATGGCCAAGAGACATATGAAAAAGTGTTCTACATGACTGGCCATAAAAGAAATGCAAATCAAAACAACATTGAGATTCCACCTCACCCCAGTAAGAATGTCCTTTATCAAGAAAACTAACAATAATAAATGTTGTTGAACTTTTCCCTGATGGACAGAGGCAGGAGACCACAGGGCTTGGTGGATCAGCAGTAGCGGGGCATCCATCAGACCACATTGAAAACATGGCGCCTGTTAAGGACCGGATCATTAAGGTGACCTTCAATACAGATGTGTATGCCAGTCTCCAATGAAACTACAGACCTCAGCAAACAGAAATATATGTGGTACCAGGAGAGACTGCACTAGCATTGTAGAGAGCTAAGAATCCTACGGACAAACCAATAATTGAATGTCTACATACAATGTTGTATTGTTTGAAGCTGGGCAGTATTTTAATAAAATCCAGTGCTTCTGTTTTGAAGAACAAAGGCTTAAACCCCAAGAGGAAGTAGATATGCCAGTGTTTTTTTTACATTGATCGAGAATTTGCTGAAGACCCAAGAATGGTGAATGTAAGTATCATCACCCTTTCTTATATTATTTTTGGAAACAAAGGAAGGGCAAAAATTGCCACTTCCAGGCTATAATTGAAGTAGCAACCAAGACCTGCTTCCAATTTGTGATTTTTGAAAATTCATGTGTCCTGCCTTCTCTGAAGAGAAATATTCTACAATCATGTAAATTGAAGCTTCTATTTTTATATGGTTCTGATTTTCTTTTTCCCTAACCCATCTCACTTAAATCCAACAAGTTCAGCTTGTACCATAAGAAACCTGCATGCTATGAAGAATATATGACTGTTTAATAATACTGACAGTATTAAAAGGGACTGCTTTATACCATATATATGTATGTATGGATGAATGAGTTTGATAGTCCAGCTTAATTTTATAGTTGCCTTTTCGATTAGTAACCCTTCATACCTCTAGCAGTGAATCTGAAAAACCTTTAAAGAATTTATGCTCCAGATTGATTAGGCCAGAGGCCAGAACTTCTGGCTGCATTTATTGCTACTCCAAAATATTTTTCTGCTCATTTCCTTCACTGTGAACACTCACTATTTTAAATACTCCAAGTGAAGAGAGAGGAATCACTGGGGACTCATAGGTTTCTTTTTTTTTTAATTATTTGGAAATTATGGTGGTATTATTGAAATAAAATGCAGGAATTATATGAGGTTGTGTTAGCATTTACCTTCATATTTCCAACTCTTAATACTAAAACAAAAGGATGGGATTGTGAACATGTGTAAATGTAAAAGTTCTTTTAAAAACAAAACTGTAAAACAAAGATTAATAAATTATTTTAATAGTAAAAAAAGAAAAGTAAGTGGAATTATTCTAGTTTAAAAATCAGAAAACTGGGCTGGGGATATAGCCTAGTGGCAAGAGTGCCTGCCTCGGATACACGAGGCCCTAGGTTCGATTCCCCAGCACCACATATACAGAAAACGGCCAGAAGCGGCGCTGTGGCTCACGTGGCAGAGTGCTAGCCTTGAGCGGGAAGAAGCCAGGGACAGTGCTCAGGCCCTGAGTCCAAGGCCCAGGACTGGCCAAAAAAATAAAAAATAAAAAAAAAATCAGAAAACTGTGCTCAGAAAGGTGGCATAGCAAGTAAGTAGTGATCTCGGGATTCAAAATCAGATATCCTGACTCAAAGAGGATTTTTTTCTTTTGCCATTTTCCCATATACTGCATACATATCCACACCATTCTTTAATCCATGTCATTCTTTAAAGGCCCAGCTGTCTTGAGTGTAATAAGATACCTGATAACCAACTACAGATCCTATAATCTTGGTTTGGAGAATAGAGGACAGTATGTTCCTTGGAGAAAAAAAGTCTGAAAAACCAGGAAAGATGGCTCCTTTGATCATCTTAGAAGCTGAGTTCAGATCAAGGGTGAGGTGGGGGGGGGGGTGGAATTATATTCCAGTATAACATCTTGTCATTCCTAGAGAAGAAAAAAATGTAATGTCAGAAATATAGTTAAATGTGAAATGTGATACTGCATGAAATCAATGATGTAAGTTACAGGGCATTATTTCAAATTAAAAATAATGAAGTGAATACATGAATTTTCATTGAATTCTTCCTTGAAACTCATTATTTCTTTAAGCATAGACATAAATCACAAAAACAAAGAGAATGGGACAGGAAGTAGTAGCAGCAACTTTGGGAGATGAAAATCTTGTGGGTGAGTGGGAATTGACTTTGCAGATGAGAAAATGACATTTTGGGCAGTTGTATGACAACTGAGAAACTACATTCGTGATATCCAGAAAGTCCACAGACCTCCATGAACTGGTAGCAGGTCATTTCTCTGAAATGGGTACAAAGGTGAAGTTATAAACTGGGTGTGTCAATGAAGGCTTTTGATCCATGGATTCCCACCCAGCTGAACGTCTAGAGACCAGTCTCAACTAGGGCTTTGTTTGTTGTGGCTGGTGCTCTACCACTTAAGCAACACCTCCAGCCCCGTGCTAAGGGATTGTTAACAAAAATGAGACATTGAAGGTAGGTTCACTCATACTTGTGGTCCCTAGCTTTCTCCTGTTTAAATATCAAGCATTTGCTCAAAGGTTTCCTCTGATTGCTAAGTGTTTATCTGTTAAAATATGAAATAAAAAAACTTAAGTGGAGCCAGTATTCATACCTATAATCCTAGCTACTCAGGAAGTTGAGATCTGAAGATCACAGTTTAAAGCCAGACTGGGCAGGAAAGCCTGTGAGACTCTTATCTCCAATGAACACCACCCTTCCCCCCCACACACATACCAAAAGTGAAACTGCTGCTCAAGTGGTAGAGTGCTAGCCTTGAGCAGAAAAAGTTGAAGTTTGAGTTTAAGACCCAGTACTAACACAAAAAATAACTAATAAGAATAAAACAAAACAACAAAACCGAAAATGGAGGATCTATGATTGTGATGTGCTTAGCCTAACTGAATTCTTCACTCCAAGGTTATTTCATTTGCTCCTATATGAACTTTCCATTATTAGTATTTTTTGAGGGCATTATCTTTTTTTAGGGCTGGTCCTGGGGCTTGAACTTCGGTCCTGGACATTGCAATTCCCTGAGCTTCTTTTTGCTCTAGGCTAGCACTCTACCACTTGAACCACAGTGCCACTTCTGGCTTTTTCTGTCTTTGTGGTACTGAATTGAACCCAGGGCTTCATGCATGCTAAGCAAGCACTCTACCACTAAGCCACATGTTTTGCTAGTTGGTTCCTCTGGAAGAGACTATGACAGTCACGTCACTGGAGAAATATACTCAGCTGTGAGAATCTGGGGACCTGAGAGGCAGAAGAAACAGGCTTGAATTTATGGAAAAATTCCAAGTACATGCAAAAAAGCTTTTCTTTCTTGGGCCATTGAAAATAAATTACCAACATCTTGAGTCAGTACCTCTGAATACTTTAATGTTTATTTTCTACAGATGAGTGATGTGTTAGGCATAACCACAATAAAACTATCGAAATTACACTGGATGCAAGTGACTCATGGCTGGAATCCCAGTTACTCCAGATACAAAGATGAGGAAGATAGAAGTTCAAGACCAGCTGGGCATCTGGAGACCTATCCCAACCTATAAGCCAAGTATCATAGTCCCTGTGCAAAAATAAAGTCATAGGGAGGAAAATATTATTGTAAATCTGGTCCCTGATAAAACCTTGAGGTCCTATATGAAAACAAGAGCAAAATGGATGAGGGAAGGTGGGTTAAACAGTAAAGTGCCTGCCTAACAAGTGCTGGGCACTGAGTTCAAATCTTATTATCATCAAAATAAAAACCAAAAAACTATCCAAATTATGAAAACAATGATACATTATGACCATCCATTCCTCAATACTGTTCAATTTCTATTAAAATTTCCCCTAAAATTATATTACAGAAAAATGAAATGTCAGTATGTTACTCCTAGTTTTAATGAATAGTGTATTTTTAACTTTTATGACTGACAATTTTTAGGATAACTGCATATGGTTTGATAGTGTTCCTCAACTGTTGTTTGATATTATATTTTCATCAGTAGATTCAGGTTATGCACCTACAAGAAGAGTATCATAAGAAGTGATGTCGTGATCTGTTTCTCAAAGTGTAGATTATGCTCACTTTGATTACTTTATTACAGTTGTATCACTTATACAGCTGCACTTTAAAGTTACTGTTTTTATTTGTAACTAGAAGGATTTTTTAGGGAGGAAACCTCTTTTTCATTGAATTTGAATTTACTAACTAACACACGGTTTCTTGTTTCGTTATAACCCGCTGATAACTTTACTTTGATATATAGAGTGTCCCCCTTTTG
The DNA here is from genome assembly GCF_023159225.1 of Perognathus longimembris pacificus. NCBI lineage: Eukaryota > Metazoa > Chordata > Mammalia > Rodentia > Heteromyidae > Perognathus > Perognathus longimembris. The sequence continues at coordinate 52,984,351 of NC_063167.1, forward strand.
AGCAGAGAGTTACTCATTATTAAAGCAGTGCTCACTCACTGAGTACTGCTTTCTGTCACACAGTATTTTGACATTATTTTATCCTTTTTTTTTGCTTTAGCCTTTTCTCTAAGAAGTCCTGATTTCTTTTCATGCAAGGTGGTATTTAAAAGTCAATATGATTTTGTAGATGAGCAAATTGTTGTTGATACATCACTTGTTCTCCATCTCCTCAGTACATAGATTTGGAAGATACATGTATATATAAACATGTACCCATCTAAACATGGGCTAAATATGTACACCAATGTTTATTTTTATATCTAACTATAGTTATTAAAACCTATGAGATCATGTCAATGCCTTCAGTTCAAAGCAAACATAAGACTTTCATTTTTTTCTGTATTTTTTCCTTTATGTATTTTTAAATTCCTTCCCTGGCAAAGGAAAACCTAGCTACCATTACTCTTGGTACATTTACTTCTTGCTTTAATGTTCTTGTAGGTTTTTCCTCTCACTTTGGACTCCTGCAGTGGGTCCTCTCTCTCCGTGCTTATGCTGATGCCCATCTCAGCCTGCTGTAGCTCTGTTTGACCTGTTGGGCTGCCGTCACAAAGATTCCCTAACTCACCCTTACTACAGCTCTGATTCCTACCCAGGACAGTCTTAGGAAACTGCCTTTTGAATCCCTGCAGGAATCTAAGAGAATTTGTTAAGAAGATGCCTTGCTCTGAGTCATTTCAACCCCTCTCACCTCAGGCACAGCCCCTAATCGTGTGTGTGTGTGTGTGTGTGTGTGTGTGTGTGTGTGTGTGTGTGTGTGTGTGTGTGTGTGTTCCAATTCTGGGGCTTGAATTCAGGGCTTAGACACTGAGCTTTTCTGCTTAAAGATAGGTCTCTATGACTTAAGCCACAGGTCTACTGCTGGCTTTGGAGTGGTTAATTGGAGTTAAGAATCTCACAGACTTTCCTTTTTGGGCTGGTTTCTAACCACTATCTTAAGATCTCAGCCTCCTAAGCAGCTAAAATTACAGGTATGAGCCATAGGTGCCCAGCTCACAACCATTTTTTTTTTTTTTTTTTGCCAGTCCTGGGCCTTGGACTCAGGGCCTGAGCACTGTCCCTGGCTTTTTCCAGCTCAAGGCTAGCACTCTGCCACTTGAGCCACAGCGCCGCTTCTGGCCGTTTTCTGTATATGTGGTGCTGGGGAATCGAACCTAGGGCCTCGTGTATCCGAGGCTGGCACTCTTGCCTCTAGGCTATATCCCCAGCCCAGCTCACAACCATTTTTAAGATCCAATTATTTTGTTTCAGAAAGGTAAAGGAGGAAGGAAAAGGATGAGTATTGGAACTTAAGTGTATTTTGCAAAGTTTATACAGAAGCATGTACTATATAATATTTAAAAAGGTGATTTGTGTTTTTTTTTTAATGTCAGTTTCTAAGACATAGGCCAAGGACTAGCAAAATTTTTCTCTAAAGTACCGTGTAGTAAATATTTTCAGCTTTCTGAGTTATAGGATACCTGTCACAAGTACTCAGTTTCATCATGTAGAGAAAAAGCAATTGGTCATATCTATGTTCTAAAAACTTTTTATTTACAAATATATAAAGCCAACATATTTGGCCCTTAGGTTGTAGTTTTTCAATTTTATGATTTCTGATGCAACTGGCAAAGCTCAAATTTCAATACTTTCTCTGGTTACCAGTGAGACCTTGGAGAAGCAGTTTTATCTCTCTGACCTTCATTCAAAGCTTTAAAAGACTCTTACAGACTAAGAGATTTGAAGGTACATGTTAAGAATAAAACATTATATATACAGAGAAAATGATTGTAAATGGGCAAGGTAATGAAAACCTTAAGAGATGACTCAAAGGATTAACCAAATGAGTGTGGATTTTATATCAGCTAGTGCATATTTATGAATATGCATTATGAAGAAGATTGCTCTGGTAAATGGTTCATGAAAAACATAAAGAGCTAGTATTTGGTAGAAATAAGTAAATCCAGGATGGAGAAGCAGTAGGTATTTATGATCAATGTGCCAACAAAGGCAAATGTCAGGAGCAGAAAGGAGAAAAAGAGTCAGATTCACTCACACAATAAATCACAAAAAAACCCACAAAAAAAACCCAACCATATTAAGAGTTAAACTGCACATTTTCATTTTTTGTTTGTGTCAAAAAATTAACCAGGAAGAATTCGCCTAAGACTTTACATATATTAATTTAAAACTAACACTTGTGGACTTAATTTTTAATGCATTTAACATAATATTAATTAAAAATAAAAAAGTTTACTTTGGTAAACTTGTGGTAGTTTGCTTAGTCACTTACTGGTAGTGTTGAAAACATATTGTTGATACTTTTCTATTGTTTGTCTAACTTCCCACATTCATGAAGTTGCTAGCTGATTAGTATCATTGACACACAACCCTGTCTTATTAGTGAGAAGCTGACAAAGTATGTTTACTATGAGCTTTTCTAGAGTTCATATGAAAGTTGGTAGCACATTTCAAAAACTCAAAATTGGGCTATGGATTGTTTGTTTGTCAAACAGAACATTCTTTTGGTAATGTGAGGTATGTTCTTTTAATCAGAGATACTAGCTATAAATTTCAGGCAAAGAAAAAAAACATCATAATATGGAGAAATAATTCTTTGTGTAAATAACTTGTGTGTTCTTTTTTCTCCTCAGTCATTACTTATGCCAGTTGGAGAAGCATAGCCACAAATTGGGACTAACTCCCAAAATAAAAGCAAATCCCAACAAAAGTTGTTATATTATTCAACAGTAATGAGTACAGATATGAGAAAATATTAGGACATTGAAGAAGAAATAATTTTTCCTGGCTATAAGTTTCTAACTTTAGTTTTACACCGGACATTTTATTTTATTTCTTCTTTGGCATAAGTATCACATACCTTGTCTAGTAAAGCTGATGCTCAGTAAATGAATAAATAATCACACATGGGATCTTCAGCAAGGTATTTACCATAATTTAAATTGCTTTGTTTTCAGTACCATAATCTGAACCCAAGGCTTCATGCTTGCTGGCTAAGTAACTGTAGCCACTTTTAATTTGAAAATAACTATTTGCCTTTTAACTTGATATGTAGAGGTAAAACCTGCTCTGTTACTACTCAGTGAAGAGTAACAATGATGATGATTGTTATAAATAGAAAATGGTATTTCCATGTGCCTAAATTTCTATGCACAATTTTCTTTTTACTTAAGGCAATTTGGACCTTTGAAGACCTATAAGAAGCAGAATTAAGAGCCATACAAATCTGGAAGCACATCTTCTTTAATTTACAGAAAAAAAAATGATATGTAGATGTGAAGTTGATGTGTTTTGAGTTTTCTTTTTGTTTTTGTTTTTTGCCATTCCTGGGGTTTGAACTCAGGACCTAGGCACTGTTTCTGAGCTTCTTTTGCTCAAGTCTAGCTAGCATTTAACACTTGAGCCATATCACTACTTCCAGCTTTTTCTGTTTATGTGGTCTTGAAGAATGGAACCCAAGGCTTCATGCATGCTAGGTAAGTACTCCACCACTAAGCCACATTCCCAGACCAAGAAAATTTCACAGGGAGAAGGGGGAAAGCCTTCATCTGCACAAGACATAATAGGTCATTGAATTTGTTTGGGGAAGATAGTAATACGAATTCTACTGAATGGCATAGCTGCTAGTTTTTTTTTGTTTTTTTTTTTCCAGTCCTGGGCCTTGGACTCAGGGCCTGAGCACTGTCCCTGGCTTCTTCCCACTCAAGGCTAGCACTCTGCCACTTGAGCCACAGCGCCGCTTCTGGCCGTTTTCTGTATATGTGGTGCTGGGGAATCGAACCTAGGGCCTCATGTATCCGAGGCAGGCACTCTTGCCACTAGGATATATCCCCAGCCCCATAGCTGCTTGTTTTGATGCTAGGATATAAGAAGGAAGAGGGCCCAATGCTCCAGCCTCTTGTCACTTATTATACATCCTCTTTAATAAAGTTTTAATTCCAGGGCAATGTCAGATGGGGATGATTGGGAAATTATTTTAGGAACCTGAAGCTTATCAAAGTATTTAAAGGGCCATGGAATGATTAAAAGGAATGTGTGTGTTCAAATAAAAATGAAGAATGATTTGAATGTTGGTCCCTAGGAATAGCAGCTGGTAACTATTAATTATTAGCCTATTACCAAGGCTCATTGCAGTAAGGAAAAGGTATTCTATTTCTGATTCAACATTATCTAATCCACATAGTGCTTTGATTTATCATAAGAACATAACAGGAAGACATTTTCCCCCTCTGTTGACATGTCCAAGAGAGAATTCTGTGGATGTGGATGGAATAATACCACAGTAAATTCTTAAACAGATGTGTCAGGGCATTCACAGACAAAAGGAAAAAAAGGTCAGAAAGATTTTTACTAATGCACGGCTCTTGAAAATGGTTCTATGTCTCTTGCTCTTAATTAATGCAGTGTACAGGGCTGAGCTGGTACTTGAGACCTCCCTCTCAGCCTCCTCTGCAGTTAGGTAGCACATAACAAGCGTGTAGTCAGTTTGTGCCCTAGTCAAACGGTTTTAATAAATCCCTACAAGCATTTCAGATCTGAAGCTGGCAGGGGAGTGTAAGGGGTAATGCTAGACATGAGTCGAGCCTGAGTTTATGAATGAAGTGCCCACATGTCATTAATGTTTCAATAGGTCCCCTAACAAGGGTAATTGAGCCTCCAGGGATCTTCACCAAGCCCCCAAGTTTAATCTGCCTGTGGTGAGGATGCTCAGGCCTTGAAGGTAAATGGAACCATTCCTATTTTACCTTGAACCTAAAGGTCAAACAGGCCTAAGGGAAATAGTTTGGAACTGTCATTTAACATTACCATAGACATGTACTGTATTCTCAAGCAGCATGCAAAGGCAGCCAGAGGCATGCGTGCTCGGCCCGAGCTGCAGGGTGGTAGCATGTCACATGTCTGGTAACAGAAGGGGATAACCATCCCAGTACAAACTTGACATCTATAAATTGATTACATAAGTGGGCAGTGGTGGTCCTTTCAAGTACACTCCTTTTGTTTGAGCTTTACAGTAAAATTACCAGCAGCAGTTTACAATTAAGGGGAATAATAATAACTGAATCTGCTTTCATCTGCACATACAATTACAATGAACTGCATGCCTTAATAGGATTGTGAAAAATCTGCGTTTGACCCATACAAAAAAGTAAACATTCTTGTTCTGGATACTATATCATTATCACAACAAAGAGAAACTCCTGAAATCTGATGATTTAAACATCTGGAGAATGTTAATCACTTCAAAATGACGGATGTTTTTTATTTCGGCTTTTGACAGACACACTCCTTTCATAGATAGATGATTATTTACATAAATTACATCATCAATGTGAAAAAAATCAGAATAACTTCAAAGGGAAAAATGCTTAATTAAAAAGAGACTTGTATTTCTATTTTTCTCTCTTACTCTGTGATTCTCCTTTGCAGGAGGAATAATATGGAAAGCTCACCAGTTCCCTTGTAGGTAAATATGTAATGAAGAAGTTGTCTTTCTGAAATTTCTTCTTAGCAAAGACATTCATCTTTCAGAATAATTTCTCTGTTTGGGTGCTCTGAAAGGATGCTTTGAGTCCACTTCTAGTGTCTATACTTTCTTCATTATTAAAAGTGATGAGTTCAAGTTCACTCAGTGCACAAACTCAAACAGATTCAAGTTCAAGTTGAATCTGAGACTCAAGCTCCCTTTTTGGCCAGACTCCCAAATTAGCATCAGTGGAAGGAATGAAATAAAGATACTTAAAGCAACTCAGCAATGAACCAAGAGTTTAAGAGGGTCACTTCATTGTCTATGGAGAAGCCTTGTGCACTAGGCAGAAACAAAATTCACAAGCAGACTACAGAGAAACATTAAAATTTTTCCTTTCCAGGGAGAAGAACCCAGGCTGCTCTGGCTTATATTCCCTCAGGGCAGGCCCCTGACTGGCGGCGTGCTGCCTGATGCTGGTTGGTAGAGTTGGTGCAATTTGGCTGATCCACTACAATTTCCTCCTACACTTGGAGCTGATCTGCAAGTTGACCTTAGATAATTTGTCTTCTCTCAGGGAGAAATGTCACCCGAAAGGAAGCTATTAAGTCAAGAAGGTAATTCTCTCAGAACAGTCCACTGTATAAACAGAACTTGACCTCAAGTAATTTATTGCTAGTCCCTAACAAAGAGACTTAAGATGTAGGACTGATCGAGTTGAAATCAGAGTCTTGTCAATATAAAGGGCATGCAAGCAAGAACCTCATGAGATCTCTTTTGAATGCTCATAGTTACATTATACATCAAATTAACATTGTTTTTAGTGTATGTAAATTGTTCAAAGTTCAGGCTTTCATTGTGACAGTTTCATGTATGCAAATAATGCACTTTAATTCTATTTACCCCCAAGACACTTTCTTGACCTTTTAATCCCCTATTTAAAAAATATTCCTACAAAAATTTGTATGCATTTCATTATTACCTTTTCATATGTACTTCAGTTAAGGAGAGTGGTACATTTGGTCATTCAGGATGAAAGTTTAATTTATTACTAAGTCATACATTTGGATGTGTGTAGTTAAGCCAGTAACTGTTTTATTTTAATATATCCAATTTAATTGTCCGATATACGATATATATAGTTCACATATATACATAGATAAAAAGATACTATATTATACACAGGTATGTCCAGTATTGCTAAATTTTATTTTCTCTTGAACAGTGTTAGGAAACAAGAAGTTAAAATCTAATTTGAGTGGAGTGAATCAAGTGACAGGGGTGTTAGAGGTAGGGGGAGACTTAAAGAGTCACCAATGAAATACCCTCATGGTTGCAGATATAAGGGGTTGAACTACTGTCTTGCCTCTAGACAATTACCTCCAGACTATTTCTGACGGATATGAGCCAGGTTTCTGAAACAACAATGAAGAAAGAGTTAGAAGGCAAGAAATGATTGGTAAAGTGTATGTTAGGATAATGGATTAACTCAACTTTTTGTTATGTAGCTACTAATGTGAAATTTCTCACTACTTATGCATAGAAAAGGTTTTTTCTGGCTTTCTATTACAATGATAAATACCAACCTCCTGAACTGATTTGTAGTTTGTTTCATGTTTTCCCTTCTGAGGTCCAGTTTTTCCAGATTAATGTCAAATTTCATGGTAAAGCTTTTACTACCTTTAAGTTCAGCCTCCACACATGTCTCCCTTAGTTTTTATGGCATTCACTAGCCAATTCTACTGTGGTCTGTGGCCTCAAGACAACTCACATCTGACAAGCAGAAAAGTGCTTAAAACCTGGTAGTTGGCAAAGAATCTATAGGAGGTTAATGCCGTGAACAGTATCAGAATATTTCTTTCACAGAGTAGTTCCCAGAGTTGATATTACAGTTCTCAAAGTGACAAACTAGTAACAAAGCAATAATATTTGTTGATTTTTTGACTGGCATTAACTTTGAAAGTGATGGCTAAAAATGTTGGAATTCTTTCAAAATCTCCATTTGTCCAATCCATAACATTAGGCCTAACCCTATAGTGGAATACCCTAGCACAAAGTACAATGTTCTTGAAGTGGGCAAAAGTGCTTTGAGATCCACATAGGAAAATTCTGAAGGAGGAGTTGGAGAGTATAATGATGTTTTTCTAAATTGAAAGTGACAATCAGCACTTCGTAAAGGAATCAGAAGGCGGAATTGAGAGCAGGAAGCCTTCTGTTCATTACAAATAATGGGTTTTGTTTCCACTGAATGATGAGGAAAGATCTGAGTGAAGAAGCAGAGTGTGTCCTTAGAAGATTCAGCCTCCATTCAATTACACAGGAACAACTATCAGTTATTGAAGACTTGCACTTATCTGTGTTATACAAAATAAAGAATCCCTACCATGTTTGACTTTCAGCTGGTTGAAGTCATATAGCAGTATTCCACTATTAAATATCATTGGTAAAATTACAGTTGGCACAACCTAAAAAATAGGGTTTTGCTCAAATTCTTCATGCAACAATAAATTCATTGGCAGATCTGTAATCAATGCCTCTGCAAAAGAGTACTGAATGGTTTTTAGCCCAAGGAAAATGTTTTCTTTCACTGCTTGAATTTTTCTCACCTTTCACATGCCTCTGCTTTTTCAATACCGAATGTAATGTAACAGGCCACCATTTCCCACCACCAAGATCAAACAGGTGTTAAATTTTATTTAATGAATGTTTGCCATGTCCCTCTCTTAGAGTTATAAAATATTATGTGTCTGCAATCTCTCCTAGCCTTTCACCCACCTCAGGGGAAGAACTTACCTGATGATACCTTGTATCATTCTTGCATACAGGTTTGTATTTCTGCTGCATACAAATGTTCTTAAACATTACTATTATCATTTCATTTAACAATTTCCCTACATTATGTAATGCTGCATGTGTTCTTTTATCCTTTCGCAATTTTTTAACTCATATGTTATTTATTCATAGGACTAAGTAACAGAGTAGCCTTCCTTTATCATACTATGGAAATAACACCTTACTCTCCTAAGTGGCAAATGTAAGTCCTGAGTAAGTGGATCTTCGATTGTGGTTTCATTTCAGTTTGTTGTTACTTTTACAAGCACTGCTGAAAGGAACATTTCTGTGCATGTAAAGCATCAAAGACAGTTTTTCTAGACAAGTCTAGGAGTCAAACTGTTAGATCCCCTAGAATAATAATTCTTATCGGGTATTGTCAAATTCTTTTTTTTTTTTTGGCCAGTCCTGGGCCTTGGACTCAGGGCCTGAGCTCTGTCCCTGGCTTCTTCCCGCTCAAGGCTAGCACTCTGCTACCTGAGCCACAGCGCCCCTTCTGGCCGTTTTCCATATATGTGGTGCTGGGGAATCGAACGGAGAGCTTCATGTGTAGGAGGCAAGCACTCTTGCCACTAGGCCATATTCCCAGCCCTGTCAAATTCTTTTCTAAAAAATTGTAATCAGTAAGTAAGACCTGATATTTTCTTACTTCATCATGAGACACAATATCATTAATTATTTTCTATAATATAAAACTATACATTACTCCAAAACTATACCTCACTGAAGTTTTAATTTGAACTTCCCTGCTTGCTAATTATTTTAACCATATTTTATTATTTTTATGACATTAGGTCTTCTGTTGATTGCTTATTCTATCCCTTTGAAACTTTTTAATTAATATCTTAACATATTAATGTCTTTTGCTTAGTTCTCTGTTAGTTTGTTTTATCTTCTTATTAGCTTTTAGTTAAAAATTATGGACTATGTCTCTATGTGTGTCTTTTGACCTTATGATATCTTTTTCATGAAGTTGCTTATATTGTAAAATATAAAAATATACAAATCATTTCTTTGAGATTTGCTTTTTATATCCTGTTAAAAAATACTTGCTTATGAAATGTCATAATGGTAGTCTCTAATGTTTTAACATATTTACAGCTTATTTTTCATACTAATTTAAATTCTATTTTGCATAAAATTTAATATCATATTGGTTTTGTTTTTCAGATCTAATATGGAATAGTTTATCTATTGTACTGCTGTTTGCAAATGTCCTTTCACAAATTAAGCTCCTAAATGTACATACTATTCTTTTTTGATCTATAATTAGTTTTATGCCAGTACCATAATGCCCAAGCTGCTGCAGCTGTTCCTGCAAGCACTCTCTTTTGCTCACAAAACCTCTGTGGAGCTCACTCCATACCATCCACTGTCATCATGCAAGTGTAGTTATCTTTACAGTTACTCCTAATTCCCGGAAGAGCAAATGATCTGCAGTGTTTTCACATCTTCACTTCATACTTTCCCTTAGGAACTTCCAAGAGAGTTGATGCCATGGGTGAGTCAGGCACTGAGCTCTCTGTGATGGCTACCAACCACTGTTAGACTACCTGTCTCACCTAGAAGTGCTGTGCTTGAAAGAATGAATAGTTTTAGTTTCAATCTGTTCTTTAAGGAAGTATGAATGAGATCTGAGGGTGTGTTTAGGGATGGAGCACCCAGACAAACAAAGGTTAGCTGATTAGTTACCTAGGTAACCAGTGATTTCTCACAGGAAGAGAAATGATTTGTCTGCTTCCAAAGGTTAGGCTAGCAGCCATGACAACTGTGTACATTCCATCTCAGATATTTCTAGTTTCAACTATTCATTAGGCTGCAGGGACTAATTCAAATAAGAAATTTCTAGGATAACCAAATTTGAGTGTAACTGTGTCATTCTTGTCATTAAGCACTGCAGTTGAAAACATTTTCCATCCAAGGACCACTATGACTACCTAACACATTGAGGACTGGAATTCTTAACTGAAAACAACAACAATAACAACAACCACAACAACAACAAAAGGAGTAGCAAATCTGCCAATCAAAATTGCAAAGAAGGTGGAAACCTCATAGTAATTTATTTTAAATGCTAAATTTAAAAGTTAGGTATGCTACTACAACCAACTACTCTGCTCCAAATCTACTTAGCTTTGTGGTCTTCATTCCATTGGTCCATTAATACTTCTTTCTGTGTAACTATATAATTTTCTTTTGGTATAACTATATAACTTTCTTTCTTTGCCTTTACTTTTTCCCTCTTATATCTTAATCATTTAGCCTGTAATATTTTTCTTATGTGGTCTTTTTTTTCTTTAATTTTTATTATCAAACTGATGTACAGAGAGGTTACAGTTTCCTACGTTAGGCATTGGATACATTTCTTGTACTGTTTGTTACCTTGTCCTTCATATCCCCACCCTCCTCCCCTTTTCCCTTCCCCCCCACCCCCCGGAGGTGTTCAGTTCACTTACACCAAACAGTTTTGCAAGTATTGCTTTTGTAGTTGTTTGTCTTTTTCTACCCTGTGTCTCTCAAATTTGGTATTCCCTTTCAATTTCCTGCATCCAATACCAGTATACACGGGTTCCAATATACTCAGATAAGATTACAGAGATAGTGTAGGTACAACCACAGGAAGGTGATGCAAGAACATCATCAATAATAGAAGCTACATATACACATGGGACGTTGAAAGTAGTTACAACTGTGATATAACAATTGTTTCCATAACATGGAGTTCATTTCACTTAGCATCATCTTATGTGTTCATAAGGGTATAGCTATTGGGCCTTGTGATGCTCTGCTATGACTTGCCTAAACCTGTACTAATTATTCCCAATATGTGGTCTTTTTTTCTTCTTCCTATTTAATATAACTTCTTTGCAGGACACTGTTAGCTCACCTCTGTAATCCTAGCGATGCAGGAGGCTGAGGTCTGGGAATCATGGTTCAAAGCCGGCCCAGGCAAGAAAATCTATGAGACACTTATGTCCAAATATCCATCAAATGGTGGAGTTGTGGCTCAAAGGCTCAAAGTCTTAGGACACTAACCTTGAGCACAAAAGCTCAAGGACAGTACCCAGGCCCTGAAATCAAGCCCTGTTGCCAGATTTTTCCCCCCTTTGGCTCATATCTCCATTATCTGTTGCCTTTTCACAAATTATTAGGTAGGCTTTTTCTAACATCAAGCTTCTTTATTGGTTATAAGCATTAAAGATAGTTTTTTTTCAATGTGGTGGTCTTTTAAAAAATCCTTCCTTTAACAGAAAAATTGAATGTTTAATATACATATTCATTTTACCTAAACACATCTGAACATTTTGGCAATTAATCAAAGAAGAAAAAGAAAAGAGTAGCATAAAATTCTCCTGAAGAGAACATTGTTTCCTGTCCTGTCCTTTCTGATTATAAAGGATTAATGTGGGAGTGGGATGAATCTGATGTGGGAATGCTGTAATATCAGATGTGGTGAAATTCTGCCATTTCTCACATATTCTCCCCTGTCACAAATTGCCCAAACTTCTTTTTTCTCGAATCTCAATATTCACAATCTACAGATGATCTTACCTTTTATTTGATAGGGAACAAGGTAATTGAGGTGAATTTCCTGTGCTTCCATTCTTTGACAGTCACTAAATACATCTCTCTTGTTTTTCAGGTCCCATACTTGCAGCCCTCTATTTACATAGGGCCAAAAAAAAACAAAAAACAAAAAACCTTTTCTCTGAAGTTAACAGTGTACCCTGTGCTGTAGGTGCCATCTGCCCCTCCCCACCCCCACCATTCAGGAGACAACCTCTTTCTTCCAGTTTCATTCCATGTTCCTCACTCTCTCCCCCAGGCATGTGCCTCAGTCCCAATGCTCTTTATCTTGTTCTTTATTGTTTTATTGATGTTATTGAAATGTAGATTTTCACTACTAGAGGATAACTTGGGAACAATGCCTACACATGTATCTAATCCAATACCAATCCAAAAAGAGCTTCCAAGAAGTACTCAGCCTCAGGAGTTTTGTTATATAATACAGGATGAGATGAAACACTGCTGATAAGGGGATATTGATTTTCACTTCTCTTTGTGTCTTCCCTTCGGATAGAATCATGAGTTGGGAAACATTCTCTTCTCTTTAATGTCTCAGAGGGTTTGTATAGGATATTCTTTCTTTTTTAAATAATTGATAGTTACTGTATTTTCTCTCTATATAGAGTATATAGAGAGTAACTTAATAACCAGAATATAGAAACATATAAATGATAAAGATATATGTTCTAGCCATATTCTACCTAGTACGAATTTTATGTTCTCATAAGACACTTTCTTAAACTAGCATGAACTTAATCTTTATTTTTTCTCTAGACCTGCAAGGACACCAGTCTACTAGTAATGGATACTTGAACAGAATTACTAAGAGTTGGAAACAAGAAAAACTAAAATTTGCCTTTTGCCTACCTTCCACTGATACCTCCTATTTTAAAGCCCATATAAGCTGAAATACTATCATTTGACTGTCAGTACTAAAAACAGTCTGAACTAAAGATGCAAAATATGATGTTTGTGATTTATATTTCTTATAAATGATACTTCATGTTTTATGCAGAAAATAAATGAGTATAAAAGAAATTAAGTAGGTTGTATATTTTTGGATCATTCAAAGAGAAACACTAATAATCATAGTTAATTATAATACTTTCTAAACCATGTGACTTAACTTACACTTGATTCTTTTATTCCTTTTTCTAAGTTAAACATTGAATCTTTAACAAATTATCTCCAAATAATTAAGGCTACAATTAATGGGTAATGAAAATGTGTTCCTGGAATACATGACAAACTAGAACAATGAGATAGATACCATTTTTATCATATAGATATTGTCTTCCTAATGCTTATGGTAAGTGACACTGTCCTGAAATTTTTTTTAATAAAAGTGATGCAATTGGCAGCTCAAGCCTATAATCCTAGCTACTCTGAAGGCTGAGATCTGAGGATGACTATTCCAAGCCAGCCCTGGCAAGAAAGTCCATGAGGCTCTAATCTCCAATTAACCACCAAAAAGGCAGAAGTAGAACTGTGGTTTAAGTGGTTAGCCTCAGGGAGAAAAAGAAGTGATGCAGAGGTAATTTTTGTTAGAAACAGTAAAAATAAACCCAACTTCAAAGGTACTTGTAAATATGGCATTCCCCACTCCATGCAGAAGGCTTGCTATGAAGGAACTGGTGGCAGAATGGAAATTTCCTGTTATAGAAAACTCACATGCAACGTGTGCCTGGTATCCCTCCCACTCTTCCCAAGACCCAGAGGCCCTACTACATCACGAACTGAATTCCAGCCAAATAATTGTCCAGCATCTCTGGAAAACAAACGCTGTCCCATATTATAAAATAGCACACCTCGTGTGCATATTTTGCCACTCCTCCACAGGGTTCCTGTAAGAAGGTCATTTCTGAGGGATGCAGACCCCCAGTAGATCCGGCCCAAATCCCTCCTGCACCGCACCTGGCTTCCCCTCCCCCTAGCTTGCCAGCAGCCTCAACAGCATAGACACCCAGGCCTGCTTCCTGTCACTACCCAGCCTACAGTTTCAAATCCCACCCGGTGTTCTGGTTTCCCTCTGGATCTTGGCTGAAGTTTTATCGACAAAATGCAGACTGCTCATAATCTGTTTGAAAAGCCCACTGCGTTGCATCGGAAGATTTGATCATCCTCGGAGCTGAGCTCTGCACTGTATGCTGTCATGGTGGAGTAACTAGTGTGCAAGTGGATGGCTTGTGAAAGGAAGAGGACTGGGGAGCAGGGGGAAAGGGAGGAGGGACTCTGCTTCCGCTCTACTAGCAAGACACCTCCTTTCTGCCAAGAACCAAAGTTCCAGTGCCCTTGGGGAACATTCTAGCCTGCACTTTGGAAGCCATCTGATCTCTGCTGCGTGAGTGCTGGCTCCCCGGGGGATCGCCTGGCTTCCCATAACCTTGGCCTCCTGTGTAGGGGAACTCCATACCCAAGCTAGCCAACACTTGGGGTGTGCCTCTGGGAGACAACGTTTCATGGATTCAGCACATTGCACGTGTTCATCTTTTTGGAAGAAAAAACATGATCTAGAAATCAAAACTAAGCTTTCTAATTATGCAAATATGCACCATGATCTCGCTTTTTTAAAAGAAAGTCATTATCATATAATGTAAACAGGATTCGATTTCAGTTTTGCCAATTAACGATAACGTGACTTTAGACAAGATGACAACAACGGTGCAATGAAAGACTGGACTCAGTAGGATACAAGCAGGAAAAATTAAAATAGGACAACAATAAACAGATACTACACACACACGTATATGTATTTTGCTATCACTTCAAACTTACTCTGAGATATTCTTACTTATTATAAATGCATTTCTTCTTTCTTATATAAAAATATAATATATAAGTATATATTATATTTTTAAACTTTTCAAACTTCCTCCAAGTTATTTCATCTTCAGTGCTACAATGAAAGCTTCAACAACCTTCCCATTGAATGAGACACTAGTGGCTCATGTCTGTAATCTTAGCTACTCTTAGAAAGCTGAGATCTGAGATCACAGTTTGTTGCCAGTCTGAGCAAGAAAGTCCAGGAGACTCTCATCTCTAACAAATTACTCAAAAATATAAATAAAGAAGAGAGAAAGAAGGAAGGAAGGAAGGAAGGAAGGAAGGAAGGAAGGAAGGGAGAGAGGGAGGGAGGGAGAAAGAAAGGGAGAAAGGGAGGAAGGGAGGGAGGGAGAGAGGAAGGAAGGTAGCATAGCACTATCAAGTGATAGAGCTCTAACCTTGAGCAAAAGTTCAGACACAGCATCTAGGCCCTGAATTCAAGCCTCAGGAACATCACGTGCGCACACACACACACACACACACACACACACACACACACACATCTTCACTATGCTCAGATAGTAGAAACACTCCAACTACTTTTATACATAACTGTAGTCTTATTACAAGACTCAAAATGTCAGTCACCAACTGTTCCTTGTTCTTATCAGCCTGGTGGCTTTTTAAGCTTGAAAACCCAGAATGAGAGGGCACATCTGTCATCTTTCTTTATCTTACTTTTCTCGTCCTCCTAGTCAGGCTTGGAGACTGGGGAAGACAGAGAAGAAAGGCAAACAGTGGACAAGATCTTACTTGAATTGCGTGGATGTCATCTGAGTATGTTGTTGCAATGCTTGATAATTTTTGTGCATGTTGCTTTTGAAAGTTTCTCACAAACTTTTATTTTTTTTTGGCCAGTCCTGGGCCTTGGACTCAGGGCCTGAGCACTGTCCCTGGCTTCTTCCCACTCAAGGCTAGCACTCTGCCACTTGAGCCACAGCGCCGCTTCTGGCCGTTTTCTGTATATGTGGTGCTGGGGAATCGAACCTAGGGCCTCGTGTATCCGAGGCAGGCACTCTTGCCACTAGGCTATATCCCCAGCCCACAATCAATCACAAACTTTTTGAGGCTTAATTTTGCTCACTAGTTATTTGTGATATTTTCCTAACCTCTGAGAAGATGGTATCAACTGTCTTATTTGGATGCACCCCCTATCCATGCACTTTCTTAGGATTGAGGGTAGAATTCACAGTTTTACCATATCCCTATCCCATGGGGCTTTTAGAAAGTTCATGACAGACTACTACTTCCTTATTTCACCTATTGACGATAGGTCAAACCATACAAGTAGCTTCCTTGAGGCTGTATTTCTTTTTTAGTTCATGGGGAGGACATAGCAATCTGCTGTCTCATCAGATGGAAATTTCTCTCTCTCTCTCTCTCTCTCTCTCTTTCTCTCTCTCTCTCAAATAATCCTCTTTTCTTGTATTTTCATCTTTATTATTTAATCCTCCAGGAAAGATGATGGCTTATTATTTCAAAGTCAGATCTGTCTACATCTAAATTCTGCCTTCTGCATTGAGCAGAAGGCTCAATGATGTAATCTGTAGATTACATCAACAAAGATAGATAAGACTTGGTGACATTCAAAAAGCAAATTTGCAATATATAGGGAACAAAACCTTACATGAGAAGTAATAAATCTACATCAGACTAGAATGTGCTTATTAATCTGAAGATTGGTATCTTCTTCAATTCTACAAAATTCTCAAATAGCATCTCCTGCCTTTATTTTATTCTATTTTTGGAACCCTTAGACATTTCTTACTCTTCAATCCCCTACCCCTAATCTCTTAGCTCCTTATATATACTTTCTATGATTTTCCCTCTCTGTGTTAGCTTTACATCTGGAAATATGAAAAATTGTTTTATATTGTTGTTGTAATTTTTAATGTACTATGTGAGTTTTGCTTTTTTCTTTTCTATGGTTTATCCCCTGTTGTTACTATATTTGATTTTGTTAATGTTTATACATTTATCTCAATTAAGGAAGGGAAGAGGAACATCAAAATGGCGAGACAAAGGATAAAGGGCAAACCATTGCAATAGTGATACTCACAAGATAATATGTTGGAAATTAACTGTACAAATGTGGGGTGTTGGGGAGAGGGAAGGTAGGAGAAAAATGAGGGAGGGCGTAACAAGTATGACAAGAAATGTATTTACTACCTTACATATGTAACTGTAACCCCTCTGTACATGACTTTGAAAATAAAATAAAATTCAAAAAAATGGTTTCTCCTTAAAAAAAGAAGGAAGAAAAAGAAAACTTGTTACATAAAACCCACCTGGAATACCTAGTAACTGGTAATGTTTTAGTATATTAGTGCACAGCTAAATTCTCAAGAAGGTAGGAGAAATGTCCAAGGGTGAGATGCAAATTATAAACTAAAATAAAGATGATATAAACTGAATTGATGGCAGTTCCCTGTGGGATGAGGTCAAGAGGCAGAAACCAGGATATTGACAGTTTCTGAAAGTGTGTTTGATAACTACATACCAATTTCCAATGAAGCTTTTGGCTCACATGTGTGTGGTGGGGGACTGGAATTGTGATATCCAATAAAATTGAAAGAGGATCAAGCTTGACAGCTTCCATGAATGGCAGGCAAAAAAAAAAAAAAAATCTACCCACTGGCAAGAAAACAGCAAGAAAGCTTGACAATGGTGGAGAAAAGTCACCTCTCATATTTTTCTAACCACAATACTAAAATTCACATGCATTTTGTGTTCAAATTTTTACTACCTTTGTAGCTTTGTCTTTGAGCAATCTATCCTTAGATTGCCTAAGAGGAACAAACATAAAATGTCTCTACACAGGTGTGCCACAGTTTTGTGGTTAAATCTCTAACTAGTTTATAAGTTGAAATCCTAAAAGTACAAGGGACACAATTCATTGTGAAAACTACAAACCATTGATTAAATTGTACAATTTTATGACAGACCTTAGAACACCAATATTTTCAAAATGATAAAGTGAATGAAAGGAATGTAAAACAAGCTGAGGTTGGAAGAACAGACTGCTACAAAGATGGAGATTCCCAACTGAAGCAGCTTTGTTGTCCACAGCCAACGGGAACAGAAAACAGAACTATTTGCATACTGAAGCAAAATGATTGTCCATGTTTTCAGATCAATAACCATTCAAGACTGCCAGCACCTAAATATTTTAAGACAAGCAAATTCTGGAAGATTTTTCTCATTATTAATAACCTTAAACATTTTATAAGGTACAGAGGATCCTTAAATGCTTTCTGTGATACCTACATCTGTTGAAAATTACAAGTCCTTAAATCAGAGCCTAGGCATCAGAAAGATTCAAAATATGTGGGAATATTTAAAGTGGGCTACATAGCAAGTAAGTGTGGACTGTTTCTAAAGGCTGAGGGTAAACTTGGGAATCTAAGCCCTGTAATCACCAAAGAACTCTTCTGTCAATATACTTGATGATCTTGAAAGCGTATGATTTCCCAGAGCTTCCAGAAAACAATACAACTTGTTTGTATTTTAACCATCTCAGAACTTGACCAGAAGTCCCACCTTTGGCCTGTGTGAAACTACTATACGTGACAGAGATATATGTTACTTTAAACCACTAAGTCTGGGGTTAAATAATAAGGCAGTATTTTTTTTCCAAATTTTTATTATCAAACTGATGTATAGAGAGGTTACAGTTTCATATGTTAGGCATTGGATACATTTCTTGTACTGTTTGTTACCTTGTCCTTCATACCCCCCACTCTCCTCCCCCTTTCCCTCCCCACCCAGGTGTTCAGTTCACTTACACCAAACAGTTTTGCAAGTATTGCTTTTGTAGTTGTTTGTCTTTTTTTACCCTGTGTCTCTCAAATTTGGTATTCCCTTTCAATTTCCTACTTCCAATACCAGTATACATGGTTTCCAATATACTCAGATAAGATTACAGAGATAGTATAGGTACAACCATAGGAAGGTGATACAAGAACATCATCAATAATAGAAGCTACAGATACACATAGGACGTTGAAAGTAGTTACAACTGTGATATAACAATTGTTTCCATAACATGGAGTTCATTTCACTTAGCATCATCTTATGTGTTCATAAGGGTATAGCTATTGGGCCTTGTGATGCTCTGCTATGACTTGTCTAAACCTGTACTAATTATTCCCAATAAGGGAGACCATAGAGTCCATGTTTCTTTGGGTCTGGCTCACTTCACACAGTATAATTTTTTCCAAGTCCTTCCATTTCCTTACAAATGGGGCAATGTCATTCTTTCTGATAGAGGCATAAAATTCCATTGTGTATATGTACCACATTTTCCTGATCCATTCGTCTACTGAGGGGCATCTGGATTGGTTCCACATTCTTGCTATGACAAATTGTGCTGCGATGAACATTGTTGTGCTGGTGGCATTACTGTGATTTTGTTTGTGGTCTTTTGGATAGATACCCAAAAGTGGGGCTGTTGGGTCATAGGGGAGTTCTATATTTAGATAAGGCAGTATATTTTAAGAAGACAAAAATTGGAAATACAAAAGGTGGACAACTCTAAACACTGAATTTGATAATAGAAATTATACAAAAATGTAGAAATGTTACAAGAAATTTAAAGTCAAATATTAACAAAAATTATGTAATTATAGGTCAAACATGATGATCAACACAAAAACTGAAACATACTTCCATTTCTTTGGAAAAGGCTAATATTATTAATTAACTAGATCATGTAAAATCTAGTCAACAAAGATTAAAAATATAAAAGCAGAGCTACAACTTCCCTTAGTTGATTTTAGTCTCTCTTTTATCCTCTTCAAAGCTGTGTTCCATTGTTGGGGTTTTTTGTTTTAGTTTTCATTGTTAAATACTTAATGTATTTACTGAAGGAAGTCTTAGTATTATCTTTATTTATCAGTCTAATGTTTAAAATAGAATGACTTTGTTTGAGATGAAATAACAAAATATTTTAGACTGAGCAGTTTAAACAACAAAGATTGGTTCCTTGCAAATGTGGAGGTTGGATGTCTAAATCCGAAGTGCCAATATAGTTAATTTCTTGATGAATGCATCCATCCTGGTTTCCAGATGGTTTTCTCCTATGATGTCATCACCTACTAGAGATGAGTTCATTCTAGTGTAATACTGGTGATTTATGCTGATGTTTGCAAGCACATTTTACAGCATCAGTAAGGCCCACATAATAAGTAGAGCCTACATATCTCAGATGAGAAGCCTTTGTCAAGAGCATGAAAACTATACTGAAAACCTTAGCCAATGATTCCAATACCTCTTAGAAAGATTTTCTCTTAAGAAATATTAATGATGTATAATGGCTTTTCCTTTATATAAGTTATTTAAAGATAATAAAATATAAAAAATTTAAAAAGAAATATTACACAGACACTCGATTCATGCCTATAATCTTAGCTACTCTGGAAGCTGATATATGAGGTTCATAGGTTTGAAGCCAGCTTGGACAGGGAAGTCTATGCAATTTTTAACTCCAACTAACTACCAAGAAAGCTGGAAGTGAGACTCTGGCTCAAGTGGTAGAGTGCTATCCTAGGGCCAACGAAACTTAGGAACAAAGCCCAGGGCCTGAGTTCAAGCTCTAGAACTAGCATTAAAAAAAAAGAGAAAGAGATTATTAATATTAATGTTGCACTATGCTGTTTTTTATTTTCCAGAATAATTGGGAAATTATTTGAGTTGCTGGAAGAGATTTGGCTATTATCAGAAATGTACTACATTTGATTCTTCCATTCTCCTATAGGACCTTGAGGTTAAATAGTAACAGAATATCTTAAAAAAAAAACCCACTGTATTTAGAGATAATTGTTCTCCAAACTTGGTCTGCCAAAACTTGAATCCTAGCTAACATTGACACAACACTTAATCATTGCCTCTTTCCTCATCTAAAGTTGAAAAATATTGCCTACTTCATGTGTTCTCATTTGAACCAAATTATATTATTATTAATATGCAATGATAATTTTATTGATTTCTACCATTTGTCTACTGGAAAAATTTAAATGCTAATGATGACAATGAAAAATTCTTTATGAGAAATTTCTTTTTTAAATTTAATTTTATTGTCAAGGTGATGTACAGAGTGAGTGCATTTCTTATCAAATTTGTTACCCCTTCCCTCATTTTTTTCTCACCTTACCTTCACTAACCACCCATGAAAAATTTCTATATAGTATATTTATAAGTACTTACAATACACCAAGCAATTTTATATTTATTATATTTTGTTTCCTGAACTCTCCTCCAAAGTAAGCTTTGACCCTTATTTTATAGATAATGAATATGTGGTTCAGATAACTTAAATAACATGTCAAGAAGAACACAGACTAATACATGAAACTAAAATAGACAGTAAATTTTAAAAAATATAAAAAATTAGAGGAAAAGAAGGAAAGCCTAGATCTTAAAGAGTTAATTTTTGTAGCATCTGATCCAGCCCATAAAAATTTAAAAAGAGTAAAAAATGAATTACTACTATTTTCTTTACCATCAAGAGCTAAGTGAAACCAATTGATAGGAAATGGTACTGTATTAAAAGTTCTTCCTGTTTTCAACTGATCATGCCATTAATTGCAGTGATTTCTGATATATGATGTGTATGTGTTCCAATCTTCAGTTGTGAAAAAGGCTGCACTGTCTCGTATGCATCAGTATATGTTTCTACATGAATAAAATGATATTATACCAAAAAAAGAAAGAAAGTGATCCCAGACATTCAATTTCTGTGAATGAAAAACAAGTCTGGTTATTATGAAGCAGCATGCATGTATATAATAAATTACTAGAAAGAAGGATAAAAATCCTCACATTTACCATCAACAGACTATATAGTTTCTGTAAGCTCTATAGCTCTTGCTTTTCTGGCCCTCATTTTCCACACTGGCGAAAAGAGAAACTTGAGCTGTAAGCTTCTTATATCTGTCCATGTCATTCTCTAAATGTCAGATCTTAATCTGTGAAATAAGAATATAAGCTTTCTTCTTGGTGACATTCTAAGGAGGGAAGTAATTTTCAAAATGTGTTCTAGTTACCTGATATGATATAACAGCTCCCCCATAAAGCTTAACACAATAAGATTTAGTTTTCTACTGACTCTGGGTTTTGTTTATACCCAGCTAAGTAGGTTTTGTGCAGCATGTCTCATGGAGGTTAAGGTGGATCAGGGCTTGGTCACCTGTATAGCTTCTATATGAATCTAGTATCTGGGCTGGAAAGATTTAAACATCCAAGGGATTGGAAGAGTTACCACAAATAGGCTCTCTCCAAGGCTTCCTTGCTGTTGTCAGACTTCTCAAAAGTGTCAATGGTTAGTGTCCAAAGAATGGCAATGAGATGCTAGCTTAATCTCAGAAGTCCCACCGCAAAACTTTCTCATTGCATCCGTCCTGGAAGTCACAGTACCCTGTTCAGGCTGGATAGGAGGGGCCTTAGCCTCCACAGCTCCATGGAGGGAGCATCAAAGGATTTCAAACATTGCTTCAAAATGTCCTTTAAAACCACCAGAAGTTGCTAGAAAGAATATGTATTTTTATTATTAATTTTACCTAGCTATTAATCTTATCATTCTCCTTGGAGATTATAAACTGCAATATAAAACATTTCAAATCAAGTGTATTTCAAGACTTTCTCCTCTAAATGTGATATGGTTATGTCCTCAGACAAAAACCCAACTTTCATAATCAGCCCAAACAAAATATAATTTGGGAATTAAATTCTCATGAAAAATTACTAAACACGATATCATCTTCAGCCCAAGTATATCTTCTTAAAAGCCCTTTGTGCAACCACTTTAAGAAAAGATTAAAAAGTCATCTTATAAAAAATGGCAGTCTGATTCTTTCTGTTTGTGGACATGAACAAACAAGAATGGACTATAATAACCATATCAATTTATTTGGCTGTGTGTGTGTGTGTGTGTGTGTGTGTGTGTGTGTGTGTGTGTGTGCATGCATGCATGTACACTTGTGCATGCTGGTACTGGGGCTTGAACTCAGGGCCAGGGTGCTGTCCTTGAGGTTTTCTGCTCAAAGCTAGCACTCTACCACTTGAGATATAGCTCTACTTTTAACTTTTTGGTGGTTAATTAGGTAAAATAGTCTTACAGTCTTTCCTGCCCAGGCTGGCTTTAAACTATAATCCTCACATCGTTGCCTCCTGAATAGAATTACAGGCATGTGCCATTTGTGCTGGGCAACTTGGTCATTTCTCAAAAGTCACTGGAACTTTGCTCTGTACTACATGACCTAGGCCTCAGCTATGAGCTATGCAGCCTCAGGAGTCAAGAATGTGAGAAATATGGGTTTTCTGATAACACTAGCAGACCCAGAGAAATATAGCAGTTCGAATGTTAAAGATAACATTCTGATGAAAAGCCTAAATAACTACCTAAGGATCTTTTAGGGAGTTATCAGCCTAGAAGACTGAATTTCAGTCGACACTTAGATCAGTGCTCATTTAATTATTGTACACAGTTTCTCAAGATCACTTCATAGCTTTCATGGTTGTCTGCTTGAGTACAACATTCATTGGAATGAATATGTCTGAATAGTTACTTAATAGTAAACACCACATGATTATGCCCATTTCTAGGAAATTGACGATGGTAACTATGTGTCTATGAAACAATGGAGAGTAATTTTATCGCAGAAGTAAATAAGTCAGTAAACATAACCACACTCTTTGGTTCATTGCTACAGATTTACAATCCATAAATTTATATAAACTCTTTTGAATATTCATATTTTAAAGATTGTAGAAATTCACGGATCAATCAATTCTAGAGCTCCCTATTGAACTTAAAATTAAATCTTTAAGACTAACTGTTTAGGGCTAATCAATTTATTCATCTTTCTCCTCTTTTCTCTCTAAAATGGTAAGGTTCTATAAGAAAAATAGGAGAGAAAGCAAGGAATAAAGGAATAAGAGTAATATAGTAAGGACTCAATCAAAATAGCTTAAACTTAAAACACTTAAAATAATTTTAACACATTTTTATCTTAAATATGGAGGTTAAAACAAAAACTTTCTCATCCTATAGAAACCTTTATGCAATGTTTCATACTTCTCTTTTGGTTTTCCTTTTAAAATTCAACAATATATAATGATAAACTAATTATGAAATTGATTCTATTTTATAATAAATTCATCCTTCTATCTATATATCAATCTACTCATGCATTCTGGCATCTTTGTCTTATCTCCACATTAGTGTCAGGCACTATCATACAGATAATATTTTACACTTAAGAGAGGTTTCCTTGGGAGTTGAATAGTAAGTAGGTGGGATTTTACTTTTTATTTTGTGCTCCTCTGTGCTGCTTGAATTCTCTATACTAATGTTAAGTATTATTTAACTCAATTAGAATTGCTTATGATTTAGCATTTTGTAAAACACTTTGGTATACATGCTTTACTTAATACTCACTACAACTCTATGAAGTATTATTATGCCTACTTTATGGATAATTAAACTTGCACTAGAAAGTGGTATAATTTCTCCCAAATAAGTGCTGTATCCTAATTCCTTATGTTTATTATATTTTGACAATTTATTATTATTTGGATCATATTAATTTTCACAATAGCTACATAAGTTACTACAATTTCCAGTAGAGTTGTTGGTTGCATGTCCTATATTCAAGTGAGGCTTTGTTCATAACCAATTGTTTTATCTCAACTTCTCCATATCAGAGTTTCATATTTTACTTAATTTATTGATTGTATAATTTGAGTTTTTAAGTAATTTTTGCTGGGGTTGTAAGAGCAATTGAGGATATGAAAACCAATTATTTAAAAAAAGCAAACCTTACTATGTATAGATGTTAGAGTACAAGGGAAGCTAGTTATCTTTGCTGTCAAATACTTATGGAGAATGAATAGCTCTTCAAACTGTAGTCCATTAAAGATCGATTAAGCATAGGCATGTGACAAGTGTTATTTAAGGCACTACAGAAACATGTAATCATCATAACATTTTTGCAATGTAATTATTTTGGTTCATGAATTTTGTTTTATTATATGTAACACTAGGTATTAGAAGTTGTGTAAAGCAAAATAGTACAGCATGTTTTACTCACATGGCTAATTGTTGGATAGAGTTTTAAAAACAATTTGGCATCAGTGGAGATTGAACTCACGACCCTGCACTTGGCAAGTACTCTCCCAGTTGAAATAAACATCAGTCCTTAATTTCTGGAATACATACATTTGGTATCTTTTTTAATATGACGATTGTATTAAGGATACTTACTCAAGTGTATTAGGTAAAGAAAACAAATGCCAAAGTAAAAGTAATATACTCACTGATTATTGTTGGACATAAGAACCTACCTAAACTCTAGTCAAAATACCAGTGAGCCGGGGCTGGGGATATGGCCAAGTGGCAAGAGAGCTTGCCTTGTATACATGAGGCCCTGGGTTCGATTCCCCAGCACCACATATACAGAAAACAGCCAGAAGTGGCGCTGTGGCTCAAGTGGCAGAGTGCTAGCCTTGAGCAAAAGGAAGCCAGGGACAGTGCTCAGGCCCTGAGTCCAAGACCCAGGACTGGCAAAAAAATAAATAAATAAATAAATAAAAATACCAGTGAGCCTAAGTTCATGGACAAACTGAGACCTTGAGTTTCTAAAAATTCCATGTACTACATTTCAGTCTCTTCATGGAAATCCATAGTTTAATTATGTTATGACTATTATTATTATTTTTTTTTTTTTTGGCCAGTCCTGGGCCTTGGACTCAGGGCCTGAGCACTGTCCCTGGCTTCTTCCCGCTCAAGGCTAGCACTCTGCCACTTGAGCCACAGCGCCGCTTCTGGCCGTTTTCTGTATATGTGGTGCTGGGGAATCGAACCTAGGGCCTCGTGTATCCGAGGCAGGCACTCTTGCCACTAGGCTATATCCCCAGCCCTATGACTATTATTTTGATAGTATGTTGAAGCTATGCCACCCTTTTCTCAAAACTGTGATCCTTATTTGCATACAAGAAAAGGATCAATACCAGCAGCTCTTTGCTGAAAGCCCTTTACCTCTGTATTTTAATATTGTGATTTTTTTTTGTTGTATCCTACCATTTTCAGTTCAAGCTACCGAATACTTTATATTGGTGGGTTTGAAAACAAACAAACAGCATCAAGTGTGGTAGCTGACATCTTTTATCTCAGCTACTCGGGAGGTATCAGTAGGAAAATTTGGTCTAGGCTAGCCAGAGCAAAAACATAAGACCATATGTGAAAAATAACCCAAAGCAAAAAGCGACTGGTGGTGTAGCTCAACTGATAGAGAACCTATCTAGCAAGCGCAAAATATTGAGTTCAAAGCCAGATAAATAAGCAAACAAAATAATTTTTTTCTCAAAATTCTGGAAGCTGGAAATCTGAACTCAGTGTGTCACTATGGCTGAGTCCTGGTGAAGGTCTTTGAGGTGACAGAGGGCAATTTTTCTTGTATTCACAAGGCGGAAGAAAGAAGGAGATACAACTCTGAAGTTCCTTTCCTATGCATACTACTGGCATTCACAAGGATTCCAGACTCATGACTTAATTACCTCACCTTTCAATACCATTCCTCATGGGGTTTGGATTTCCACATGAATTTGGGAGGGATGCAAGCATCCAGACTGATAGAGAAGGAAGAAATCTGTCATTTGTACAAATAAGGAACCCTCCCCAACCCAACTTTGATATCCAAAGTAAGCAGAAAAAAGCAAAGCTGTAGATGTGGCTCAAGTGGTAGTACACTGACTAAGCAAGCAAGCCAAGTATGCCTGAGGCCCTGAACTCAGTCCTGAGTTCAAATATCAACAATACTTAATTAGTACTAATTAGTAAATTATGTTGTTAAAGGAGTACAAGCAATATTATCCTTTGGTCAGTCTAGTTTTTTTAATTTAATTTGATTGTAAGGTAGTGAGTACATTTCTTGTCAAATTTTTACTCCTCTCATTTTTCTCCCATTTTCCCTCCACTCTAATCTCCCCCAAAAGTTGTACAGTTCATTTCCCACATATTGTTTTGTGAGTCTTTTGTCTCACCATTTTGTTGTTTCCCTTCCCATCCCTAATTCAGATAAATGTATATACAATACACAGGGTAACAAAATCAAGTACAGTGACAAGAGGGGATAAACCATAGGAAAAAAGAAACTAAAGAAAAAAGAAGTAACTTCACATAGTACATTAAAAAGGACAGCAATAAAGAGAAACCTCTTGTTTCCATACCTTGGAGTTCATTTTGCTTTGCATTCTCTTAGTAATCATATATGTTCATAGCCATTGAGCTATTTTGTCCTCTTCTAAGACATGTACTAACTATTACCAATAAGGGAAACCATGGAATCTATGTTTCTTTGGGTCTGGCTCACTTCACTTAATATGACTTTTTCCAAGTCCTTCCATTTCCTTAGGAATGGGGTATGCCATTCTTTCTGATCAAAGCATACAATTCCATCGTGCGGTCTAGTTTTTAATATCCTGAAATTTCAGCCCCTTTGAGATAAAAACATCGACATAAGACCTGTCCAAATAGAGAAACTCTCTCTCTTATGTTTAGCAAATTCTACAACAAACAATGAAGTAGAGAAATGAAATATTAAATATTCTAAACCTCAGAAACTTCAAATTATATAACTAAAACCTCCAAACCCCAACAAATAATTTTTACAAGCAAGGAACAGAGCTTGCCCTTCATTGATCTTGCCACATTCATTAACCTCCCCAGGTTATTTTTCATTTCTCAGTTTTGAATATGTAAATGTACTTGAGTAGTGAATATGGAATTCCACCTCTTCAATCTCAGTACCTTTTGTTGAAAGGACTAAGAAAAGCAAGTGCTCTTCTGTTCAGTGGAATGTAGGGAATCATCATCCTTCCTTCATGTGCTGAAAGCTGACCTTATTCACTTGAATCCACAAAGCCTGTCCAACAGTTAGATAGTAAAGCCCTGGACGTAGATGGCCTTCATAAATATTTCTGAATAATGCTTAATGCTCTTAAAATAAAGTGCTAAACAACAATGATCATGGACTTTAGCAATATCCTTTATTAATACATCCTCAACTGTTATACTAGCAGTTCTAAGTGAAAACATTATCACAGGGGGGCTATTTTAAATACTGCACTAAAAGGAAGCTTCATCCCCTCTCATTTCAGTGTTCATGAGGGTGCAAGTGTCCTCTATACTCCACATGCCGATCAGGCCAGTTGTTGGAAGCTCAAAAAGGTGACTAAAAAGATGTTAATGTTTATTTCCTAGTGTTTCAAAGAAGTATCTCCTCTAGTACCAAAATACATGGACTTTTTAGATTATTTATTATGTAAAGTGCTAGATATAAATCCATGTAATATGAAGTGTCTAGAAATTATTTTCTCTTCTGATTTTGGTGACTGATCTCAGTGACTCATGCTCTCTGGGTAAGTGCTTTCCACTCTATCTCTTTCCCCAGTCATTTTGCATTTAGGTATGTTTTTCAGATATGATCTCATTCTATCTTTTGCTTTATCTCACCTTGACAGTGACCCTTCTGTCTCCATCTTCTGAGCAGGTGGGATTGCAGGTATGTGCCACTACTGCTGGCTCTCCTCATTTTTAATTACTGTCTGTCAACTACATAAAGGCTTGGGGAAATTATAGCAGCTGAGCATATATTTTTGTTACTTTTACTAATACAGGACAGAGTGTATAAGAAAAAACAACAACAACAAAAGTCCTAAGCCATATAATAAGATATAAGATATCTATAAGATATCTATAAGATATATATAAGATATAATAAGATAATAAGCCATATAATGAGATAATCTTGATAATTAAATTAAGTAGAATGGGGATAATGGAAAGCACAGCAAGAAAATGTTAGTTACTAATACTGTTGTTGCTAATAATGTTGTTTCTCCCCTATATTTTATAAATTTTATCCAAGTAGATCACTTTAGCTCTTTAATTAAAATGATCGTTCCTGTTCCAAGCCTCCTTTCCAGTCCTGTTCTTTCTTTTTATTCAGTGCATGCCTGCAATTCTGGGGCAGCTCATAAGATTCAGTCTCTTCTCTGGGCCTAAGCAACCCATGCCAAAGATAACTGGATCCTTGGGATGATAAGTAGATATCATCTACACATCACAACTCATGTGTCATCCCAGGTCAGCATCAAGTTCAGCATCTCAGTGCCAAAGAAAAATAAGAGGGCCTCATTTCATACCTTCCAAACCTACCACCTTTCACTAATATGCCTTAAATATTAAATATTCTCTTTTCATTACTACTGATCCATGATTCATCAGTCTCTAAGACATCTTATTGAATTAATCTGAATTAAGGTAGACACTTTCATTTAACTGGTCCCACAAGTCCAGTGGGAATTGGAGAAAAAGCAAAATATCAATTCCACATTCTTACAACTATTCAGGCTCACATATTTTCACCCACAGTTCATCTTGTTAATGTCAGCCTCTAGAATTTATTGACCATGTAAAGGTATTTTAGCATGGAAAGTGGAGAAAACAAGTGAGCATAAATCACATGTGCTCTTTCTCAGGCCGCAATGTAGGCCAGAAGACCTTCAGTTTTAATTTCATATTCAAGTGCCAGTGGAAACAAATTGGTTAGCAGTTCATCATGGGATCAATTCCAGATCTCATTCATTTGGACTCTAAGGAATTTTTGAGTCACCAAAGGCAGCCAACACATATTTGGTAACCTCAGGAAGAACACAATTCTTGGCGGTATTAAAGGACTGCACTGTACATTTCAGTCCTTAAAATTCATCATCTAATTTCTTCTATCTCCTTTCCACTGGGTAAGAAACATCTGTCAACACATGTGCCATGGGCCTATTACCCTTCCTAATGTGGTTACTGTGGTTGACTCTCTATACCCCAACAGAGGAAAGTGGTTCCAACACATATGCAGGCTCTACTGGGTAACATAAAGCAGACCTGGGTTAAAGTTCCTTATCCTTCACCACCATCACCCCTGGGAATCTACCTAGAGGGAAAACTAAGCATTGTTTCATACAACATGACTCTTCCTTATAATTCTATATATTATGAATTTACATTGTACAGCTTCACTTATTTATTTTCTAACAGAACAACATATGCTATGCTTACATTTGAAAGCAATCTCAACAAAAGAGTTTGCATGTGAATGCAAGTTGGCTGGGAGTTCACATTTTCCTGAGACAATACTGAGAGCAAAACACATGTTTTTCCATCTAAGTTAGAAGATGGAAAATTGTGCATTGTACTTATACTTTTGTGGCATGCCATTTAAAACCAACGCATATTTCTTCATGCACATTTTAACAAACGTCAATGTTGATACATCCGTCAGGTCTGATGTGTTCAATCCATTCAGCACCTGCAGAACTTGTATTCTCAAAAATAGTTTTCCCTGTAGCTTTTTAATTTGCTCCTGAGAATTGTAATTCTTGTTGACTAGTGATCAGTCAGAAACAGAACTCAACCTCTTTGATTCCTGCTGAAAAAAATAGCAATATTTTATATATTTACTCTTAATTTCAGGCAGACCAAAGAATGACCATTCCACTCACTGATGTACCTCAGTAATATCTCCTCTCAAAGCTTCACAAGGAAAGAGAAGTCCACCAACAACTAATATACTAGTGGTGACAAAAATTAAACCAGTTTAAGGCAGTAACACTGAGTG
The DNA here is from genome assembly GCF_023159225.1 of Perognathus longimembris pacificus. Lineage (NCBI taxonomy): Eukaryota > Metazoa > Chordata > Mammalia > Rodentia > Heteromyidae > Perognathus > Perognathus longimembris. The sequence continues at coordinate 53,014,750 of NC_063167.1, forward strand.
CAGGAACTACTTCATCACAAATATATCACAAATAAGCCATAGGAGATCATTATCTTGCCAGAAAAATACCTGTTTCTCCTTGGGCTTAGGAGAGTGAAGAAAAATGTTTTTTTTTTTTTTTACTATTAAATTCTGTTTTTTTAAAAAATATAAAATTTGTCTAGAAGAGGGGAAATTATAAGCTTTCGTTTTTAACTATACACATATAAGAGAGATTTTACCAGGAAGCCAAACAGACACTGATTAGAAATGAGAGAGAAAAGGACATGCCTCAAGAGTAATCTATGAAGTATTAGGAGTGGCAGGATGCCAGCAGTAATGGATATGTGCGGCAAGTTGACTTCCCTCGATTTATGAAGAAGGGCTTGAGGTAACAGGATATGTGTTATTGCTTCAGGCACCTAAAGAGATATATAGGTGGACTTTTATGACTTTCAAGAATGGAATCTTATTTAACCAATCCCATTTAAAACTATTAGACTAAGAAAATCGGGTTGAAATATTTTTCACTTACTTGACTTTGGAACAAGTTAAGAAAAGCAGCTTTTCAAATGAAGGGCAACGTTTATTTTGTAATTTGCTCTCAGAATCAATTTGGCTTGATTCACATTTTTTCCCTTGAATATCCTTTTCTATGCTTTGGGATAACACCAAACATGATTTATATTAAATGGCTTTGCATACACATACATTCACGCACATGCACACACACACACACACACACACACACACACATCAAATGATTGTCTTTAGAGGTAAATATAATCACTGTATAGTTTCAGAGAAAAGTCTCTTTACCCATAAAATATACCCATAAAGATTGTATATACTTTGTACTTTTTATGTGTGTACCAGTAGTGAGGCTTGAACTCAGAGTCCAGGCTCTGTCCCTTAGACTTTTCACTCCAAACTGGCTGGCACTCTACCTGAGCTACATACAGATCCACTTGCAGCATTTTGGTAAATGATAAGAATCACACAGACTCTCCTGCCTAGTCTGGCTTTGAACCATGTTCCTCAGATCTTAGCCTCCTGAGGAGCTAAAATTAGAAGAGTGAGCCACCGTCATCCAACTTTTACTTTGTCTTAGCCATAAAATAGTACATCTACAATGTAGATAAAGAAATCAAATTTTCTTTTCAAATCTGTTACAATTAAATAGGGTATTAAAAATAAGAAATCTCATTGTTGAACAGAAATATGTTAAGTTGCATATGTTTTCATCAGCAACTCAATTATCAGCATTTGCTGCAGAATTTTCCAAGCACTGAATAAAATTAAGTTGTTGATAGGATAGTATTTCAAATAATAAAATCAACTTTAATCCTTCCTTGAATACAAAGATAAGGAATATAAATTTCCAGTAAGAACAAGTACCTTCCTAAAAGGGTTCTTTAAGCTGGTATATAGATAAAATGAGCAAAAGATTAATCCAAATGATTTGTATTTTTGCTGTGGAATGAGTTACCTAAAGTTAATTTAAGTAGGAACAAACACAACAAACTCTAGGCCATGCACAGGTCCGCTTTCAGGGTTTCTGTCAATAGATATTAACTAGGATTTGATGTGGCTATTAGGCCCAGGTTGAATATATGTTCTAAGTCTGTGCCTGGGAAAGTTTCATTATAGTATTGCCATTTCCCATGCTCTAAAGATCTCTGTTTGGACAATACATTTTGTAGCCATATTATCTAAGCCTTAAGTGGTTAACATGATGTTTTAGTGTGAATTCTTCCATTTTCTTGTTTGCTCTCTGGTGTGTCTCTGTTCGAATCATGTTACTCTGGCCTTTCTGGGCAAAAATGTCAATGCACTCAGTGAAGAACGATGTGACTTAAGACATTTCTTTGTCTACAATTGTTCAAAGTTTAATCCTTCATAAATTCAGAAACGCATACCTAGTCATCTTATCCTTTGTTATTCATTATTATGACTAATTGCTGTTTGCATAAAGCCTGTATTTTTTTCAGATGTGAAATTGTACAATGCAACCTAAGTCTGTCTTGGGCTATATTTTCCTGCTAGAACACAGTTCATCATCCTTCAAAATAACCCTTTTCTGTCTGACCTCATGCATAATTGTTCTCTAATTCAGAGCATGAGTAGTTGTATAACAAAATATAATCAAGGTTTAACTCCAAGTAAGGCATGGGTGAGAGTTTTGCTTTCTGGTGCGTATGTTAAGTTCCTTGCATCTAGGAATCACAGAACTGATACTACTACAATGATGATGATTTAGTAGAGACATAAGACACATTTGAGAGGCTCAGACACAATTCTTGACTGCTAACTGGCTCTAGGACACTGCATGCTATGATTTTAAGTAGTATCTCTGAAAGACTCTCTGAGGTTCCTTACGGAGCCATGAACTTCTGGGCCAGAACTAGAAGGAAAAATGTATGAATAAAACATTCCTGCTTGAGAAGATGCTAGTAGTAGGAATGCCAGGAGCATTTTGATAAAGGCAGCAGCAGCAACTGAGAAACAGCGATGACAAACACCGGCAGCAAACCTGACATACTTCCACAGTGTTGGACATTTCCAACCACTGTAACAGCTGCTACAGAACACAGTAGTCAGGAGTGGACAGGGGAGGTTGCTCCAGCAATCACAGGCAGAAATCATCAGCTCTCTAGTGGTGGAAGATGGAAGGGGTGGGGGATGAAGACAAAAGCAGTTTAGGGGTAAAAGAGGCCATGTAAAATCTCTATATTCTATGGCCCCTAAACTTAGTAGGACCTATGGAGGGGGATGTTTGATATAATGATCAGTTTTAATTTGATATAAATATTACTTTTCATTTTAACCTACAGGTTTCTGACCCTTTTGTTAGCAAGGAAGTCATATTAAAAGTGGTCAAGAGCTTTGCTTATGTATATGTCTCATGAGGGTTGAACAGCTGAAAAGAAAAACAGCATTTCTTGTGTGTCTTTCTATTATTAGGTAATTGAATCCTCCTATCAACGATGCAAGCTTTGAATTCATGAAACCCATTTCAGAGATGACTCAAATGGGTACTGGAATAATTCAAGAAATTCGCCAAAGTACACACACATACAGGGCATAGGGAAGATGAGAACACACAGCTGATGAATGCCAACGCCAATGATTTTTCCAGGAGACCCTGCTGTTCCCTGGGAACCCAAGACAAACCAGGGAATCAGTCCCCAGGAACCAGAGGAGACCACCCCCCATCTACCTTTACCCTCTGCAGAGGAAAGCACATATTGAGCATACTCTGGGCTCTGAAATCATCCCTTCCTAAAACTGAAATCCATCAACTGAGAAGCTGCTGACGTGGCCTCTGGTTCCTGCCAAGTCCCCCGCTCTGAGGGCAGCCTGGTGTGGAGAATGCGGATAATCAGGTCCATGGGGAAGTAGGACTCAGGTGCCCTCAGGAAGTGAGACGAGTGCCGAAGTGGTTCTGACAGCAAGGACTAACTAGGCTGTGGTGCTGGGAAGTACATTGTTTTCGCATCGAAAATTAAAAGTAAGTAAATAAATAAATAGTCTGGAAGTTGGCCAGCTCCTCCCTAAGGGCTGACAACCCAAGGCTCTCAGTCCCAAATGTGGTTTTCCTTTAAATGCCTGCAGAAATCAGGTGAGGTATTCTTCGCTTGGGTGGCTAGTGATCGCCTCTCCCACATACAAGTAGAACACCAAGAAGAAAAGTGATGCGCGGGTTCCAGCAGTTTCCCCCAAAGGAAGCCGGCCTTCCTGGGAAATGGATATAGCAGGGGAGAGCTTTGGGAGCTGCTTGCAGATGTCCAAGAACAGAGGCCCAAATATTTGGAAGAATCAAGAGCTGAGGGTGAAGGTCAATTTCATTACAGTTTTGGAAGGTTCTTTAGATATTCAAATTGACTTCAGAGTGTTGATCTCAAACATTCATCTGAACAAAGACTGATTTGTTCTTTAAATGCTTTTTACAATTGAGTCTGTGGAAAAAGAAAATATAACCTTATTAGAACTTATTAGATACTTATTGATCATCTCTCTGTTCTGTTCTCCACACTAAGCTTTTGTTTTCTATACTAAGCCATGTATTGTGTCATTGCTCATAAAATCCTTGTAGAGTGAGTTGACCTTTATTAAGCATCTACTTTACACTACAGAATTGACTATGTATGTTATTTAACACAATCCTCAATAGAGTTTATAAGCAATCTTCCATTTTATGAACAGCAATAGTAATAGTAAGATGGAGATCATTTAAATATAATAACTATGGTATTAATGCAAAATTATTCAATGTTAACTATTGCTCTAAATATTTTTCATGCATTAAGCAACTCTATGAACCAAGCAATGGTATTACAACCATTTCACACATGAAACATTTAGATGATAGAGCTTAGGTAATTTGCCCAAACTAAACAGTAGATGAAGATTAAAAGCTAATCATTTGGATTTCAATGTCACCCACTTTAATCTTCATAACAGACAGAATATGTCTTCACAATTTAGTACCATTAAGAGTCTGAAAAAATTAATAAACCATCTGACTTGTAGAGTTATAACGAATAAGCTTAATGAAAAAAAAGTCCCAAGGTTTTATTTTTGTTTTTGATTTTTCACTTCAAAGACAATGTTGTTGTTTTTTCCCCCACTTAATCACCTGGCTGGTTTTCTAATGGTTATTTGGCAATGAAAATTTTACCATAAGGTTCACAAAGTAAACACTTGATTGTGAACTCCCACTGAGTTCCCATGTGTGTAAATATACAAAAGAAATATTTGGGACCCAAGGACTTTGCTTTCCAGGCACATCGAAAGGTTGGGGATAATGTTTCAAAATGAAACAAGACTTTGAAAGGTGAATGTGCAAGACTGTGAATGGTGCAAATAAGACTGACACTTTTGGCTTAGTTAAAAGTAATATAGCCTGAAATATATTTCACTGTCAGTTCCTGACAATGAGATCTTGCTTTCTCTAAGAAACCTCATTTCTGAATCAGCTAGTAGTGGAGTTGCTGTCATATTTGAATCATCCCATAGTGAATGTTCTCTCATTTATTCTAAGTACAAAAAGCATAAATCCATAGTGACAGAGAAGCAAGAAATCTGTTCTTGAATATACGTTTGCTCATATGACTTTATTTCTAGTCTTGAGATCAATTCAGAAAAAATATATTCGTATATATGTATGTATGAATATATACACACATTTTTTATTATCTTTAGGTAGTTACATGAAGGAGTTGTCATTTAGTGAAGTGGTTTTTATTTTTGAAGATTAAATGTAAGTTCTTTTTTAAAATTTTAATTTTATTGTCAAAGTGATATACAGAGAAATTACAGTTACATACATAAGAGTACATTTCTTGTCACTCTTGTAAAGAAGTAGGTTTTGAATACAATATATCTCACCTATCCCTCCCCTAACACATCCCTTTGCTCACTCATCTTAATTATGTAGTATATATATATTTGATTCTTATCTGCATTTTCTCTCTCTTATCCTCTTCATTGTTTACCAATCGTGTTTTATTTGCTGAACTCTGATTTTGCCTTTCTAAACATTTCACTAGTTGAGATGTCCCTTGAATCTACCCTATTTCAATTAACGGATTTGTATCCACTTGCATACCACCCAATATATTTACTTATAAGTTTATAAGCTAAATCTAGCTTCCACGTATAAGGGAAAATCTGAATCCTTGTCCCTCTGGGCCTGACTTGCTTCATTTAACACATTTTTTCCAAATAGTCCATTTCTTTACAAACTTTTAAATTGAGATTTTAACGCAAAGTAGGACTTATACTCTATTATATATACTCTGTGTTTAGAGTGAATTCATAAGTTATCTTATATAAGTGAAATTTTATTAGTTATATACATTCATTAAAATGTTGATAATCATCAGAAAACTTTCCTGGATGTGCTTTCACGACCCTTTGTACATTGTTGAAATCTGTACAAAGTGTGAGAAAACCACCACTCACCTCTTATTCTCAGTTGTGCTCAGTATGGTATCAGTGTTACAAAAACTATTGACCCTTTCTAATCTGTTTTTTTTTATTTTGCATCTTTAAAATGGAGCTAACACATAACCTCAAAAGTTACTGTAAGAGTAATCAAATAAGCGGGGTGCCGGTGGCTCACACCTGTAATCCTAGCTACTCGGGAGTCGGAGATCTGAGGATTAAAGTTTGAAGGCAGTCCAGATAGTAAAGTATATGTGACTCTTATTTCTAACCACCTAAAAGCTAGAAGTGGAATTGTGGCCTCAAGTGGTAGAATACCAGCCTTGAGCAAAACAAAAGCTAAGACTGCATCCAGGCTCTGAGTTCAAACCCCAGTTCTGCACACATACACACACACACACACACACACACACACACACACACAAAACAAGTAACATACACAAGCAAAACATACTTCTTAACACAATAAGCACTCAAATGATTGTTGTTGCTCTATTCTCATTAAACAGTATTTATATTCTTAGACATTCTTCAATTTAGAAAAGTATAAATAAGTACAGAAGCAATGGAAGAATTTATATATGTGCTTTTTTTTTAAAAAAAGGCCAGTAAGTGTTCTCTTTTTTTTCCAAACCTGGGAGGATGTTTACTCTGTGGAAGACAAATAATTCTTAGGTTCTGTTTCAGGAGCAAGGGCTGTGTGCTTGCTTCTTAGTCTCCTTCATATTTTTTTTTTTTTTTTGCCAGTCCTGGGGCTTGAACTCAGGGCCTGAGCACTGTCCCTGGCTTCTTTTTGCTCAAGGCTAGCACTCTGCCACTTGAGCCACAGCGCCACTTCTGGCCGTTTTCTGTATATGTGGTTCTGGGGAATTGAACCCAGGGCCTCATGTATAGAGGCAAGCACTCTTGCCACTAGGCCATATCCCCAGCCCTCCTTCATATTAGTGTTGATGTTTATTATACCTGCAGAACAAAGCACTGAGAGTGGAGCCCCTGCTGAGGAATGACTTTGAAATAAGAAAGCTACATAGGAGGAGGACCTGAAAGATAACAATGCAGCTGCCTCTTAACTATTTTTCAGTTGATGATTGTAAGCAGATCACTTCTGGAGCTTGTGGTCCTGGGGCTTGAACTCAGAGCTTTGTAGTTGTCCCTGAATGTTTTTGCTGGTGCTACCACTCTACCATTTCAACCACAGCTTCACTTTTGGCTTTAATGGTTAACTAAAGATAAGAGTTGCATGTACTTTTCTGCTCATAATGGCTTCAAAGTCTGATCCTCAGGTCTTAGCCACCTGAGTATCTAAGATTACAGGAATCAGCCACTGGCACCCAGCTGATGCCATTCAAAGAACATGTCTTAAATTAAAAACTTAGTGATAGTCTATGGTGACAGAGATTCCTTGACTAACACAAGAATACCAAATCAACTCAAAAGCCACTCTGTACTATACAGTAGAGGGAGAGCTAGGAATAGTAATTGTAGCAGCAACATCCACCTAGATTACTCTACTGTAAAATTTCTGATCACCAAACTAAGTGGGACCTCACTAGTACCTAGCATTCCTTGTAATTCTTACTACATTCCTAATACATCTTCTTCTTCCCTACATAATATTTGTATCTTCGCTACTCTTCACTACTTCCACTAAGCCATACTGCACAAATGAACTTCAAACATACTAAATTAAGCCATGCTAAGTGAATGTTTTTGTTAAAAGAAAAACTACATATGATTCAGAAATTCTGCTTCTGAGGAATCCTCAAAAGAATCAAAAAACAAGAGAGTTGGAGATTATTTGTAAACCTATGTTCAAAAGATAAAGTTATCTGTTCAAGGGAGTGTATGTCACTTGACACATGTAATGGAAAAGGAGGCTATTCTGATGCTAGCTGGCTATACTTACGATCCTGTCTACTTGAGGTATTTAAAGTCATGGTGCTCAATGGAAAAAAGTCATCCCTTGGTTATTGTCATCTGGGTTGAGAGAAAAGAATTGTTGATTAATCAATATGGAGGTTCCTATTTGTGGGTTAAAAAAGTCTTATAAATCTGTTTCACAACAATGTGAATATGCTTAACACATGGTAAAGATTGTGAAAGTTGTTATGTGTTTTTTATACACAATAAACTAGCAAGAAACTTAAAAACAATAGCTTTTCAGCAAATAAGCTGCTTGTTTACTTTACCCAATAATCAGTACAGGCTCAATATTTTGGCAACAATAACATTAGATAGTTGTGAGTGTGAAAGGATAAAAAAAAATGTACACCAGAAATGTACCCAAGGCCTAACGTATGAAACTGTAACCTCTCTGTACATCTCTTTGACAAGAAATAAGAAAAATAAATAAAGAAAAAAAGAATAATGTGCAAAAATAGCTATTAGATAGAACTTTGGAATAGAATTACATATTATCTTTCTAAAATGATAAGAAGAATGGAATGCTCTCATTTGCTGAAGGAATTCTGTCAGTCCTTTTTCTTTTGCATACATTCTCACATCAAAACACTTTGTTGTTTCTCTAAAGCCAAGATATCTACCAAAAGCATCCACTAGAGCAAGATGAATTATAAATGTTCTGACAGGCCCTTCTTGGCCTAAGCCCTCCTGGACAGATTCCAGGCACAAGTGCCTGTTTGATGCTTGCCTATGTAAAAGAGCAGATATGTGCCCAAGAAAAAGCCTGAGCTGCAAAATTCTGAATAGCTAGGCTATTTTCCCTCTTAGGAACTGATTTTGTATATGGAAAGCATAAATGGTGTTCTAATTACACATATAAGGGCAGGTTTTCAAGAATGTGCCTGCTCCATTGGCAGAATTAATAGCAAAAAAGGGCACAAACAGACATTCTATCAACAAATTTGTTAAAAAAAAATCATAAGATAGCTAGAAAATCCACGGCACAAACAGTTACCAATGAAGCCAAAAGACACTTAAAATTACTGGACAGAGCTGGGTTCTGGGCTCACAGCTATAATCATAGCTATAAAGGAGGCTGAGATCTGAGGATCCTGTTTCAAAGGTAGCTGAGGCAGATAGAGCCAAGGGACTTCTCTTATGCCCAGGTAAGCAGCAAAATGCAGGAAGTAGAAGTGTGGCTCAACTGGTAGAGTACCAGCCATGGTAGAGTACCAGCCATGAGTGGTCCTTAGTTCAAGTGCAAGTGTGTGTGTGTGTGTATGTGCACGCACACACATCTGACCAGGAATTCAGATAACCTCACCAAATTTCCAAACTTCTGAGATTTTTTTCTTTTACAAAGTTCTCTTCCTTCCTCTGCTTGCGTCTTCCTTGGCTTTTGATTCCTCCCTTTCTAAAATGCCACAGATCAGAAATTGATAAGGATTTCCCTAACAGATCAGATAGTATTTTAGTGGCTTTGCAAGACAGACTATCTCTTTTGTAGCTATTCACTTCTGCTATTATAACCTCAGACCAATCATAAATAAGAAGTAAATAAATGACCATGACTCTATTGCAAGAAAATATATTTATAAAAATAGATGAAGAAAGGACTGCCTTTAGCCTGCAGATTGCAACTTAATAACCCATGTTTTAGACCATAGTTAGAATTGCGTATTTCATTCTATTAGCCTTGAAACAAGTAGGGAGTTTTAATTTTTTAATATATAATTTTATTTAGGCTCTCAAGTAATATCACTTCGATCTCTGAATGGAGAATGGAAGTGGGAGGCTAGTGGGATAATCCAGGTAAGATATGAAAGTGGTTAAAAGTGATGGAAGGGAATGAAAGCAAAATGTTTAACTCAGGACCCAGGGCAGCACATAAATCTTTGAATCAGAAAGTGTTTAAAGACATGGTATAGAAGTAGGTGAGATTGCATAAGGATACATAAGGATGCATAAGAGGTTAAATATGTATAAAGAAGAGCTGGCCAAAGTCAGAACTCTGGAGCTCTACCAGAAAAAAGAAGTAGATAAAAAGAAGATTCTTTTCCAAAGAGGAAAGGTCAAATAGATGGGTGCACAGACAGATGACCTATCAGGAAAGAAGGAAAGTCAGAGAGCACAGTTTATATGCAGGTAAGTTGGTAGATTTTGTTGTGGGGAAAATATAAAAGTTTTTCTAAATATTGTTATTTTCTTTGTCACATTTTAAGTAAAATAATGAGAGCAAATAGCTTGGGCAGAGGTTTGAGAGACTAAGAGAACAAGAGAGTCATTACGGGATTTGGGAAAGTGTGTTTACCAGGCACTGTTGTTGACTGCTGGGCCAATAGTGAATTCACACTGAAGGTTTGAACTATGAATTCAAAAGGAAATCCACAAGCACCATTGTGTGATTTCTCTCCACTTTCCAGTTGTTTCACTCCATTAGAAAGTGCAAGAGATCTGCTTTCTTTCCTCATAAATCAGTTGGAATTCTCTAGAAGTTAATATACACAGAAAAAAAGATACATGTTTTGATATATATTTCACCTATATGTTTGCATTAATATTTTATCCTTTTTTACTGCTGGAAGTATTACAAGACTATACCACAATGTATTCATTTCTTGTGAATCTGTGGGCTGATTTTAGGTTTGGGCTATTTATAAATAAACCTGTTGTGAACCTTTGCTTAAAAGTCAATGCGGACATATGTTTTCATTGGGGAGCTCTCCAGAAGTGGAATAGCTGAGTAATGTGGTAAGTGTTACCTTTAACTTCTGAAGAAATTGTCAAACTGTCAAAGCAGTTCCACATTCTCACCATCAGTGTATGGAAATTCAATGATTTCTCCCTTGCCAACAGTTGCTTGAACATATGCAGAGTGAAATGGGATTGTGGTTTTAATTTCTATTTCCCTTCTCCTAATCCTGTTGGCCTTTTATCTTTCAGGTAGTTATTTGCCATTGAAATACCTTTCTGATGAAGTTCTTTATGAGTGGTGTGCAATTATTTTTTCTCTCTGATTTTTTCCATTCTCTAGTGTCATTTGAAGATTGGAAATTAAGTTCAACTACCAGTTGTGGGTTTTTTTTTAATAGATTATGTTATTGGTGTCTCAGCTAAGAAATGTTCGCCTAACTTAAATATTTGTGATATTTTTTCCCCAAAGCATTCATAGATTGAAGTTTTGCATTCAAGTCTCTGATCCATTTTAAGTGCGGGGTATATATATTCAAGTTTTTTTTTAATATAAATATAGCTAGATATACATACATTTGCATTTGGGGATATAGATATCTGATTTTTTCAGCACCTTACTTCATTCTTATATACTTTTATGAAAAATAAGTTCTAAAGTAAGTGTGGATTTATTTTTAAACTTCCTATCTGTTCCCATTTATCTGTGACCTATTTTATTTGTGATCTTATCACAATAAAAATGTTAACTTCTGTAGTTTTATAAAAAAAATCCTTAGAATTATATAATGTTAATAGTCATCTTCATACCTATTTGTCCATTTCTACAAAATAAAAATAAAACAAGCCTGCTCGAATTTTGAGTAGAATCTGTAATTGATTTCTAACTTCTATCATTGTGGTAAGAAAGGGTACTCTGTACAAATGGAATCATACAGAATATGATTATGTGAAATTAAATTTATTAAGATTGTTTTATGTCCCAGAAAATGAAGCATATGGATAAATCTGAGTGCACATGAAAGAAATGTGCACAATCCTAATCTGTAAGGGAGTCTGATAAGTTTGTGTTGACTTAGTTCATATTGTTGTTCTACAATCTACAATATCTTTCTACAGATATTGTTCTAGAATATCTTTCCAGATTTTCTAGCTGTTTCCTCAGTCATTCGTTATAAGTAAAGATTTACTTATTCACTCTTACAGAGTCATTGACTTACATGTTTAAAATCTCTCTTATTGGGTATATATAACAATTTAAATGTTCATCTTCATCCTTGAAAAATCTGCATAAGACCTGTCTTACGGCAAACACATGATCAATTCCTGAAAAGTGTTTCCTATACCTTTGAGAATCGCATTATGTCCTGTTGATTGTTTGCTCCTCTTTATCATTATGAAATGAACGTCTTTATTTCAAGAATAGAGTTTGTCTCAAATCTTCTTTGATGTTAATATAGTGCTCTTTCTTTCTGTTGGAGTTAGAATGGTTTTTACATTTATCCAATTTGTGTCTTTATATTAAATGTATTTCTTTTAGGTAATGTGCTGCCTCATCATGGTTCTCTCTATTGAACTCAGAAAGCCTGGTGGATTATGACTGGCATGCTGTGGCCTGGAAGCTCTCAACAGAGTGATGTGGGTAACCACATGGCTCATCGAATTCTTTTCCTGTTTCAGGGATCATGATCAATATGCCTGACATTCAGTCTACTGAAAAAACATTGTTTCATTTATTTTTATTTCATTTTGCATTATTTTTTATTTGGAACGGTACATTTAATCTCTGTCACTGTATCTTGAACAGAAATAGAAAAAAAATGAGACTTATTTTAAGTCAAACTGTTGCAAAAATAGTGTCTCAAAATGGATTAGTGAATAAGAGCTATATGATGCCTACCATTAGTATATTATTATTATTACTATTATTATTATTATACTACATAAGCACTGCCAGCCATCCATTCTCTGTCACATATATTTAACTCTATCATTGTAGAGTAAAAGTGCCCATGGACAATAGGAAAGAACAAACATGGCTGAGTCTTCTTAACACAGTAGTCTAGTGACTGTAATTTGACAATATCTAATGCAAAATATAAATCTTTGTGCTTTTTTTTGTTCTAAGTTTCTGGCCCACTCTGTTGATAATTAAATCAGAAATTTCAAGGGACAAAACAGCAAAAGTCTTTATGGTGTCCATTAGAAGTAGATCAGGAAAAGAACCAGATAACTTCATGCATACACTTTTCATCATCCCACTTTCCTCTTATCCTAGGTTCTTTGGGGAATAGGTAATCACCAGAACTGAGGAGATCAAGGAAAGTGAGATACAGTATTATCCTGATCAGAAGGCCAAGAACAATCAAATATGACAAGTATTCTGGGCACTGGTGGCACAAGTCTGTTATCCTAGCTACTCAGGAAGCCAAGATCTGAGAACTGCAGTTTGAACCTAGCCTGGATAGACAAGTCTGAGACTTATCTCCAAGTAACCATCAAAAATCTGGAAGTGGATCTTTGGCTCAAGGGATAGAGCACTAGCCTTGAGCAAAAAACAAAACACAGAACAAAATGACATCTCCCTGCCCTGAGTTCCAGCCTCAGCACCTGGCACATCAGCACACACACACATGCACATGCACGTGCGCACACACACACACTCATATATACACAAACATATACACTCATATACACAAACAAACATACATATGCATAATTTATCTGATTTGAGAAAAGGAAGGGAAAATAACAAAAGGACAAAGGACAAAGGGTGAATCAGTGCAACAGCAATACTCACAGCACACTTTGTTGGAAATAAACATTACAACTTGGGGGGAAGGGAGTTAAGGGAAGGAAAGTGGGAGAAAACAAGGGAGGGGAAAACAATGTTCAATAAGAAATATAGTCATTACCTTACTTATGTAACTGTAACCCGTCTGTACATCACCTTTACAATAAAATAAATTTAAATTGAAGAAAAGAGAATTCTCTGGAGCCTCATGAATTTCATCCCTTCTACACTGATTACATCTGCCTTATTCTGGAGTTTTGCATTAAAAAAAACAAACAAACAGGTGGATTCTCTCAGAACTTGCACAACAGCAAGTCTCACAACTTGCAACTGAGAAATGGCAGCCTCAGTGTCCAAGTCTGCATCACCTTTCAGATAAAATATCATCTGTAAAACACTTGTGGGAGTATAGAGTGATTGAAATTCCAATGTAACTGAATATATATATATAATGTATACATTCTTTTTATATCTATATAGTCTTTACAGGTGTGTATATATATATGTATATATATATGTGGTCTTCATATATAAAGATACATAGTTTTCCAAATGCTCCCACATTGTCTTGTCTCTGCCTCAATTTTATCTCATGGAGGAGGTAGTCTGGAGTCCAGTTTCTCCAGATGGAGAAACAAGCTAAGAGACTTTAAACAGTGCAGTCAGATTTTGAATCCAGGTTTCCTGGCTTCTAGATGATTAGCCCTTTCACTGCCAATAGACATGGCCACCAACCTATGGAAGGAAGAAAGAAGAGTGATGTTGTAAGGGTGATGATGGCAGCCAAAGAATGGGTGAACTTGAGTATTTTAAAAGTTGCTACAGAATTCTAGCATTCTACAAACTTCATTTTTCTTGGCCCTCCATTGTATTCTTTTCTCTGCTCCTCACTGTGAACAAACCTAATTATTTTAACTTCCCATAGAATGATTGCTCTTCTGACAGTGAACCAGAAGTGACCTGGGAAACTGGCAGAAAATAATGTGGATGAGGATAGCAATGACAGTAACAATCCAAGACCCATGGTCTAAAGGATTAGTTTCTTTTGAAACTATAGAACAGTGTAAAAAATGTTGAAGACAAATGTTAAATATCTGCCATGAGATGAAAGAACTCCTTATTCAGTGATTGATATGAGCTAGAGGAAACAACTCCATGTGTTGAAAAACAGAGCAGAAAATGAGTACAAAGGTATTATGCAAACAAAGAACAGCATTTCCACATGTATAAGTGTAGTTGGTCTGGCTGCAGCGAGGTCTGGCACACCTTCTCTAACACAGACATCTGAATCTGGGATTTGTATCTAAAACATTCTCCATGGTTAGGCTGTTGTTTACATCAATATAAGGTGATAGTCTCTGATAGAATATCCTTGCGTGAGAATTTAATAGTGAGGAAAATATGAACACAAAATGTAAGTGTTTTCAAAATGTGTATAAATAAACACTATGTTAATTCAACAATGACTTTGCATTGGGTTATGCCAGCGATAGCATGTAACATCTTGATATACAATTACATTTGGGGAAAGAAAGGAAAAAGATGAGATAGGATGTTTGAGAAGACCAGGATCAAATCTTAACTAAAAGAATGTAACTTAAACATAAAACAGAAAGTCTGCTCCTACATATCAGAGGTTCATTCTAAAAGAAATCTGGCTGTCGTGTTTTAATTTAAATAGGAACTAAAACTAAGACTAACTAGTATAATGTTTACCTACCTTTAGTTGACTGTAAAACAAATGTGCGTTTTGTGATTTTTATAAAAGCACTACTACCTTGAATAATGTCATTATAATATGAATCAGAAAGGTAAAAATCCCAAAATTCTGTCTCTGATCTTTTTCTTTTCCTCTGTATCTCTAAATTCTCTCCAAGAATCAGAAAGGTCAGGATTCAGGATGCTTTTACACATCTATGTGTGACTCAGTCACTTAATCTCCTAAGGACCAACTTCTTCATTTGCCAAAAAGGAATCATTTTCACTATTCAAACTTGTTGAAAGAATTGAAAGTCATTTCACAGTTTATTTTACTCTGTAACACACTATGTAAGTACAATGAATTTTTCTTTCTCACTAACTCTTCCATTTTCTTCTAACTTCTCATTAAACTTTTTCCTTCTTTCTTTGGTCTTCAATTAACTTAAGCTTATATCTTTATTCACATAGAATTGAAAATCCATTCAATTCTGAAAGAAGATGTGGACTGGGGGAAAAGTAAGTTATACCAGTTCATGGTCAGATCTCTGCACCAGGAGTATCTGGGCTTTTCTTTCTTCTCACTAGCCCAACTGACCAGGTGAGTCTAAATAGAGAGCCTGAAGGCCCCTTCTAGGTTTATTGATGCTCAAAGCCAAATATTTTGGTTGAATTTCCTGCTACTATATAAGAAACAATTAGATCTGAGAAAAAAATTGAAATAATTATGTTTTGTGGGGTCACTTTTAAAACAAAGGCAACTTTTCTGATTTGTTTCATTTCTTTCAAATAACTAGGAAGTAATAAGACTTCTCAGGAATTAATTTACTCATATAGCCAAATTTGGCTTAACCTATTGACGTTGTTTGGTTAAAAGACATTGTGACTACCACAAACACAGCTTCTCAGCCTGACTCCATGTTTTACTCATTACTTAGCAAGAGTGAAAGCCAAAATACTCATCAGTCTTCTGATTTCCCACTTGTAATTTGGAGAAGTAAAATATGGATGAGAAACCACATGACACTTAATTAAATTATCCTAAATAAATGATATCTCTTTAAATGAATCACCATTTATCCAAATTCGATGTACTGCTGAGAAGCAGGAATGATTAGTACATACCAGACACCAAAGTACCAAAATATGCAGACTTGATTTCAGGCACAGCTCTGTCTCCATTACATGGAAAAATAAAGCATTATTTATTACTCTTGTTCACAGCTAGAAAATTGCATATTAAATGATAACCCTTATATGTCCATGTGGCAACTGTTTCATCACATGAGATAACTGACGAAGAAAATTTTACATGTAATGCCAATTTGGGCTATTAAAAGGAAGCAAAGGAAAAAAGAAGGGAAGAAATAAAAAAGATTTAAAGAACTAAAGGTTTATTTGAAAGTGCATGTAAATAGGCTTAAGTTGCACATCAAAAACTTATTGTAAAAGTGATATACAGAGGGGTTACAGTTGCATAAGTCAGGTAATGAGTACATTTCTTTTTGAACAGTGTCAGCTCTTCCTCATTCTCTCCCAGTTTTGTCCTCTCCAGACTTCCCTACCCTCAAAGTTGTATAGTTCATTTCCAACAGAGTATGCAGTAGGTTTCACTGCTGAATTGGTTTACCTTTTGTCCCATCGTTTCTGTGTTTCCCCTTCCTCTGCCCAAATCAGATAAACTTATATACAAAAAGAGTACAGAAATCAAAAACAATGACAGAAAGTAATAAACCAAAGAAAAAAGGAAAGAAGAAAATAATAAAACACAAAGTCCAATAAAAAAAACCCTCTTGCTTCCATTTCTTGGCATTTACGTTTTTTATGAATAAGACCTGGCAAGGATATGCCAAAAATGTCTTCTTAATTTCTTAAATGTTTTGGAGTTCTTACTATGTTTCAGGGAAGGTTCTAAGTTTTGAGGCTATAATAGTGAATTGAAATATACTTTTTTTATTCTCATGAACCAAATCTAGTCACTGATTTTTTTCTTTTACAAATAAAGTTTTATTGACACACAAACATTTGGTTAGATATTGTCTCTAGTGACTATCATGCCACAATGACAGAGCTAAGTAGTTATCATTAATGTATGGACTACAAAATCTAAAATACTTATTATCTAGTCTTTTCTAGTAGCTTGCCCATCTAGAGAGAAAAAATGGGTAAGTATATAGGAAATTATAATAACTGTTTAATAAGAGACATGATTGGGGGTTTTGTAGTGTCATCAAGGAAGAGAGGGTCATTGCTATGTTTTGAATGTCTTCATCAAGACACATATTGGAATTTAGCTCTCTCATTGAAGCACCAGGTGGGATTGTCACTAATCCTTGAATTAGTCCATTTTGGGGTAATGGATTAACAGACTCCCATGCTTTGAATCTGGTGGTGGCTTTCTTGATGGGTCATAGCCTGACAGAGGACATCTCATGAAATCATCATAATGAAGCTAACTCCTGTGTCAGTCTATGAGCCATCAAGAAAGCCACCACCAGATTTAAAGCATATGCCAGAATCATTAGTTAAATGAACCTCTTTCCCTTATAAATATCCTAGTGTATGGTGCTCGCTTATAGAAACAAAATGGATAAAATTGGGCACCTAATTCTAATGTGGAAAATCAAGAAATGATGAAATATTTTTAAGCTGAGATTTAAATATTAACAGGTAGTAGGCAAGCTGATGGATAGAGAAAACAATCCAAGAGAAGGTAACACCACATGCAGAGGCCTACTTGCATTCAGGGAACTGAAATTAGAGTATGCTACTTTGGCTATTAACAAGGTAAGTGGGGGCTGGGAATATGGCCTAGTGGCAAGAGTGCTTGCCTCGTATACAGGAGGCCCTGGGTTCGATTCCTCAGCACCACATATATAGAAAATGGCCAGAAGTGGCACTGTGGCTCAAGTGGCAGAGTGCTAGCCTTGAGCAAAAAGAAGCCAGGGACAGTGCTCAGGCCCTGAGTCCAAGGCCTAGGACGGCCAAAAACAACAACAACAACAAGGTAAGTGAGTGGAATATGAATGAGATAGTTTCAGAGGAAATATCAGGATCCAGATCAGAAATATTGTTCAATTCCATCCTTCAGAATGTTGAAATTATTCTGAAGCTCTGAGGTGAAATAATCAAGCTCTATGGATTTATATTGTGATATTTAAGACCTATAACAATGGTCAATTCTAGCATAGCTATTAACAAAGCAAAGGCAATGAGCTTTGGAATTAATATTCATTAGGAAATACTAAAATCCAAATTAATCCATTTTACAAAATCGCTTCAACTCATTATCTCAGAAATTACATGGCCAGGACAGACTGATAATCCAATCAAGGACCTGCAATTCTTACATGATACTTCAGTTCTGGATGACAGCACAACAAAAGCACACCCCCAAAAGCAAGTCCCAAAGAGAAAGCCAATCTCCCTGCCAGAAAAAAAGAAAAGGTAGGCTTGGGTAAATATATTGCCCATGCCTTCCTTCATATTTTACTAGTTGCAACATTTCAATCTCATTTCCTGTTTTTCCTAGTCCAGACTTTACATAAATAGGAGTTCCCCAGTTTGGAATCCTTTAGCCTTATTCCTTACTTACACTAAGCAAAACCAAAAAGTCTAACTGCTTTAATTCCCATCTATGAGGGATTATTTCAGTCTTCTGTATCTACTTGCCTATTAGAAATCTCTGCTTATCTTCAGAGTAAACATTGTGATCTCACTATAGGGCTCACCAAACTTCTTCATCACAAAAACTACTACATCTGAAGTCTTTTCTATAATAAAATAGAAGGTAACTCCATCTCTTCCACTTTTTCAGGCCAAAGAAATTGAAATCATCTTTGACTCTACATGCTCATGCAATTTGTCATGAAATCCTCTTGATTTTGATATGAGCATATATAAAAATGTATCCCTTCTCTCTATCCCCTTGACTGCCACTAACTACCTGAATTTTTGGAACTAGTTTGCTAACAGCGGATCCTGATTCAATTTTTGCAATTTCAAGTCTTTTTTTCAACACAGGAATTGGACTGATTTATATCACTAGTCCAAATGACTCAAAACCTGTGTTAACTTCCTTTCTCACTCAAATGACTATGCTCACCTCATACTAGCCCCCATTTCTTCTCCACTATCTCCTACTATTCTCTGCCTCATTCCCTGGTCTCCTTGTTTCTCATGGTACCAAAAATCCTCTTGTGTTGGAGCTAAAAACTCTACCGGCTCTTCACCTGGGATTCTTTCTTCCGCATAAATAAGTGGTCAAATATTTCACTTACTTTAAGTACATTGAATTATATACTTCCCTTCTTCGTCCATCTGTATATTTTATCCTTCCTATGACTTCATTCCATATATTGCTAGACTTTAGTCAAAGACATTGGACTTCTTTTGACCAGTAGTCTGCAGTAACGGAGGGCTACTTTTTTAACCTATCTCTGAAGAGGCTTGCTTTCTTGATTTTTCCCATTACCATGACAGGTCCACTACTAATCTGTACAACATATTTAGCTATGTTCTAGAATGAACATACATGAGACAAAGCTACTCTAGCCAATTAAAAAACCATTGTGCAAAAATAAGTGATTTTTGTTTCAAATCAAAGACTGGCAAATCTTTCCTGTGAAGGGTCAGATAGAAAATATTTAGATTTGGGGAACACAATCTTTATTGTTACTATTCTGCCTTTCAAGCTGAAAACAGTCATCAATAGTTAATGAATAAAATACCTGTGTTCCACTAGAACTTATTTATATAAATAGTTGAAAATATAGTTAGTTGATTAATGTTTTGTCTTTTAGTTACAAGATTGTCAAGCTCAAGAGCTGGTTGATATATGTCTTCCAACACTTATCCATATTATTTTCCAATTAGATCTATTTCAATTAGATAATGTGTATTCCATTGAAGTTATTAATTTTAAATATCTTAGTATATTTTATGTATAATGCATGTTTCATTATATATCAGTATATGTTACATATTTAGATATTTAAATATTGTATGTAGATTGATACAATTTTTATATAAATTAATATATTGCAGATGAATATTTATGTATAAACATATACATCAATATATTATTTTTATATTAATACATAAATGTATACTTCAATATTTTATATAATATTTAATATTCATATTTCACAAGTCTTATTTTAAATATATTGCTATATTATGTGCTCATATAATGATATCTTTAATAATATACAAATTATAAATAATGCAATGTACATTTTATATATGTATATTAATATATTTATATCATATTTATATAGTATGATATATATAGATATACATGTTGTACAGTATTTTTCTATTTGCTGCTATAAAAAATTACATTTGTGGCTTTAAGAAATACAAAATATTTATCTCACAATTCTGGAGTTCCAAAGTCCAAAATGTTTTCACTACACTAAAGTAAATGTGTTGAACAGATTGAGTTTCTTTCTAAATACTACAGGAACAAAGTTCATCAAGTCTTTCCCTGGTTCTCACTCTTCTGTTTCCAACATTTACAAACTTCCATGAATTGCATTACACACATTTGGATTATCTCTTTGTTTTATGATCATGTTATGAACAATTGTTATTCTTCCTGTAACCTTAGTTCCTCTTGGATATTTGACAATTTTACAATTTTGGGGACTTTTGAAGTAGATGTGAAGGTAAGGGATGAGTGGCATTAGTCTGCCTATACCATACTAAATTTCAAAGGCATCTTATTGTAATTTTATAATATTTTAATTTTGGCCACCTGATTTTAAACTGCAAATTCCCTTTTTTTTTTTTTTTGCCAATAATCCTGAGTTCCTTACCATCATCATTCTTTCTATTTCTTACTCACTACTAAAACTACCATTTACTTTCTTATTTTGCTAATTGCTTTCCTCCTTTTGTTAGGGTAGAAACGTGAGTACCATGTAATCTGTTTAAAAAATAAAACCAACAATAATTCATAAATATTGTTGACAAAATATACATCTATGAATTTTATCATTTTGTGACTTTTTGTATTCATGTTCTTGATTATGATTTCCTTAATGTTATTGAATGAGGCATTCTAAGATTAACCAAGATACCTTGTGAATCCTAATGTTATTGCATATTGTTATTAATCCTTAATATTGTTATTAATCCTTAATGTTACTGAATCAAGCATTCTAAAACTAATTCAACATATTGTGAATTGATATTTAGGTACTCTACTTAATTTTGCATTGGAAATATCTCAATATGTAATGACTCATTAATATATTCAAAGGCTTCTTTTTGCTCTGGTCTAACCTCAGGCCATATACAATGAGCCGTCAACCTCTTAATATTGTAGGGGTATTCATGTCCACAAGTTGAGATTATTAAAATTGGTAATCAGTATTACTCCTTAACAACTCCCTTTTGCAATAAATTCAAAACTTTAACCTTTAGCTTTCATACAACATGATTCATGAATCACATCACTTTTCTTGCACAAGCTCAGTTAGGTGATACAGAAGTCTGTTTCCTGACCATGAAGTTTTATTTCACTTCAGTGAATGCCTGTGCTATGAAATGTGCAGAATGGCCTTTGAATACTGGTTACATGGTTAAATTGGTGTGTATATTTACATAAGTGTCTTAACATTCTTATTTCCTCATCTCTCAATGCTTAAATGCTACTGCCTTGACACAATCTGTTTTAAAAGTTAAATGTGATGATTAATGGATGCCTAGATAATTTGTTTAGATATAAGTTTGTTGGGATCCATCTTTCCCCTTGATGGAAGGGGCATGATGCCCCTCCCCCAGCCCTGGGGAATGCGGCCCTGCTACCCTCTCTGGATCGGAATCCAGAGAAACTGGTTGGGCAAACAGCCCCCAATCCATTCTAGCCAGCCCGGCACCTACCAACCCCACCCTGGCTCCGCGTAAGCCCTTGGGGATCACGTGAGGATCAGGTGACAGCTTTCAGCCTATCGACATCCTGGCCAAACCCCTCCCTCGGAATCATCTCCCCTTGTCCTTGTCTCAATAAAGTTAGTTCGCTCTAAGAAGCTAGCCCCGTTGCATGTGTACGTCAGACTTCTAGCGGTAAGGAGGCGGGCACACATCTGCGGCCAGGCCACATGCACGCCAGGTCAGCGCTGACTCCCCCATTCCACTCTAGCTTATCTGCTGGTCGGATGACTAGGGGAGAGGGCGAGAAAGGGAGGGTGGAAAGAAAGAAGTAAGTACCCGAGCCGGGAGAGGCTAACAAGCCCAACATAAGTTTATATATGTATTTTGGCCATTAATTTTCCTCTTTATATTCAGGGAAGTTGGTAGCCACTCTTATTTCCAATACTGTAGGAAATGTGTGTTGGAGGAGAAAAAAAAGATCTGATAAAGGCTACTGTTAAAAAATAGATCATTCAGAATACGGGGTTCATGAACATATGACTATTGATAAAATACCTTGAAGGTGTTTTTTTCAGAGTAGACTAGGAGGATTCCTGTGTGCGAGTGAAGGAGAAATGAAGAAAGTCTATGCATCTGAAAACTTGCTTAAGCAGTGACATGACTGTTTAAGAAATTTAATTTGACTACTGTGTCAGAACTGATTTTTAAAAATGAATCTAGGCTCTTGTGATCCTCTGCTGTAACTAGCCTAAACCTGTGCTAATTATTCTCTATGAGGGAGACCATAGAGTCCATGTTTCTTTGGGTCTGGCTCACTTCACTTAGTATAATTTTTTCCAAGTCCTTCCATTTCCTTACGAATGGGGCAATGTCATTCTTTCAGATAGAGGCATAAAATTCCATTGTGTATATGTACCACATTTTCCTGTTCCCAATAGCTATGCCCTTATGAACACATAAGATAATGCTAAGTGAAATGAATTCCATATTATGGAAACAACTGTTATATCACTGTTGTAATTACTTTCAACATGCCATGTGAAACCGTAGCCTCTACTGTTGATGATCCTCTTGTATCGCCTTCTTGTGGTTGTACCTGCACTATCACTGCATCTTTTCTGAGTACATTGGAAATTGTATATACTGGTATTCGAACTAGGAAAGTGAAAGGGAAATACCAAAATCAAGAGACACAGGATAAAAAGACAAACGACTACAAAAGCAATACTTGCAAAACTGTTTGGTGTAAACCAACTGAACAACTCATGAGGGAGAGGGAAAGGGGGAGGGGGGAGGGGGAATGAGGGAGGAGGTAACAAACAGTTCAAGAAATGTATCCAATGCCTAACATATGAAACTGTAACCTCTCTGTACATCAGTTTGACAATAAAAAACAAATAAAAAATAAAAATAAATAAATTGCATCTAGGCAGGTGACTTGGGCTCATATTTTTTAATAGAAATTATACTTTGATTAACAGAAAGTAAAGAAATTTACAACAAAATAAAACTCCATTCTCTTGAAGTAATCTTCCTATTTTAGGGAGATAAATTGGGGAGCAGTCAGTATTGGAGAGAAAAAGTGATGACAGTTTGGATGAAGAAAGATAGGTTAAGATTTATTTTACTAGTCAAAATCTGAAGTGATAAAAATCTTAATCTTGTATGGTGTCAACGTTCCAGGACCTAGACTTTAATGGGAAGGTGAAGAAAGCACTTTGGCTAAAATTTCAAGATGCATTTTGGCCTTCCTGGACAGAATTACAGCCACCTGTGAGCAAAACCAGAGCCTGGAATACAAAGGTGTTAGAAATGCTATTTGACCTGGCCTCCGTGTGCTCGGGGTATAATGGGATGGACCTTTTCTCATCCCTTCCACAATTCACTTAAGATAACCTCAGGAATAAAAGGTAGAAAATTGGATGCTTCTGAAAAGGCCAGGCTGAGAGGGGTTTGAGTAGCTCACTGATTATAATGGCTCCAAAATCAGGCGAACTGCACTCTTACAGAAAAGCGGCATAGAAGTGGTGTTTTCTTTTACAGAGCACTCCAGAATTTTTTTACCTGTTTTGGAATCATTATTGCCATTAAAATACAAACTAGATTTTCATTAAAATATGTATCAAATGTTTTATGAATGCCAGTGAGGCTTAGGAAAGATTACTTGCTGCTTTTAGCGTTGTTTTCTCTTACAAGTAACAGAGCCAGATTTCCTGGGATAGTGTAAAGCCCTAACAAAGATCCTTAATGACCCTATCTAAAAATTTTGTCACTATTGACTATAATAGTCCATAACCAAATATCCTGGAAATCACTGTCGAAGGATTGCTTGCCTAATTTACATTTTTCATTGGAATGAATGCATATAGAAATTTTAGTGCAACTAAATTTTACTTTAAGGATAAAGAAAAACAGAATCCAAATTTTTGAGAGCCTACTGGATTTCAGTACTTTGCTACTCCTTTACTATGCATTATTCAAATCTGAAAAGAATCTTATAAGATAAATATTTAGGGGAGTTATAAATAAGTGAAATATATGTAAAATATAATGAAGCTGGGATTCCTCTCCAGTTATGTCTTTCAAACTTGAAAAATGATACTATAAGACAGGATATGGTTAATTTCCATATGAAATATACAAGAACTATTGGTAAGTAATCAAGGGGGAAAGAAGAAAGGAGATTTGAATGTATTTACCTCATTAATAGTAATCCAGTATTATAGTTGGAATGCTGAAATTTGAATATTCAACTCCAAATATTTTGGCTGCCTTTTCAATATATAAATCCATAAAATGCTGAAATGGGAAGATATCTTACTTTATCCAGTGTGCCCATTTAACGAATAGGGTAAAGTTGAGTGATTTGTCCCAAGGCCAACAAGTTGTCAATTACGATCAATTAATTCCAGTTCTGAGGTTCTTAACAATGCACGTGAGTCCATTGTTCCCTTCAATTCTGAGAGCCTTCACTCTGCTGAACATTCACCAAATATTCTGTGATGCACAAACTTTTCTGCCCTATTTGGCTTCAAACCTCCATCCTCTGATCTCAGCCGCTGAGTAGCTAGGATTATAGGCATGAACTACAAATTTCTGGCGGGATGGTACTTGTATGGGTCTACTTTCTCATAATAATAAACAGAAGCCATTCTTTTCAAAATATTATGGGAAGGTGATGCGCAGAGGGTTTACAGTTACATAAGAAATGAGTACATTTCTTGTCAAAATTTGTTATCCTCTTCCTCTTTTTCTCCCACTTTCCCTACTCCTCTTTCCCCCTTCCTTACTTCCTTATATACTTCATTTCCAACATAGTGTCTTGTGTATGGCTGTTGCATTGGTTCATCCTTTGTCCTTTGTCTCACCATTTTGTTATTCCCCCACCTGGAAGCAGTTCTTTATAACTCATTCTGTCTCAAGAAGCTCATCTAATCTAACTATAGTCAACTTGCACTGCTTCTTTATTTCAGTCCCCTTCATTAGATCCTAATGTAGTAAGTGCAATACATATTTCCAACTGAGTATTTCCCCTCTCATTACTTTTTTCCCTTCCAATCTATCTTCCACAAAATGAAAGGACAAATAATCCTTTTAAAAAGTCATTTTATTAAAAAAATCTTTTGAAAACCCTTCAATAACTTCTAATGCATTTAAAATCACATGTGTATATAATCTAGGCTGAATCTACCACACTTGATTCTGCCTTGCCCCATTATCTCCTTCTATCACTGTACTTCACACATGAGAGCCATCTTTCACTCCCACATTGTCATCTCTTCCTCCAGTATTGACCACTTGACTCTCATTCTAAGAGAACCTTTGGCTAATCTTACAGTTTACACTGGGTGTCCCTTTAGTTTTTCATCCTAAATTTTCTATTTGCCCTTTATTACACTTATATTACTTACCTCAGCTCCTATAAGCATGTGCATTTTGTGGTTGATGGTTTACTATTGGCTTTACTTTCTAAACTGCAGTAACCATAAAGATAGACACTGGTTCTATTTGTTCTCTGGCAAATTCTCTTCCTGATACATAGTGAAAGTTTGTAAATAGTGGGAAAGATGTATAAACACCCAGAATATCCTAATTGCTTTAAAGTTTAGACTTGAATTCTCTTAATATAGAATTTAACTAAGATTAACTTTCTTTACCTTAAAAAGTTCAAAACTTTAATGATAAGAAAATGAAATAAATATCTAAAAATGCAAGTATAGACTTGAATTAACATGTTATATATAGAACTGAGTGTGTGGCTCATGCCTGTCATTAAAATTATTGAAAGGGAGGAAATCAGGAAGATCACAATTTCAGACTAACTTTGACAAAAACTTAGTATCTCAATTAACAAAGTAAGCATTTGTTTCTGTAATCTCAGCTACACAAGAGGCCTAGTCAGGAGAAGTGCAGTAGGAGACTAGGCCTGGGGGGGGGGGGTGGGGGAAGTATTTGATTCTATCTTTAAAAAAAAGTAAAAAGAAGCTGGGGTGTGGCTCAACTGGTAGAGTGCCTGTCTAGCCAGTAGAAGACTGAGTTCAAATACCAGTAATACTAAAAACATGTAAAAAAAAAAAAAAGGCAAAAATAAGAGGAAAATATGCTCCATAGAACTCAGATGCTGGGGAATTGATATTAGTATGATCTACTTTCTGTAAAATAGTTAATGAAGAGTCATCTTTTCTGCCTATTCCAAGTTCAATATTTTTTAAATTATTGAGAGGCAAGAAAGATTCAGACTTAATTAAATGTCCATTCTATTTTACTCTGGTTACCTGGTGTAGGAGATGATAAAATGTTCAAAGAATAAGTGAGAAAGGATCTAGCATACATGAGTAAGAAAAGGCATAGTAACAGCTCACAAAATGTGATTCCACACTGGTTTTGCAAATATATAAAGCAGGCTACATGGAGTCATAAAAAT
Organism: Perognathus longimembris pacificus; assembly: GCF_023159225.1. Taxonomy (NCBI): domain Eukaryota; kingdom Metazoa; phylum Chordata; class Mammalia; order Rodentia; family Heteromyidae; genus Perognathus; species Perognathus longimembris. The sequence continues at coordinate 53,041,566 of NC_063167.1, forward strand.
AATCTGCTTAAGAAATATACAGTAAGGAAATGGGAATACTGATCAAGAATTTACTGACAAAACTTAACTCAATGTTTTACTGAGGTAATATTTCTGAAAAATGACCTCGTATTTTTGTGCTACTTTCCGTTCAATAAACAACTGTTCTTAGTGAGCAAAGTGAACTGGAAGATAAGAAAATTCAAGTAAAGTTATATGTATGTATGTATATATTTACACGTATTTATATGTATATATGTGCATATATACATATGAATGTATATATGCATTGGAGAATCCACATATATCTATCTATACAAGGGTATTCTGAAACCAAAATAAACTCTTTAATATTTGGAACTATAAAAAGATTTCTTAGGTTTTATTGTGTGGACAGCAACCATAATATCATACCTTCTCACATACATTCTACAAGAAAAATATAAGTACATCAACAACTAAGAGTTAATTGCCCTTCAATTTTGATAGTCTTGCAAATAATAAGATAACTCTTAATCAATGTTTTTTGGTTTTTTTTGGCCAGTCCTGGGCCTTGGACTCAGGGCCTGAGCACTGTCCCTGGCTTCCTTTTGCTCAAGGCTAGCACTCCGCCACTTGAGCCACAGTGCCACTTCTGGCCGTTTTCTGTATATGTGGTGCTGGGGAATCGAACCCAGGGCCTCATGTATACGAGGCAAGCTCTCTTGCCACTAGGCTATATCCCCAGCCCCAATCAATGTTTTTTAACTTCTTCAACTCTTTTGTGGAACAAGGCAGAGAAGTATATTTAATTTTTTATTATCTGTAAGTAGTCATACAATGGAATTGCCATTCATCAAAGCAGTTTAAGACCTTAATCAATGTCACCCCTTTCAACCTTCTCCCCTACCCCTCCCAACCCACCCCTTCCATGTAACTTATTGGATTTTTTGCCATTAACAAAATAGTTTATGTGTACAATGTATCTTGATCTGTCCCATCCCTTTTTGTCCGTGTGTTGGGCCTTGATCTCTGGGCCTGGGTACTCTTCAGCTCAAGGCTAATGCTCTACCTTTTGAGCCACAGTGCCACTTCCAATTTTCTGGTGGTTAATTGGAGATTAGAGTCTAATGGACCCTGTTGCCCAGGCTGGCTTTGAACCATGATCCTCAGATCTCAGCCTCCTGAGTAGCTAGAGTTACAGGCATAAGCCACCGGCACCTGTCTCTACTTTCTTTTCTTTTCTTTTTACAGCATTCTACTTTTTTTTAAACTTAATTTTATTGTCAACATGATGTACAGAGGGGTTATAGTTACATATGTAAGGTAGTGAGTACATCTCTTGTCATTACGTTATTTTCTTGAAGTGCAGATTCCAAGAGACAGAGTTAAACAGCACAAGGACCTTCCTTATGCTTCAAAATGGTAAGTAACTATAAGCTTCAATTATTGTGGACTGGAAGAAGGTTAAAAAGAAACTGGCTATTTTAAATTGCAGCACTCTTCCAGGCCAATAGAGGATGGAATAAAAAAAGAAAAACAGAATTCCATTTACACTAATTTATGAACTACAATATAGTCACATTCTTTTCTATTGCAATTCTGGGATGTGGATGCTGTTGTTCCCATTTTGAAGGTAAGAGAAATAAGAATCTGCAAGCTTAAGGGTAATTAGTAGTATTAAATGACAAGTGTCAGCTTTTGGATCCAGGTTTCCATACCCTAAATCTGGAGCATTTCCCATAACAACACGAGCAATTGGTATTTAGCAAGCCTGTCTTCCTCAGGGAATACTGAACTTGCCTTTTCTCCCACAGATCATATTTCTCAAGTCAGATCAAGTTCATCACTCCTATGAAGAAAGATTAGACACTAGTGTGAGTGTGAGTGGTGGACAGCAATTGTGATAACTAATTCAACTGTTCAACTATTATTTGGATCATTTCAGTTGGATCATCTCACCTTCTGGAGGGGAATATGAACTTGACAGGGAAAATGCAGTTTTCAGAAAAAAAACAAGTTTTATTTTCTTGATTTCTTTTTCATTCCTTGACTCTTATGTCTTTTTTTTTACTTCCTGCTCTTTCACTTATTTAATTTAATCTATAGTCTTATGAGACCATTCAATTAAGACAAAAAAACTGAAATCCACATTCTTTATTAAAACATTACACCCTTTATTTCATTTTGTCTTTATAAAGCCAGATGCAATCTCTTATATTTCACAAACTCTTAAAAACGATACTCCAAGAATTAAGGACAAAAAGTCAAATATCAATCTTGGTATTAAGTAAACACAATATTATTTCATAAAGCTTTCTTTATTCATTACAATACTTAGATTATCTGGTATTTATGTCATTGTATTTATATAATTAATAAAAAGTTTCAAAACCTTAAAACTAAAAGAAGACCTATTGCTCTTACAATGTCTGAGTGAAGCATGGTCTAACAGATTCTCCAAGTATTCTTTGACTATTTAAAGGTATATTTCATTGCTTGACAGAGGTCTAACAGCATGCAATTACACATTACTTTGTGTATTTCATCTAGTGAAAGTTTATTTGATTCCTTTCTAGGACAAGGAATAAGCTAAATACAATTGATACGATCCAGTTTGGGATATAACTGAACAATCTTATTCCAACATTATTTCTTCAATGCATATAAGCACTTCATTTTTCAAATGCTTTTTAAATCAGCTATTACCCTTGTTAGTGAGTTAGATCTTAATATGAGTTCATGTTTTATTTGTATGAGAATAGTGTTTCTTTAAACTGTTGAAAATTATATGGACACTTAAAATGTGCTATGTGCACTTTTTCATGGAATCTAAATTTCTAAAAACTGTTGTTTTAAAGATTTTTTAATTATCTTAAGTAGTTGTACAAAGTAGTTGCCAATTAACAAAACAGTTTATGAATGCATCCTTGCATCTTGATTAATGTTACCCACCCCCTTTCAACATTCTCATGGACCCCTCCCCTACCCACCCTTTTCCTCACTCATTCTTATTCATTTTGTAGGATATACATTGAATTCTTGACTGCATGATTCCCACCTTCTCTTCTCCATTCCTTGGCCACTTTTGCCTTGACCCCACCCCCACCCCTTCCACATACATGCTTCCTGGTGTTTATTTTGCTGAAATTTGTGCCTTTCTAAGGAATACCACTATTTGAATTCTCCCTTGAATCTACTAGATTTCAGTTAAAACATTTATATATACACACATACCATATTTCTATAAGTTTATAAGCTAAATCTTGCTTCCACATATGAGGGGAAAACATGCATTCTTTGTTTCTCTGTGCCTGACTTACTTCACTTAATGTAAATATTCCCTGGTCTTTATATTTCTTTACAAATGGAATAATAGAATACTTTCTAATGGATGGGTAAAATTCCATTTTGTATATATTCAACATTTTCTTGATCCATTCTTTAGGGGTATCTGGGCTGATTTCATATTTTGGCTCTGTGAATAATTCTTTAGTGAACGTGGCTATGCTGTTGGCTTTATTATATCATGGTTAAGTAGTTTTACTATAGTTGGGTGCAGGTGGCTCACATCTGTAATCCTAGCTACTCAGGAGGCTGAGATCTGTAGATTGTGGTTCAGTCGTCCCAGGCAAGACAGTCTGGCTCTTCTCCCATTAATCATACAGAAAAACTGGAAGTAGAGCCTTGTCTCAAGTAGAAGAACAGCAGTTTTGAGCAAAAAATAAGGCTTAGGGACAGAACCCAGGCCCTGAGTTCAAGCCCCCACCCCAAAAATAATAAAGAAGTAGTAGTATTACTGTGCCTATATTATACATGTAGAAACCCAGGCACACAAAGTTAAAGGGATGCTCATGACATTACACGGCTAGAAAGCAGCAGAGATGGGCTTTAACACCAAATGTCTCTGAGGCAGAGCCCAAGTCTGTGACACCTAGACCTTCTTACTACAACTTGAAACAGCATCTTTTCTTGGATGAGCCCAAGTGCAGATAAATATCCATAAACCCCAAGACAGTTTTCATAAACTAGACTGGTTTAATACTGTTTAGCTACATGTTCTCTCAGTATTTACTTGCTGAACATTTCCTGCATGCCAAGTTCTATTTGTTGATAGGAGAAGTATAGATGGATAAAATACAATCTTGGTACAGATTCTACTGCAAAGTCATGAATAAAAATAACTAAAATGGAAAACAGAAGCACAAAATATCATGGTAATCTAGGCTTGTTTGTATAGTAAGAATCACTTAAGAGTTTTGAATGTGGAAACTACTCAAGTACACAATGATTAAAACACTAATCTACTTAGGAGGTAGAAACAGGAAGATGAGAGCTTGTGACCAGCCCCGGAGAAGGTACTGAAGTTGTAATGTTGAGTCACAAACAAAATAAAAACCAAAGGATTTTCAATATCACTGGAAGGGTAGATCACTTGCCTTGCATGCTCCAGGTCCCAGGTTAAATCCTGAGCCCCATACAAAACAAAATACAAAAACAGCAATATTCCTTATCCTCATAAGCATTTTGATTCTATGAAGGGACAACTGTACCTTAAATACAGGACAATTGTCCTATGGAAACTCATAGTTCCTATGGGAACTCATTGTGCAATATTTTTGCAGCATTAGCAACTGAAATCAGGGCTTTGCATATGCCAGGCAAACTACAGCAGAGCTACATCCCCAATCCCATAGGATAAGTTTCTTTTTTATTGTCTATAAACAGCTGTATAAAGGAGTTGCCATTTAACAAAGCAGTTTATGAATATAATACATTTTGCTCAATGTCACTCCTCTCAACATTATCACCCATCGCTCCCCTACCAACTCCTTCCCTCACTCTTCCTAATTTGTAGGATACACATTGGATTCTTGAATGTATTCTCCCCATCTTCTCCTATTCATTTGTTTTGTTTTTTATCACAATAATGTAGGTAATGAAGGTAACGGGCACAGGAATTAATTGGAGGGCTGAGATGACCCATTTCCTTCAAAAAGCACAGATGTCTCTTATTTGAAGTTGTAGAACTCCATATAGCACTCACATATAGAATTTTAATTATATTTATCTACTATGATGTATATTTTTTCCAATCTATTAGCAAATAGATGATACAATTTTTCCAGTGGATCAAAGGAATACCTGTCAGTAATTACTTTGGATTTATATTGGCCTACTCAGCCCTCAGGACTGTAAACCATTCGACACACATATCCCAATGAACTCCAAACCTCAAAGAAGTAGACAGACATTTTGGCAAGTCTTGACCATTTGCCACAAACCCTAGATTACTGTTGCATGACTGTTTATGTTTTAAAAAATATAATTAACTATTGTTTTTTTAAAAGTACAAGTCATTAATGTTGGTCATGCAACTTCTGAACTTGACATAAACATATTTTGGAATATTAATTGAAGATTATAATCTATAATCCTCGTCCACACAAATTACAGCAAATTACAGTTCACAAAACTGCTATAACTAAGAGAAAAATAGTCATGAATTTTATAAAGCAAGCATAGTATTCCTAAAACAATTACAGACTTGTCCTCTTAAACATATACAGTATTTCTCAAAAGTAATCAGTATTAAGTAAAGATACTTTCATCCCATAATATATAACATTAATTTATAGTTACCAAGTCCTTTGGAGTTCTTTTTTAAAAACAATATATTTCTATTAATTTTAGGAAAGTTAATTCTTGTTCTTTCTTTTGAAAAAGAAGGCAATATATGAGAAAGAGTATCAAAATGGGAATGCATGCAATTTATTAGTGCAGATAATTGTATGCTGCAAGTTTGTGATTTATTTACTGATTCTAATATGATTCATCATGAATCAATAACACAACCCATTTACTATAGAGAATTCACTGTATTTGTAAATTGTAGAAAATAATATTTTATTGGTTTTGCCTCTAAAGTAACATTCTTTTGAGCAGGTTAGACAACAGGGAACAAATTTTTTGAGAAAGTTTCCACAGTCCTCATGCTAACTGCAGTTTTAAGTAGATCACTCTGCATACACAGTGCATAATATTCAAGTTTACAATGTATGAAGTTGACATCAGATAACAGAATACATACTCATTATAAAAATAAAAATGAGATTAAAAGCCATGTGTAAACTTGAGACAAATCTGAAAAAATGGAACTTAAAAACTTTCCCTGATAATAAAATTTTAATGAAAGTCTTTGTCAATAAAACTCCACACATTTATATTTTAGTGACTCTCAGAGTCCAAGTTTGATTTTAAGGCTCTCCTTTCTACCTTTATTCAGCTAAATTAAGAGCTCAGCCAAAGCTGATAAATCCTATAGTATATTCAATTGTTTTATACAAGCCTAACTCATAGTAGAAACATCACAATGAGTTAATTTTAAGGTTAATTTTGATTTCAAATGCTCACAATGAATTAACTCAAATGCTTTCTAAATTCTGTGTTGCCCCACATGTTCTAAGCTGCTCTGTGGGGATAAAAACACTTTAGAAGCTTATAATTCCTACAGAGTGTTTTAATTATTTTATACAAACTAAACTTAAACAGCAAAAAATTTTCACAAGGAAAATTGTTATGTGGTTTAAGGCCACATAATCTGGTTTCAGCCTTGGTCTTTGCCTTGAGTTAAAGGCACACTCATTAACTTTAAACAATAAACTCCAACCTTAACATTTCTGGAGAAAATTCAATTCAGAACTTTGGCTGTATCAATGGTAAATATCACATACAAGATCAGTGTGATCTTATACAGACCAGAACATGGAGGTAATATAGGCAGTGACAAAATTTTAGCACGTGCAACACACACACACACACACACATACACTTCACAAACACACACTTCACACACACGAAGTTTTCTAGCCTTTACAGTTTCCTATATTTCCTAGTGCTACTTCAACATGTTTGCAACTTAAACATTTATTTAGACCAGAAATGTAGAATGAAATGCAAATGATATTCATTAAAGACCACATTAAGGAAAGTGGGGCAATGCAAAAATACACTTAAAAATAACTATATATCCAGGTTTCACAGTCAAAAAGACTAAGTAGTCTTTCAACATCTGCATTAATGCAGATAAAAAAAGAAAAAGTGTAAAACTGTGAAATTATCTTTATACATACAGTATTCTTTAAAGTTAAACTACCATAATAAAGGAAAGACACTATCTTAAAAATGTGTTTACCAGAGAAATACATAAAACACTTAAGAAGATGCCAAGTGAAATGAACTCCACATTACAGGAACAAGAGTTATACCACTGTTGTAATTATTCTCAACATGCCATGTGAACTCGTACTACTATATTTTGCTCTCTTCGTCTGTTTGGTTGACTGATTGGTTTGTTTGGTTTTGTTTCTCTTGTACTCCCTTCCAGTGGTTGTACCCTTGCTACCACTGTATTACATCTGAGTACCCTGGATACGGTTTATACAGGTATTAGAACTGGGGAAGGGAGAGGGAATACCAAAATCGAGAGACAAAGAACAAAAAGACAAACCATTCAAAAAGCAACACTTACAAAACCATTTGGTGTAAACCAACTGTAGGAGTAGGAGGATGGGGAGAGGGAGGGGGAAATGAGGGAGGAGGTAACAAGTAGAACCAGAAATGTACTCACTGCCTTTCAAATGAATCTGTAACCTCTCTGTATCACACTTTGACAATAAAGAAAAAGAGAAAATGTGTAAAACTGTGAAATTATCTCTATGCATGCAGTATTCTTTAAAGTTAAACCACCATAACAAAGGAAAGACATTATCTTAAAAATGTTACTAATTAAAAATATGTTCACCAAAGAAATACTTTTTATTCCCAGTTTTCCAAACAATGATTATTTCCAAAGTGTTGTTGGATTATAAAACAAAACACTCCCTGCTGCCTCCATTCACCCCCAATGTGTATCTGCAAAATTGTTGACCCAACCTTAATTCTAGCTATCTTGTCTGGATCACTATTTACCAGGCCACCAGGGCAGGTCCACTTCCATATGATGTACTATTACATTATTATGTCACTGAATATTAAGAAGCATAATGTGCATTGATATTTCCAGCCTATAGAGGCAATATAGCACATACTTCATATTCACTAGCAATGCAAAGCCTTCTACTGGCAACTTTCTATTGTAGTCTCATTTACTCACTCCTTTATTTGACTAGTATCTATTGCCTTGTAAGTGCCAGATCTTGGTACTACAAATAAGACATTCGTGGACCCTGCACTTTAAGGGCCTTAGAGCCTAGCAGATACACTTCAATATATTCTAATAAATGTTAAGGTGCATGAAGTACAGATTATTATGGGAGCACCTAAGAAGAGAATTCAATTACTGGGTGCAAAGTCAGGAGTCAGGGTGGACTTCCTGAAGGCTGTTACCTACATGTTCTAGGTTGTATAAAGGACAGTAAAAGTCAACTTCTAAGTTATCTTTATATTCTCACAAAAATGTAATCAATTTCTAAAAGACTCATACTAAATCTTCTGGTGATGCATTTGCTTGAAGTCTTGCTGCTCTAGTCAATTTGTCCAATGTTACTTTTACAAATAAAATAGTTTATCATTTTCTTTCACAACAGAATTTGATGTTTAAAACATGATTCCATTTACATTAACATGCTCCACAAAGAAATACTCAGATTTAAATCTTCCCAAATGAGTATTGGGTTTATATAAGAAAAACTAAAAACCAAACTGAACCTAACAAAAGACAAATAACAACAAAACAACAAAAAACTCTGCTGAAGAAAAAAAATTTTTTTTTTTTTTGGCCAGTCCTGGGGCTTGGACTCAGGGCCTGAGCACTGTCCCTGGATTCTCCTTTGCCCAAGGCTAGCACTCTGCCACTTGAGCCACAGCACCACTTCTGGCCATTTTTCTGTATATGTGGTGCTGGGGAATCGAACCCAGGGCCTCATGTATACGAGGCAAGCACTCTAGCCACTAGGCCATATCCCCAGCCCCTGGAGAAAATTTTTAACTATGTAAACAAAGAATAATTTGATGCTCAGAGACAGGAAGACTCACCATTGTTGATCTATATATCAAACATAATTATAATCAAAATTGGAGTAAATTATTTTGTGAATGTTATAGAATTTAATGCTCTAGGAATCAAAGCAAAAGAATAGGCAAATAACTCAGTCTGACAAAACAGAGCCTGTCAATAAGTATAATTAACTGATCTCTAACAAAAGATCAAAAGCAATGCAATGGATCAATGTTGGTGAATAAATGTCAGTATTCAAGAGGTCAATAGATACCAATGCTCATTAATATTTTCATAAAAATTGACCTAAGACAAATTACAGATATAAATGTTAGATTCAAATTTTTTAAATTACTAGAATTTGGAGAAAATGTACATGAGTATAATCTCAAGCTTTTGCCATAACTTTTGTGGTATAATCCCATTGGTACAATCCATAAAAGAAATAATTTAATCAATTGAATATCACTGAAATTTTACAATTCTGTTCTTCAAAAGATATTGTTAAGAAAATAAGTAGACAAACCATAGACTGGAACAAAAAGACTTTTAAAATATATGCACAAGTACCCAACATACAAAAACAACCTTTAAAACTCAACAAGTAAACAAATAATGCAATTCTTAATGTGCAAAAGAAGATATATAAATGGCAAACAATCACATTTACAGTCTTATATGTTCAAACATGTCAATAGAAAAATAAAACAATGATATGAAATTACAATTCAACTAGAATGACCAAAATCCAAATTACAAGAATAGAAATATTGACAAGGATGTGGGACAGAGAGAGCTCTTGTTCACTGCTGGCAGGAATAGAAAATAGTGTGTGTCCACTTACCAAACTGAACCTGTTTTTTACACACAATCCAGCAATTGTGCTTCTTAGTACTTACCAAAATTTTTTAACTGAAAACTGTGTAATTGTTGAGGAAAATACAGGAAACTGAACAAGTTACAAATAAGACTTACAGGAAAACAAAGTAGAGATTTAACTCTAAGGTGATTCAGTGTTAGCAAGGGATGGCCTTGGCTGGGCTTACTGAGAAAGTAGACATTTTTTTAATCCCTTGAAGAAATTACAGTACAGATCTAGTATTTTGCAGAAGAAAATTTATATTCATAAAACATGTGCACAGGTTTTTGTATCTTTAGTAGCTTTATTCACAAGGATGAAAACTTTAAAGTATACTTCAATAGATAAATGACTAAGTAAACTATAGTATAGTGTACAGTGGAGTAAATTATTCAGTACTAGAAAAAAAGGAGCTGTGCATCCATGAAAGTACATAGCAGAAGCCTAAATACATATTAAGTGAAGAAGCCAGTATATAAAGGCTACACACTATAAGATTTCAACTATACAATATCGTGGGAAAGGTAAAGCTATGAAAATGATAAAATATGGATAGCCATTATTTTAGATGGAATAAAGAGAAATGCATCAGTGGGGAAATGGTGGATTTTTAAGACAGTGGGGTTGTGCTAATGATATAATGGTAGATATATAGCGTATATTTGTCCAAATACTTAGAATATACACAATGTGTCAGGATTCCTTGATGGCTTATGTTTATAATCCCAGCTACTTTAGGGGCAGATATAGGAAGGATTGTTCGAGACAAACCTAGGTAGAGTTAGTACAGCCCTTTTCAACTATAAAACTGTGTGATCTGCACAAGAAGACATAAGTAGAATGATTATTGCATGTAGCCCTGCCTAAAAAATAACTAAAAGAAAAAAAGGGAATCTATTGTAAAGCATGATTTTTGAATAATAATGATTTGTGATTTGGGACAATTGTATCACAATTGTGATTTAGGAATCTGATTGTTAGCATTTCCCTAGCCTCAGGTTCTCAGCTCCTCCTACTAGCCCCCAGATCCACCCATACCTAATGAGCCACTCTTACTCACTACCTACCTACTTTCCCTTTACCCCCAGAAAGAGAAGCTGCCACCTGGACAAGGTACAGACGCCACATAGCTCCCTATGGCCCCACTAATAAACCTCCTTATGAACCTTCTCCTGTCTGTGATTATCTCCGCATGGTCCCCTGGGATGGCCGGGACATATCCTTTCACTGATCATGAAGGAACTATGAATTTGTAGTCCAACTACCATTTTGACAGTTGATTTTATTCAGTTTTATACATAGGGCTCTCATTCAATTTTAACCTATGTGCAAAGCATAACTAGAAAGCAAGATAACTTCCATATTTAATTCATATTTCAAAATGTGGTGCTTTCAGCTGGTTTTCAGTGCCTCAGATACATAATCCTAGCTACATGAGAGGCTGAGACTGTGCAGATCACAGTTTGATATTTTCAGCCCAAGGCAGAAAAAAACATCAGATATCTTTCCAACCTATTGCTTGATGCTGTGGCATGCTCCTGTCCTCCTAGTTTTGTGGGAGGCTACATCAAGAGGATCATGGTTCCAAGCCAGCCTGAGCAGAGAAGTTCATAAGACTTAGTCTCAACAGAAGAAGCTGGGCATGCTCTTGCATACCTGAAATCCCAATTCTGACAGGAAAATAGGTGGATCATGGTACAGTCACAAACCTGGTCAAGAAGCAAGACCTTAATTCAAAAATAACCACTGCAAATCAGAGCTGGAAGCATGGCTCAATGATAGTGTGCTTATTGCCTACCACGCCCAAGACTATGAGTTCAAACTTTAGTTCTATAAATTAATAAATAAGTAAAAATAAAACACAAAACCTCAACACTTTCATATTTTTCAGATGAATGTTATTTTCTTCAAAGCAATCACTTTAGAACTCAGTGTTCATAATATTGCCATTTTTAATATCACATCATTTATAGTAGTTCAGACAGTGCTGAATATAATTTTTACAAAAGCAGCTCACCACATTTGTAAAACACAGCAGCAACTTTCATTCCTCAATTAGTTTGACACCATCATAGACTGCTCTTATTTCCATGTTACTGTGTGGATATCTGTTTCTCCTATCTTCCCCTATACTGCTCTTCAGTACTATGTGCAATGAAGTCATAGGACGGGTGCTCCACCAATGTATGTCACATGGAAATTTCTCTGCTCTCTTCCTTCAGAAGATAACCAGCAATTAGATGGAAATGAAATAGAAACCACCTGGGCAATTCCTACCAAGACAGAGTCTCTGGATTAAAATTAGTGGTTCAATTTTCATCAGAAATATCTTTTATGTTGCTTGTTTTCCATGTTCACAATGAAAGACATCCATGCTGATACCAAATTGAAAGTTCCACACAGGTCTGGCTTTCCATTTCATAGAAAAGAGATTTTTGTTTTTACTTTCTCTCTTATACTAATGAATACAGTTTCTGCTATGTTTGGTGGGGTGATAAAAATAGCCGTCTCTTTAAGGGTCAGCTGGGTAGAAGAAATCTCCTTTGGACAGGCTCTCAGAACTCTTTTACCCAGTCTTATGGCTTTGGTATGTGGGCCTTGCTGGACAGACAGAAAAGGTCAAGGATGCCAGTGGAAGGGGAGGAGAGTTAAGCTCACTGACTTTTAGTTTAGCCTCTCTTCCAGCTGTCCTCAGCTTCAGCAATTTGGTAACTTTTACATCTTTCCCTAGAGAATCCTATAGGAATATTGGAGCTCTTGGCCCATAGGCCTATACATAGTACGACACACTATTGGCTCGAATAACCTTGAGATAGGAGGGAAGAAAGAAAAAAAAGGTGGAGAAAAGTTAAATAAATTTTAAAAGGAGACCTAAAGGGGAATAAACATACAGATTGAATTTTTAAAGAACTATGCAGAAAGGAAATAAAGCAGAAATTTAAAAGTTTTTAAACAGGAAAAGAGAGAAGGAAGATGTAACAAGATCCCTTATGTGTGACAGCTTGGTAACTGATGAGAAGTTGAAATTCTGAGTCTTAAGGCCTGCCTAAGAATATTGTATTAGGGAAGATAAATTAGTTTGCCCTCTTTCTCTTAGTTACAAAATGGACAAAATAAACTTATTTTTATTGATATTGAAAGCTCTACCCTCTAAATTAAAGAGCTGTAATAAATTCCATTAATAAAATGATTTGGCTGGAAATGTTATCAAGATCTACAATTTAATTCATCATTCCTAAATTGTGCTCATATTTTCTAGTTCTACTTCTACCATTTTATATTATCCCTTCTACACTCTTGCATGTTTATGTCAGACCTTTATGTCTTGATTTAATTGACCCATTTTAATATTGACTTACTGATCAGGCAGAACTTTTCATTAACAGTGGGACCTCTATGCAGACTTCCTTAGGGGGCTCCACTGCTAGGCATAAAGTCTAAAGTTCCATCCTACCATTCAAAGCCTGCCTGCATTTATCCTCAGCATACTAAAGTCTCACATTCCATCCTCCACTTCTCTCTTAAACAGATTTGTTGAATCTTTTTTTTTTTCCTCTCATGGTCTGGTCCAAATGTCAGGAAATTATCAAATTCGGGGCAATTACAAAGAAAAAGGAAGGAAGGGAGGGAGGGGGGGGAGGGAAGAAGAGACAGTGAGAGAGAGAAAGAGGGAGAGAGGGAGAGAGGAAGAGAAAGGGAGGGAAGAAGAATGGAAAAGAGAAAAAGAAAGTAAGACAAAGATGATGTTATCTGCTTTCCAACAAATAAGTAAATTAATCAAAGTGAAATATGTTCAGCTTTGAAAGTGGAAGATAATGAAAAGAACTTGTATAATTAATGTACCACTATAGAGGAAAAGGTGAGAAACAGTAAAGGCAGGACAGAAATGAGAGCATCTACCACCAGACCTACAGGGCCAGAGACTTTTGGAAGAAAAATTCATTCATTCATTCATTCAGTGAGTCAGTCAGTCAATAAATATTTAGCCCCAACTAGTTGTTAGATAAGGCCACAAAGGTAAACCCTGCCTAAAATTACAGTTATCAATGCTTGAAAGAATTAAAGTAGCACAAAAGGAATATGAGACCTATGCAAAGTATTATATAATAAACCTGAGGTGACACATAAGGGCTACAATCTGAAGATCTTTACATGCCATGCCAGCCAGAATAGATTTACTTTCTGTAAATGTTGAGGTACTAGTATTTTGAGTAGAGGAGTAATGAGATGAGATACTTGTGGTGGAGATTTAATAGTGGTAGAAGAAGAGATGAAGACAGTGATCACAAGGAGGTGCTCAAGGAGGTTATAATAATGGTTTAGCAGAGTTAAGAGTCTGAATCAAATAAAGAAGAGGGAGAAGAACAGAATCAAAAGAGTATAGGGAGACAAAACAAAAACTTAAGAGTTCAAGCTAGTAGTCTGTCAGGCCACTTACCAAAGTGTAACATGTCAAGTAAGAGCAACTTTCACAAGACGGTCAATAAATTCAAAGTGCAATACATGTTATTTACACATTTTGTTACAAACAAGTAGAAAGGACTTGAAATGAGGTTTATATTTAAGGGAATCTGGAAGCTCTACATCATGTGGAGGAAGATAGAAATTGAAGGGCAGAAAGAAATTGTCAGTTTAGCAATTGTGATATACTACTTCTAAACTTCATAATAAATCTAAACAGTGGGCATTACTATATTCATATTACATACGCTAAAACTTGAGTTAAAGAAGGGCAATGACCAATATATCACACAGGAAACAAAAAGCTAAGCCAAAGGTTTTGTCATTTGTTGGCAACTCAACCTTTTCCACGCTCTTCTCTCAGAATGCCCTTAACACAGAGTGGATGTACTTACATGAAGATTTCCACAATTAGCAATGTAGCAAAAGTTTTCTACACCTAAACAGTACAATGTTTCTTGAGTAATTGCTTTGATTAGAAAAATTCTGATCAATAACATCTGTTCCAGGTATGACAAAAATGCCTAAGGCTGAGTGAATGTTACTGAGTAAGAAATCTAGAAGTATTTCACTGGACACAGATCACAGAATGTTCCACAAGGGCCTTGAGAGAAGATTGAGAAGTTCTCTCAGGACTCTTCCTCCTGAGAATAGAGAGATTGCAAGCAGGTTCTCAGACACTAAGATATCCTAAAACAAAGAGGGTCTTTCTTTATTTTTGTATTTTTGTATTTTTATTTATTTATTTTTGTCAATTATGGGTCTTGAACTCAAGGCCTGGGTACTGTTCCTGAGCTCTTCAGCTCAAAGCTGGTGCTCTACCAATTTGAAAGAGTCTTATGGACTTTCCTTCCCCGTCTGGCTTTGAACCACAGTCCTCAGATCTCAGCCTTCTGAGGAGCTAGGATTGCAGGTGTGAGCCACCGGCACCAAGCTTTTTATTATTTTTATTATTATCTTTAAGTAATTGGACAAAGCCAATTTAACAAAGCAGTTTATGAATACAATGCATCCTGATCAGTGTCAACCTTTCAGCATTCTCACCCATCCCTTCCAACCCACTCCTTTTCTCACTTTTCTTATCATTGTAGGATATGCCTTAAATTCTCACTGCATTCTTCCCACTTTTCCTCTTGACTCATCTACCAATGAGGGCCCTTTCTGACCACGAAAAGTCTAGCTAAGGATACACAACATAATGTTCCTGCCACTGCAAAAAAAAATTTCATCATGTTTATCACTAGGACATGCTTTTTACCTTGTAAACTTTCATTTGACTTTTCTGCCATCCTGCCAAATTCTTAAAATACACACTTTTGTGTTCTGGGTGAAATGTTATTCTGGAAAGGTGATAAAACGCTGATAGTAAATCCACATGTAGAGGAATATGAAGCTGGCAAATCAAGTTTCTTGAATGGTTCTTCCACTTTTAAATGTCTCTCTAATCATCTTGAAAGATCTCAATATTGTACTTATTTCTGTTCGACGTGTGTGGTATAAATGATCCCATTCCTGTATATCAGGGGTGGAGAAACCTTTCCTCTGCCAAAGGCCATTTGGATATTATAACATCATCTATGAGCTACACATAACTATCAACCTAGGCAGATGGGCTTCAGGAAGCCAAGGGAAAGCCAATGAGAAACATATGGGTCTGTCTCCTCAGGTACCAAATGATGCTGTGGGCCTTATATGGTCCACGGGCCAGATATTCCCCACCCCTGACAGTGATGCTTTTATGATCAAAATGAAAGCACATTGGAATGACATACGTAGGATGGTTAAAACCCTTCAATGACTTTCCTCTGCTTTTTTCAAGAAAACCTGAACTCTTTGGCACCCCACATGACCTGTCCCTGTTGTCTCGCCCTTTGGAATATTATATTCTATATGAGTTTTCTTTTGATTATCCAAATGCACCAAGCTCTTACCAATTCAAGCCTTTATACAAATTTCTCCTCTACTTGGACAACTTTTTTCCAGGTCTCTGCTCAGTCTATGAGTTTCATTTCAAAATTGGCTTGCTCAAAAAAGCCTTCCCTCAAATGGCTACTTCATCCCTTCTCAGTCTGATATTTCTAAATCAATACTTGAAACAATTTTATTTTTGTGCTAATCACAATAACTTGTTTGTGGATTTACTTGTCATTTGTCTCATTCAATAAAATGCAGATTCATTGGGCAGGAACAGGGTCTGCTGGTACTGCTGTAGCCTCAGTAGGCTGGCAGATAGCTGGCATACTATTCAGACAGATAAATAGAACCTTGGAAGAATGGAATCAGCATGGCTAGGCTAGCCATTCTGCCTCAGTGTTCTGTAGCATCTTATCCCATGTCAGATATGTTTTCCTAAGTCACACATAATAAATGCTTGTACCATTCTCAG
The DNA here is from genome assembly GCF_023159225.1 of Perognathus longimembris pacificus. Classification (NCBI taxonomy): domain Eukaryota; kingdom Metazoa; phylum Chordata; class Mammalia; order Rodentia; family Heteromyidae; genus Perognathus; species Perognathus longimembris. Next base: position 53,058,228 of record NC_063167.1, read on the forward strand.
CTAGTTTTGAAGGCTTTGCTTATCCTAATAGGAATGTCATGTTTAACTGGTTAGTCTACATTTACTTCAAGATTTTTACCACAGAAATGGCTGGATTCCTAGGCCACTCTCAACTGTCCACAGAATGAAAAGTTCAAACTATAGGCTATCCTTTATGCAATTAAAGGTTAATACACTCTGTGTTGTGCTCTATTTCTTGTTGCTATGCAGGTTCTCCTAGACATTGGCCAGGGTCAGAGGTCCTCAAACTTCTGTTTCACTTGTAGCCCAGAAACCAGAAAGATGTCTCAAAAGTGCTGAGGAATGATTTTAGAGAATCATGAAAGCAACATATTTGGGGTTCCCTTATTCATTTATAAGGTATTTTCTCCTCAGGCTGTAAAACTCTAACAATGAAACAAACTAGGATTTTATTCATATTGGTGAGGAAGTCATTTAAATAGCAGGGCAATAAAAAACAAAACTCTTCCTTTCCCATATACCCCACAGTCTTAAAAAAAAGAACCACTGTGTATATAATATTACTCACAAAATTTCCCATCAGATAATTATAGCTTTGAAAGAAAAATATCTGGATCTGGGAATATGGCTTAGTGGTAAAGTGCTTGACTTGCATGCATGAAGCCCTGGGTTCAATTCCTCAGCACCACATAAACAGAAAAGGCCAGAAGTGGCGCTATGGTTTAAGTGGTAGAATGTTAGCCTTGAGCAAAAAGAAGCCAGGGACAGTGCTCGGGCCCCGAGCCCAAGCCCAAGGACTGGTAAAAAAGAAAGAAAGGAAGAAAGAGAGAGAGAGAGAGAGAGAGAGAGAGAGAGAGAGAGAGAGAGAGAGAGAGAGAGAAAAGAAGGGAGGGAGGGTGGGTGGGAGGGAGGGAGAGAAAGAGAAAGAGAGAGAGAAAGAAAGAAAGAAAGAAAGAAAGAAAGAAAGAAAGAAAGAAAGAAAGAAAGAAAGAAAGAAAGAAAGAAAGAAAGAAAGAGAAGAGAAAGAAAGAGAGAGAAAGAAAGAGAAAGGAAAAGAAGAGAGGGGAAGAGAAAGAAAGAAAGAAAGAAACAGAGAGAGAGAAAGAGAGAAAGAAAGGAAAAGAAGAGAGAAGAGAAAGAAAGAAAAATATCTCAAATGTGATAATGGAAAACCAAGTGAATCTGTACAGAGTAGAGAGGCTAGCTGGCGTTTGAATTTTTCAGTATGTTTTTAATGGTACCAAGTGATGTTCTTTCACATGTAGCATAAACCTGATTTTCAAAATAATTTATTTAATTGAAGTTCTATTGGACAGAATCTTTTACATTTGATAAATGACCCTTTAGTGCAAACCACACATAAAATAGACACTCAATAACTTATCCAAATTGTAATCTCATGCCATATGCTCTGTTTGTTTGACTAAGAGTTTGAAATACTCCCTTACCATGGTTGAGAATATTTTACAATTACTGGACAACTAAAATACCTGCTTTCACACAAATCATTGTGTGCTGCATTAACACTAAAAGTAGAGAAATAATGAGATGCCACATGCTCTTTAAGCCCATGAAATGTTCAGTTTTTATTTAAGCATATTTGTAGTGAACATTTTATATTTAGTGAATATTTCATATTTTACTTCTCTTAGGAAAAATTTTAGTTGTCAAATCAAAGCAATTCTGTCTAGCTACTAGATACATCAATATACATTTCGTCCCAAATCTTAAAAGACCTTAAAATGATTCCCCAAACTACATCTATTCCCAGTTGTGTATTGATCCCTTAATCTTTCAACTACAGTTATGACTCACAACTGTGTGTGTGTGTGTGTGTGTGTGTGTGTGTGTATGTGGTGTCTTGCAAGATAATGATGAGTTCTGCTTAATTACATCATTAGGAAGGAGGCCGCAGAACTCCTGCTGCCTTCAGGGACTGATTGGAATTTTAAAATATTATTTTCACTTAGTGGAATGTAAATTAAATAAATAAATTCCACTGAAATTGAACTATGGTACATTTACTTTTCATTATTGTCTGTTTGTAATTGTGCTCTGTGTAGAGGTGCCCACATATGTACTAGTTACATTCTCACAAATTTTACTACTCAGTGTACAATACTTTTCTGCCAAAATATTCTTATTTATTAAAAAAGTCATCTTCACTGTTTTACATCTCATAACATCATTCTGTCTCTCCACAATAATTGGCTATTTTGAGCTATTATCACCTGTGAATGGGGTTACATGTTTTTTATTACTCTCTAATATATTGGTTTCAAGGTATTCAATGCTCTGTCCAGAATCATGTGAGGAGAGAGCAGACATTAACTCTGGTCTGAGTTATTCTTAGCAGAGCCAGAAGTAAGAAGAAAAGAGAACTTACAAATCTGGTTTGGAGTCCTGAAAGGCCCAAATCATAAGTCCTCTTTCCTATTCCTATATAGTCATGTAAGCAAGATTATAAAATTGTTTCTATGCTTCCTAATTAAAGACCTGACATGAATTTTTGGTTCAGTAGAGACAGGTCGAATTTAAGGCAGCACAGGCCACCCAGGGAAAAGCCAGCTGCAGCACATTTGGAGCTGTCCTATCACAGCATGGAAAAACTGCTCCAATTTAAAAAATATGTCTAGACCACTTTATTTCACTCCTATGTGGTTCTTATAAGGGAAATGAGGGGAAAGAGATGGAAAACATGGAGAAGATATGTGAAGTTTCTACATGAAAGTCTTTTCAAAACCCATCAATCTGTAAAGAAGCTGATTCACAGAAGCTGCCATTATAGATCAAATGTGTTTTCCCTTTCCCAGTCTGGGTAGGGAATTTTAGGCACTTCCTATAAACAAATAGCAAGCAGAAGAGCTCTTCTGATGTCCTCAGGTGTGGTTTTGATCAAGCCATCTTTACCATGATCTCACTGTTTCTTTCAGTGCTGGAGATAGACCTCAGAGTCTTGAATTTGGTAGGCAAGTGCTTGATTCCTCTGAGCTCCATTCTTCAACATGGTCTCACTTTTCTATGAGTATACTCCTCTTGTAATTCCTAGGTCCTCTGTCACTGCCAAGTGTCCAGATTTCCAGTATGCAAGAGCTTGCCTGGGTCTATTCTCCTCAGAAGAACCAGATCCAGTATGAGATCATTCTCTATAACCAGATACAACCTACACTTGCTTATGAATCTGTGACATAGATCATTAACAGTTCTGGTTGAGGGTAAAATGATTTGGGCTAAAACTACTGTAAGATCATATCAAAATTTTAAAAGAAAATACCTCAAGGTTTATTTTATAGATACATAAACTGATTTCCTTAAGGAATTGTATAATTTCTTCAAAGTCACACAGATACTTAATAATTTAGTTGCCACTAATGTCTGTATCTCAGTTACAAATACATTATTTTTTAAACTATGGTACCTGGATGCTTAATGTTTCAGCTTTCTAAAAGAATATATCTAATTTAACATAGGTTCTCTTAAGCTTTTAGCCCAGACAAATGATAAGATGGAAGATTTAGATGCAGTATAGCCAGCCTCTGGGAATTGTCTCTCTAAAACAAACTTATAAAGTTTGCAATTTGATTTGTTAAAGTAGCTTGTATCCTCTCCTATTCATTTGTGTCTGGTAATGCCATCTTTTAGTGTCAATAGATGATACACTGCAGGAGTTCCTTCTAGAAATACAGGCCACAGAAATCATCCCCCAAAGCAGTAAGAAAACGATGATCTGGTCTCCAGTTATGTGGTTTAATTAGGGATGGTGTTCCAGATAGCTCTTATTCTCTTTATTAACACACGTGACTACATGAGGGTGTCATTAGGGTAAATGAACAGGGCTTGGGGATTAATGCTGTTAAAATTGCTGCCTGCTGATAGCAAGAGAAGGCAATCTCAACCTGTTCAACAGTGTACTACATGGGAGGTTCAGCTGCATACTGTCAGTAGAGACTGGCAGGCTACCAAAATTGAGCTTTAGAAAAAAATAATAATAAAGCCCCGAGACACAGAGATATCACAAAGAAAGGACTTAGAGAAAAAAATAAAAACAAATAAATATGAGAAGACTAACCAAATGAGCATGCAAAGCTATTTTTTCTATTAGAAATTAGAATTAAAAACCTCATGGAGTGACTGCATTAGTTCTAAACAAAGTAGCAAATATCAGTACAAATAAATTTTCTATTTTCTGATATTTTTAGTATGTGATTTGCAAATCATCTTGTTGAGGTTTTAGAATAGTTTAAAATGAATAACTTTCCCAAGTATCTCTGGATAAGGATTCTTTTGAACATATGAATAAAATATACCAGTGGCTAAAAGACAAAACACTAGTACAGGGTGTGAGCACCTTACCCCACAATCAATGCTGGAGAAACAACAGATTCAGAAGAAAAACATGAGTCTGCAGAACTAACATAAAAACAAGAACTTTTCAGAGAAGAGTTACCATAACCCAGTGTTAAGTTGTAGCACCGTTGGTAACAGCGTTTGGATTCATCTAGAGAAAGCTTTATAATCCTGTGCCTCCCCTTTTTCACACATTACTTGGGCACGGTCATTATCTATTCCACTGCCAAAGTGTCCATACTTTTTCAGGTCACCATCACTGTTGAGTACTCTAAGAGCAAAATAAAAGTTCTGCAGGAGTAAAAGTACGTCACCATGCTATGGATTAATATTCCACTTCTTCCTCATCAGAACTCCCTGAGCTGGTAGATTATAACCCAAGGGGACTACTTCTACCTAAAAATATGAAGCAGATGCCTAGCAATGGCCTATTTTAGGAGAACATTCTGTAAAAAAATAATACAATAAAGAAAATAAATCCAAATAGATTTAATATACTATTTAAAAGAGAGACATTCCATACTCAAATCCAAATAAAGAAAAAAATTAGCTCCACTTAAACTTTTGGAAACTGATGTTAAGTTGTAGAATAGTAATTACATGGAAATAAGAACTAGAAATGAAAATAAAAATGTAAATCAGGCACTGAGGATCACACTTGTAATCTTAGCTACTTAGAAGGCTGAGAGCTGAGACTCACAGTTCAAAGCCAGCCCAGGCAAGAAAGTCGATAAGACTTTTCTCTAATCAACTATCAGAAAACCAGAAGCAGCTCTGTGGCTCAAAGTGGTAGAGTGCTAGCCCTGAGCAAAAGAGCCAGGGACAGTGTCCAGGCCCCCAGTTCAAGCCCTGCAAACAACAAAAATAAAAATAAGTAAATGAAAAAATAAATTTCATATGTCTGAATGCTACAAAAACATATTTACCTCTGAAAATCATAAAAGAAATGACAAGAATTTAGAATTCAGCATTGAAATTTACAAATCATATCACAAACAATATTTATGTGAAACTTTGAGCACGTTTATCAGGAAGACAAACATTAAAGAAAATACATCTATACATTCAAGTTCAAGAAGATTGATTCAGAGAAAAAGTGTCTTCCAAAATCAAAGATCTAATATAAGAAAATAAGAACAAAAATCAACAAAAAACTTAAATGGAAATAGAAAATTGTGATGCCAAAAAAAAATCCCTCATTATTTACATGTACCAATAGTGAAACAATCTCAAGCAATACTAACTGGATAAAAAAGCATAAATAAGATGTAATATAAAAATTAGAGAAATTAGAGCATGGTGGTGAATATATGTAAATCTTAGTACTTGGGAGACTCAAGCAGGAAGACTATGAGTTTGGTCTATGCTATAGAGTTTCAAATTAAGATAAAAGACTACAACACACATAGATTTCTAATATTGATGAAGTGGAATTATCAAAAACTTTATTCACACCATGCCTGAAATTCTTGCTACCCAGAAGGATGTGATCTGATGGTTACAGTTCAAAGCCAGCCAAGGCAGAAAAGTCTATGAGAGTTTTCTAAGAAAGGTATAGGGCAATACCTTACACAAAATTACAATAGCATAAATAAGGCAAACATATTAACTAAAGAACATCAGCAATTAAGACTGCTCATTTCAGGATACTGTGGCATAAATTACTACAAATGTATTCTCCTCTGTCTCTAAACTTAACAGAATTCCTGAATTTGGTGTGGGAATATGGCTGAGACTACATTTCTCAACTTCCTTGTAGCTAGATGTGGTCCTATCTATTTTCTAGCCAATAAAATATAAACAAACGTTCGTTCAATAAATGTGAAAATGTTGTGCTTTTAAAATAAAGAAATAAATCTTCTTTTCTTTTCCCAATGATTGGTGAGAGCTAGCTGGAATCAGGCAGGGGAAAATGATGGCCTAGAAGTGATGGAATAGTAAGGCAGAAGGATTGCTTCCTTCCAGACTGCTACTGGAGGGACAGGCCTTCTTATTTTAGCTACCATTAACATGAGGCACCCCTATTTAATGTCAAAGTTACCACCTAAATAAAATAAACACTGTGATCTAAGTTAATGCTCAAGTTACTGGCATTGTTTAAGAAATCAAAAGATATAAAATCACAAATAATATGAAAGCAAAACAAAACTTCATGCAATCAAAGAAATAAGAAAATTAAATTCAAGTAGGCAAAATAAATAATAAACAAATCATATGAGAGGAAACCCCAACAACTGAAAAAGCAATTTTTATTAATTAGAAAACAGTAAATAATGTTATATCACTTAAATCCATCAAACTAGCCAAAGTAATGTAAGGCTAAGAATTACTAGTGATATAAGGATAGTGAGTTATATGTGTCTTTTTGACAGGCATGTAGACACCACTGTTGTGTAAAGCAGTCTGGCAGGGCCTGGTTAAATCAGCTATTCTTTAACACATCAATCCTGAGAAATTCAAAGAGATAACATGTATGCCTGTTTATTACAGGACTCTTCCTGGTAGTAGGGAAAAGGACTCTATCATTCCCATCATTGAAGGCAGGGGTAAGGTAAAAATACAGATTACTATGTAGCATAGACTTGTTTGCAGGACATCTAGGTTCTGTATCCCGGAGAAGTTTCAAGGGTTTTGAGTTTTTCTGCCATGAAAATAGGAAATGTTCATTATATCTTGAAAAAAACATGAAGTTGGATGCTGACAGCTCACATCTGTACTCCTGTTTACTCAGGAGGCTGAGAGCTGAAGGTTCACAATTGGAAGCCAGCCATCAGGAAAAGTCCTGACTCCAAAACAAAAAGTAACCAGTAAAAAGCAGGGCTGGAAGTCTGGCTTAAGTAGTTTAGTGCCAGCCAAGCAAGTAAGCCAAGCAAATGTGAGACCCTCAGTTTAAACCCCTGTTTACACACACACACACACACACACACACACACACACACACACACACGGTTGGGGGGATGGGGGGAGAAATAAAGAAAGAGGGAGGGAGGGAGGGAGGGAGGGAGGGAGGGAGGGAGGGAGGGAGGGAGGGAGGGAGGGAAGAAAAAGAAGAGGAAGAAAATAAAAAATAAACCAATCTTTGCTCAGGTAAACAAGTCCTGATGTTTCCACTAATAAAATATCTCTTGCATCCATAGTCAGCTCCATGGGTATGTAACCAGTACAGGATGGTAGGGTCTCAGGTTCTGAATGGCCCCACTTAAGGTCTAAAACACTAGGTGGCCATCTAGAAACTCTCCTAATGCTGGTATCAAGGCCTCCATGGTCCCTGTCTGTACCTAGAGTAGCTACCAGTTCTCACTGGCTTGAGTAGGCCACAGCTCCTATCTCCTAACTTTCTTTCTTGCCTATCCTAGAGCTCTGGATCAGTGAGCATCTAGGAGATTTCATCAGTGTGTCTCAAACTAACAGATTAGTAAAGCATTCAGTAATATCACTCACCCAAGACCAACCAGGTACAAGTGAGGTCTTGCCCTGTCCTTCTGCAGTGATTTCATAGGGGGAGGAGAGAGATTCCCTGCCCCTGGCTGGGATCTTTGCTCTCTTTTTGCCTTAGGCCCTGATAGTTATGTAGCCAGCGTCCCCTTAATCTTCCAGTACTAGCACCTAAAGGGAACTTCTCTGGTCGGAAAGTTTGCAAGAAATGGCTGATTCCCTCTAGTCTCCTTTTAAGTTCTCTCTGTTTGCATCCTAATGCCACAGTCATTCTAGCCTTGGCGCATTCTTCCCTTATGACCATTTAGATTCAACTTCTTCTTGTACCCAAGCCAGAAATTTAGGATAGGATTTACCAACTATTTAGAGGAACAAAAGGAGCTACAGGGCATGGTGACACATAATACCATTTTAGCCTCTAATCCCAGCAGTCTGGTAACTGAGGTTAATCGTCAGCCCAGACTACATGGGGGTGGGGGATAGGAGGAGGAGAGGAGTAGGGAGAGGAGAGGGAGAGAAGGAGAAGGAAAAGGAGAGGGAGAGGAAGAAGGAGGAGGAAGAAGAAGAAGAAAGGAGGGGAGGGGAGAGGAGACTGAATAATAAACAGTGTTGAGAGAATATAAATTGTCCATGTGACAAAGTACAAGTTGTGGTCCTACAACAAACAGTAAGCCTGTCCTTAGGAATCCTGTAACTCAATATTCCACATAGCAACCCATTATGTTCCCTCACCTCCTCACAATCATTTAGCACTGTAGACAATGTAGAATAGCCATTTTTAATAAAATTTTAAAAATTCATTTACATATTAGAAAACAATGACAAGCTGGGTACCAGTGGCTCATGCCTCAAATCCTAGCTATTGTGGAGGCTGAGACTGGAAGATGAAGGTTTGAGGCTAGCCACAGATGAAAATTCATAAAAACTTTTCAAAATAACCACCTCCTACGTAACCATCAAAATGTAAAATTGGAGATGTGGCTAAAGTAGAATCATTGGGACCCTGAGATCAAACACCAATTCTGCACAAAGAAAAGAAGAAAGCAAACAGGGACATTATTCCCCATTAATAATGGGTATGTTAGAACATTTTGGGGTTTGTTTCAAATATATGACATTCAAACAATGAAGCATTCTCCAGGATTCTGTGAAGAACACAGGTTGGAAGAGCATATTCATGCTTCTCTGTAAAGAACTGAAATTCTCAAAAGGTTGAGCCTATTGATTTAATTCCTGTTTATTTTTTTTCTAGTAAATAAGACTTAGTTGTAAGAGCATTTAATGATTTTATTTTTCTTTTAGTGTTAGACCTTGCTCAATTTTTTCATGGTTCTTTCTAACTGATTTGACCTATATGACCTATAGCTATGACAGACTGTATGTTTTGTATGTATGTATGTATGTATGTATGTGTGTGGGTTTTCTGTGTGTATGTGTGTGTGTATGTTTATATGCCCATTCTTGAACTCAGGACCTTGTGTTCTCATTCAGCTTTCTTGCTAATAGCTATTATTCTACCACTTGAGCCATGTTTCCAATGAAGCTTTTCTCTGGTGAACAGGAGATAATTTGTTCCTCTTGGAAAATACACGTTCTGCTCATACATGTATGCAGATGAAAATTTTTCTGAATTTAAAAAATTGTAGTGAAGTTCTTTGCTTAATGAAGGTTGCATTCCTGTGTCTTTTAAGCATGACTGTTAGCATTTCATTACCTGAGCAAGTGAACAAAACATTGTATGGAATTAATGCAAAGTTCAAACTTCTACAAGCTCCAATATACAATAGTTAGTGTAAGATGTTATAAGGAAGTGTTTATTCTATTAAAACAAAGAACATTATTCTGATAGCTATTGGGTCTAAAATGTAACATTTGACTTTCAAAGCAAGTAAATCAGCAGCGCTCTAAATTGGGGACCCAGCCAACAAAGGATCATGAAGTTAAAAAGTCTCTGTTAATCAATGATAAATTTAGTACTTGTTGCTACAATTACAAAGATAATAGTTCCTTTATGTCAGTGCCTTTGGTTTTGCAGCTGTAAAAGAGCTTTGAAATTCAGCATTTCAAGGAATAGAAATTAATAGGAGGTCATTTCTACCAGAGAAATTTTAGGGGCCCATCCTCTCTAATCATCATTAAAAACTAAATCTGTAGGAGAAGAGGCACTTTACTGATTGTCAAGTGGAAGCTATTATTCATTTGATGAAGCTCTTGGCACAGTGCCATTGATTCTGTGCTCCAGCCTGCTGTTCGGTCTCCTTCATCTCCTGCAATCACGGTTGTTTCTGCCTGCCAGGAGCTATTTATAGAGCAAGGGGGAGAAAAGCTGATATGTTCTTCTTGAAAAACAACTTTCAAACTTTGTAAGTACAAATCTGTTTTTCTTGTCACAGACTGTGTGTGCTTCCCCCCCACCCCCCACCACCCCCTCTGGTACAGAAAGAAGCTAACTTCAAGACAACTGTCCTTCCCAGTAGTGACAATCTCAAGGCTTGGGCTTCCCCATGGCGCATGTCAAAGGAACTGTCATAAAATTGTTGTGTAATTCTGTCATCTCTGCATTTCAATGTCACTCCCATATCTGTATACTAAAACTTTCCAAGCGGAATCTCCTAATTTTTGCACTTATTCAAAGCAAATGTACTGTTCAACGTATGAATCTAAGACAGTGTTAGGCATTTTAATTATTTTAGAGATTGGTTCAAACTGAGCTAAATTAGGTGTTAGTGGAATTGTTATTTTTACAATTGAAGAAGGAATGTGGGTTCTCATAAATTTATTTAAATGCTGGGTCATATAAGGATAATATATACCTCTATTATTTATCATTTCTTCCCAGGATCAGGTGTAGTTTTCCCAGTTATCTGTAAGTATTTTCATTGTCTTATGTTGTAGTTGTCAATATAGTTTAAAATCTCAGCTCTTTGCAATGTTTGTTTTTTGATCAGTCCAGACTTTTGAAGTTGCAGAGGCCATTTAAAATGTTTTATACTTTATAATAACATAGAAAAAGCTTAATTAATAGTATGCACTTTTTTATTATGAGTAGTAATAGCAATTCTTCCCATGGCTAAACTTTAACTTAATGGTAAAAAAAACAAAAAGTAATAGTATTTTTTAGAATTCCGCCAAAAAAGACAAAAACAAAATAGTAAACTTAAAAATAACATGAAAATATCAAAATCATGTAATTGTCTGATAGGTATGGTTTCTCTTGAGAAAAGTAAATAGGGACCTTATCAAGTGTTTTGAAGCAATGAGTTTTCCTTTCTGTTTTTCAGTAGCCATAGTGTCTTGAGCAAATGTTTGGCTACAGATAGAACCATGGACATGGAAGATTCTTTGATAACCTGAAAAAATGCAATAGAGGGTCAGCTACAGAACTTGCTTCACAACGTAACTATGTTAATAGAGAAGCAGATGGCGATGTTTTTTCCACATAAAATTGATTAATTGATTGATTTTTAGAAAAGGGTCTTTTGAATTCTTGAGTTTTTGCATTGGCCTCTGAGGTGGCTGGGACAGGCACTATTCACTGTACCCACTTTGGAGTATGATCTTTTTTCAGAGTTTCCAACTTACAGCAGGAACCAGTTAGTCTATTCATCCTTTTCTTCTGAAATTTGCATACTCATTACAGTTCCTAGTTCGTAGAGGAAGCCAAGATTAAATGAGAAGCCTATTTTGAACAAAATCTATGGAGTATGAAGTGAAATTATTTATCATGAATTGAGCTATTATAGACAAATTCCTGGGAAAACAATAAAAAGCACAAATAATAATATTTTACTGAATTGTTAAACAAAAATAATTGTGCATTACATGTATGTCTAGAAAATTTCCCCTTTACTTTCAGTTCTCACAATTTTTCTCTTTGTTTTTTCATTCCACACAATGAAGGAATTGAGGCATAAATACAAATATTTTATAAGGTTTCTCCCACTAACCCAAATGATTACCATTAAGGTTCACAAGGTTGGGCTGGTGAAGCTATCATAGTGATTCACTTACAAGATAATTAGTGAGCACCTGTTAGGAGTCCAGTACCAATCTAGTTGTTAAAATCAGTCAGGGAAGAAAAACATGCAACATTTATATTGGCAATTTTATATTCCAAGTGAAGTTCAGATAAAACAACATAAAATCAGCATTGCAAACATCTTTGTCTTTCAAAAGCATACCCCTTTGTTTCTAACAAATGCATTACAATAAATGGAAGGATATGACTGCATAACTATTACAATTTCTTGAGCACTGACTCAATTGCCAAATAATGTGTTGAGCATGGTTTTATTCATTATACCACCTAATCTTCACCCCTCTTCTCCCATACTAGAGATTGAACTCAGGGACTTCACACCTGCTAGGCAAGTGATCTGTCCTTGAAGCTATGTTCCCAGTCATTTTGATGTTTCAGTGTGTTAGTTTGATTTTTAGATTAAGTCTTCACTTTTGCACAGAGCAGCCACAGACCATGATCCTCCTACCTCCACCACTGCAGGGACCGTAAAGCTTCTACTTATTCTCCTATTTCTACTTCCCACATAGCTGGAATTACAAGCATGGACCACTGCACTCAACTCTATTAAATCTTAATCTAAAAAAAAAACCTTCTATACTGTTAAAGAAATGGATATGTATAAATAATATTAAAATGAACTATGTGATCAGCATATAAAGATGAAAAGATACAAAATGACAAATTTAACAAAGCTCCTTTTCCACTGTAAGAATTCCAGGCCAGTATTCCAAGGACTTTGTATCAGTCATTCAACATTTATTCAGTAAATATTAATGTATGTACTTCATTTATGTTTGATAGTAATTTAATATATAACATATTTATCACATACATATATCCTATATATCACACTTATGTAAAAATTCTACAAAAATTGAGACACAACCATGAAATAAATATGCTTATAGTACATAACTATAACCCCTGTGGATATCAACTTGACAATAACATTATACTAAAAATAAAAAGGAACTAAAGATCCCTGCTGTTATGGAGCTTACATCCTCGCTAGAGTAGACATAGAAACAATACAGATAAACAAATAGAAATTATGTTAGAAAGTAAAACATTAATTCTCTGAGAAAAATTAAGTCTATTTTTTCTAACAATTTGCATTCTTAAATAAGAAGAGGAAAATCTTCTTGCTTCAGGGAGGAACTGGTGGGGGAGAGCAGTGACAGAAAGAGAAACTTCTTATTGGGGTAAATTGAGACCTGTTTTCTACTAAAGGAGAGGTAGACTTGTTTTAAATTCTTCATTATTTTGATCATCAGGAGCATGTAAATAAAGACAGAGTAGGGCATCAGTAATCCCCCATCTGGAGTAGGAAACACACATAAATCACTGGAAAATCACGTGTGGTTTGATGACATTTATCCACTTTGGTTTCCACTGACTGGCATGCCAAACCCCCAGACACCAGAACGACTTAAGTTGAAAAATAAATACCCGTCATTAAATTTCCAGTGGTTTAATAATTACCCCTCTTCCTGGGATATGATTAAACCTCACAGCAAAACTCCAACCAAGTTGATGGGCATCAGAGGTAAAGGGAAAGTAAACATAAAAAGGAGAAAGAAGGTGAAAGTAACAGGAAATGAAAGATGAGAGGAAGAATGATAGAGACAGTACAAGAGGAGCCAAAGCCCTTTGGTAGTTATTCTCAATCACTTTTTGACTTAAGACTACTGTCTACAGGCATTAATCAAAGAAGTTAAGTAGCAGTACATTTAAGAATCCTATTCTCTTTTGTAGTTGTATGTATTTTTTTTACCCTATATACCAATGTTTACCAGTATACATGGTTTCCAATATACTAAAAAATACAAACAACTACAAAAGCAATACTTGCGAAACTGTTTGGTGTAAATGAACTGAACAACTCATGGAAGGAAAGGGAAAGGGGAAGGGGAAGGGGGAATGAGGGACAAGTAACAAACAGTACAAGAAATGTATCCAATGCCTAACATATGAAACTGTAACCTCTCTGTACATCAGTTTGATAATAAAAATTTGAAAAAAAAAAGAATCTCATTCTCCTATAAAGTGGTTCTATTTAGAGTTAATCTTTAAGAACTTATGAAATGAAGATCTAGGTTTTATTAGTACTAAAATGGCAGAGATTGTAAGAATAAATAAAAGTAAGAGAGAATGCAAAAAAAAAGTAATCTCATTCTCATAATTTCAAGGAATCAGACATACTACAACCAACAGAAATTTTAGAAACAGGTCAAGCCTTCCTCCTAGAGGTAAAGGACGTATAGGTACTCTTCTTGGAGTACCAACTACTTTCAGTCACTATTGCATTGTCAAGAAAAAAAATTTAATTATGTTAAGTGGTCCAGTCAGAGTTCTTATAACAATTGAAAAATTCAGGCTAATTTCATCACATATCATATCATACTATATGCAAGTATAGTCTCATAACTATATGAGACTATATGGTTAAGTGGTCCCAGAGTTTAAATTGCCCTATGCCCCAGTCAGAGTTCCTCACAATGGTTGAAAAGTTCTGAACAACTTTCTATCTTATCAGTGGCGTTTCTAGCAAAAACCTGGGGTAAACAAATATTTCTAGTTATTGACTGAGACTACAAGAAATAAACTGGCTACAGGATAATGATAAATCCCTTTTGGCATTTGATATTGGTGGTTATATAGTAACTGAGATCAAAGTCTGTGATGCTTAAATGGGTTCCTTCTCAATTTTTCCTACTTAGAAATATCCTAGGAGGTCAGCTTCAGAGGTCTACATTTTTCACTACTGAATCTCCAAAACTGAACACAGTATTGAACAAGCAGGAACACTCAAGAAACATTTGACCAAAAACAGAACAAATAAATTATGAATGTGATTCATATGGAGTATGGCAGCATTTGGTACATAACTATTTCCCTGAATTAATCAGGTGTCCTGCAAAGACAAAATGTTTGAAATTCATTATATTATATACCTCATTATTTACTGTATATATTGCTTTATTTTATTGAACAAAAATAACACAGTTGGGCCAATAATAACAAGGAAAAGTAATTGTCACTGAAAACTCACAATGTCTGGCATATGCCACCTGCCTTTGTATGCATCATCCCACTTATTTCTCATGACACTTTAGTGAAAAAGACATTTTCAATTCCCTTTTAACAGAAAAAAATATAAATATAGAAGATAAATCACCTGGCCTAAGGTTATATAGCTGATATACAGCAGAGCACAAATCCAGTAGCTCAGTCTTGTAATTCTAGCTACTCAGAAGGCTGAGATCCGAAGATCACAATTTGAAGTCAACATGGGCAGGAAAGTGTGAGATTCTTATCCTAATTAGCCAGCAAAAAGCAGGAAATGGGCCTTGGCTCAAGTGGTAGGACATCAACCTTGAGTGAAAAAGCTAAGGGACAACATCCAGACCCTGAATACAAGCCCCACTACTAGTACAAAAAAAAAAAAATCCAAACCCAGGTCCTTTCAACTTTTTCTTTCAGAGATAATAAACTGTCAACAGAAAACATATTCAGTAAAAGCAAGTATCTATCTGTCAGATAAAGAAACTTCTAGCTGAAGATATGGCTAAGCTAACACTTCTACAATTTCATTGGAACCATTCCAGTAAAGGAGAAAAATGCTACTAAGGCCAAACACAAAAAAATTGTTTGTTTAGAGCTTTTATTTTAGGATATGCTAAGAAATTATTCTTTCAAGAAAACATTTCATTTTAAACCAGAGATCTTGTTTCTGCTGTTTTGCTTAATTTTCCTTTCTCATGTCAATCAAAAGGAAAGTATGCAAATCAAGGAAGTACTGGATGGAAGCAAATGAATGGAGAGGCTCTGAGCAGCAACCTGCTAAAACTACTGCTTTCCACCATGGAAGACACAAATAGAAATCTTTCTTGCTGAATATCTGCTTCCTAGCAGAGGGCAATTCTGCTCTTCTCCACCAGAAAGGTACTATAAAAGGTCAGCACAACCTATTCTTACGTTTCCTGTGAAGAAACTAATAGGAGTGTAATCCTATGAGAAGTTAAACAGTCCAACATCAACCAGATTAACTGTAAATTCAGATCGTAGGGGAAAAGTTTTGCACTAGTGAATGAGGTATTTAGCAACTCAGCTCTCCTACCTATAAATAATGAACACACTATTGGAGCATCACAGTTTAAAACTAAACAGCTCTGCCTGTGATGCCTCTGTGTGCATATGTCTTATAGGCTGAAATAAAGATACAAACATAAGGATAAAATATATAAAGGTATAAAAGATAAAAAAGATATAGAGAAACATAAAGAGGAAGTCATCTAGAAAAATCTATAATGAAAGTAATTTTTTACAAACCTGTAGTAGCCTTAGAGTCAAAGTGTTTTAATTATCTAATCGAAGTTCCAGCACGGATATTGAAATGCTCAGTAAGACCTTGCCAAAATCAAATATTAAGCAATGGATATTAGTGACCAGAATAGTAAACTTATTGAAAAGTAGCTTATATTTCGTGTTAGTCATCTGTACTATGCCTCTGTCTTTGCAAAATGGAGCTTGGTGCTCGCAATAATCAATTCTTATTTAAAATAAGATATCTTAAATAGCATTAGTTTATAAATAGACAAAGCCTGTATGGGTTATTTTATGAGTCATCAAAAGTTAATATATTCCAATAAATACATCAACCTTTCTCATATACATACTTTTGTCAAGCTATGAAATTCTTTAGAAATGGTTCTTCTTCGGTCTGAGATATAATATATACTCATGATCCCAACAAATACACATCACTTTCCATAACAGCAGAGTTGCAGTAAATTGGGAGAAATTGGACCTATTTCAATATGAGAAAAAAGTTTGGAATAGCCACAGAAAAAAAATAGATTCCTAAATACCAGCTAGTGAAATAAAGGTGCCAGAAGACATGACAAAAGAAAAGAAACAGTAAGAATGAAGAGTTCTAACTTAAAAATGTTCATCTACCTCAAATTAGGGAGATGAAATTACCTATGCACTGGCTCACTGAATGTCTTGAAAATAAGCCATAGAAATGCAGTGGGCAATACAACTCCTAATGTCTAAACATGCCTTAGCTGCAAGTCCCATTAGCATATTAAGATCAGCTTCTTAACCAAAAGCGAAAACTCCCACCTGCTAGTCAAGGAGCAAACTCAGGGGACCAATTCCAACCATATACCACTTGGACCTTCTACGAATCTGGTTTACTTGGCTTTAATTAGCATCTTTCTGACAATTACGGGAGAAAGATGAATAAATTATATCCAAACCATCCAATCCGAGATTGCCACCTGTCTAGGATTTGAGTTTCACAGGCATGTTCATTACATCAAAGCATCAGAGGTCAGGTTTGTGGGGAAGGCAGATAAGTTCAAGAGACTTGCACGTTTTAAATAAGACGGAAAAATTACAACATAAAATAAAGATCAGGACCCTCCTTTGTTCATTTACAGTTCTGAAGGACTTTAGTGAGCTGGGCTTAAAAGTCACACATGTTCTTGAAAATATATCTTGCATAAAAAGAACTTCAAGAAAAGACAAGCCTATTTCATGGGGTTTTAGATATGAATAAAAGCCTTCAAAGGTGCTTTGAGATTCAGAGAATAAAGACAACTGTGAAGCCATATTAAGTACTGATATTTCCTGATGCTTTGAGAATAACTGACTTTTTCAGCTGTTGTCAAATAATTGTTCCTGCAGTTATTGTTTCCTGGCACTATTTATAACAAGGGCAATCACACTTTACATTTAACTAGGCTTTAAAAAGTAAAAAAGAAATATATGTGCTAACTTAAAAACATTCTTATATATTCTAGAGGCAGTTATTATCTCCATCTAAAGATGACCTAATGAAGACTTTTGAAAGTGGTTTCTTCAAGGTTATACTATTACTAGGTAATACTGTAATATGGAGGTCCAATCTGGCCAGCACCATCATTGGCCACATGGTAGATTGTACTATCTGGCAACTTTTCTTGATGGGTGTACCTGGATTCCTAGAGGAAGGGAAGTCCCATGCCCAGGTGATGGGTGTTGATAATAACACTGAAAGAGTACTCTAGTAAACAAAAACAAAAACAAGTTGACATTTAAACAATGTCATGCAAATCTTATTTTTCTGCCTGAATCTCATTTTTCCAAAAAGGGAAAAATCTAAAAAAGAATCCTGGGAGGTTAAGAAAGCTTGAGGGATGAATAATTAACAGCAATAAAAACAGACAGTCAAAACAATGATCAAAAGTACTTGTTTCCATCACAGTTTATGTCTGAATATCTGTAGTCATGCGTTTTGGTTCGACTTTGCTGCGTAACATAACTACAAAAACTTGCTGTCTTAAAGTTTTCCTTAGTATTCTGTGTTGTGTTGTCTGCTCTACTCACTTCCCTGGAGCTCACTCATGAGCTGCATTCAGCTTGAGGCTCATTTGGGGCAGCTCCATGTTTAAGATGAGGACGTAGATATTCCTGTTAAGAAGTTCTACCATAAATGGTGGCACATAGCTGTAATCAAGAACCTGGGAAATGGAGTTAGCAGGATCACAATTTGATGCCAGCATGGGAAAACCATAGAGGGATCTTGTCTTTATAACATGATGGGCATGGTGGAGCAAGTCTGTAGTTATTAGGCAAGAGGCACAGGTAGGAATAATCTAAGTTTGAAGGTAGCTTAGGCAAAAGTGTGAGAACTTATCCAAGGAACAAAGCAAAAAATAAAAAGTCTAGGTACATAGTTCAAGCAATAGAGTGCTAAATTCAACCCCCAATGAAAAAATTAAAAAAAGAGAGAGAGAGAAAGAAAAATGTCTGTGAACACAAGAAGGCTTAATTATTGGAGACCATTTTAGAACAATCTAACATACTGGGTATTTTTTAACCTCATCAGTTCACAGAATTACCTGGAACACTTTTTTTTTTAACAAAACACAAGTGACAAGTGACCTTCCTAGAGACTCTGATTTCAGTTGTTTTCAAATCTCCCAGGTGATTAAAATTAAGCAATGTCTAGGGGGGAAAAAAAGCAATGTCTAACAACTCTTCCTTTCTATTCTAGTTATTGAATTTTGTAGGTGCAGAAAACATGAAAGTATTTTGCAATAAAAATATCATATGAAGCTGGGCACTATTACTCAAGTCTATAATCCCAGTTACTTAAGGTCAAAGATGAGGTGATTTAGGTTCCAGGCCAGCCTGGGTAAAAAGAAGTTCACAAGACTCAATCTTAATCAGTGACTGAGCACAGTGGTGTGAAACAGTTACCCAGTTTGGGGGAAGCTCACTCCTTTCATTCCCAGCAACATGAGGTAGCTCAACTAGGGGGGTCTAAGCTCAGGCAGACACACACACACACGCACACATGCACACACACACACACACACAGAGCAAGTGAGAGAGAAATGTGTGTATGTGTGTGTGACCAGACACACACGCATGTGCAGTACCAGTACCAGGGCTTGAATTCAGGGCCTAGTGTACTGTTCCCGAGCTTTTTTGCTCAAGATTAGCACTTTATCATTTGAGCCACAGCTCCACTTTTGGCTTTTTTGGTAGCTAATTGAAGATAAGAGTTCCATCAATTTTTCTGCCCATGTTGGCTTCAAACCATGATTCTCAGATTTCAGCCTCCTAAATGGACAGACAGTATGGATCACCAACACCTAACATCCTGAACCTCAAGGCTGGCATTCTACCACTTGAGCCACAGTTCTACCACTGTATTTTTGGTGATTAATTAGAAATAAGAGTCACATGGAATTTTCTGCCCACTCTGGCTTTTAACCAAGTTCCTCAGATCTCAGCCATCTGAATAGCTAGGATTACATATGTGAGCAACCAGAATTGGCTCAAACTTTTTTCTTAACAAAATCATCCCTGACTCTTCACACCTAACTTTTTTTTCTCTTTATTCACTTCATTCTCATTTCATATAAGCCACAGAATTTGTTTGAAAACTAAGAAAGGGAAACAAAGTGATCAAGGCATATTCTAAGCAAAATATAGAATTAGAGTAAAATAAAAAGTGATTAGCTATGGGAATAAGACAAAGAGAAAAATCACAATTGAGCATAGTATGATCAGGTTATTGAGACCTTAACCACAAGGTGACAGATATGGGGAAATATGTATACGTCATAAATGCTAAGAATTCAGCAACTTCTTGTTCATTGATTTTTGGAAGAATTTCCAAGAAAGGAAAAACGTAACAGTTAGCTGGACTTCTACCAGTATGCTGAAGAATCAAGAATATTTTCCCTCAATATTCAGAAATCCACAGTTATGTGGCTAGTCAAATCTTGAAATGCTGTGTGTCAGCCATGTGAAATCTCAGATGGGTTTTTCTTGTGAATAGGGGATTTAAGTTCAAGCCGAACTTTCAAGAGGAGAAAGTGGTTGAAATTCTTTAGCTTAGAGCCAAGAGAGGAACTACAGGTACATTAGTCATTTAAGTATTTGTCAAAAATAAAAATCTAATGAATTTTATTCTGTTCTTGTATGTGAAAGTCACAGACACAGTGTATCTTGTGTATAAAGGTAAATTCTGAGTTTGTATTTTATAATCCCAAATACCTCCTTGTGTAACACTACCTTTCTTCTAAATACTGAGGACCCTTGAAATTCAGTCCAAAATCCAGTTCCATAACATCTGCATTCCTTCAAAATATACTCTGTATCTCATTTCTTATCCTTGCTCCACAGAGAAAAAGGAGACTGAGTGATTAGGCAACTAGCCCAAGATAATACAAATTAAAACTGTTAAATATTTTGGCAACTTTCCTCCCTCAGTGCACCCATTAATTAATTTATTTATTCTTTTAACAAATATGTACAGAGAGCATTCTTTGCACAAAAATATCAAACTTTAACTAGAACATCATGACTTTTTTACATGCATTAAGAAAAAAACAAACTTAATGCCCATGGTGATTCTCTGAGAAAAATGTACTATTAGCCTCATTTTACAGATGTAGTTGTTAAGGTTTAAATTGCAAGTAATTTGTCTTAGGTCACCAAGTTTATTAAGTGTCAGCCCTCTAACTTGAACCTGCCACCTCTGATTTAAAAAAATCAAAATTCAACCAATGCTAAGAATTCATATATTGTAACAATATACTGTTCTCTTCCTCACAAATTACATCTAAATTAAAACCAAAACCAGATAAAATAACAATATGTAGTAATAAAGGTCTCAAAACAGTGTGAACTAAGTTATTATGCTGGCCATGAATGTCTTGGATCCAGAGAGGAGAAAATTTTCTGCTACTTAAGAGATCATGGAACATTTCACGAAGGAGAAAACATTGAAACAGCCTTGAGGAACCTCCATACTGCTTTCTAGAGTGGTTGAACAAGTTTTTATTCCCACCAACAGTGTAGTAGTGTTCCCTTTTGGTCACATCCCCGTCAGCAGCAGTTACTCTTCATTTTCTTGTGGCCATTCTGACTGGGATGAGGTAAAATATCAATGTTGTATTGATTTTCATTTCTTTTATGGCCAAAGATGTTGAACATTTCCTCATGTATCTACTGCCTATTCTTATTTCTTCTTTGGAGAACTCTCTCTTTAAGGCTTTAGCCCACTTATTAATGGGCTTGTTGTTTCTTTGAAGATTTGTTTTTGAGGGGTTTGATTTTTTGAGCTCTAAGAATATTTTTTATATGAGACCCTCATCTGATGCATAACTAGTAAACATCTCCAATTCTGTGGGCTTTCTATTTATCTTGCTACTATGTCCTGTGCCATGCAGAAACTCTTTGGTTTGATGCAATCCAATTTATGTACACTTTCTTTGATTTGTTGTGTTTCTGGATCTTCACTTAGGAAGCTTTGACCTATGCCAAGGATCCCTAGAGATTTCCCTATCCCTTCCTGTAATATTTTCAGGATATCTCACCTTACATTCAAGTTTTTGGTTTATTTAGAATTGATTATGATGCAGGGTAATATATAAAGAATTAACTTCAGTTTTCTGCACTCTGGAAAGCAGTATGGAGATTTCTCCAAGAATACACATAGAGCTTCCCTATGACCCAGCAATCCCACTCCTGGGCATTTACACTAATGACCACAAACCAGCCTGCACTAAAGCCACCAGCACAACTATGTTCATTGCAGTATTATTTACCATAGCTAAGATATAGAATCAACCAGATGCCCCTCAGTTGGTGAATGGATCAAGAACATGTAGTCTATATGCAAAATGGAATTCTATGTTTTCCATCAGAAAGAATGACAGTGTATCATTCATAAGGAAATGGAAAGACTTGGAAAAAATTAAATTAAGCAAGCCACTCCCAAAGAAATGTAGGCTGCATGGTTTCTTTCATTTGTAAAAACTAGAATATGTCTAGGATATTCTTAGGAGAGGATCACAATGGCTCACTAGCCATGTGCATATGACCATATAAAATGATGCTTATGGAAATGCACTCAGGAAATGGAAACAAGAGGGCTTTTATAAGGTACTGTTTGTAGTTTTTTCTCCCCCCCCCCTTTGTCTTATTGCTTATTTTCACTGTTTTTTTATTTCTGTGCTCTTTGTCTTGTATATAAGTTTATCTGATTTGGAGGAGGGAAGGGGAATCACAGAAATGGTGGGATAAGGGGTGAACCAATTCAGCAGTGATACATACAGACACTATGTTGGAAATGAACTTTACAACATGGAGGCAAGGAGTCAGGAGGGGAACAGTGGGAGGAAATTAGGAAGGGGATAACCATGTTCAAAAAGAAATTCATTCATTACCCTACTTATGTAACTGTGACCCCTCTGTATGTCACCTTTATAATAAAATTTAAATTAAAAAATAATAAAACAGCCTTGAAAGATAAAAACAATAAAACAGAAGAAAATTCGTGAGGGACCCTATGAATAGTAACAAGAAGGTATAATATACATATATATAGATATGTAGTGTTTAAGAGACAATAAACACATTAGTTAAACTTTATTGAAAATAAATATAACTTAGTAACTAAAACCATGATGTCTAAACACAAATTCCCTAGGTCTGAGGCATTTTAATAGGGCTTACTAGCTTTTCTTCTTTTCTTTTCTTTTTTGCCAGTCCTGTGCCTTGAACTCAGGGCATGAGCACTGTCCCCGGCTTCCTTTTGCTCAAAGCTAGCACTCTACCACTTGAGCCACAGCACCACTTCTGGCTTTTTCTGTTTATGTGGTGCTGAGGAATCAAACCCAGGGCTTTATGCATGCTAGGCAAGCACTCTATTGCTAAGCCACATTCTCAGTCCCTTATTAGCTTTTAACATAGAATTTGATTACTTTCCCAGTACCTCAGTTTTTTCATCTGTAAATCTGGGATAACATTACTTATTTCAGAAGGTTATTATACAATTAAATGAGCATGCAAGCACTATGTTATTCAGGATAATTAGATAAAATTCCAAAAATACTGCAAATATACTCTCACTCCATTCTAGTAAATAAAGGAATAAGGAATAAGCTCATATTATTTAATTTAATCATCATTACTCTATCACACACATATTATCAACCCTATGTCACTGGCAAGAAATTTAACAAAAATCTCTTTAGATCATATAGATTGTTCTTTGAAAAGCTACATTCAAACATCAATGCAAAACCCAACAGTGGAAAAATGGAGAAAAGGAGATGGATGTCAAGTTATGAAAGACCTTCAAACTATCAGGTTAAGATAACAGAGTATATCACACACTCTGTTTTTTAGAGGGATATTTTGAATTAGTGAGAAGCAAGTGAAGGTTTCTGACAGTGGTGTATTGTAGAGAGATTAATCTGACCACAGAAGTCTAGGTGAATTATAGAGCTCTGGGCCAAAGAAGTATCAAGTAGCCTCAAACATATCCTAGATGAACCTGCAAAATGTACGCCAATTTCCTTTTTTGTACTTGGGATTTACTTTTAAAGAGTCATTTATCTCTATGAGTTCGTTTGGTTTCTTGTTGGGGATTCACGCTGCCCTTCCCCCAGCCCTGGGGCAGTGTAGGAGGGAGCCCCTCCCACCTTCCGGCCTCCACGTGTCTAATGGCGGAGGCCTGGCCCTTGGGGGATTGTGGTCCCCACCCACAGAGGACGTTTCATGACATCACCTGATGGGCAGCCCAGCTCAGCTAATCAGTTAGTCACCCCAAGTCCCTCCCCTTCCACCTTTGTCACCGTAATAAATTCTTCTGCCCACCCTCTGGACCAGTGAGACTCATGGACCATCGAATATGTCTCCCCAATGCCTCTCTCTCTCCGCTGCCGTCCTTGACACGTGAGGGGAGGGGGGGTGAGTGGGGAGGGGGCAAGGGAGGGTTCGGCAACCTTTCCTCAAGTTAGCATAATCCATTAGAACACGCTTTGTTCCTTCTGCCAGCGGGAGGGATTAAAGCTGAGTGTTCTTTCATAGTTTGGGATCAGGCATTTCCCCCGGGAGATAAGGGGAAAAGGGGGTCCAGAGCCCCCCAACAGTCTCTAAACCATAATTCATAATAATTTCAACACCAAATAACAAATGAAAAAGTTGAGACTTCTGTTGGATGATTCCTAAATGCATTCAGGCCAAACCATAATAAAACACTCCATTGTCTGAATATAGGTGTAGGTGTCATGTTCATATGCTCCTTGAAATATGCAACTGAAAGGTATTTAACAGCCTGAACTGGAATATGAATCACATGCATATTCCTCTAGATTTAATGTTCCTGTATACCAAAAAATCACTGTCCAACTGTAAAATGATACTGGAGAAAATGATACAACCTGATAGTTCCTACTACACATTTATGATCTGCACCCTTAGCACAACCTAAAGTGCTGCCAGACAATGTTTTTTGTTTGTCTTGCCATTCCTGGGCCTTGAACTCAGGGCCTGAGCACTGTCTCAGGATTCTTTTTTGCTCAAGGCTAGCACTCTACCACTCGAGCCACAGCATTTTCTATACATGTGGTGCTGAGGAATTGAACCCAGGGCTTCATGTATACAAGGCAAGCATGCTTACCACTAGGCCACATTCCCAGCCCCTGACAGGCAATGTTTCTAGGCAGCTTTAGCCAGATATCTTTCCTATTCCCTTCAGTGGATATTTCAAACGTTCAGCTCTGTCTCTCTCTGTCTCTGTCTCTGTCTCTCTTTCCTTTTCTACTTCTTCATCAACATATTCTACTCAACCCCCATTTGCTCATAGATAGCCTTTTCTGTTATTTGCTGAGAAAATAAACTTCAACTCAATCATGAGGGGATTCCTCAACCTATTTGCCACCATTAAACATCTGTCTAAAATTGCCTTATGTTTGTGTCCTTCCTTCTTACATGAGAAAAAAGCATGTAGTGATTAAATACAACCTTTCCAATAAAGTATTTTCCAAATGGAGTTTAAGTTACACTGAAAAATTCATGTTCCAGGTAGAGAGAATAATAGATCAGGGCCTCTGTGCAGAGAGCATGAGCTGCAATGATATAATCAAGAAGAGAGATGGCATGCCATGATGTTCTGGCATTCTACAAGCAAATATTTTGTCCTTTGAAACAAATATCTACATTAAAATAAAGTAATTAGCTTCTTTCTTTCCCACTAATTCCTGTTTGTGTGATGGGGATGGGCATGGTGTGTTGCCTAATTTTCTTTAAGGCTACCAAGACTATTCATTTTCATGTATGTAGATAAGATATAGTATTGTTCACATAGTATGGGCTCTGTGTAGCTATAGTACAGATCAGATACTTTCACATATTTAAATAAATTGAAGATAATTGGTGAAGAAAAGGAAAAAACAAAACCAGAAATAATTCATCATGCATGAATACCTGGATCTGTAAAGTCAAGTAGGCGTGTTAGTCTACTGAATAAGAAAGCTAAAATAAATTGAAAATAAAACTGGGTGAATTCTATTTTTGAAGACTCCAAATCTATCTATCAAAATAACCCAATATCATCTAAAGCTCAATGCTCATTTGCCAAGCAGATGGGCCATTAACAACCTGTGGTTTTGGGTGTTTTCAACTGAACCTGAATTTTCAGTTGTATGAATTATTTTACATCCTTAGAAAGACATGACTTCCTGTTTTCAAGAGAAATACAGGCTTCTAAAAGCTTACTTAAAAGGTTCAAAAGGCTAGTTGGGCATCAAATAACTATTAAAAACAATATTTTGACTATTTAAGTGTAAACGAATCAGAAACATATGGATTAAATTTCCCTTAAATTGCACATGCACCACAGTTAAGAGTAAAAGCATGGGGAAAACCTGTTTTGGATTTCAGTGCACCCAAAACATTCAAAAAAATCATCTGAGATGTTCAATAAACTCAAAAGTACCACTAGATTCACCCGCCCCTAATTCATCCCTAACCTATACTTCTGGTCTTAATATAAAGAAGAGTGGAAGTACACAAATAGTTTCAGCATAAAATGTCTAGACCTAAATTTAGAAGATATGAAAACAAAAAATAAGCAACGAATAAGTTTTGATTTTTTAACTGTGCTTAAAATTTTTCCATTTGAAAGAAAATTTAAAAATATTCTTTGGACTCCATACAACTTTCTTTTGAGTTTTTTTTTCAAATTAATGAATGAGTTTCCATTGTCCTAAGTAACTTAACAGGTTTTCAGCTTCTGCTGTGTTCCAGGCACTATAGTTAGCCCTTCCAATCATTATTTCCTCATTCAGACTCACCAAAGCCAGTCTGCCCTAAAAAGACAGAAGAAACAAGACATTTACACTCTTCACTTTGAGCTATCAGCCTGATTACAATAAGGAGCCCATATCTAATAGATGACCTAGAAATTAAAATTTTTTATCAGAAAAATAAGTTGAACCAACATGGGACTGCTTGATAGCATAAAAAGTAGTTACAAGCACATGTTTTCTGATAGCACATGTTTTCTTTCATCCATGTCTTTCATATCTTATCTGTATAATTGAGATAATAACATTTAACCTGATAAAATCATTGTGAATATGAAGTGGGAAGTTGTATGTACTATGAATGAAAGTAACTGTTTACTACATAAATTCTACTATGAAAGATATAGATATATTGATGGGCTCAATACTTCAACAACTACTGAAAGCCAGACAGTGACTTTCCCATAACTAATCTGAGTATATGTTTCTCTCACCTTTATCCGGACTCTTTCTCTATGAACTCTTCATCAAATACAAGTAGTCAATGAATGATCTCTATAGATCCTGAAATGGTTGCTTGAAACCACTCTTTCACAAGTTACAAATACACTCCTCCTGTTATGTGGCCTATGAAATGTCTTGTTGGCCCCTTAGAGACTGAGACAGCTTCCCTAGTATATGTCAGGTACGAGGTCATGAGTGCCAAAGGACCTGCCCATGACCTATCTCTTACTGACTAGGACCTTTCATTTTTCTATCAAAACACAAAGGGCTCCTCTAATACTTTAGAGGGCCTTCTGACCTCCAGGAATTTATAACTTCTCATAGATATATCAGCTTCTCCATTGGGCTTACTCTGCCATATCTGGAGAAGCTCACATTCTCAAAGTGCCAGCATATTTTGGATAGTGCATAATCATTCTCTCTGACAAGACAAGAGAACATTGACTGCCTCCTTTATCCTCATGGTTTCCCATCTTGAGACATGCCTCTACCTCCCCTTGTCCACTACCAACTTTTGCTCAAGAAAGGAGATGTAAATGGAATTCTCAGTACAATTTCATAAAGGAAAGTGAACACAGAACCGTGCATCCCCTTGCCTCCTCATCTTGCACTCGGGACCTAACTTGCTTTCACTTTCCTAACATCCTACCACTTAGGCTATATCTCCACTCAAGCTTTTTTCTGGTTTATTAGGAGGTAAGAATTTCTCAGACTTCATCCTCCTGAGCAGTTAGGCTTGCAGGTGTGAGAAATTGAGTTTAGTACCTTGAGTAGATAGGATTACAGTTGTGAGAAACTCAATATTCTTTGTGATGATTTACAAAGTGAATGACCTGCTGCTTATCTGTCTGAAATGTGTTCTAGTTCAGTTCCTACCCATCTTCTTGTTCTCTGTAGCCCTCTGGTCTTCTTTTTCTGTTTCAATACGACAAGTTTTCCCACCATAGAATATTTCTTACAGCTCTCGATTTTTTTCCTCTGATCTTCATATGAGTAGCTATAGAAATTATCCTAATGTCATTCCCACATTTAAATCTGAAGTGGACTAAACCAAATTCAGACACTGTTGCACACATCACTATCAAAAATCCTAGAAAAACGAGGGAGGAGGTAACAAGTTGGATAAAAAATATATGCACAGCTTTACGTGTGAAACTGTAAAAGAAATGAAAAAAATCTCCTTGTTTATTCATTCATTTGTTTTTAAATACCTAGGTATTTAGTATATAGCTTGTTATACAAACTAGAAACATACTAAAAACAAAATTGAATTCATTTTAGGAATATTATTTTTCCTAAAACGTATTATATTGCTTTTTTGATTTTTTTCCTTGAGATTCTGTATGTTTATTATGTCTTAAATAGCAGAAGGATAATATTTTTGCCATTTAATGGATATCAGAACAAGACAACTAACCCACTAACCCAGAGACCAAACAACAATAATAGAACCCAGCAACAGATTCTTTTAACATTTTTCTCTGGTGTGTTCATATATGGATACTAACTTATGTTTTTCTACCTCCAGTCTTCTCCTTTAGACTACAAAGTGATGGAGGAAAAGTTTTTTTAGTTTTCCAGTAATAAAAAACCAAATTATATTGCTCTTTTGTATCCATATTAGTAATAGGTCATAATTTTAAGTAAATTTGGGGGGGAAATGTGTTTTCTTCAAGCCCCTTTCCTGCAAAAGAGAACAACTTCACTTTGATTTATGGAGCGCAACTATTAGCAACTGAATTTTCCAATATTTAGAAGTACATTTATAGTATGTAAGGAAACAAATGTAAAGTCAAAAATATAGAAATGTGTTTCTAAATATGAGGTGGTTTCTCGGGTGTTCCTTATCCAGCTGTGTTAATGACTTTATAAATTTCCATCCTAATTTTCTATTATTTTATGTTTGTATCATATCAAAGAGAGGAAAATGATCACAAGATAGAGAAGTGATACTCTATGATAATTTACATCATTCACTTTAAATATTCCTGCAAACTACAAGATTTAACTCAAATTCATTTTCATATCCTTTTAATAATTATAACCTTAGCACAAAAATATTGAAAAATTTTGTGCATATTTCATTTTATGTGGAAAACATGATGTAACTAAAGCATAATATGTATGTAGTAAATTTGCATAAACCAAAATCCTAACTTTTTTCTTCATAAAAATTAATTAGTGATTAAGTAGAATTCCTCCACTTTTGATTTCTGATTGATTTTATATTACAAAGATTAGTAAATAACAAAGGTTGTGGCTATACAATACACAATGCACATTATAAATGCACAGTCATTCATTGCGTGCATTTCTGGTACAGCCTCATTTCAATATGTGTCATAATCAGTATAATTTAAACATTTAAGGCTTTATTGTTGTAACATAATAACAGAGAATCAATTGAAAAGTTATATGTATATTTGTGTATATGTGTGTATATATGTATATATGTGTGAACACACACACACATACACACACATATGTTTTCTTTTTAGCTCATGGTCTCAGCCCAAAGTTACCTGAATCTATTGCTTGGGCCTGAAGTAAGGAATATATAATTAGGTGTCTCAGGGCCTGCCCACCTCAGGTCAGTCAGAAAGTGGAGAAAAGTAACAGGAAGGGGCTAAGATCAAGATATACACTTCAGTGACACAGCCTTAATGACCCACTCCCTCCAAGAAACCTCAACCTCCATAGTTTCACCACTTCCCAATAGTGTTTTCAAGTTCTGAATCATCAACAGATTAAACCATTCATTAGGTCAGAGGCTTCATTATCTCATCATCTCTGGAAATTCTTTCAGAAGTATACCTAGAGGTGTCCTTTACTGATCTAGGTGTCTCTCAATCCAACCAAGCTGACCTACAGCTGGCATGGAATACTGAGCGTTAGTATTAGATGACTTGCCTATTTTTTATTTATGTACGTATTTATTTATTTATTTTTGGCCAGTCCGGGGGCTTGGACTCAGGG
Organism: Perognathus longimembris pacificus; assembly: GCF_023159225.1. Taxonomy (NCBI): domain Eukaryota; kingdom Metazoa; phylum Chordata; class Mammalia; order Rodentia; family Heteromyidae; genus Perognathus; species Perognathus longimembris. The sequence goes on from NC_063167.1 coordinate 53,088,075, forward strand.
CCTGAGCACTGTCCCTGGCTTCTTTTTGCTCAAGGCTAGCACTCTGCCACTTGAGTCACAGCGCCACTACTGGCCATTTTCTATATATGTGGTGCTGGGGAATTGAACCCAGGGCCTCATGTATACGGGGCAAGCACTCTTGCCACTAGGCCATATCCCCAGCCCTAATTTGCCTATTTTGTTTGAAACTCAATAAAGTAAATGAAGCCTCTTTTATTCTCAAATTTTATGAGATCCTGATAAGTTGTTCTCTTTTGTGGAACAGATACTACTCCTTTTCCATTTTTATTGACTCATACAACAAACATGTATAGAACTTACTATCTATTTAGGCAAATAAAACATGCACCTTGGTGACAAACTAGAAGAATTGAGAGTGATAAGAAAATTGAGAGAACACTGCTCTCTCTCTCTCTCTCCCTCTCTTTCTCCTTTGCTCCATCTCTCTCCCTCTTTCCCTTCCTTCCTCCCTTTTTCTTTTTTTCTGTGCCTATACTTGGACTTGAACTCAGGGCTTTACCCTCTCACTCAGGATTCTTCCTCAACTGGTGTTCTGAAACTTGAACCTAATCTCCAATCTGGTTAGTTTTGTTCTGTTTTTTTTTTTTCTGGTAGTTGGAGTCTTGAAGACATTTTTTCCCAGGCTGGATTTGAACTGCATCCAGATATCAGCCTCCTAGGTACCTAGTATTAAAAATCACTGGCACCCAGCTCCTACTGTGATCATTGTATGAGAATACACTGCTATTCCTCCCCTCCTCCCCGCTTTGTACCACACATGGTAGTTTGTAAAACCTTTGCCATACAAACACCAATTTATCAGACACTGACTTTCCTCCCAAGTGTTAAATACTGTTTAAGTTCCTAACTTCAATATCTCTACACAAAAAAATGTATAGGTAATGTTTTGGGAAGTAGTCTTGAGTATTTACTATTCATCTGATCTGGAGTATGGCTGGGTACACCATGAAAACAGCTTTGTCTATGAGCAAACACACTTAGGTTTTGCTTATCTTGGGTCTAATGATCAGAGTTCATGAAGTAAGGAAAAAGGAAAAGCTTTTTTTATTTTTCAAAACTTTTTTCCACTTCTGTATTTTTTTTAAAGCTACATACATAAGATCACCTACAAGCTCTGGGCAGAACCAAAGTTAAGCATTTCTGCACATCGGTACTGTCACATGTTAAAAGAAACCCATTTGTGATAGGTCTGTAACTACAGAATTTTGAGGTTGAATGTCAGGATTTATTGGAGTATGGGAGCAATTCATAGGGATGTTGATAGTAGCATTTTCTATTCAGCCATGAGGATATACGGATTTTTCTAGGAGCAATGAAGAAGAAAGTTAGATATCTGAACTTGTGTTTTAATGATAGTAAATTTGCAGGGATGTCAAGAATTGGATGGACCTTCTGCCAGGTCCATGTTTTACATACCTGTGTATGCTTTTCTTTTCTGTTTTTGCCATTGCATTCTTCTCAAAAAGGTGCTGTCAAGAGACATTTCTGTCATGGTGTTTGGTTCCAGCATTGTCCAAATAAGAAGCTGTTTGTTGTTAGAAAGTGCTGGTTGAATAGGTACAAATGTTATGTTAATGCTGGAAAAATTCCTGTATGGCAATCTCTGGTCTTCACATGAATAAAACTGTACAGTATTTGCCACTTCTTACTCCAGTGAGTAGCTACTTTTTCTACTTATGGCAACTGCAGTGCATTTTTAAAAACTGCAGTTGGACTGCAAGTATAAAAATATACATTAGACTGGCTAAATATTTCCTCTCTGGCCAAACAAGCAGTTTATCATTGTTGTTACTTTTTTAAATCACCTATTGTAATTATTTTTATTTTTTTTATTTTTATCCAATTTTTATTATCAAACTGATGTACAGAGAGGTTACAGTTTCATACATTAGGCATTGGATACATTTCTTGTACTGTTTGTTACCTTGTCCCTCAAACCCCCTCTCCCCCCTCCTCCTTACCCTTTCCCCCCCTGAGGTGTTCAGTTCACTTACACCAAACAGTTTTGCAAGTATTGCTTTTGTAGTTGTTTGTCTTTTTCTACCCTGTGTCTCTCAAATTTGGTATTCCCTTTCAATTTTCTGCATCCAATACCAGTATATACGGGTTCCAATATACTCAGATAAGATTACAGAGATAGTGTAGGTACAACCACAGGAAGGTGATACAAGAACATCATCAATAATAGAAGCTACAGATACACATGGGACGTTGAAAGTAGTTACAACTGTGATATAACAATTTTCTCCGTAACATGGAGTCCATTTCACTTAGCATCATCTTATGCGAATGTACTATGTGAAGTTATTTCTTTTTTCTTTTGTTTATCTTCCCTATGGTTTAGCCTTGTTGTCATTGTATTTGATTTTGGTATTCTGGGTATTGTATATATGTTTGTCTGAATTAGGGAAGGGAAGGGGACCATCACAATGGTGAGACAAGGGTAGAAAGTGAACCAAAGCAAAAGCAATACTCACAAGACACAATGTTGTAAAATAATTGTACAACTCGGGGCAGAAGGACTGAGAAGGCGAGAAGGTGGGAGAAAAATGTGAGAGGAATTAACAAATTTGATAAGAAACTTACTCACTACCTTACTTATGTAACTGTAACCCTTCTGTACATCACCTTGACAGTAAAAATTTAAATAAAAATACATGTTTTAATAAGACAGAATCATTTATTCCTTTCCTATTTTTCCCCAAAAGAGGAATTGTTGCCTAGTTTCTGTATCACACATTAAAGCAACAGAGCCATCCTCTGTAAATCTCAGCATCCACACTGGGAAATAAAGAATTGTAATAACTACCACAAAGCAACATTGCCAAGATGTAAATCTATGACCCTCATGTCATTTATCACATATTGATAGCACTGGAAACATAAACCCTCAGGAAATATATTAGGAAGGAAAGAGAGTTCAAAGGCACACATTCATATTTTTAATTTATTTTGTGTTCAGAAACTGTATCACTCTGCCCATTGAATTTCTCATTCTCTATGTTTTTAAATGTGGAACCATCTATTACCTATTTCATAAATGTGTGGTAATTAGATATGATAGTGCACATTGTAAATGCTTTATATATTTGGCCATTGTTTCTAATTCTTCACTTTTTGCTGCTTGTAAAAATAATATCCTTCAGGAAGTCTTCTGAAAAAAGTTTATATTTCTTTAAGAATGAAGAGTGCCCTTGTATCTTCTTTTGGCAAATGAAGAATTACAGAGTTCTAAACTAGATAGGAAGACTTCTAAATAGATGTAACTATTTAAAATCTTCCAGTTTTACAAATCCATCCATCTTGGTATGGATTAAATAGGCATTCTTAATTCAAGTCCTACTGAGAAGCTCATAGGCACTCTGAAGTTTCAGTTATATACGTTCCTGGAAACAGCTAGACACGCAAATTACACGTAGCCCTTGATTTACTCCTTAGGGCTCTGTTCCAGCTAGGTCAGCTCCTATACTATTTTCCTGGACTTTGCTTTTTAGTTTGGTTTCTTTTGGCTTCTTGTTCAAAAGCTCTCTGTATCCTAACTTTCATAAACTTTTATCCTTCTGCTGCTAGAGCTAGGCTTTTGATCTATGATTTTCCTAGAATCTACATTGCATGTTGTAGATATAGCTTATTTTGGTATTTCCAGTTAAAGCTAAATAAACAATTACAGGTATTCACACATGTAGAAAACTATCATCAATTCAAGTGTACAAAGAACACATCCACCAAAGACACCTGAAGAAAGGAACAAGGTCACAGGGAAGACGACAAGTCTTTCTGTACCAAAATAATTTCTGATTAGTACCTACATTCTAGTAAGTATGGCCTTGCATGGGGAGGATGAGGAAGTGATTGAATCCAGAGCCTTATGCATACTAGAAAAGCATTGTAAATCCCACATATCTACCATCCGAAAAGCCATAAAGTCATCTTTGTGACAGATGGATAGATAAGAATCAGTTCAGATATGGTTAAAATATGACACTTGACTTCTTTAGTCATTTTTTTTCTAGCAATATGTGGAGGAGGTATATTGGTTAACATTTATTGAACATGTTCTGTGTGTCAGACACTATTCTAAGCATTTTAAAATGATTATATTCAGAAAAAATAATAGTTCTATGATCGCTAAGTAAATTGAAGAGTTTAAGGTTAAGGGACTTTTCCATTGTAGTGGCTAGTAAATGACCAACCAGGTAATTTCCAAATGCTGAAGTGCATTGCCAGATCGTGAGTCTACAAAAGTAATGAGATCTACTCCCAGCCTTCACCAAGGTTACGTTCTAAGTGAAGAAGCCAGGCAAAAGAGAACACAAACTAAATAAGTACTATAAAAGGAATAGAAAATTAAATAAATCATATTGGGGAAACTATTTTTAGTATAGTGGTTATTATTGAGTTTTCTTGAAATTCATGTTGAAATGCTGATCTCTGGTACCTCAGAATATGAGGATTTGAAGATGAGGGCTTTGAACAGGCAAGTTAAACTAAGTTTCTATGAGTAATGTATCTGATCCACTATAAATGATGAACTTGTAAGAAGAAATTAGAGCAGAAACATAAAGAAAAGACCATGCAAAAACAATGGAAGAAGATATCAGTCTGCAAGTTGAGAGGATAGAAAGCGAAACCAAACCTGCTAGCACTAACAGAACAAAGATAGTAGAAGAATGTTCCAGGTAGAAGAAGGGAAAACAAAAACAAGGAGGAGAGGTTTGTTTTTTTGTTTTTGTTTTTTTTGGCCAGTCCTGGGCCTTGAACTCAGAGCCTGAGCACCTTCCCTGGCTTCTTCCCGCTCAAGGCTAGCACTCTGCCACCTGAGCCACAGCGCCCCTTCTGGCCATTTTCCATATATGTGGTGCAGGGGAATCGAACCGAGAGCTTCATGTGTAGGAGGCAAGCACTCTTGCCACTAGGCCATATTCCCAGCCCTGGAGGAAAGGTTTTGAGATGATAATTGAAGGCCTTATGCATTCTTCTGTTTCAGGAATCTTGTATCCCCATCACTATTGGATTTCACAGGGAAAAAATTCATAATTGGTGAATTATTTTACAGCATCACTTTTAATCGATCATTATAACTACATGAGGAGAGTGTCAATACCTTCTTTTCATAAGAGGAAACTAAGCATCAGCTTGACCCTAGAGCCAAAATGTTCATCTGACTCTTCTCATGCTAAAGCTAGTATCTTTTCCATCATACCAAGCTTTCCTCCCAAACAAGAACATTTTGTATAAATGTGATAATCATAAGAAATAATAACCTAAGGAAATCTCTCATATCATTAGATTTCATTTTATATCATACACAATTTTATTATTATACCTATAACAGGGAAAGACATACAAGGAGTAGAAATTACATTCAGGGTAGAGAGTCCTGGATAGCTCAGCTTACCACCTCTGTGTATGCTTTACATCCCTACCCCCACACCCTCATCTTCTTATACTCTGTAACAAGTTTTATTTACCTTTTTGTTCTTACAGATAAAGTATTTAACTGTTTTATTTCCCAATTCATTTTGGCTGGTAAGACTATCTATAACCTAGAAACCTACAAATTCTCTTCAAGCTTACTGTGAGTTTAACTGCATCTTTTGCAAAACGGAACCTCAACAACTACCTACAGTGCTTACCAATGGGCCCTGTGAAGTGGTGTAGATTTCCACTTAAAACCTGTGCTCTTAGTACAAAATTACAATCATTAGAGATGGCAAAGACCAATCAGTCTGTGTCCAGGAAGGTCAGTGAAAGATCATGGAACTGTTTAGTCTAGGATAGTCCCCTTCTCCTGATGTCACATGAGGTGAACCATATATGCTTTTTCTCATAGACAATTATATGATAAAATCACATGTAGCTTAGTATATTTGAACAATATCACAACCCAAAATTAACCATATTTTATGATCACTTCTTCCCTCTGAAGAATTTGTGAATCTGAATGTATAAATGAAATATTATCAATGAAGTATTTAATAATTATTAGGGGAGGAGTTATACACTCTATTAGTACTATATAGCACTCTATTAGTACTGTGAAGTTTAAAAAAACACATCTAAGACTTTGGCTAGTCCTCAAAGTGAATGTGAATCTCAAAGAAAAAAGTGTACCACAGTGCTATATCTATCATTCAAGAGAGACTTTGGTAAAATGTGGAGGGTGCAGAATCACATCAATCGAGAGCAGTAATGGAGTTATTTGTGGTAGAAAAAGTTCTTAAACTGGCCCTTAAAAGTTAGCTAGCATTTTCATTGGTAGAGCTGTAATTGGTTCAGACATCAAAGGACAGACTTGCAGAAAAAGGAAAAAATCATGAGAAAAAGGCAAAAGATTTTCAGGAAACAAATAGATGAGAACTTACATGACAGGCTAGGAAGCAGGCAGATCTTTGTTTGTCCAAACTATTTTTTCTCTTTTCACTTTTAAGTTTTTTTAAGTAATCTTTAGCCAGATCTTACTTTGAAAAGTATACAGAGGCACTCAGGAAGTTCTTTTTTTAAAATTTGTATTATCAAACTGATGTACAGAGAGGTTACAGTTTCATACATTAGGCATTGGATACATTTCTTGTACTGTTTGCTACCTCATCCCTCATTCCCCCCACCCCCTCCCCCTCTTCCTTTCCCCCCCCCCCCCGAGTTGTTCAGTTCACTTACACCAAACAGTTTTGCAAGTATTGCTTTTGTAGTTGTTTGTCTTTATTTTTTTTACCCTGTGTCTCTCGATTTTGGTATTCCCTTTCAATTTCCTAGTTCTAATACCAGTATACACGGTTTCCAATATACTCAGATAGGATACAGAGATAGTGTAGGTACAACCACAGGAAGGGGATACAAGAAGATCATCAATAATAGAAGCTACAGTTACACATAGCACGTTGAAAGTAGTTACAACAGTAATATAACAATCATTTCCATAACATGGAGTTCATTTCACTTAGCATCATCTTATGTGTTCATAAGGGTATAGCTATTGGGCTCTTGTGATCCTCTGCTGTGACTTGCCTAAACCTGTGCTAATTATTCCCTGTAAGGGAGACCATAGAGTCCATATTTCTTTGAGTCTGGCTCACTTCACTTAGTATAATTTTTTCCAAGTCCTTCCATTTCCTTACAAATGGGCAACGTCATTCTTTCTGATAGAGGCATAAAATTCCATTGTGTATATGTACCACATTTTCCTGATCCATTCGTCTACTGAGGGGCATCTGGGTTGGTTCCAAATTCTAGCTATGACAAATTGTGCTGTGATGAACATTGTTGTGCTAGTGGCTTTCGTGTGTTCTTGTTTGTGGTCTTTTGGGTAGATGCCCAAAAGTGGGGCTGCTGGGTCATAGGAGAGCTCTATGTTTAGCCTTTTGAGGAATCTCCATACCGCTTTCCAGAGTGGCTGAACCAGTTTACGTTCTCACCAACAATGAAGTAGGGTTCCCTTTTGGCCACATCCCCTCCAACATTTGTTATTGTTAGTTTGCTATTGGCACTGGAACAGGTCTGAAGACCAATGGAACAGAATTGAAGACCCAGAAATGAACCCACAGAACTATGCCTACTTAATCTTTGATAAAGGAGCTAAAAAAATAGTCTGGAAGAAAGATAGTCTCTTTAACAAATGGTGCTGGCAAAACTGGTTCAACACATGCAACAAACTAAAACTAGATCCTTATATATCACCCTGCACCAAAATCAATTCCAAATGTATCAAAGACCTCGAAATCAAAACAGACACCCTGAAAACACTAAAGGAAGGAGTAGGAGAAACACTTGGGCTCCTTGGCACAGGACGGAACTTCCTTAACAAAGACCCAGAAATGCGACAAATCAAAGAAAGGATGGACAAATGGGACTGCATCAAACTGCAGAGCTTCTGCAAGGCAAAGGACATAGCTCGCAAGATAAACAGAAAGCCCACAGATTGGGAAAAGATCTTTACCGGCCATACAATGGACAAAGGCCTCATATCTAAAATATATGGAGAACTAAAAAAATTATATTCCTCCAAAACAAAACTGCAAAGAACCAATAGCCCTCTCAACAAGTGGGCTAAAGACTTAAAAAAGAGACTTCTCTGATGAGGAAAAGAGAATGGACAAGAGACATATGAAAAAGTGCTCTACATCACTGGCCAGTAAGAATGTCCTATATCAAGAAAACTAACTCAGGAAGTTCTTAAATGAGGAGAAATATAACAGCGACTATTGATCATATACCATACAAGTTTGTTCTGTCACATATGAGTTTATATTTTACTTGCTATAATCTAAATATTCACAACACTATAATGAGGAAACTAACACTCAGGCAAAGTAAATACAATATTATAATCAAAGTCATGTTCAAGGGCTGGGAATATGGCCTAGTGGTAGAGTGCTTGCCTTGTATACATGAAGCTCTAGGTTCGATTTCTCAGCACCACATATATAGACAAAGCCAGAAGGGGTGCTGTGGCTAAAGTGGTAGAGTGTTAGCCTTGAGCAAAAAGAAGCCAGGGACAGTGCTCAGGCCCTGAGTTCAAGTCCCAGGACTGGAAAAACAAAAGGTATGATCAAAATGGGTCTGTAACTCCATTTGAAGAATCCTCACTTGCTACTATAAATGAGGAAATAAAGAGAGAGTATTCAACAGTACTGACATTATGAATTTGAAGTGAGTAAAATGCATTGAATAGTCATTTCTGAATGATAATTTTAATGTGAAAACAGAACTGGTCTAAGTGGGCATGGCTACATATAAATTATAGAGCTGTATGCACAATTTATAGGAATTACAAGATTGTAGAACAGCAAATTAAAAGAAGAGATTACAAGACACAAACTTGTGAAATACCAATGTGAGAGGGAATCAGTTTGACCAGAATGACAGTACTGTCCAGAGGCCTCACTAACCCCACAGCTCATGGTGGGCCAAGAAAAATGACTTTTCCAGAAACAATGACTACCTATGGACATAGCAAAACAAAGAAGTTCAAAGTCAAGGACAGTAAAACTCCTTCTGGAGTCCAGACTGAGAAAAGAGGCAAGTAAATTCTATTCTTTTCATTTATCTCTCAAAGTTCAAATTGTGGCTAAAGGGATTAAATTTTTAAGCAAGGATCAATAATAGTACTCAAACTAGAAATTCAAAATAGGCATCTGAATCAAGTTTGCTTTCCTTAAGGAAAATAGGGAGTATCAGACACAAATAAAGGGAAATATATATATATGTATTATATATATTATATATTATATATTACATATATTATATATATAGTTTAACACCAAATTTGACCAAATTTCAACTCATGATTCTTAACCTACAAAGCGAATGTTGACATTATAGTGTCTTACTTGACTCTCATGACTCTGTGAGCATCCTGACCATGTAGAAAGAATTCAAGCTTAGAGACAGAAAGATCCAAAGAAGAAACTTGCTTTAATACTATTAGAAGTATGATATGAGGAACTTTTTTCTATGTATCAATTTATTTTCATAGAGTTAAGATTACCAGCTAGGTTTGGTGATGTGGTATATGTAAAACAGCATGTATGCCAACAGTATTGATTGTGTTTAATGTTCTTGGATATGCAAGGTACTTATACTAAAAATATTAATAAGACAGCAACTTGGGAACTAGTGTTCTAGTAGAGATAATCTGCATATAAATTAGACAATACTAATAATAACAATAGAAGCATGAAAAAGCATATATCACAAAGTGGAATGAATAACTACTTCAAAAAGATAGAAAGGAGGTAGGTGTTCAGGAAAATGTTCATCAAGAAAGTGACTTCAGGGCTGGGGCTATGGCCTAGTGGCAAGAGAGCTTGCCTCCCATACATGAAGCTCTAGGTTTGATTCCCCAACACCACGTATAGAGAAAATGGCCAGAAGTGGTGCTGTGGCTCAAGTGGCAGAGTGCTAGCCTTGAGCAAAAAGAAGCCAGGGACAGTGCTCAGGCCTTGAGTCCAAGGCCCAGGACTGGCAAAAAAAAAAAAAAAGAAAGTGACTTCAAAGATTTACAAGTGTATAATATATGTTGCTTCCTCCTCAACACAATTTACATAGGACCTTGAAATTCCAAAGATCTCTGTTTCCAGAGATGATTTTCAGGGAGGGGAAGTTGCTCAAAAGCTGAGTATGATCACCTGGTTGCTTTTCTCTCTTTATTCTACTCTACAGCATAGAATTTTACAGTTATATAAAAAGCATGAAAAAAATCTCAATCCAAATCTGTAATTTTAGAAAATCAAAGTCCAAATTGATCTGTTGATATATATTTATATATAAATTATGATGACTTATTTGTAATTGAACATAATTGTTCTATTTGTCAATAATTGCCCAGATAGCAGAATTAGTGCAAGATTAAGACTTCTTTTTTTTTTTAGATTGGACAATTTTTATTAGTATTTAATTACCTAAATATCTCAATTGCCATTTGGTTGGCACTTAAGGTACATAACAGTTTGTTAGATACGGTATGACATTTAGTTCACAGTTATTGTTACCAAGAACATTTATAATTTTTTGGAAATATGACAAAAGTATAAGTGTTAGAACATACATTGAGGAGTGATTACACTACAAAGGCCTTGCCCACATGAATGAGCAATTGTCTTATAAAAAGGCTGGAGGAAGCAAGCCCTGTTTGCTCTTGCATTTTTTTTCTTTCAGGTCAGAGCACCTAGATGACACAATTCAGGAGGAATAGACTCCATTCACCAAACCTGCTGGTGCTTTCCTATTGAACTACTTTCCAGAACTATAAGAAGTAAGTTTCACTTTGGGTATTTTGTTATAGAAGCATGAACCTAAGTATTTTTATGACAGGAGAAGCTGGAAGAAAAAAGGCTTTTCTCTGCCACTAGTCATATGTACAACTTGCAGGGTAATGCCAGCACAGAGTAAAATAGGTGTGATTTCATTAGATTAAAACTTCTTATAGCAAGAACTGAGCATCTCCCCAAAATGTTAAAACTCTTTAGAAATGCTACCTTGAAATTACCAAATAATCATTTGCAAATAACATTACTCCTCTCACTTCTCCAGGAAGATTTTGCATTACTTCAATCTAGTGCCAACTACTGTGAACTTTCTTTCTCTTGTCCCTTGGTTTTATGGAAAATTACATTAAATAATATCATTAGGAAATGGTAAATTATCTATCTTCATTCATGTGGACTGATGCCTTCAGATTTAGTATACATCCTAAATATGCTTCAGGCAGTTTAGCAAATGGCTTTGGCCATAACTGACCTAACATGATAGGTAATAAAAGTATTTTTCATGTAACATTCCTACATCTTTAAACCTCAGGAGCTACTTGGATGTTGGAGCCTGACACATGAGGAAAAAAGACTGTTTGATCTCTGAGATACCTATCTCATTAAAATCCAGGCTTCTTTGATGGTCACATTGGTTGAGTGAAAACATACCCATAGTACTCTTAGGAAATAATTGTATGCCAAGAATGTTTCTTATTTTGTCTTTAAGCTTTCTTTTTTCAACATGTAAAATATTTCATTAAAATCCTCCTACTTCTAACATTTTTGAAAATCCAGCACTTAATGAGACTACTTCTGTAATCTCATTGAATCTTTCTAGATTTATTCTGATTCTGAAAAAGAGCTATGAAAAATTTTAGAGAATACTAGAAATTCAAGTTAGTTATGGCTAAATTAAGTGTGTGCCTTATTTGGTTGCTTAAAGAGATAATTGTTTTGGCTTGTGTTTTTTTGTGCTGGCTTCTACTGATTTGGATTACCTACAAATTCATTAGATATTTGTTAACCCTATATTTCAACATTTCTCAAAAATACTGAGATGAAAACAAATATAACAGTATAAATTACAAATTCATAAAATAATATAAATCACAATAAAATTATTAGAAATTTATGACTAGAGAGAAAAGCCTGCTCTTAAATTGTTCTCAACTGTTCTCTCTTCCTGTTACTCTAAGGGAAGCTTGAAATCTTGAACGACTTTTTTATTTTATCTTAATTACTTTTGAAAACCCACAAATTCCCCAGTAGAAGAAAGACACAAAGCTGTGTATCTCCAAAGGAGATTAAAAAAAAATCAGAACACATTCTATTGTCATTCTACATGTGTTTAAGCCTTCTTTATAATTTAATGTGTCAAATAGTATACAAGAATTAGAAGAAAATGCTCTGGTTTATTCTGTAGGGAATGATAGCTGCTTCCCACATCCCAGTCGTCAACAAGCATCTTACCATTTTGCTATGTAGTTATTCATGAGAGGAATTAGATGAGAAAGAAAATAATCTGATATTTAATAGCTTGAAATAAAAACCACATTACTAAGAATAGAATGGTTAGAAAAAGTAAAGCATATTTATTCAAACAAAAGGTGACACTCAGCTCTCCCCACTACTAACTCAAGACTGTCTAAACTTTCTGGTTCATTTTCTTACTTCCATCCCACTTGTGGAAAAGGATTTATTCATAGTAGAGGATAAAGGTTACAGAATAAGACTATTATAGAAGGTATATAATTTACAGTCATTATATCCTACACCTATATAATTTCTATAACTGTTTAGTATAAATAACAGAAAACACTTCAGTATGTTGGCTCTGTGTGTTTCCCCATTATACCATTTGTAAGTTATAATCACTCATTTTTAGCCTAAACTTTTCTTTGTATATGGTATTAAAAACCACAGTCAAATTAGATCGAGTTAGGATATGCTTTATACAAGGGTCATCTAGAAGCTTAAATACACAAAAACAATCTTCTCTCAGAAGCTAACTCATGTCATTATTTCTCTTAAAACTTCTAGAACTTATTATTGGCATGCTATTTCTCATCCTAAAATTCTTGCTAAACATGTACAGTATAGTAACAACAACAACAAACCTAGCAGATGTTTTGTGTTCTCTTAGCCTATTTTTTACATTCCCATTTTTTAAAAGACATCCACAGAAGATGAAGTTTAAATATACTGTAAAAGCTAAGTAATGTGAAATGTAATTTGTCACCTTTACAGCCCTCATGGAAGGCAAGTTGACTTCATTCTGAATTCTGCTTTGCCAAATTACTAGAGAGAATAGTTCAACTTCTTAAAGTATACTACAAATGCATGTGTTTGTCAGTCTGAATGTAGTTTAGCTCTCAGTTGGATATAGCTATTAGACTTTACTTGAGTGGGTTGTCTAATGCAAAGGAAACGATATACCTAAAATGATTATCCTCAAGTCCTCCATGGAGCTATGTGGCCACCAGCAAGTGCCTTAACCTTTCAGTACTCCCATATCTCATATGTTTTGCTGGTTATTAAATAAAACTAATTTTAAAATTAGATAACATAGGTCAGGAGCCCCTGTAAAAGTTGGAAGTTTCATCTAAACATAGATGATTTCTATTCCTTATTATCCAGGCATTTCAAAAGAATTCCTGACTTGAGTTTTATCTATTGATTGTATTCCTACAAATAGATAATTCAAGAATTTGCTCAGGTTAGGAGCCTACATAACTACAGACTTTACCTCTTTTCAGACAAGCCTACACAGTACAAAACAGAAATTTCTAGATGGCCAATCTGAAGCTAACCTGTTTCTTAAATAATTCCTTTAAAATCCTCATTGTTTTAGAAAATACAGCCATCATTACAATGTTACTAACAGTGATTCATACTAATTCATTCATTAATGAAAAGACAGGTTATCATCTTCCAACTAAACTGATGTTTTAACAGAAATATCCTGAAATTTACGAAGACAAAAGAGGAGTGGCACTATGGCTCAGATGATAGAGTGCTAGCCTTGAGCACAAAGAAGCTCAGGGACAGCGCGCAGGCCCTGAGTTAAAGCCCCACAACTGACCCTACAAATTACAAAAAAAATCTCATAACAATAAAACAAGAGAGGTAATTTAAAGATATTCTTCTCTCCTTTCCTTTTTCCTAAAATTATAAAGCAATATTTTATTTTATTTGTATGGTTATATCCCATTACCCAACCTACCAACCAGAAAAAACTGCCTATTACAGCTTTAGAAATCAAACATAAAATTAAAAGGTTTATACTATTGGAAGTATCAAATATTTTTATATTTCAAGGACATTTTTAGTTCTTTTCACTATGAAATAAACCACACTGATATTCTGTATAAAATTTTAAGTGGATATTTAATAGAACCTGTTGGTATAATTAAAATCTAAAGAATGCTGGATTCTTGAAACTCAATGTTATATGAAAGTTATCATCCCAACTTTTATGACCTACACAAAACTAGAAGTTCAATAAGTGATGCTTCATACAAAGTTCAAAAAGGATTACAATTTCACTGGGAGTGTGTGTGTGTGTGTGTGTGTGTGTGTGTGTGTGTGTGTGTGTGTGTTTATTCTTGTCCTGGACTTGAACTCAGAGCCTGGGCACTGTCCCTTATGATTTTCTTTTGCTCAAGGTCTCCTTCTCTATCACTCGATCCACAGATCCACTTCCAACATTTTGGTGCTTAGTTGGTGGTAAGCGTCTAAATGGACTTGGAATTGCAATCCTCAGATTTCTGCCTCCTGAGTAGCTAAGATTACAGGCATGAGCCACGTATGTCCAGCTTCTGCATCTTTTTGTATGCCCCCTAACATCTTATCATAAGGTGTATTAGGAATTGGTTAAATCTTTTTGTTTGAATAAGCATAGGACAAACAAGATTTCAGAAATTATGACACATTAGAGTTGCTGTCATATGAGATGAACTATTCTGGTTAATCAACTAGGATGTTATATATCCCATGTAATTAATACCATTTGTTAAATTATTGAAACTTTATAATTTCAGAATTAAATTGGTCTTTTAAAATGTTTCTGAAAAGCTACCTTAATATTGTACAGTGCTTTAAAATTAATGAATTATGTGATATTTTCCAAATTCTATGTCAAATCCTTTATATGTATAACTAGCTTCAACTTTACATAACCTATAGAAAGACATTATCACCATTTGAAAATTTAATATAAACTAGTTACCCAGTTTATAGATGCTAAAGCAAGAATTCAAATCAAAATTGGCTTAGCTCCAAAACTAGTGCCCTTAAACATTGCCCCATACTTCCAGCTCCCTCTTTTGAAGCTGTGACTCAGCATACCAATTATTAAAATACATTGTAGAAAGTCTCATGTTAATGAGTGAATGGTCCCGAAGTCCTTCCCTCCAGGGTTCAAAGGCTTGTGGAACACCCAGAGGGGGGAAAAGTCTGTGGTTAAATCTGGCTAAATGAAGTAAAGCCTGAGCCATATGGCTGGGCTTCAAGTCAGAAAATATTGATCCAATCACCTGCATGACTACAGCAGCTAATCCTACAGCAGAATTAGTTGACTGCAACTTTGATGGGAGGCAGCTGTGCAAGGTTGCTTCTGGGTAGCCCAATTTTGATTATCTCCATTTTTTGGAGAGAAAACACTATAGCACCATGCTGAAAGGCCAGGAGCAATTCTCAAAGGCTTTTCTAGCTACTTTCAGTCCAACTGGCTGAGGATCCTTGAGTAAAGGAGCAAGCTAAGCAACTTGAGCACTGGCACAAGAGCTGGACTTTGTTGTTTACAGGAATGCACATCCACCAGACCTCCAAAACAGATGTGATAACACACAGCCAGATATACAGATTGCTTTGCTCTGCTTTGTGTGGAGGTCAGCCATAACACTGTGGCTTCCAACAATAGCTATCAGGTGAAATGTGCAGTAGCTCTAATCTGAAAAAATATTTCAATTTTTTTCACTCCTTGGTCCTTTGCCATGAGTTGTATAGAGGTCAGCTAAGCCCTAACAGATGTCTTTAAACTTTATTAATATCTTCATACATGATAGCCAGTAAATGAACTTTAATTTCTTGCAAGTGGACAAAAAGAAAAAAACGTAAGTAGGAAATATTTAATTCAAATTTACCATGTTGCTCTGTGCCATGGCTCTTCCTAGTAATCCTAGCTACTCAAAGGGATGAAATATGAGAAGGTTCAAAGTCAACCTGGCCAGATAAATCCTATAAACTTTTATCTCCAATTAGCAAAAAGCTAGAATTTGAGGTGTGGCTTAAGTGATAGAGCATAAAAAGCCAAGCAATAATGCAAGGCCCTTAGTTCAACCCCAAGTACCAGGTAATAAAACAAATTGCCACCGGTCAAAATAGTAAAAGTCACTACATAACATTAATATAGTCATTAGTAGAGAAAATGTATTTATTTTTATGTGTAAATCATATTAATGTATGTATATTACACAATTACAGAAAAAAATTGTATGCATCTTTTTTGTTCCTGAATTGGTAAAAAGGTATCAATTCATGGTTTCTCTAAGCTATATAAATTAACTTTTTAAATTTACTTTAAAATTATACCTTAAAGTAAAATTAACTTACTTTAAAATTTCCTTCTTCAATAACTCTACTTTAAAATGGATGGATAGAATTCTATTGTGTAGACATTCCATATCTTCTTGATCCATTCATCTACTGAGTGTCAGCTGGGTTTATTCCATATCTTAGCTATGCTAAATAATACTTCAATGAACATGGTTGTGCTGGTAGCTTTAGTATGGCCTTGTTTGTGGTCATTTGAGTAAATGCCCAAGAGTGGGATTGCTGGATCATAGGGGAGATCTATATTTAGTCTTTTGAGGAACCTCCATACTGCTTTCCAGAGTGGTTGGACAAGTTTGTACTCTCACCAACAGTGTAGCAGTGTTCCCCTTTGGCCACATTCCACCAGCATCTGTTTCTATACGTTTCTTGATAATGGCCATGCTTACTGGTATGATGTGGAATCTCAATGTTGTTTTGATTTGCATTTCTTTTATGGCCAACTATGTTGAGCATTTCTTCATGTATCTCTTGGCTATTCATATTTCCTCTTCAGAGAAGTCTCTAAGTCTTTAGCCCACTTGTTAAAGGGGTGGTTGTTTCTTCGGGGATTTGTTTTGGGTGAATCTAATTTTTTGAGCTATAAACATATTTTAGACAGGAGGCCTTTGTCTGTTGTCTGGCTACTGAAGGTCTTCTTCTAGTCTGTGGGCTATTTATCTTGCTTGCTATGTCATTTGCCATGCAGAGGCTCTGAAGTTTAATGCAAACCCATTATTCCAATGTTTCTTTGATTTGTTGTGTTTCTGGATCTTTATTAAAAATGTTTTGACTCATGCGAATGAGCCCTAGTGTTTCTCCGATTCTTTCTTCTAGTATTTTCAGAGTATTTTCTTTTACCTTGAGATGTTTGATCCATTTGGAATTGATTCTGGTGCAGAAATTCTAGTTTCAGTCAGAAAGAATGAAATCACCCCATTCATAAGGAAATAGAAAGACTTGGAAAAATCTTATTAAGTGAAATACAGCAAATCAATATAAGAATATTTTGATTTTAAAAGAAAAATTGAATCCCACTAACCACTAAACCAAGATATTTGAGTACACACACACACACACACACATACACACACAATGCAGAAATGATCCTAGAAAGTCAGTTAACAAATAGAAACAAAAACATGAAAAAGGAGTATATGATTTTAATATCCATCACAGTACAGTTCTTAAATGTCTAGTTTTGAACAAAGTATGAGACATAAAAAGAAACAAAAAGGTCCATCCAAAGTGAGGAGGAAAGCAATCAATTTCAAATATTCCTACTGAGTTCCTACTAGAATTTCAGATATTCCTACTGAACAAAAATATTCTGAACAAAAATGTGAGTCATAAATATGCATCTAAAGGAAGAGTGTTGAAACAAATAAGGAAAATATAAGAACAGTTGACATTATACAGACCAAGGAACTGAAAGAAAAAAGAAATGTGAACAGTCTCAGAGTGAATGAGACACAGACCAGCAGGTATGCCAAGATGTTCATGATAGAAGAAAGAAAAATTTAAGACAGAAAAATTATAAAGCAAAATGTCCAAAATTTCCCAACTTTATATTGTAAAAAAATTAATCAATATAACCCAGAAGCCCAACAGTCTTTAAGATAAACTCACATCTTAGTCTAAATATCAAAAACTAAGCATTCCTCTGTTAAACTGCTTTATGTTATTAATAAACAAATAAATAAAACACAGACAAAAGCCGTTCAAAGCAAAGAGGAAAAAACAGGTCATCATAGAAGAGAGATCATCAATACAATTAGAACCTGATTTCTTAACCACAAAGCTCAGTAATGATCAGGAAGACATTGTCAATGTGCTAGAAAAGAACCTTAAACAGGAAGTTCTTAACATCAAAATTATCATTCAAAACCAAAAAAAAAAATTAGTAAGGTACTCCAGATAGTCAATTAACAACTTAAATTTAAAAGTTAAAAAAATGTCATTTCTTAATAAAGGAGCTCTACAAAAATATTAAAATTCCTTTGAATTAAATAATTGCATACTACATCATAGCTTGAATCCATACTATGAAATAAAGATTCGTAATGAAACAATATGTCACATTAAGTACGCAACCTCACACTTCTAGTATTTATCACATCTCAGAGATTGTATGGTGTGATTGACTTGAGATTTGTGTAATATTCTCTACAATGTCAGGTGATTTTGTACAGAAAAAAAATTACCTAACATATTTTCCGTGTATATTCCACCATTAACCAATGCATAAGTGTGTACCAAAACTTCTTGTATATTTTAAATGTGTACAGCTCTGCCTCCATAATGTTGGTTCATAGCTGGTATGTGAAGCGATACCACTTTCAGCTTCCATTCTTAGCCTTCCATTACAATTATTCAGGTTCAAGTAAGCGAGGCCCTGTCAAAAACAAAAAATGAGAGAAAAATTCAAAGGGCTACACTTGAGTGAACTGCCAACAGTGTCTCCAGCCAAAGTCTCAATCACTAGAAATACCTGACAAATTCAAAACATAATTTCTACCTCCATCTGAAAACCTAGAACTGTCTGAAAAACAGTTTATCCGCTTTACCTTACCTAAGAAACATTGTGAACACAAATAAAGGAAAGCAGATTACTTGATACTAGGCTAGGTAAACAGACTATCCTAAATGAAGAAGATTAAAGGTAGCCCTACAAACAGATTCAAGTTTTCATTGACGTATTCAGTGAAGCTTCAATGAAAAAAAAAAAAAACAACCCTTAGATTTAGTGGACTCTTCTTTCAGCTGTGTTAATTTTTCAATATTTCTCTACTTTTGAAGAGAAAAACAATGATGTTGTTAAAACCTGGATCTCTCTCTCTCTCTCTCTCTCTCTCTCTCTCTCTCTGTGTGTGTGTGTGTGTGTGTGTGTGTGTGTGTGTGTGTGTGTGTGTGTGTGTGTGACTAAGGGAAGTCTCTCACCTGTCTGGACCATAATTTATTCATTTCTAAATAAGAACAAATAAGGAGAAAAATCAACCAACACAATCTAAGAGAAAGAACTATGTAAATTGTGAACTTCTACATAAGACATCTAGAGTAATTAATTTGAGCACTGAGATTATGTTTATACTGTTGTATATAATATTGCTTTGCCTTATGCTTTAATAAATACAAAGGAAAAAAGGAAAGGACTTGCCAGTCTTGGAGGAAACTGTGGTGTAAGAGAATGGGTAAAGAAGCCTGGAAAGTGACTACAGAGTTCTTTGTTGCCACTAAGAGAAATATTTCCCCAATTAGTTTCTAAATTCATATTCTTCAATTTCAAAAATGAGATATTTAATTTTTCAGAATCTCTCTAGATGTTTGCTTTATCTGGCCAGCCAAGGTGGGCTCTTTTGTACTTCTGATATCTTGCTTCTTACTGTGATGTAGGCCATTCGGCTGTGAGATATTCACTGAAGCAGAATATTATGGAAGGAACAGGAAACTGGCCTCGGAACTCTGACAAAACTTGCTGCCTGACCTTGAACAAATCACTTAACTTTCTTTTGTTTGCGTTTCATTATTCACAAAACAATGGTGATTATGTTTGCCTTATGTGCTTCATAGAGTGAGGGCAAACGTGTGATTTTTATGTGAAAGCAAAGCCATTGAAAGAGACAAATTGTTAGTTCAGTGCAAATACAGGTTTAAAAAGAAGCATCAAATATCTCTTCTCCTGTAACTTCTACCAATTCATTCTACCTATTTTCCTTCCAGAACAATCCAACTTAAGATATCTTCCTCATGAGAGCTTTTCATTTATTTACCATTCAAACATACATTAAGCACTGTTGGCAAATATGTCCCTTGGTGATAAAATAGAGACCATAAGCTACGAGTGAAGGTACTTAACATGTGTCCTGTTTGAATGAGTGAATTATAGAGCAACTCAGACTTCTATTCCAAGGTTATTGTGGTAGTTTAAAGGATATGGTATGTAAAAAAAATTAACTAACCCTCCCTATTAAATTATTTCATAAATTGCCTCATATTATTATAATAATTATTATTGCTTATGGTATGTCTTTCCATATACTTTACAATGATTTCCAAAATACAGCCCTTCCTCTTAAAATTTTTTGAGTGACATCCATTGGAAAGTTTCAGCAGGCTCTGTGCTGTCCTATCTCTCCATGGATGGCTTTCCCATTATCTAGCAAGTCCTGCTGACACAACATCTCAACAATCTTCTGCATTTCCAGCTACATACAACTACTCCAATGACAGCCTCTCCAACTACACACAATCACACACACACACACACACACACACACACACACACACACACACACACACTGATAGGTTCTTCCTTGGATGCTGTTTTTCAGCCCTAAGGATAGTAGCTGATGCCTAGCATCTCCTATTTTAGTACTTATTAGAGATTTTATCATCCTGTTCTACACAATTCTCTATTACTCTAATCTCCAGTTACAGCTAATAATCTTTAATAATCTTTAATAATCTTTAAACTTATCAAATTTCCACGTCTTTGGTTTCCTGAACTCTGTCTGATATAAAATTGAAATCACAGCTGATCAGGAGCTGGCCTCACAAAGTTGAGATTTTAGAACTGACTGAGTTATGTTCTTAGGGTTCAGTAAGGCACTGACTTCCTTATCAAAGGGAAAGAGAACACTAGTCATCCTGACATTCAGTGTCAGCACAATTAATCCACCTGTCACCTGCAGATGATTACAATGAAAAGAACAGTAGAAATACGAGCGTGAAATCTAAGTGGCTGCTATGTTAGAACATTATGTCAATAATGATTATTTTAATGCTATAAGATGGGACAGAGTCTTATATATGCTCTGAGTACCTATTTCCACTTCAATTATAGACTGAGAACCATAAAGCTTTTGTAGTAGTCCTAAATTTTTTTCAAATTTGTTGTAGCCAGATGGTTGATAGTGTCAGAAATAAAATATGAAATGGAATTGCTCTGAGTACTAGGTTACAAAAGTTGAATTGACAACCTTGTCAAACTTCCTACATGAGAACACCCGTTAAGGAAGAATGGGATTCAGAAGCATGGAATGGGGTATTCATTTGTTTCCAAATGAAACGGAAACTCTTGAAAAGCTCACCTGTGATAGATATGGCTTTAATGCGTAACATATTCTCGGATATCTGAAGACAATTATTTTTAATTCTTCAAGATTACAACCCTGAAGAAAGATTCCTTGAAAGATAAGAATCATTTCATTAAGATTCACTATAGGAAGGGAAAGGGAATATCGAAATCTAGAGACAAAGGATAAAAAGACAAACCAATTGCAACAGCAATACTTAACAAAACTATATGGTGTAATCACGTGTAAGTATGCTCCAGGAGTGAGATATGTTTCCTACCCCACAGTATCTGACACACAAAAACCTGCCAATTAGCAGAAACACAGAAACATGTATGGATCTTAGGCATACGATGTGACACTTAGGAGAAACAAATACTAAACCAATGTGGAGGGTGCCCCCAAAGTAAAGTAAAGACATTATTGAATATCCTAAAGGCCCATAGAGGTGGTTCAATTATTTCTTGATTAAATGCATATAAAATCACACTTATAGGCAAGAATCGAGAGCTATCAAAAAGGTAGGATTAAGGTGAAAGAATACAACAAGATTCTGAAAGCAATTTTAAGGTATCTTTAAACAAGGACAGGATGAAAATTCTAACATTATAAAACTAGGAGAACAAAACTTTAGGAGAAGAAGCAGACAGAACTTCAAGAAGTGAAAATATTGTCAATTAAAAATGTGAAATGAACTTAGGTGTAACCGAAGTGGGAATTCATGAAGTAGAAGAGGTCGGAAATATTTACTGATAACATCTGTGCTTTTTGTTACTGTGACAGAATACCTGATAAACAACTTAAAGAGTGGAAATGTTTATTTTGGTTCATAGTTGCAAACCATGGTCACTTGGTCCTGTTGCATGGAGCCTGTGGCAACACAGTACCTAGGAATAGGGGCACATGGCACAGAAGGGCTACCTAGCTCATGGTGGAACTAAAGCAAAGAGGGACTCAGAAGAGAACTGACATTCCAATATCCTCTTTGAAGACAATTTCTTTCTAGTAAGCACAGCCTCTTACAGGTTCATATACTTGCCAGTAGCACCATAAGCTGAAAACAAAACCTTTAGCACATGGGCTTTGTGGAGATAATTAATATCCAAAGCATAGGAATGCTTCATAGTCATGTCATGTTTTAAGTTTTTTTAAAAAAAGGAGTGATTAGAAGGGATGAAAAAAATAAATAAATAGGCCCCAAGGTAATTCCACTCAGAGTTCAAAAAGAGGAACATAGAGAGAATAGAACAAAGGTAATATTCAAAGATATGAAAGTTAAAAATTTCCCAACCTTGATGAGCTATATGTCTCCTCAAATTTTGGGAACTCTATGTTTGAATAGGATAGAAATAAATTAGCAAAATAACCAACCATCTACACATACTTAGTGGAACTGAAAAACATCAAAGAGAAAGATGATACCTTACAGAGTAGAAAAGATTATACAGAGAGAAAATATCATTTTCTTCAAAGCCTTTTAATATCAGCCATATCAAAGACAATAAATAGTAACCTAGAAATACAGAAAATAAATAACTTTTTATCTGGACTTCTGTAATCTGGATTAAAAAGTACCACCTGACTGAAAATTTAAAGCTACTTCAATTTAAAAAATTCAGAGACTTGGCAGAATTTCCTTGAAAGAATTGCTTGAGGATGGACACATCAAAAAGAAAGAATCTAAGTTGATAGGGTGGGGGGAGGGGCAAATCAAAGCCACAGTATTAAAAATACTCACGACAGTAGCTCCACACCTAACAGAATGCCAACAATCTTTGATAAAGAAGCCAAAAAAATATATGATGGAAGAAAGACATCCTTTTCAACAAACGGTGCTGGCAAATTGGCTAAACACCTGTAACAAACTAAAGATAGATCCTTACATATCACCCTGCACCAGATTCAATTTCAAATGGATCAAAGACCTTGAAGTAAAAGCACATGCCCTGAAAACATTGCAGGAAGGAATAGGAGAAACACTAGGGCTCTTGGCATGGGTCAAAACTTTCTTAATAAAGGCCCAGAAACACAGCAAATCAAAGAAAGGTTCGACAAATGGGATTGTATCAAACTGCAGAGCTTTAACACAGCAAATGACATAGCTAACAAGATAAATAGATAACCCTCAGACTGAGAGAAAATCTTTACTGGCCATACAATAGACAAGGGCCTCAAATCTAAAATATACTTAGAACTTAAAAAATTGAGTTCCACCAAAATAAATTCTCAAAGAAGCAACTGCACCCTCAATAAATGGGCTAAAGACTTGAAGAGAGACTTCTCTGAAGAGGAAATGAGAATGGTCAAGAGGCACATGAAGAAGTGTTCAGCATTACTGGCCATAAAGAAATGCAAGTTAAAACAACATTGAGATTCCACCTCACCCCAATAAGAATGTCCATTGTCAAGTAAACTAACAACAACAGATGCTGGTGGAGATGTGGGCAAAAGGGAATGCTACTACACTATTGGTGGGAGTGTAAACATGTTCAACCACTCTGGAAAGCAGTGTGGATGTTCCTCAATCATGACAACATGTGCAAAAGTTAAAACTCTACACAAAGACTGGAAAAAATCAAACAAATAATTTCTACTAATTTGCAATGAACTTGGGGGTACATAAGAACTTGGAAACTAAGCTGTAGTTAGAGATTTAACTTCTCAACATTATATTTAAACTCTCATCATTTTTGTGCCATTTTCATGTATATGAAAGGAAATTAAATATTCTCTTCCACATTGCCTTTCATCAAATGATCTTGGAATAAAGCAGTGGATCCTTAATAATTTAGAGTAGCTTAGTTTTTGTATGACCAAGCCCCTATATTAAAAGTGACAAATACCCACTGTAATCACCAGTACTTATTGTTCCATTGCCATGACAGACGTTGCTAATCCAAGTAGATATTCTTTTCTACTGAACCTAAAAACTCAACAAAACTTGCCAAGCAGCCATTGTCAACAGATCAAATATGGCAACCAGATGTACATACTGGCCATATTTTAAACTGTGTTTTAGGATGTGAGTAAACATGTAGGGGGAAAATGAAAGGACATTTTCAGAAGAAATTCTAATCTTCAATGGAGAACTAACTTCAGTCTAGAAAGTACCATTCCAAATTATTTTATTTTTGTCTTTGAGTTATCCTGAGATTCTGTAAGGTATGAACAACTGATACAGAAATCCTATCTTTCCTGGTAGAGACCTAATAAACCTCTATTCCCATCCTGTGGAAAAGAGTATTTTGTTCTCAGTGGTTTGCCTTTGTTCCTGTATCCCTGCTCTTTTAAATCCACCAGGTTTAGATTCTCTTTTAAATGGTTATACCTTCTATGCGATTCCCTCACTAAATGAGTTTAAAATGAAATCTATAATGCATGTCCATTTGTTATCCATATAGAGCAAGTTACTATTATACTTTTCAGGAGCACTATCTTTTAAGACATTGTAGGGTCATTGAACAAATGAGACATGTCAAAAAGTCAAGAGAGAAACTGTTATAGTCACTGGGACACTCTACTGTCAAATTTCCTGCCATAGGGCTGGGGATATAGCCTAGTGGCAAGAGTGCCTGCCTCGGATACACGAGGCTCTAGGTTCGATTCCCCAGCACCACATATACAGAAAACGGCCAGAAGTGGCGCTGTGGCTCAAGTGGCAGAGTGCTAGCCTTGAGCGGGAAGAAGCCAGGGACAGTGCTCAGGCCCTGAGTCCAAGGCCCAGGACTGGCCAAAAAAAAAAAAAAATTTCCTGCCATACTGTTCAAAGGAATATTCCAGCACTGTAGAAAGTTCAGTGAAGATACTTGAGGATTTTTATTCTTTAAATATATCAACATGAATAAATAGGACAATATCTGCTATTAATGGATACACAGTTTTCTAAAGAATAACTCCTATCTACTCAGAAGGCTGACATCTGAATCTCTCAACTTAAAAGCAACCTAAGCAGAAAAGTCCCTGATACTCTTACCACCAATTAAATCTCAAGAAAGCCAGAACTGGAGCTATGGTTAAAGTGATAGAATGCTAGCCCCGAACAAAAATGTCCTGGATAGCACCCAGACCCAGAGTTCAAGTCCCAGGAGAGCCACATACACAAAAAAAAAATTAAATAAGGAAAGAATAATTAAAATAATATTGAAAATCTTTATGCTTTTCTTATCCACAGGCAAACTGGCCTAATTTATTCAAAGACTAGTCATATAATATTCACAAAAATGATTGCTCCAAAGTTACTTATTTTCTTGTAAAAGTTCTAAAAAGTTGGCTTAATTCAAGCAGGTTCTTTCCAGAGCAGTTTTAGCTGTGCAGCTTTGTTAAATGCATTCACATGATGCTGGAGGGAAGCTGAAAATACCAGACTATCCAACTGGGAAAGTTTATATATGCTATCAAATACTGCCCACCACCACCACCCAAGCCACCCCCATCCAATTCCAGAGCCTTGTTCCTAAACCAAGGGAGTAACAAAAGCATGCAGTGTTTCTTTGCTTTCATACCAGTATGGCAGCATGACAAAGAACTCCAATTTCTTTAAACAACATTAACTAAGCTACAATTTTGCTAAACACTAACCTGGCTGTTTACAGTAAGAGAGCAAAAGGTATTTCAAATACAATTTTTTTAAAGAAATCCACAGCACTAATCCCTCATTTTCACAAAGTATCTAATTAAAGTTTTTTGAGACTCTGTCGCCTACCCCCATCCCACACCTGTCTGCTCCAGTTACTTTGAACTGCAGAGCTTTTAGAGCAAATAGAAGAAAGAAAGATTTGTAAATACACAGCCACAAAGGGCAGAGCTCATCCTGGGTAGCTCCTGGGCACAGGCTCAGAGAGACACTGGGCCAATTAAGGTGATTGTGGAGGTCATAATCACTGTGAGCTTGCTGTGAAGTTCATGCGAATATTTGAATATCAATGCATATAATATATGCAGAATGAATTATCAGAAACCAGGCTACATTGTTTACATAGCATTGGAAATCTCACTGCCTAGCTTGTTAGTGTGTGTGTGTGTGTGTGTGTGTATGTGTGCATGCAAGCATGTGCAAGCATTTGTGTTTCTGAACACAGAAAAAAGAAATAGTTAACACTATGCTTAATGAGATCCAGAAGGGAAATTTTCAAGAAGTAGATATCATAAAGTAGCCATTTTAATTCTACGTATTTTCAGCATTTCACTTACAGTATAAATAATTTTTTCCTCTAGATTTTCTTTTAAATTCTTTTTTCAGTTCCCAATTATCAGTGGTCATTTGTTTGTTGCCAAAACTGTTTTTTAAATTAAAAAAATTTACTTAGTATCACATGCTTTCACATTTTATTTATTGACATCATTTTTCAAATGAGAAAATTGACCCAGAAAGGCTGCAAGACTTCTTGGCACAAGGTCACAAAATGATAGGGTTAATGTTTGAACTCAGGTATTCTGTGTCTGCTTTGTTTGTTACAGAGACCTCTAAAGTGATGTTTTTAAAATCATCTCTAGCATTTTCCTTTTACAGTAATTTTGGTCATTGGAATTTTGGTCTCTCTTCATTCTACATGCAGGCAGGTGTGGGTGCCCTAGCCCACATGCTTATTGGTTGATGATGGACATCAAGAAGATTTTTCTTCATGTGGAGAATAGCTTGTGATTGAAAGGATATGTCACGGCCATCCCAGGGGACCATGCGGAGATAATCACAGACAGGAGAAGGTTCATAAGGAGGTTTATTAGTGGGGGATGGTGGGGGGGGCATAGCTCCCATGGGGGAGGGAGCTATATGGTGTCTGCACTTTATCCAGGTGGCAGCTTCTCTCTGGGGGTAAAAGGGGAAGTAGGTAGGTAGTGAGTAAGAGTGACTCATTAGGTATGGGTGGATCTGGGGGCTAATGGTAGGAGCAGAGGACCTGAGGCTGGGGAAATGCTAACAGTGATAACCTTTGAAACTCTGTCTATGCCAGTTTATTCATGAATTATGGTCATAGTACCCCAAAATTTTGAAGCCCTGTTTTAATAAACAAAAAAATAGATTATCTTGGCTTATATGATTCTGAATATCTATTTGCTCTCCTTTCAATCTCATTATAATTTAAGCCCAAACTCACACTGAATTGTTTCTGTCTTAGACTTTCTGTGATTTCACTTGCTTCAAGACTTTTCTTTCTCCATACCTGGAATTCTCACCAAACCTCTACATGTGAATTCCATCTCACTCTCACTCACTTCCAGTTCTTAGAATAAGTACTAAGAGTAAGTACTTTCAGTACTTACAAATACTTTTTCAGTATTTGGATTTCATTCACCTGGGAAAGCCCTACTTGATGGGTATGCATGAATTTGGAGTCCTAATACAGGTTCTCAATTTATTCTGTATTTCTTTCAAAATACTTCAACAAATTATATTGTAACTATCAGTTTAGAGTATTCACACACATAACTTTGGAAAAATATGTCTGCTCTGTTCATCTTGGATCAAATAGATGCCAGCTGGATCTCAACAAAGAAGGAATAAATGCATATTAGATTATAAAATCATTTGCATGGGCTTCTATTTCTTATGAATAATGACTTTACATACAACAAATTAGAAATGATAACAATCAAGTATGTTAGCACTTTCAAATCATGGACTACAATATTGTTTCTCACTTAAAAGCTTTTCAGAAACGAGTAAATACTATATCAAATACTATATTCAGTTGTCTTAAAAGTGTTTTGCAGTTGTAAAATAGCAGAGTAAAACAAATAATAGATTCAATTACAGTGGAAGCATAACAGTATCTCTCCACTGTCATTTTCTTGTTGATTTTTGGATTTATTTATTTCTTTGTTTGATGAGACAGTATCTTGCCTTGGAGCCCAAGGGGGCCTCAAATGTGACATCTACCTTTCTCCTGCTCCTGACTATCCACTGCTTATGTTAACACTATTTAGATTAACACTGAATCTGCCTGTCAGTGGGTTGCTTATTGCTATAAACAAAAATCCGAGAACCTGTATAAATCACTCATTCTGTTTCTAAACTTAGGCAGTTTGGAGGCTTTGGCCAAAGAAAACAGGCATCAAGGCAGCCTGAGGAAAACTAATGAACCTGATAAATTAACAGCATGATTAAGAAACAAGACTAGCAAGGAACTAAAGATAATAATAAATGTTGTCACTAATCTCTGGAACTTGGCTTTCTCTGTGTTTTCATAGTAGAAAACATTTAAAGGCAAAGACTTCTAATACTCAACTAAGAATGCTCCTGATAATAATATATTCTTCCATCCCCATTCACCTCCAGAGAACCTGAAATATACTTCTCTGAGCTCATTTCCAGTATTCAAGGACACCCCCACCAAAGACTGCTCCATAGTCAAAAGTTCCCAGCAAAGCAGCTTCAGGCCTATGGAAGAGAGCTTTGTTTAAAAAAAAAAAAGTGTGCTTCTTAAAACCACCCATTGTTTTTGTTTATATAAGAACTGAGATGAAATATGAATATGAGCAAAATAAGCAAAATTACAATGCAGAGATAGGGCTTAAAAAAGCAAAATAAAAGAATGTGTTTACATAAATTATAAGCACTCTAGGGCTGGGATATTATTCTTTCTCTAACACTGTCAACCATTTATATAGTACTGTGTACACTTTTGGCAATACAGAATGAATAATAATAATTAATACAGTATGTTTGTTCTGAAACAGACTTCATATCAGACCCTTGCAGTCTTTTTTTTAAAAATTCATAATTGACCATATGTACTCCAATCCTTGCCTGTTAGGCATCTTTCTCCTTACAAACCCACTAGTGATTATTTTGGACAAATATCTGCTATATCATTACTAGCAAGACACAGACTTCAAAGAGTCTAACTTGGATAGCATTGAAGTGATTGGTATGCTGGCCAAGAGCTTTAACCTCAAAGGGGTGCGATTTCAGTGATTTCTGCATTCAGATGGCCCCAGAAACAGAGAAAAAAAAAACAGGGAATGAACAAGGGAGTAAGAAAAAAGTGGGAATAAAGACATTAACCATGAAGCGATACCAGTGTTATTTTAAAGACCAAGGCATCAAAATTCCAAGCTATAGTTTGCTTTTTACTTTCATGGACAAATGGACAAATGAATGTGGAAAGCCCTGATTAAGACAGCATTTTAACTAGAATCCTGAAAAGTCTTTTTCCATTTCTAATTAATCCTGCACACTTCTTTCAAAATAATCTTCCATAAATGTAATGTCAGCAATATTCTTTTCTTTAATTGAAAACAATGTCTATGGCCAGGTCTGGTGGGTTTTACTTGTAATCCCAGCTAAGTAGGAAGCATAGGTAAGAGAGCTGAGGTCTGAGATCCAGACCCCAGCAAAAACAAGAGACATTATCCAAAAAATAAGAAAGCATACAAGGGTGTTTTTTACCCAATTGCCTTCCACTCATCTCTACACATTCCAAGGGTTCACAAATTGATCCTACTTCTTCCCTCAGTCACCTTTCCTGGGTTCTCTCCGATACTGATGATTTTGTAAAGTGTAGTGCCTTTTGTTTTGGATACTTATTCCATGACATCTGCTTTCCTTTATAATCTAGAAAACTTACAAGCCACATAAGATCCCGAAACATGCCATCTCTTCCATGTAGCCTTTTCTACTCCCCCATTTCTCAGCTAGGTGCTTCCTTCTATCCCTTGGTCCACATGAATAGCCACTAACCAGTCTCTCTCAACAGACCATGGTCATAGACAGAGATGATCTCCTTGCATCCTGGGTATGAATGATCATCTTCAGTTCTGAGTCACCAACAATGTCTGATGTACAGTATCTGCTCATTTGATATTTATTTTATAAAATAACTAGTGATTGCTGCTTTAAAATGTGGAGATTTAAAAAATTCCAGTTTTCCTAGTCTGTGACACAATGAAAATCCCAGGGTATTCAAAGCACTGCCCTGGCCTCAGCATTTGCAGAGACTGAAAAATAAACAAGAACTGTCTGATAGAAACAATTAGCCTCTAAAGCAGGTGCTGGCTCCATCCCTCAACATATTCTATAGAGGTTACATTCTGGGTTTCATTCATTCTGTGCAACCCAGAAAGCACAGCCCTAGTCACTCCCAGCCCAGCAGTAGGCATGAACAATACCAAGAGCTAAATCCAACAACCTTTAAGTGCACTTAAATCCCATTCAAAGTCAAGGGAAATTATGCATACATGAGAAATGGAAGGGAAGGAAGATAAGGAAGATGGCTTGCTGCTTCTTGGAAAACATGCGGGGGGGGGGGGGAGAGAAAGACCACAGAGGTACAGTTATCCCCCTCCCCCAGAAAATTGTGACCCGTTTGCTGTCACTTTTTCATCTCAGTAGGAATTTATTGGATTAGGAAAGACCTTTGCTACTCATCATTATCCCAAACTCCCAATTGCCTTTGCATTAACTAATGTCTGAGCTTCCTGGTTAATTGTGGCAGGCTAGCAGCGGGCTGCAGATGTCAGATGTCATGCTCTATCAGATGAAGAGGTTCCTGCCTCAGGCTGTTTATATGTGACCTAACCAGGATTTCCTGCTGCATGATGAAATAATTAGGGGGCCTCCATGCAAGGAATTATGTTGCAAGTAAGTTGTAACAGCATTACATTAAGAAAAGAAAATGAAAATGAAACATTTGGCCTTATCTGTATCAGAATCTTTCTTAGGTTTATTGGGAACATTCTGTTCCTTATTTTCATAAATTTCACATGGGTGCTAATTTTAATGTTCACTGGAGAATACAGTGAGTTGGGACGCTATTCTCTAATGCTTGTGCTCCAACTTCAGTCAAGAGTAAACAGACTAGGGGAAGGTCTTTTCTTGTGTTTCATTTTCTAAATAAAGTTTGTCTTTTACCCTCTAACACAAATTATTTCTACAAGACTCAACAAAATCTGGAAAGTCCTTTTATATTAAAAAAAAAGAAATAGTTTCTAAATAATGTCCTTCTTAAATCTTGTTGAATTCTAACTGCTAACTTCCTGATCCAGAAAATAAATATATATCTTATTTACAATGTTGTAATATTATTAAATGTTTATGCATAAAAGCATATTATAAAACTATAAGCTCCTATCTCTTATCCACAGGAAGTTTCTATAATTCAAGAGAACTACCCATATAAAAACATAGTTCAAAAGTCCTAAACTACTTTAGTCACTAAAATTAAAAGATTAACAATGATCTCATAAATTCTAGAAACACACCTAAAATGAACAATTCTGACCAAATTTCCACTATATATCTTTGTATCATTCTCCCTTAGTTTTTATTTTATTTTTTATCAATGAGTAGTTGTACAAAGGAGCTGCCATTCAACAAAGTAGTATATTAGTAGTATATGAATTTTTATCTATGTCACCAGTTTCTAAGGACCTGTTCAGTTAGTTTATTTAACAGCCATTTTCCAAAATAACATTATAAAATTCCTGAGGGCTGTTTTATGATTCTTTGGGTTTCCTGGTTCTAGCTTAATTAGTCAAGAATATTTTGTAAGACTGTTATCTAATGTCATGTGAGGATGGAAAAATGAGGGATTAAGGCAAAGGTAGCTGGGTGTGATAGGGCAAGTTTATAATCCCAGCACTGGGGTTACTGCGAAAGGAAAATCTCAAATCTGGGCCTATTCTGGCTACCTAGCAAAAGTGTGCTCAAGGGCTGGGAATATGGTTTAGTGGGAGAGTGCTTGCCTAGCATGCATAAAGCCCTGGGTTTGATTCCTCAGCACCACATAAACAGAAAAAGCTGGAAATGGCACTGTGGCTCAAGTGGTAGAGTGTTAGCCTTGAGCTAAAAGAAGCCAGGGGCAGTGCTCAGGCCCTGAATTCAAGCTCCAGGACTGGCAAAAAAAAAAAAAAAGAAAAGAAAAGAAAAAAGTCTGCTCATGTTTATAATCCTAGCTACTCAGGAGGCTGAGATATGAGGATTGTGGTTTGAAGCCAGTGGAGGGAGGAAAGTCCATCAGACTCTTGTTTCCAATAAACTAATCAGAAAAAGCTGGAAGTGGTGCTGTGGATCAATCACTAGCCGTGAGCACAAAGAGGCTCAGTGACAGTGCCCAGGCCCTGAGTTCAAGCGTCTGTACCAAAAAAAAAAAAAAAAAAAAAAAAAGAAAAGGAAGAAAGAAAGAAAGAGAGACAGGGGAGAGAGGGAGAGAGGGAGGAAATAGAAGAGAAAGCAAGTAAGTCAAAGCAAGGGGGAAAGGAAAAGGAAGAGAAATTAATGAAAAAAGGTAATGATCAAGTTGAGTTCCTCTACTGTAACTTTTTTTGAATAAGTGCAATGTAAACCATTTATGTAACTACAAGATAAACTCTTTCTTTCAACAGCCCTATTATAATTCTTCTAAATGTATTTATTATTCAAGCTCCCATATCTGAGTCATTTGTTAATTATTATCTGTTTGTTTCTAAATATAATTCCAGTAAAAAAAAAAAAAAAAAAAAAAACCGGGTTTTCAACATTCTGTTTTCTTGCTCTTTCCTGGCCCTTCCTGAAGCAAACAGTATGAAAATCGGAAAAGAAGATGTACTCAATGCAAGTAACTGAAGAATAAAGGAAGTGAAAACAATTACTTCATGTAAATGCAGGTGTCTTCCATGTCTCAAGTGTATGAAAAATAAGCTATACAAAAATGGTAAAGTTAGAATATTTTTGTGAGCATCAGAAGCCTGGGTGAAATGTGTTCAATCCAGTCAGGAGATCCTCACAAATGCAAATTACCCACTTGAAATAAGAAGGCACCTATTGTTCAGCCTTGATTGCCTCTGCAGGCTTACTGAAAAGGCAGAATACATGTATATGTATGTATGTGTGTGTATATATATATGTATGTATATATATATATATGAATGAAGAAGCAAGTCAACTAAGTAAACTATACATACAGAGGAAACAAAAATGAAATCATCCTCCAACAGGGTTTCCTTATATCATCGTCTAAACAAGCAAGAACAAGAGCAAGCACATTTATCATGGGAAAGCCACATAACTTTACTGTCTTAGTCCTTTTATTGTCCCTTATTTTTCATAGACATTGATAAATCAGGATGTTCAGTATTAAAATACTTAATTCTGTGGAGACCTAGCTCACCATTAATGCATACATACAGTGAGATCAATGAGATGTCTCCCTTATTAAAATAAAATGTTTTGTATAAGAACGTTTACTTTCAGTAATCAGAAGAGTATTTGCTTTCACTTTCTTCCTTGATTTAGATTATTTTTTTCTTTATTTTCTTAAGCTTATTCAACAAGTTATTATTTTTGTCTTGAAAGAAAACATGCTGACATTTATTTAATTCCCAGTGTAAATTCTCCGCATAAGAAAAGACTTAGTGAAAAAAAATGGCATTAACATTTTCAAGGTGTCATTTGTTGCTAAAATAATTCTCACTTAACTTATAGGCAAATTGAGAACTAAAGACCATGGGATTTATACTTGAAACTTTTTTCATCTCTTCATCCCTTTTTCTCATGTTCATAAGCAGAAAAATCCTTAGTGACTTACTAACAGTACAGCTAAACAATACACTCATGAAACTATTCTAAATAAAATTGTGAATAATAAATAATTAATAGTGAAGGGAATTACTATAATAAACACATGACGAATAACACCAAATCCTGCAATATAAAATGTTTACCATTTCTATGTATTTTATACTTCCTTGAAAAGAGTGGATACTTTAAAAGTATCAGCTAAGGCAAGCACAGTGACTCATGACTATAACCCCTAGCTCTGGAAAGCGTGAGATAGGGAGGATCATGGTTCAAGACTAGCCCAAGCAAATTATTAGTGAGACCTTGCATCATTCAGTAAAAAGCAGAGAGAGATGGTATACCAATACAAATGACTATCATGGTTTAAGTTAGCAGGAAGGAGAAGCAGGACTCTATTTTTAAAAGGAAGCTAACTGTCTATTTTCATCTTTTAGTCCAACCTTTTAGTAAACCTAATCCGCATTCACACTGATAGCTGTAGTGTGGAGGAGGTGGTGGCAGTAATGATAAATTCAACTATTAACCTCTTGTTGAATATTTGTAATGTGCCAGATACTAAGGTAACTACATGCACTTAGTGATTTATTTAAATCTCCTAGCAACCCATCTATAGATGAACACATTCCTGATCGCAGGTGGGTCGGCTTCTGCTGGAATATTTTCAGTGTTAAAAGCTTATTATGGGGCTGGGGATATGGCCTAGTGGCAAAAGTGCTTGCCTCCTATACATGAGGCCCTGGGTTCAATTCCCCAGCACCACATATACAGAAAACGGCCAGAAGTAGCGCTGTGGCTCAAGTGGCAGAGTGCTAGCCTTGAGCAAAAAGAAGCCAGGGACAGTGCTCAGGCCCTGAGTCCAAGCCCCAGGACTGGCCAAAAAAAAAAGCTTATTATGCCCTGCTCCAGTGACTTGCGCCTGTAATCTTAGTTATTCAGGAGGCTGAAATCTTAAAACCGCAGTTCGAAGACAGTTCAGGCACCAAAGTTCAAAGTCCTTAGGACTCTTAACTCCTATAGGCCCAAGCGTTGCTGTGGCTCAAGTGGTAGAGTGTTCACCTTGAGTAAAAGAAGCTGGGGACAGCACCCAGGCCCCAGAGTCCAAGTCCCAGGACTGGCCACAGGTGGGGGGAGGCGGGGGTCGGGGATGGGGGGGATGACGCTTATTACTTAGCTGGACACCAGTGGATCTCATCTGTAATACTAGCTACTTGGGAGGCTGAAATCTGAAGATCTCAGTTCGAAGCCAGCCTGGGCAGAAAAGCCTGTGAGCTCTCCCCAATAAACTACGGAGAAAAAGGTGGAAGTTGCAGTGCAGCTTGAGTGGTACAGCACTAGCTTTGAGCACAAAGAAGCTCAGGAACAGTGCCCAGGCCCAGAGTTTAAGCCCCAGGACTAACAGCAACAGCTAAAAAGCTTATTACTTCCTAAGACAAGGCTTTCTATTTTAACATTGTTGTAGATGAAAAATTTTTCCATGTGGAGTCTAAAGTGCTTTCAAGAAAACTCCATCTTCATTTTAGCTCTTTTTCTAAAAATAGAGCAATATTATTATGCTATTTATCACTTTAAGTTGTCCTTAACAGTGGCCTTTTTTGGGATTCTGTGAAAAACCTCTGTCTTAATTTTAATCCTACCCTGACTCTTTAAGTAATTTTCTCATTTTTTCCATTCTCTACGTCTTCTTTCCCTTGTCCTTTTCTACCTTCTTTCCTTCACTCCTTTCTGACTCTTCTTCCTCCCACTCTCCCTTCCTCTCTTCCTGCCTATGTCCCTTTCCTTCCCCCTTACTCTCTTTCTTTCTCCCTCTCTTCCTTCCCTTCCTCCCTCCTCTCCCTTTCTTCCTCCTTCCCTCCTTCCCTTCCTTCTTTCCTTCCTCCATTTCTTTGCTGTGCTGAGGACCAAACCTAGAGCCTTATACAAAGTGGACAAGTACTCTACCACTTACCCGAATCTTCAAGCCCATTGAGTGATTCTAATAAGAAAGCAAAAGCATTAGAAAACTGAAGGGAAAATAATTTGCATTATCACTCATCCCCATTAAAAAGTACTGTTGTAGAAAATGCATTGTATTTTCAAAGAAATTACAGCTGAAGATATACTTAGCCTTTATTACTAATTTTGGTGAGCTAGGCATTAGGAAAAACACTTTGCTTGTATGAATTAATTAAACGTGGAAACAGTCCTACTGAGATCAGTGTCCTTCTTTCATCCTGCTATGGTTTACATCTCAGATGCCAACCAACAGACTGAATGGTAAAGGTTTTGTAAAGGCATTATTGGGACATATTGGAAACTTAAGAAGTTGGGTTTAGGGGAAAGAAGTTATGTTATTGGGGCATGCCTTTGGAGGAGCTATTGGGCCCCCATCTCTTCCTTTTTTACTGTTTATATGTGAAAAGATGAACATTCTACTCTTCCACAGTCTTTACACCATAATGTGCTGCCTCACCTTAATACAGGCTCAAAAAATGGAGCCAAGCAACCACAGACTGAAACCTCTGTAATCATGAGCCAAATATTCCTTTCTTCCTTTAATTTGTCAGAGAGATAGAAAGCTGATCTAACACACACTATTGTTAAAATAAAGAAAAAGAAGCACAGAAAGAAGTTGGCTAACTTATCCAAATGTCTGCAGTCTTATGGGAGCAGGAATAAATGCCATGGACCTCTGGCATCAGAACTCTTAATCACCACATCATGCTATCTCTCAGCAGCTGCTATTCTGTTCCTGGGTTGGGATATAAAAATTGTTTCTTATCATGTGGCATGTTTCAGCTATTGTAAAGGGAAACAAGCTCTCTGGTTCAGCAAAGAGGTTTTCTTTGACTTTACTACTTCCTCTTTTGTATATCCACCCATCTTTTTACCTATAAGAGTGGCCATGAGGAGAAAGGATTATTTTACACAGGAATCAAGAAAACAGGCTGATCAACAAAAGACTCAGTGGGTATGATGACTTTCTGGGAAACAGAGGAAGTGGTAAGCTTCTGCTTTGAATAGTATCAAAGATACATACCATCTATATATGTGGCTACAACTGCCATAGGCAAATGTGCTCTAAAATAAAAATTATTGGTTAACTATACCTGTAATTTGTTCATTCTGCTATCAGATATGGTTAAGAGACTGGAAGTTCATATTCTGGATCTCAAAATAGAGTTGGCTTGAATGAAAGTTATGTGAGCTCTAGACCCATACTTATGCCTATAAACTTCCTGGTCTTAAGACTAAATTAAGTCATAAAACCCCTTAGCTCCAATTAACAACCCAAAAGCCAGAAGTGGTGGTGTAACTCAAGTAGTAGACTATCCTCACTGAGTGAAAAAGACAAACATAAATAGCAGGAGACCTTAAGTTGAAGCCCTAGAAACAACACACACACACAGAGAGAGAGAGAGAGAGAGAGAGAGAGAGAGAGAGAGAGAGAGAGAGAGAGAGAGAGAGAGAGAGTAAAAAGATATTTTTAAATTCCATTATCCATTTTGACTGATTGAATAATGATTGAATAGTTCAGTGACATCAAGAAAAAAAGGTTAGGATGTAATATCAACATACAAACTCTCTTAACATAAACCATTCCACTTCACTGAGCAGTAGAGACACAAACTTTAGGATAGAATGAATCTGCCAGTACTTGGCTCTCCTTCTTGGCTCTATACTGACTATTTACAGCCTGCTGTTGGATACTTTCTCCACTTTCACATCTTTCCACGGCTCTCACTCAACCCCAATCCTTAAATATATGAATCTTTCCTCTATATCAGCCTCCATTTGGCAAACTAATAACTGAATCAGACATTTTTCTGCTGGCTTTGTAAAATCACTTATCAGTTATTTTGCTGTCCCTAAATCCCTAGGTTATGATAGGAAAATATGAGGAAACTTTAATCTCTTATTATCTTCTTCTTGTAAAACATGCCCATTTATCCAAATGTGCACATATCCTAAGCCCAAATCCCACAGCCTTCTCAACTTCCCAATGATAATAATTTATGTTTTGAAGCAGTACAAATATATCTTTGCTTTGGGAAGAAATATTAAAAAATGTATTTACATATGGTTTTGCTGCTGATGACAAGAAGACAAAGTACGCTGAGAATTCAAATTCAAGAACCTTCTCCATCCTTGTTACATGATAATGTTGAGAAGTGCCAAGAGTGTGGCATTCTGTCTGTACACATCTGAATTATAGTTCTGCAGTTGTGTGTTCTCCTAAGGTTTTGTTTTTTTTTCTTTCAATGAGTCATTCTCCCAAAACAGTTTCTTACAGCCTATTAGCAGCTCTCCACAAATTGTAACAACTCTCATCCTACTGCCCACAACATATTCCCAAGTAATACATTGTTTAGTTTCTTATCCAATGTTTACAAGACTTATTCTTCAGCATTCTGTTGCTGTAAAACACAAGACAGAGAAAATGCTTTGACTTGTAGGGTCAAGTGATCACCTCACCAGCTTCTATGGAAGAAAGCAGAAAATTCCTTCTCAAGTTTTTCAATCCTTTGAAAATGGAGGCTGCTCTATCCAGTTACCTGGGGCTTGATAAGTCAGCTTCTTGAGACCAACCTGGAGTTCTGCCTGTAGCACTGCAATTGTTGCTACACCCTAACATTAGCCTGTTCCCTCATGCTGTCGCTGCAGAAAGGAGGATCCTTTGACTGACTCAAAGGCACTAACAGGCTGGCTAGTGGTGTCTTGGGAGACAAGGGTGGTGTCTACTTCACCCATTGGCATAGTCTTAGCTGATTGGACAGTCTGTGGTGCACTGCAGTCAGTGGATGAGAACCAAGAAAGATAGAAAAAGGAAAAACTCCACATGAGCTACTAGTATGTGTAACTTTCAAGCACAGAGCCAGAGAAAAAGTCTTCCTTTTGGGTTAGAGACTAAAATCTGCTAAAGTAGGTAAGTCAAGGAGGAAAGAAAATTGTGTATCATGTACTTTTATTGTGTACTATTATTATTCATGCATTTAAAAACATCATGGTATGTGTAAATTAAACTACTAACTACTTTTTTATCATCCTGACCCATCTGGTCAGATACTTTTGAGACCAAGACTACATGAAAAACTTAATCAGTAAACATTAAAAAGTATGTGAATGTATTAACATATCAAGATGACCTTGTAAAATGATGATGCATTTCATTAAGGTAACCCACACACATTCTATGGGTCACTTAATGATTGAGAGAAGTAGCATGATTGTGTATTTGGAGAGAACAAAACTTTTGCAAACTTATCCTCAACCCTATTGGTGTCCTGTGGCAACTGTAACAAATTACCACAGATTTGGTAACAATTCTCTCACAGTCCTAAAGCACAGAAGGTCAGAGTTAGGATGTCCATGATCACTCTGAATCCAGAGGAACTATGGAGTCTCTTCTTTGCCTTTCTACCTTATTCCTTTGCTTGTAGCTTAATCCCTTGTCTACTCTGGTTTTATGTTTGTTGTATTGTTTCTGATGTATTTTTTCTTTTTCCACATGTCTAATGTTCATGTCTCATCCATATAAGAACATCTAACTGAGTTTAGGGTCCTCCAGATAACTGGAGTTAAACTGTTCATCTCAAGATCCTTAACTTAATCATATCTTGTACTATACAATGTACTCACAGAGTCATGAGATTAGGAAGTGAACATAAATTTCAAAGTTCCATGTTTTCTGCCTACAATGCTCCCATATTATATCTTACTACTATTGTATTATCTGAAACTATTTTGTATAATTCTCAGCTTTATGGGTCTATAAATACATTGAAATCATTTCATATACTCTTGAAACAAATACTCTTTGCCTAAGAGCAAAAACTCTGAAGATATCTGAATTTTCCAGTCAAAATCTGCAAGTGCAAGTTGAAGGGAACTCTTAAAAAAAACACATGTTTCATCTACATCTGGTCAATCTTCTATAAAATTCTAAGCAAGATAATTTTGTGCAATTTTGAAATGTTTTCCTTACAGATACTCCAATAAACTACTTTGTTAGATATTTGTGTTTGAGCTAATGGTGTCAAAACACTAGGCAAATACGTTTCATAGATCAATTCTCTCCCTCTATCAAATTCAGTTCATACTTCAGGAAAGCTTAGTGAATTAAATGAGTGAGTACTCAAACAAAATCACAGTAAAGCCACCAGCACAACAATGTTCATTGAAGCACAATTTGTCATAGCTAGAATCTGGAGCCAACCCAGATGCCCCTCAGTAGACGAATGGATCAGGAAAATGTGGTACATATACACAATGGAATTTTATGCCTCTATCAGAAAGAATGACATTGCCCCATTTGTAAGGAAATGGAAGGACTTGGAAAAAATTATACTAATTGAAGTGAGCCAGACCCAAAGAAACTTGGACTCAATGGCCTCCCTTATTGGGAATAATTAGCACAGGTTTAGGCAAGTCACAGCAGAGGATCACAAGAGCCCAATAGCTATACCCTTATGATCACATAAGATGATGCTTAGTGAAATGAACTCCATGTTATGGAAACGATTGTTATATCACAGTTGTAACTACTTTCAACGTCCCATGTGTATCTGTAGCTTCTACTATTGATGATGTTCTTGTATCACCTTCCCGTGGCTGTATCTACACTCTCTGTAATCTTATCTGAGTATATTGGAAACCATGTATACTGGTATTAGAACTAGGAAATTGAAAGGGAACACCAAAATCGAGAGACACAGGGTGAAAAAAAGACAAACAACTACAAAAGCAATACTTGCAAAACTGTTTGGTGTAAGTGAACTGAACACCTCATGGGGGGAAAGGGAAAGGGGGAGGAGGGTGGGGGGAATGAGGGACAAGGTAACAAACAGTAAAAGAAATGTATCCATTGCCTATCATATGAAACTGTAACCTTTCTGTCCATCAGTTTGATAATAAAAATTTGAAAAAAAATAAATGAGTACTTTGTATGATGTCAGTATTATGTGACAAAATTAGAACTTTATCAAATAATAGTGACAGTAACATATCCTTGTGACATTGATAACTACGAAAAATAATAATACAGTTAACTGAGAGCTTAGGGCAGAAATACAAGGAGAACTGTGAGCTATCCACACTGATTTAGAAAGTTTGTAAGGTAGTATCTGTATTATAAGCCTGGGAAGGTTAATTTTGTTTGTTTGTTTTTCTAGGTGTATCAGCAACTGTAGTAGACTCCTAAAGCTTAATTCAAATTACTTGAATTCAGAAATGTCTGATTCACAAATCAGCATATTTATTTACAATAAGAAATACTTTTTCCCCTGTTACTATGGATATATCTCTATGAACTATTTAGAAAAGCTCCCCAAGATAAAAATATTGGGAAGTTGGTCACTGGTGTCTCACACCTGTAAAATCCTAGCTATTTAGGTAGCTAAGATCTCATCAGCCAGCCCAGACAAGAAAGTCTGCAAGACTTTTGTCTCCAACTAACCAGTAAAAAGTCAGAAGTAGAGCTCTAGCTCAACTGGTGGAGGACTAGCTGTTTTTGTTGTTGTTTGTTTGTTTAATTTATTTATTTTTATTTTTTGGCCAGTCCTGGGTCATGAACACATTGTCCCTGGCTTCTTTTTGCTCAAGGCTAGCACTCTGCCACTTGAGCCACAGCACCACTTCTAGCCGTTTTTTTATATATGTGGTGCTGAGGAATCGAACCCAGGGCTTCATGTATATGAGGCAAGCACTCTTGCTACTAGGCCATATTCTCAGCCCCCCACCCCTTTTTTTAACTTAGTACCTAACACATAAGCTCATTGGCTGGTGCTCTACCAACTGAGCCATGCTTTCTCCAACCCCAAGCAGTAGCCTTGAGTGATAAAACTAAGGGATAGCACCCAGGCTTTGAGTTCAAGCTCCTGCCCTGGCCCACTCACAAAAATATATTGGGAAGGCTAATTAATCAGAAAGCACTTTTTCTGAGGAAGAAATTTGCAAGTTGAGTTTGGAAGGGTATCTTACATAACCATAGATAGTTTTATGCATATATTTCCTAAACCTGATGATTCTTACTTGCCTAACATAGGAAAAAGCAGTCATATTTGTATGCTCATTTTGCTATAAAGAACTGCCTATACTTTAGGTAACTGAGTTATGACTGAATAATTGAGTCATCAATATTTTATCAGCTTTCGTAATAATTATTGAATTATTGGAGTAAGTCAGCACATTCCAATTAAGGTTAACATGAGAGCTAAGCTCACTTGAACTAATTCTAAAAAGTAGCTCTAATAAAAAGTAAATATTTTACATTTTACATTGATTCTGTAACTTGTGACCAGTTTAATAAAAATAAGGCAAAATCTATAATTAAAGCAATTCTCAAATTTATAGTATACAATCTATACTTAATAAATCCTACAAAATTTATAATTATACAGTAAAATCTGTACTTCAAAGATGAGTGAAAAGTCAAGGGCTCCTGTATGGAAGAAAAGGTGTTATTTTAGAAAGAAATAATAGGATTTTTTATATGTTTACTTAAAAGGAATTCTAAAATTTGATGGATTGCTTTATAAAAATTAATAGTTTATCCTTAAGAGTGATCCTAAGGATCTGAATGAGTAAGAATCTTTGTCTCCGGAGCTATCCTTTTCCTTAGTAAATTTTAAACACCTTTAGAGGATTAGGTAGTGTTAATTCATAATAGGCAAATTTATACAAATGATATAGGAATAGTTCATTATTTACAAAATGTCAAATATTTTTAAACTTTTAATACACTGAAGCATTACTTTCAAATGGAAATGGAACTTTATTTTCCTTTTATTATAGAACAAGTTCAGGATCTAGCAAAATGGCATCCATATTTATTTAGATAGTATTTATTCACTGAATTATTCACTAAGCATTTAGTAAATGCTACCCAGATTGGTAGGTAAAAGGAATATAATACTGAATAAAATATATAGCCCCTGTTTTCATGGAGTTTATAGTTTAGTGAAATTAAATTCAAAATCCATCAGTTTTTGAGCTGGGTGCCAATGGCTCATGCCTACAATGCTAACTACTCAGGAGACTGAGATCTGAGGATCACTGTTCAAAGCCAGCAGGGAAGTCAAGTCTGTGAGACTCTGATCTCCAATTAATCACAGAAAAATCTAAGAGTGGCATGTTGACTCAAGTGGCAGAGTGCTAGTCTTGAGAAAAAGTTGCTCAGGGACAGTGCCTAGGTCCGTATATCAAACACCAGGACTGGCCATCAGATTTTGAAGGTCTGTGCTTGCTAGTCATGTTTTCAGACTTCGTGTTTTGGAGATCAGTATAAAAAAATGATATCATAAAAACAGTGGAAGATAACAGTGAATGCTACCTGTGAAGAGCCTGAATCTTAATAAATATGACAGAAAAGAGAAAAAAATGAAGGTAGATACTTGAAAGACAGTCATTAATTGATTGGTATTCTAAAACAGAAATAGATGGATAACTGTGATACATACTTTTGCTTCATTGTGACTAAAATACCTCACATAAACAATTCAAAGGAAAAATTATCTATTTTGGTGTATGATTGTTTGGCCCCATGCCTTTGGGGGTAAGAGGCTAAAATGGAGACTAACCTTCAAATACA
This sequence comes from Perognathus longimembris pacificus, assembly GCF_023159225.1. NCBI lineage: Eukaryota > Metazoa > Chordata > Mammalia > Rodentia > Heteromyidae > Perognathus > Perognathus longimembris. The sequence continues at coordinate 53,131,572 of NC_063167.1, forward strand.
TCCTCTCCAGCAAAGCCCCCACCTCCCAGTTTCTACAACCTCCCAAAACAGCACCACCACTTGCAGAACAAAAGCAGTTCAAAACATGGCCCTGTGAGAGACATTTCATGTTCAAACCATAGCAATTACAAAATGTTACATTTTTACTCTACAGTAAAAGAGAAAAAAGAGGCTGGGGAAATGGCCTAGTGGCAAGAGTGCTTGCCTCCTTTACATGAAGCCCTGGGTTCAATTCCCCAGCACCACACATACAGAAAAATGGCCAGAAGTGGCACTGTGGCTCAAGTGGCTGAGTGCTAACCTTGAGCAAAAAGAAGCCAGGGACAGTGCTCAGGCCCTGAGTCCAAGCCCCAGAACTGGCAAAAAAAAAAAAAAATAATAATAATAATAATAATAATAAAATAAAAAGAGAAAAAAATTAAAACCCTAGTCACAAAATAGAGATTATCCAAGAAAAAAATCTAATAGAAAGACCAGGAAATGAGTTGTTGTATTGGCTGCAAATTGCCATCATGCTGATTGCCAGAGTATCTTCCAGTTTTTATATACGAGGACTTAACAAATAAATTTGATTCCTATATATAAATCATAAAAATAAAGAGTCATTAAGAAAAATGAGGTTTTGGGTGATATTTTCCAGATTAACTATCTGTGTTATAAACCAATTTTATCCATCTGAAAATATCTGCATTCTGATTTACTACATGCTAACTGAACTTTTTCTAATGGTTTCAAGTTTCATTCAGGCTATTTTTTTACATAAATTAATCTCAAACACAGAATTTTTAAACTCCAAGTTGGAAAACATTTTTAATATACAGTATACTAAAATCCAACATAAGTTAGTCTTTTTTATTTAATTTTATTGTCAAGGTGATATACAGAGAGGTTACAATTACTTATGTAAGGTAGTAAGTACATTTCTTGTCAAACTTGTTACCTCTTCCCTCATTTTTCTCCTACCTTCCCTTCTCCTCAATTCCCCCCCCCAGTTGTACAGTTAATTTCCAACATATTGGCTTGTAAATATCACTGCTGCATTGGTTTGCCTTTTATTCTTTGTCTTGCCATTTTGATGTTCCCCTTCCCATAATTTATTCTTTCACTTAGCACTAAGCAATTCTTTGTCACTTATGTTTTTAGCAATATACTATTTGTTTCTTCTTCTGGGAAATGTATAAGCATTCTCTTCTACAATTCTTATATTTCAAGTCCTGGCCTCTATTCGAATAAAGCTATTTTATAGATAGTGCTTTGGGTTGAATATACTGATTCCATTCTTGTCAACATATTTCTAATCCTCATTTGTTATTCTGCATTTCAGCAAAGAGAAACAAGGCTGAGCTGGGGGCCCAAGATGACATTGCAGAACTGACAGTGTATAGATCTATTCTGAGACTAGGTCATAAAAGACACTATAGCTTCCACTTTGGTCTTCAGAAAAGGTCAGGATGACAGTGTTATTCTGTCATTTTACCAACTACCCTGACACCCTCTTGAGTAAGTCACATGAGAAGTGAATGTACCAACCCCATTAAAACCTTCAGATGACTACAATACAACATGTTAGGGTTTTTTTGGAGGTGGGGGAATGGCTGGTTGCTTTTATTGTATTTTTGTTTGTTTTGTTTCATTCATCACTGTTTATTTTCTTATTTATTGTCAAAGTGATGTACAGAGAGGTTACAGTTTCATACGTTAGGCCTTGGGTACATTTCTTGTACTGTTTGTTATATCCTCCCTCATTCTCCCTTCTCCCCTTCCCTCTTTCCCTCTCCCCCCACGAGTTGTTCAGTTGGTTTAAACCAGATGGTTTTGCAAGTATTGCTTTTGGAGTCATTTGTCTTTTTATCCTTTGTCTCTCAATTTTGATAATCCATTTCACTTTCCTAGTTCAAATACCAGTATAATACAATTTCCAATGTACTCAGATAAGAAATAGTGATAGTGCGGGTACAGCCACAGGAAGGGAATACAACACAGGAAGGGAATACAAGAGGATCATCAACAATAGAAGCTACGGTTTCACATGGCATGTTGAAAGTAATTACAACCGTGATATAACACTCATTTGCATAACATGGCTTGGTATTGGCACCGGAACAGGCCTGAAGACCAATGGAACAAATTGAAGACCCAGAAATGAACCCACAGAACTCTGCCTACTTAATCTTTGATAAAGGAGCTAAAAAAAAATAGTCTGGAAGAAAGATAGCCTCTTTAACAAATGGTGCTGGCAAAGCTGGTTCAACACATGCAACAAACTAAAACTAGATCCTTATATATCACCCTGCACCAAAATCAATTCCAAATGGATCAAAGACCTCGAAATAAAAACAGATACCCTGAAAGCATTAAAAGAAGGAGTAGGAGAAACATTGGGGCTCCTTGGCCCAAGGATAGAACTTCCTTATCAAAGACCCAGAAATGATACAAATCAAAGAAAGGCTGGACAAATGGAACGGCATCAAACTGCAGAGCTTCTGCAGGGCAAAGGACATAGCTCTCAAGATAAACAGAAAGCCCACAGATTGGGAAAAGATCTTTACCGGCCATACAATGGACAAAGGCCTCATATCTAAAATATATGGAGAACTAAAAAAATTACCTTCTTCCAAAACAAAACCTCAAAGAACCAACAGTCCCTTCAACAAGTGGGCTAAAGACTTAAAAAGAGACTTCACTGGGTTTAAACTCAGCTTCTTGAAAGTTAGGCAGGTGCTCTACTGTTTGAGTCATATCTCTAGCCTTTTGGGTAGTGCTTTGTTTTGTTTTGTTTTTAGATAGGATATCACTTCAGCTCCATTCAGCCTGACACATGTCCACCAAAATGCCCAGCTTTTTCTGTTGAGATGAGGTCTCAACTTTTTCACTGGCTGGCCTCAAAAAGAGCTATACTCCAAATCTCAGCCTTCTAGATAGCTAAGATTCCAAGCATGAGCCACTAACAACAGGCCCAACCAACTATTGCACAACCTCATTGCACAGCTCAAGATAGAGCCACTAAGTTAGGCTCTACTTGAATTCTTGTCCAAAGACATGAGGAGAGATAATAGATGTTTATTGTCGCCTTCAGTCACTAAGTTTTTGTGTGATCTGTTTCACAGAAACAGAAAATTAATAAAATAGCTAAATCTACTCTGATCATATATATATATATATATATTTGCTATCATTAACATAAAGAGGAAGAAATAATACTAAGTTTTAAAGTCTATTTTATGATATTTCTGTTGTAATTGTTGGTTTTATTGTTTTTTCTTACTATATGTATATATATTTTGGAAGATTAATTACATAAGAAAATGCGCATGATACATTTCTTAATTACATTTCAAAAACAATTAGCAAACTCTACATACTATGAAGTACTCCAAAATGTTAATGCTTGACCTTTTTATATATAATGTGACAGGTTATTATTATTACCTGTGTTTAAAACAATATTTCTGCTAACAATTCTACAATCTAGGCTGGATCCAATTGGGCAGTTTATCACTTCTCCACATGGAATTAACTGGGGTCCCGCAGGTTTGAAGTCAGCCTGAAGCTTTGCATTTGCAGGTAAAGAATCTTAGATGCTTTCATCCATATGCCTAGTTCACAAGCTGGCATGGCTAGCAGAGCTGGCATCTAGTTGAATCTTATAGTCTCTCAGCCACTGGGCCAAACTTTCTATCTGACCTCATATCCTCACACTACTTCATGTGTTTTATCATGTCTCTGGGAAAAGAAGAAGCTGAAGGTTTCTTACAATCTGTCCCCAGAACTTGCACAGCCTATTTGCATGATGTGCTATTACATTAAGTATGATATAAAGCCAGCCCACATTCCCTGTGGGATTCACTTAAGCCAGGAATTTAATTCTTGTAGGTATAATTCATTGGAAATACTTGTAATAAGTTAGATTTATCAATATTTTCCAATATTTTTCCTTTGTGTTCTGGGACCTATGCTGGAACTTAGTGCCAATGTGTTTGGCCTTCACTTTTTTACTCAAGGCTAAAAGCTTCAGCCACAACTTCACTTCTGGCTTTTTAGTGGTTAATTGGAGCTAGGAGTCTCTTAGGCATTTCTACTTAGACTGGCTTTGAACCAGGATTCTCAGATCTCAGCCTCCTGAGTAGCTAGGATAACAGGTGTGAGCCACTGGCACTTGCTCTCCAAATGTATTTTAAATATTTTACATAACCAAATTTTAAATGTTTTGAATGAATATACCTTGTTTACTAACATAGACAATAATATATTTCAGTAAAGGAGTATTCTTCACTTTTTAATGGCCATGATGTCAGTATCCCGAAAGACAATTCAGTGCTGAAAGTAGTTTTGAAGGAAATAAGTCTCTGAAGTTTCTCCTACCTCCTCTGCAAACATAGTTCTCTGGGTCATTGCACACTGCTTAATTGTAGCTTCTTTATTAACTCTGTGTCTAATAGAGATATATGATACCTAGGAATATAATCACTATTCCCCATGACCTATTTTGTCTACATTATGTGCATATTTTTTAAAACAGATGAATAGAGACAGAGAACTTTGGCATAACTCATGTATTGTTTTCTTGCATGACTCAAGTATGTTCTACTTCTGAGGACACTTCGCATTCTCATCACATAGCAATCCGTTAATACATTTATCTTACAATTCTTTACACGACCAGTGTGACTTTTATTGAATGAGTCAGAAATAATGAGTTCAAGACATAAACCTGTTCAAAATTAATTTAAAATTACTAAAACTGTGATGAGGGAACAACTGCATGAGGGGATTTCCAGGTCTTAGTGTCAGCATGGCTAAAATGTTAGAGGAAATCTATTGCTAATTGTCTAATTTATTAAGCACATTTAAAGATGAATTCTTGATGTGTCAAGGGCAGAGACAAGGAAAATTTATGCTAGAGAGATTGAGTCCTCTTCATTGAGCTCTCTTTATGACTAAAAGTCCATTACTGGGGCTGGGGATTTGGCCTAGTGGCTAGAGTGCTTGCCTCATATACATGAGGCCCTAGGTTCGATTCCCCAGCACCACATATACAGAAAATGGCCAGAAGTGGCGCTGTGGCTCAAGTGGCAGAGTGCTAGCCTTGAGCAAGAAGAAGCCAGGGACAGTGCTCAGGCCCTGAGTCCAAGCCCCAGGACTGGCCAAAAAAAAAAAAAAAAAAGTCCATTACTCCCTAGGTTTTGTTTGAGTTTACCTCAGTTAGCTTCATTCAGTGTATTTCCAATTCTTTCCTTGATAATAATTTTATTCCCGTCTGCCTTCTTTTGGAAAGAGCTGGCTTGGCTGTAAGCCCAACCATGGTAAATGACAAATCACTCCCAGATGAAGCTACACGTTTTACAAAGAGTGTTTCTTCCAGCCTCAAAACACAGGGAGGCCCCAAAAAAGTCACTGGAGTGATTCAGAGTCACAGACAAATGTATTGTGTGAAGAGGGAGGGTGTAAATCCCAGGTTCTCTTACATAAGACACAGTGAGGAGTCCATTTCACTTTCAAAATCAGACTAGGAAATAAGTGGCAAAGGACCAGCAAAAATTATTGTAATTATTAGATCATGACAGATTCATTATTCTAAAAGTATGTCCCTAATAACTTGTTTTTAATTTTAAAAATTGTTATAAGACTATGAAACTCTAGAAATCAGACTCCTCAAGAAAAGTCTTTAAAAAAATCTGTACTACATCATTTTAAGATGCTTTGTAACTTTTAGCTTTAAATATTTGTGACAATAGAATATTATATATGGTATTCATCAACAAACAACAAGCCTCCATTTCTAGAAACATTATTGGATTTATAGTTGAGCTTTTAAATGTATGTACACAGTAATTTTTCTAGGATACGATAACTTAAAAAATAAATGGAAATTGAAAACTCATTTCTATTAGCGATTATTTATTAAAGGTGACAGAAGAATTAATGAGATTTGATGACCTTATAATAGAATTTTTAGTTTAACCCAATTCCTAATCAAAACAACTTTATTCATTTGAATCACAAAGAGAATTATTTTAGCATTTTCTTTCCAACTTAGATGTGATTTTTTTCATTGAAAAGGAATCTTCAGAAATTTTGCAACAGTAAACATCAAAAATTTAAAAATCTTATTTTATCCAACATATTACATAACTTGTTCAGAAGAAAATAGTTGGAAAACTACCTCTTATATAAATGTGGTATAATTCAGGGTGAATGTTTAGGATATATTGAGCAGTCCATAAACAAGTATAGCATTGACCAAATTAAAACCAAACATCTGTAAAATGCTTTGCAAAAGGATGTTGAAAAGCTATAAATCAATTTGTGGGTGTTTCAAACAGTGCATATTTTCCTTCCGTTTTTATGGATTTCAGTTCTTCTAGTGCTGAATGAAACATAGGTTTCAATCAATAAATTCCAAAAAAAAAAATCCATAGTACATTACCTACTAAGATATCCCTATAAAGCATGTCATTCTAAGGCCTACATTTTAATTATTTACCCCTTCCTGACTATGGAAATTTAAGCATGTTACTGCACTTATTCCTCAATTTCCCTACCTAGAGACATGGAAATAGGATAATGGCTATCTGATGATGGCTATTGAAGAAACAGTACTTTCAGGATCAAAATCAAAGTGAGCCCATATGTAGGTAAGATGCCTTTCTGAACTGGAATGCCTTCGTGTTGAGAAGGAAATAATCTTCCTAAAGCTGATTTTTCTGTCCTGGAAGTGTATGTGCTGTGTGTCACTCCAATGGCAAATATTAGCCTGCTACATCTTAGGGCACAATTTATTTACATGCTAATGATAAACCTAGAGCATTACCTGAGAAACAGAAATGAGTTTCTCAGGGTCTTCTGAAAGCCCTATACCCACCATGTTGCCTGTCTCAGTAAGTTTACCCATAGGAAGGAAATAAGACTTTGGCAGAGAAAAGTAAAGGCATTGCTTACCAAAAAGATTTTGTCAGACTGAGTACTTCCACCTTATTTTCTGAAACTGCAAACCCTACAGACAGATGTCAGTCCAACGTAAACCAACCTCAATATTTCACAGGAAATATTGGCATTAAGATGGGTAAGGGAGGGAGGTGTATACAATGAGAAACCCAAGTTTAATTTTTATTAACAAAAGGAAAATCTAACAATCCAATAGGAACTCACCTTCTCTTTCCCTATTTCTCCTGACAGACTACTGTGTGGCTATGAGAATAACTTCTCGAAGTTAGTTTGTTCCTAGGAAATGTCTGGAGTGTCAGGATTATGAAGGTTATGATTCCTTTGATGAGCAACCCAAGCACTTTGTTAAAGGCAGAAATATGAACCGTTGCCAGCATGCACTATGTCTGCAGGAGGGAGCAGAGTGTACTGTGAGAATGACAGACACACTCTCACCCTTCTGTAATTCTGTCAGTGAAGCACTATCAAGAAATAATTTAACTACATTCCTTTATGATGGGGGGGTATGTAAAAAAAGGATATCATTAAAACAATGCATGCTTTTGGAAACTACTACTGACTAGAATATCATTTTCTTTCACTCTTCTCCCGACCCCCACTCCCCCGCCTTGAAGCCACTTTCTGAGTAAGGGCCACCCAAGGCTGACACTGAATGAATTCCAGGCAATTTCCACAGCCTGTCTGACCTTCCCTCCAGAGTACTACAGTAAATAGTTATAACAACGAAATCAGGAGTATTTCTAGGCTCTGAGCATTTGAAGCTGATAACCCCCTCCTCCCAAAAAAGAAAGAAATTTCAGTGAGTTGAAGATGGAAGTAAAAGAAACTTCAAAGGGCCTCATCTAGACGACACCTTCCTGTCCCAGAGAATTGCTTCCAATCTCCACTCAGATGCAGACCAGCGAAAAGGAAAGCCCGTCAAACCTCATTGACCATAGGTAATGATACAGGGTAATTTCTTCTGATAATGTCACCAAAAAGGAAATCCTACAGACTAAACCGATTAAGACCTCAAGGGAAATATCATATGAACAAAATTGGGGGCTTTGTGGGGCTGAAGGGGGAGGTTGTGGGCATGAGAAAAGGTTTGTGGATGGGATTTTTTAATTGATCTGGACAATTTTTTTGGTAAATGAAATTAAAATGGAACAAAGTTTGAGGGGATGAAATGTGATCTGTAACAACAGGTAGATCATTACAAGTTTTCCCCGTAAGACATTTCTGCATTGTTAAATCATTGGTGCTCCATACAGAATGTATGCTCCTTTCTTTTTAATGAGGACCAAATTGATTTTGATAACCTGAGTATTTTGTATCTTAATAGAGGGATGTGAGATGAGATTGGAGGATATGGTGTGAGATGAGAGGAATCCAGGTGTTATTTTGGTGTGAACAGATATGTTTTTAGTATACATTTGCTCATCTGCAAATAGTGTGATAAAAGAAGTCATTTCAAGTTAAAATGAGGATACAGATGACTTGTGCTGATGATGGAGCCATATGTTCTTGTTTGAAAAGGGCTTTGTAAAGTGAAAACAGAAATTTTTTTATCATGTTTGCTTTTATTTTTCTCCTTATGCCTGACTTTTAAATTGCCTTTTAAAGAGCAAGAGTGTTTAGTTCTTTGTGATGACTACTAAATTAGTGGGGTTATTTCTTTTGAAGTACTTACGCATGTCATGGAGGGCACTTTGACATTCCACGATTGTTAGGCTTTTGAGAATTTATAGCATTATCCATGTGAACAGGGTAGGAAATGCTGGTTGCCACAACTTTCCTTGGCATGTTGGATGGGTGGAAATAAATGTTCATTGTCAAGAATATCTTCAACCCATGGTCTACGCATTTACTAGGATGGGTGGGTGGCCCTGCCCCACTACGTCCACCTTTCCTCCCCTCAGTCTGATACCTCAGCATGTACTCTCAGTGGTTGGTGTTTTTATTATTCTCCCTGGGAAAACTGTGACATGAGAAACAGACACCTTTCCATTTGCTCCTTAAGACTGGAGCCTGCTTCCATGATATTTTCTGCAAAATAAGATTGGTATGTGATGGGCATGGCTATTTAAAAAATTGTCCATGATATTCTTGTACTTTGTTTCAATGAAGAGCAGAAAATCACACTAGGGGAACCTATTGCTGCCTTCTGATTGGGTTTCCTACTCTTTGAATATACTGATGATCCAGACACCAAACACCTAATAGTCATTAGTTGCTTATTACTAATACATTTTGATGCTTCTACAAGAAAGCGACCCTAATTTCAGTTTATTTATCTCCACTGGTAAAATTCTGATTTGAAACTTAAAAGCTGTTATCTTTCAAATTGTTATCAGCAATATATATATATACATGTATAGATACAGAGATACATTATTTAAGTCATTATATTCAAGACTAACAAATTTTGACCCCCCCAAAAAATTTCTAAATTAAAAATCTGCTCAGAAAAGCACTCTTTATAATGATATGTTTCATTCTAGAAATATACTCTATCTTAATGCTTCACCCATTTTGACACCTTACTTAGGTCAAATTGCTTATTAATTATTAAAAACAATAAGAAAGCTATACTCTGTGCACAGAATTTGAGACAATGAACATAGACTTTTATTTCCTTTTTACTTTTCCTTCTTTTCTCTTTTTTCCCTCTCTGCTCCTTTGTTCTCTCTTCTCTCTCTTTTTTTTTGAAACAGTCTTATTATGTAGCCCACTCTGTCTCCATTCTCCTGCTACAGTCTCCTGAGTGCTGAGATTACAGCCATGTATCATTATGCCTGGCTAGCACACACATACAGACACACTCATTTATTTATATTTATTTTTAATCTTGCCTTTAAGTAGTTGTACAGAGGAGTTGCCATTTAACCAAACAGTTTATGAATACAATCTACCTTGATCAATAATATCACTTTTAATATTCTCACACATCCTTCCCCTATGCACCTTTTCCCTCACTCTTCTTAATTTTGTAAAATATACATTATATTCTTGTGTACATTTCCCACCCCCACACACACCACAAACCTTTTCTAAGGTCCATCCTTCTGACTTAAAAATATGGTAATATGTTTTGATTAGTAATTAACAAGCAAAACTATACTCAAAAATACCCTTAAGTGTCCTCTTGGGGCAATTGTATTCTGTCATTCTTTTTCTGTCTAGTAAATTTCTCTTTCATTTTAATAGATTTGAAATCACTGTAGATAAACATACATATATATACAACTTTAAGTATACAATTTCTATAGTTTTCTCTTAATGTAATGGAGGCCATTTTCATATGGCATTAATATTACTTACATGATTTATTATTCTACTGACTTTAACATTTATTAATTACTAAAATGAATTCTCCCATTTGAGTAAGCCATAGTGTACTTAATCACAATCACTGGGCATTTAGATGCTCTATGTTTTTTCTTTTTCATATCACTCGTTTTTCACAATACTTGAGATATATTGCTCTACAAACATTTTAAAGTTTTTTTCCAAATGTATTATTAAAGCTGAACTAGCATTTACTCCAAACAAGAATGTAAATTACTCTCACTTCACTAACTTCTTATACTTTCAGGGTTGCTAAATTAATCTACAAAAAAAGATCCTCTCATTGTTCTATTTGTATTTTTCTAGCTACTATTGAGGTTAATATTTTTCTTTAAGGCATAGCTCAGATGGTTGAGCACTAGTCAATGAGTGAAAGCATTAGGTACTGTTCTGGACCCCCCAAAAAGTTTTAATATGATCATACTTTTTCCCATTTGTTTATTGGATTTAGTATTTTTCCTAAGAAGTCACATGAGCTCATTATAAAACAAGGTTATAAACTCATCACATTTATTACAAACTTGTCTCAAAATATTAGAAACTTTATTTTTAATACACAGTACTAATCCTATATATACATAGCCCATATATAAAACAGTATGTGAAAAATACTCCCTAAAATATTTTAACATCACCAGCAACATAATCACCAATTTTGAATTAGCAGAGTTTAAATTAATAAGAATTTCTTGGAAGTAGTTAATTGTACTACTTATGATTTTTCACTTTAAAGACTATGGATAAATTATCTAGGAGCCAGTGGCTCCCTCCTGTAGTCACAGCTACTTGGGAGGCTGATATCTGAGAATCCTGGTTTAAAGCAAGCCTATCCATGAGATTCTTATCTCCAATTAGCCACTACAGTACAAGAAGGAGAGTTATAGCTGAGGTTGTAGTGCTAGCTTTGAACAAAAGAAGCTCAAGGACAGAGACCAGACTCAAGCGCCAGACCATTTCTCTCCCTCTCTCTCTCTCTCTCTCTCTCTCTCTCTCTCTCTCTCTCTCTCTCTCTCTCTCACACACACACACACACACACACACACACACACACACACACACCTGGTGCTGCTGGCTCATAATCCTAGCATCCTATCTACTCAGGAGGCTGGGATCTGAGGATTAAGGTTCAAAGCCAGTCCATGAGTCTCTTACCTCCAATAAACTACCAAAAATGCTGGAAAGGGTTCTGTGGCTCAAGTAGTAGAGCACTAGCCTTGAACAAAAGAAGCTCAGAGACAGCCCCCAGGCTTTGAGTTCAAGCTCCAGGATTGGGGAAAAAAAAATTACTGGCAAATAAAGATAATTGGCACCTTTTCTTCAGTTAGGAAAATATATGGAAATACAGAGATGCTACCACATCCTATTGCATACAAACTTTCTTATAGAGATGCCTATATTGTATTCCTACTGAAAATAAAGGTATCTCCAAATAAGAAAACATGCATTACATCAAGTTTAGATCCTCTATAGAATCCTTGATAAGAGATTTATAAAACAACAACAGCACTGATTCTTTCTATGATGAGTATATTTTCCAAAGAAAAAATTGAAAAAACATAAATAGGAATTTTTTTTACAAATACAGTATCTAATTTTAATACAGTCCACATTATAAAAATAAGTTATTATTTTATAACTGAGTCACACTTTCCACCCCAAACCGTTCATTTTTATAAGTAAAACATATGAATTTCAGCTTATTAGTCACCCAGATGATAAAAGCCTAACTTCTCCATAAGCAGCATTACCAGGAGTAAAGTCATTAAAATATATTAGCTAAAAATTTACAAAAGAAACCTCACATATTTTCAGAAACAAAGCAATTCCAAATTAGATTTTCATTTTTCTTGACAAAAACACAATGTGCATTAAAGCTAATCCAAGTGTCACTTATCAATACTAAATTGGGGAAGAGAAATAGTGAAAGTTCTGTTCCTATCTAACCAATATCAAGTATAGCTATTTCTAATTTCTTTATACAAGTTAAGGACAGTTCCATGTTTTCACACAAATTTATGTCCCATATTAACATTTTACTGGTTGAAAGCAGTATTACTTTTCATAAACAACGAAATCAAGGAGATACATTTGAAGAACTTACAGTTTTACCATGGAATGCAACAAAGTGACAGATTTATCTTTTATCATTTAAAATGCCACCCATTTGTTATGTGGAATTTGAGTGGTTTTTATTTATATGCTTAACATTTTAATCTTACAATAAGAAAACATAACATATTTGTAGTTTAAAAATATAACAGGATAACTTTTGATTAACACCAAAACTTTTTTTTTTCCTGATTTGCTTTCATAGAAAAAAAAAGTTTGTTTCCCACAATACCACACTTATACCTTTTAGGGAGAGAGTTATCTAGTAGTCCTAGAAATGAAGTTGTAAAAGTTGTCATATGTGTTATTATAATTAATCAAGTGTATAGTTCACATATAGAAAATATAATTGCTTCAGCATTATACAATTTTGAGCAGTAGCTATAACTAGTGGCTTGTGTATGAATTTTTTTGATGGGTCTAAATCATCTACATACTCATAATCATTCCTATTTTTTTTCCATTTAAAGAAAAACAGAACAAACCTACCTTGATTCACTTGCAAGAGCTTTGTGTCTAATGATTTGGATATATCATAAAGCTGCCACACAAGGTCTTTGAGGAATCAGATGTAATGCAGCTAAGAAAATAAAATTAAAGCTCTCAACTCTGAATGCAGTTTCTTTGTTTAATCATAACTCATTATTTCAGTGTAAAAATATATCTAGTGCTAGCATGCATTATAAAATACAAAAGAAAACCTGTATTTTTTATTGTAGTCTCTATGTGGTTTGATTGAGCACACAAATTATTTCATAATGCTTTAAAATTTCTTTAACCTTTGTTGTTAGTGTTATTGTTATACCTTTGGCTTCCATATTGGATTTCACTATATTTTAATATATTCCTTTTTCTATTTATGATAACTCAGAGGAATTCACATAAAAATGAATGCCTAAATTGTAATATTAAATTCTAATAGCCAGATGTTTATAGTAACCTATTTTCTTAATATGCATTTTATCTAATTATCTAGAATATCTAATATTCTATTATAGGCCTAATTGATCATTATAAGTGTTAACTATATTTGTATTTCTCCTACATGTTAAATATTACAGAACTCAATCAAAATTACTTAAGTATATTTGGTTATGAGACACAGAACTGCATATTCTAACATAGTTTTAAACAAGAAACACTATTTCAATATTTATTACTGTGAAAATGTTTGATCTTAAGACCATGATTTTCTTAATACAAAGACTGCTTAATCTATAGCTTAGTAGTAGAGAAATAAACAAATTGTCTTCACAGTCTCTGCTTTTGTTATGGGTTTTTATTGTAAAGGTGGTGTTCAGAAGTTACCAATGCATGATTCAGTTGAGTGTATTTCTCCTCCTTTTAGTAATAAAAAATCCAAAATATAAACCCAAATTTGTTCTTTTTTTGTTTTGTTTTTGTTTGTTTTTGTTTTTGCCAGTCCTGGGGCTTGGACTCAGGGCCTGAACACTGTTCCTGGCTTCTTCTTGGCTCAAGGCTAGCACTCTAACACTTGAGCCACAGCGCCATTTCTGGCCATTTTCTGTATATGTGGTGCTGGGGAATCGAACCCAGGGCCTCGTGTATACGAGGCAAGCACTCTTGCCACTAGGCCATATCCCCAGCCCCCAAATTTGTTCTTTCCTTAGGTGAATCCAAAGCTTTGAGTATGCCATGTGCACTCTACTACTAAACTGCACCCCTACTCCACATAACACAATTTTTAAAATGTGGTTAATTTCCACTTATCCAGAAAATACTTAATTCTATCTCAGTAACAGAAGTTAGTCTCACTAACTTAATATTGTATTTACCTCAACTGTATGAATAGTTTAACAAGAATCAAGAAGCTAGCAAAACAATGAAAAACATTGGAAATCCCCAAATAAACCTGCTTTACAAATCTCTTATAAAAAATAAAGGATAAAAATGTACTAAGGGCAGAGACTATTAAAACCTACCTTTGGGCATCATTCTAATGAATTGCATTTATACATTCACTGATAATAAACTCAGGATATATTACTGGCCAATCTTATAAAAACATTGCAATAACCTTTGCCACAAAAGTGGCCTCAAAAAATTCCAAATGGAATCAATATCAATCGTTTGTGTGTTTTAATTACTCCTACTATACTATTAGCCATTTACAAATCTCTAGTTTATATTTCTCTTTTAATTTAAAACAAGATGCTTTATCACAGCCTTATTTTAAATAGTTTCTCAATTTCCAAGAAGAATAGAAAAGAAGTGCCCTTAATAATAAGAGATGCTTTGCTCAATTTTCTGTGATAGGGATTGAACCCAGGGCTTTATGCATACTAAGAAAGTGCTCTACCACTGAGCCACATCCCCAGACCTATAATTTAAATCTCCATCAGGCTTTTGGCTTCGTGTTCTATTTTAAAAGTAGCCCTCTTCTGCTAGGTAGAATAGTGAGGCAAACATTATACTATACTTTAATATTACGTGTCATTTTGTTTTACATATTCTTTCCCTTGGATCTCTAACAATCTTTCCAAGGGCACAGTGCTGATTAAACTATGTCCTAGATGGATTTAGTCGTGGGTCTAATTATTGGGCAAAAAGACAAATCAGGATGGCAGTTGGTTTATTATATTACTTTTGAATTTAAAGGTATGAAGTAATTAGTTACACATGAACACCTAAATACAGCATACTTGTAAATTACTTGACTTGAATGAAAATATGTTTTTAATTTAATGTTATCATCAAGGTGATGTACAGAGGGGTTACAGATACATAAATAAGGTAGTGAGTACAATTCTTGTCAAACGTGTTACCTCCTCCCTCATTTTTCTCCCACCTTCCTTCCTCCCCAGTCCCCCTCCAAATTGTACAGTTAGTTTACAACATATTGTCTTATAAGTATTGCTGTTGAAAATATGTTTTTATTCTTAAATTTTTATTTGGAGGTTGGAGGAAGATACTAGCAATCTTTTCTAAAAGTGCAGCAGTGATCATGTTTAAAACTGTACGTACTTACCAGTAATAGATTGCTTTAAAAACTATCTATATTCTAGACAGGCTTTTAGTGGCTAGTGTATGCGTAACTATTGTAACCACAAAAATCACCAAGCCTGTGTTATTTGTTTTTTTCTTACTTTTCAGAATATTTTGAGCTGTTTGTAACTGTCACTAACTCTGTGTCTAAATTTAATTCTTTTTTTATTGTTAAACTTTAAACGCTCTCCTAAATATTTCTACAAATACGCTTTGAGATTTTGGTTTTTTCCCTCTGTACTGAGTTAATATTCATTTGAAAGTCTAATAAAAATAATAAATTGCAAGAGACTATCACATATTATTGATATTCGTTGGTCAGAAATATAAAGCTAACTATGCTGTTTGAGACTTTTGTTCATCTAGATTTTTCTTGGTATTTCAATGGTGGGTGGTGCACAGATACATTTAGAAATTCTACAATAAAATTATTGCAACTTCAGGTGTTTGCTTCTCGCTTCAAATCTGACTTTAAAAGTTTTCAGTGGGTAGATGACGTACAAAGGTTCATGCTTCTCCTTTAGGATGGGAGACAATTTCTTGATTATATAGTCAGGATAGAAATACTTATCTCAATTTTCCCTAAATAAAGCTTACTAACTGGTAGGGCTCTCTGATAGCCAGGTGTTATGGCAATAGCTACTTAACCAGTTATCCAAAGACATGGTTACTTAGAAGAACAAAATAGGTTCCTAAACATGGAAGCTTCTGTTACATCGTGATCAGCAAGCCAGTACATTTATTTTTTTACTTTTTCTCTAATCTAGACTAGCACACTATAGGAAAAAAGAAAGATAGATGTGAAAGCAGTTTTGTAAGTAAAAACCTGTAAACACCCCCACCTTCCTGATTCTGAAGTTTTAGTTATGATCATCAATCAGTATCTGAAAATATTAAATAGATACTTCAAGAAATAAATATTTGCTAATTTAAGCAGTTCTTATGACACCATACTATTGTGATTGTTCTGTTTTATTATTAACTGTTGTTGATCTTTAAATGTGTCCAATTTACAAACCAAACTTTATTAGGTAAGATTGGATAAATAAAAAAACAACATTATACCTAGGACCCCATGACTATATAAGACCTTAGGCATCCACTTTAAGTCTCCATACACATCATGGGCGGATGAAGGGGACGCTCCAGCAGGTTTGTGATACACATGAGATACAAAATTAGCTTTCTTCTTTACCTTTTGATGGAAATAAAGGAGTTGAGCTCAGGAATTCCAGCTTTTAGGCAATATATAAACCATTCCCTCAGCCCTGGGAACAACTTAAAATTAAGCATTCTGAGATGTACAAGTGATTCTGAAACCTGCAAGTTCTAAATAGTATTCATTTGAGTTGAATTTTTGCTTTAAAAATTCCTCCTGTCCTGTAGACCATCAGGTTTTTTATATTGTTTCTTTTTGAAATTAAAACGACAATCACAGTAAAATGGCTTTTCCATTCTCATTGGGAAGAAAAAAAATCCCTCAAGATTTAACTATGAATTTGTTTAATTTTATGCCACAAATATTTATTAAGCTCTACAACAAATGACATGGGGATAAAAGATAAATAAAAAGTAATATGCCTAGTAGTCTTTTCACCTAATAAAAATCACTAGGATTACAAATCTTAGGAAAGGAGATATGGTCAATTTTTTTTACCCTATCTTGTTTTTATTCTTGTGTTTTATGCTTTACCCGATCTTATTTTCTTTCTTGTGTCTTATGCTTTTTAATTAATGGCAGTATTTACCTTGAGACTGGGTAGTTTATGTCTATTTTCAGACTTGTGTTAATCTGCACATCCTTTAGAAATCAGACTTAGATGTGATCTTAACAATTAGAAACAAAGAAGCATTTAAAGAAAATTAAAGAACATGTCTGGGGTGTAGCTCAATGGCAAAGTGCTTGCCTAGCACAACTTGGGGCTAGATCTCCAGTACCATGAGAGAGAGAGTGGGGGGAGGGAGGGAGGGAGAGAGGGAGGGAGGGAGGGAGGGAGAAAGAGGAGGGAGGAGAGAGAGAAAAGAAAATGAAGAATATAAGAAACTAGTTTGGGGAGAAAAGTTTCAATGTTGCGTTTATAAATATTTTTATATTTCCATCTATTCCATTTGTGGGAAACTTAAGCTGTAGAATAAACAATGTAGTATCTGTCTCAGTCAACCAGCATCAAGACATGAAGAAGTACTGTGCGATGGCCACTGGAATTTTCACCAGCACCTGTCAGAGCTTGGTATACATGAAGTGCTCAATACATATGTGGCAAATGAATAGCTATAGGGCCATCTTTCTCTGATCTCTTGTTGTCAAAAGAAATGGTCTCTTGCTGCTCAGTTTACCACTTCATATTTAATGATGGAAGCTTAAATGCTTGCCCCTAACAATAGTAATAAGTCTGCTCAAGCACTCCCTGTCTTTGGGGAATAACTTCAGTGCTTCTGGATATTCCTCCCTATGGAAGGGTGTAGACTTCTTACCAATGGCTTCACTATGAAAGTAATATCAGCTCTCTGCAAATTTATTGTGAGAAACAATTCACTTCTGTAACTATGGGAACCTTCTAGTTCAAGAACATCCATCTCATTTTCTGTTTCTCTGAGAGGTCCTAATAGGTTTTCTCTGCGTCGAATGTGGTTTGGGACCTCATATCACAGTCTTTAGAAAGAACTCTACTGCCCAGATTCCATACTCTGTATCAAAAATAAAGGAAAAACATGACCAGACACTAGTGGCCCATGCCTGTAATCCTAGCTACTCTATTAAGGAGGCTGAGATCCTAGGATCTAGGGTTCAATTCAGGCAGGAAAATCTGTTTGACTCAAATCTCCAACTAACCACCAAAAAGCAAGAAGTGGAACAGGGGCTGAAATGGTATGGATGCTAGCTAGCCTAGCACAAAAGCTCAAGGACAGTGACCCAGCTCAGTTCAAACCACAGGACCAGCAACATGAAATTAAAAAATAACTGAAAGTTAGGTTGGAATCTCAACAGAAAAAAACCATTATCAGACTGCTTTTCTCACTAGGAGTTAGTCCTAATAGCAGACACTTTTTCATTGTTTGTATTTGGAATGTCCTGAACAATTCATGCTCCAAAGATTCATAACTTGCTTATTGCTATGTGTCATGGGGCTTGAACTTTGTGCCTGGGTGCTATCCCTGAGCTTGTACTCTCAAGGCTAGCACTCTACCACTTTGAGCCACAGTTCCACTTCTGGTTTTCTGGTGGTTAACTGGAGATCAAGGTCTAATGACTTTCCTGCACAGGGTGGCTTTCAACTACCATCCTCAGATCTCAGCCTCCTGAGTAGCTAGGATTACAGAAATGAGCCACTGTTGGTAGAATGGCTGATAAGCACTTTAAAAAAAAAATCTTGATATATCATATGATCACAATGACCTTATTAATGAAAAGGAATCATCCCTATTTTCCAAACTAAAAACAGGTATAGCTTATTACTATATTTATTTTTCCAAACAGCAAACCAAGTCATTTGACTATAGCAGAGCTGAGTCTTTTAAACATGAGTGCAGATTTCTGCTTTAAAAGAAAAATTAAAGGGGTGATCACAAACTACTTCCTGTGTCTGATATTTTGTTTTTTTAAAGCAAGAATAAAATGTGCATAACTAAGATGTGCCACAGACTCCCTCACTCTTTTTACTCAGCCTTACCTGAATTTATATTAAGACCTACTGACTCGAAGTATTTGCATTGAGCTCCCATACAAGGTATTTAACTACCCGTAAGTGTCCATAGAAAATTCATTATTTGCATTGCTAGCAATCTCAATCTTCATAAGACATGTTTACTGCCCACAAAAAGTGTTAAGAACCAGTGTTTAGAGGAGTCCATTGGACAATAGGGGTGCAGCCAGAGTCGAAGCCCAAAACATCAGATACTTAAATCAGCATGTAAGAATTAGACCCTGAAGTCATTCTCATTACTCTCTCATTTTTGTTTTCCAATGGCATTCTAGAGTGTGGCTTTCAAAGTTTAAATTCTATGTTCTTATTAACATTCTGTCACATGGAATGATAAATACACATTTAGGTTCAAGTTAAACTCAATATGTTATAGATTTGTACTAAATATTGGTGAGTGTACCATAGACTTAAGAATGTTTAAAGCTGATCTTCAGTGTTAACAAAAGGTGGATAAAAAGAAATATCTACTTTGTAATAAACAAAGACATGTGAATTCTCTTTTAGAGATAAATTTAAGCAATTGCAAATGTTTTATTTATCATTATATTCTAAATACACATGTTCTTATGTCAAACTGAGAGAAATTGAAAAGCCACATAAAATTTACCTAAAGGGAATATGTCAAATTTCCTGTGGATTGTATAATATTCACTAAGCTTCGAAAGTGAAATGTATATTTAAAATTCCCAATTCATTAAAGAGGCTCTGGATCAGCTATAAAATGAAAATGGATTGAATTTCATTCAAAAGTCCAAATTCAATCTGAGCTTGTCTTGGAGTTAGATTTGAATTCAAATCTTTGAACTCTTAGTTTTAAGAATCAATATACATAGGAAAAGAGCTAATAAAGATGGTTCCTATTCTTTTTCAAATATCTTGAGCCCCTCTCAGTATACAATTAAAGATGCTCATTGAAGAAGCAAACAAAAAATATTCAAAGTTAACATACTAAATCAAATTATGGACGTGTTTCTCATTTTTTCTGAATCTATCTATCCATTTATCCTTTTTGAGACAGGCCTTGCTGCATCAGCCTCTGGGATCACAGAATTACAGGCTTTCTCACTCTCTCAGCTTTTCTCTCCTTTTTCTCCTGGTCAACTTTGTCCTTGGACATTTTCTTTATGGCCACAAGATGGCTACATTGACTATGCTCTTACTAGTTTATATTTATAAAAAATAAGGACTCTTCAGTATGCTCAGGATCAAACAACACTCTTGAGTATTACTTTCTCCTTGCAATCTTGCTTTATTCACATTTCAATAAATATTAATTGATTGTCTTTTGTGTGTCAGATACTATTCTTGACTTTGGTAATATAGTCATGAACAAAACAGAGCCATCATCTTTATGAAGCTGAAGTTTGTATGCCAGCCAGACACGTGGCTCATACCTGTAATCCTAGCTACTCAGGAAGCTGAGATCTGAATATTGGGGTTTAAAGCAAACTCAAGTAGGAAACTCCTTGAAACTTGTATCTCCAATAAAATACCCAGAAAAGTTGGAAGTAGCACTGTGACTCAAGCGGTAGAGCACTATCCTTGAGCACAAAGAAGCTCAGCTATAGTACCCAGGCCCAGAGTTCAAGCCCCAGGGCTAGGAAAAACAAGTTTTTATACCATATTTAACTCAATCACAGGAATTAGAGGATAAATTATCTTCATTAATATGACATTCCTGGACCTCTGGACCTAGAAGCAATGCCAATCAAACTACACATCTACTAGCACAGGGAACAGAATGGTTGTCAGTGAGGCAATGTTATGTTTATGTTATGTTTAGTATTGTGGTGACAGTATTCTGTGTGTGTGTGTGTGTGTGTGTGTGTGTGTGTGTGTGTATACATGGAAATAATCCTTTACAATCATAAAATGGCCCATGGATCCCACCACAGACAAACTGATAAACTTATTTTTAAGTAGACTCTTCCACTATTGAAATGCTGGCCATCTAAACTTTACAAAAAAAATTAGTTAAACCAATGCTTTATCATCATAATTAATGTAAACAAATATATTGGATTTATAAAGTTCTTACATTTTGGAAAGTAAAATATCCTGCAATTCTACTTCAAGACTCTACAGGGTGTCTCAGGTTCCTTCAGTCTCTTCGATGGCCATAGTTTTGTTTTTCTGTGACTTTGTTCCACTGCCCTGCAAAACGACTAAGGAGATATGCCCATTGTAATACCCAATGAATAAAACAAAAAAAAAAACAAAAACAAAAATGCTTGGATGGATTTGAAGTCTCTTAGGAATAAAGGACACAAAATTAAATAGATTGAACTACTAACAAATGACCTGCAGATCAAATTGTCAGATTGTATCTCTGCTAATCAGCACTATTGTTGGGATTTATTTAGTAAAAAACTCTAGCACGGAATTACCAAAGCTAAGACCCCAGAGCTAAAGTACTACAAGAGTGCTAATATGTGTGCCTGAAGTAGACATAAGCCAAATACACAGGTAACTGCCCAATTTGATAAATGTGATCACTCAAAGAAAGGAGGAAACACCTGTAGCTTGAATAGAAATGATCATGAAAAAGGCTAAATTGAGGCCTAAGTTGAAAGGAGCTAGGTATTGGCGGCTCACTCCTATAATCCTAGCTACTCAGGAGGCCAAGATCTGAGAATTGTGGTTCAAAGCCAGCATGAGCAGGAAAGCCTATGAGACTCTTATCTCCAATTAAACACCCCCAAAATGCTGGAAGTGAAGCTGTAGCTCAAGTGGTTGAATACTAGTCTTGAGCAAAGAAGTTCAGGGAAGCCCCTAGGTCCGCCCCAAGACCAGAATACACACACACACATACACACACACACACACACACACTCACTCACACACACATACAGTTGAAACAATGTAGATGAACAAAGGCTTATTTGTACATTTACAAACATAATTATTTGTTGAAGTACAGTGATCAACAGCATCAATTAGCCAATTTTAACAAATGTTTGAAAAATCCAGCATGGTATTATTTTTTTAAAGCACTTAATCTTTTATTTTCAATCATTTTGTGTTGTTTCTTTTTATGGAATGAATGTCATTGTTTTGTTCTTATTTCTCTAGCCTTGAAGAATAGCATTTAATATATTTCTCATTTTGTTAGACTTAGGTTCATATGCTGAGCGAGGGTCAAACTTAACTTTTATTAAGACAATTTGATTAGCTTTGAAAATGCAATGTCTTTTGGCCTAAAGACAGGAGTTCAACCTCAATCTAATTTGAGCAAATAAACTATGGTATAATTGACCCCTAACAATAGGGATAGAATCTGATGAAAAATTTCTCTCTGACAGACTGGTCATCATGAAGATATCAAAGCTTTGAGAAAGCTTGCGAAAAATCTGTGAACAGTGCTTTACCACCCAAAGCTAGAATGCTTATCAGAGTAAAAATAGCTTACTGAGATGACCCATATCTCTCAAAAAGATGTTAGAAAGAGGGCTCAAGGGGCTTGGAATGTGGCTGAGTGGTAGAGTACTTGCCTAGTGTTCATGGAGCCCTGGGTTTGATTCCTCAGTACCACGCAAACAGAAAAGGCCAGAAATGGGGCTGTGACTCAAGTGGTAGAGTGCTAGCCTTGAGCAAAAGCAGCTCAGGAACAGTACCCAGACACTAAGTTCAAGCCCCAGGACTGGCAGAAAGAACAGAAAAAAGAAAGGAAGAGAGAAAGAGAGAGGGGAGCAGGAAAGAGGGAAAGAAGGAAAGAAAGAAAAAGGAAGAAAGGAAGGAAGAAAGGAAGAAGGAAAGAAAGAAAGGAAGGAAGGAAGGAAGGAAGGAAGGAAGGAAGGAAGGAAGGAAGGAAGGAAGGAAGGAAGGAAGGGAAGGAAGGAAGGAAGGAAGGAAGGAAGGAAGGAAGGAAGGAAGGAAGGAAGGAAGGAAGGAAGGAAGGAAGGGAGGGAGGGATAAAGAAGGAAAGGAAGGGGACTGGGAATATGGCCTAGTGGCAAGAGTGCTTGCCTCCTACACATGAAGCTCTGGGTTCGATTCCCCAGCACCACATATATGGAAAACGGCCAGAAGGGGCGCTGTGGCTCAGGTGGCAGAGTGCTAGCCTTGAGCGGGAAGAAGCCAGGGAAGGTGCTCAGGCCCTGAGTCCAAGGCCCAGGACTGGCCAAAAAAAAAAAAAAAGAAGGAAAGGAAGGAGCGAGAAAAAGGAGGAAGGAAGGAAGGAAAGAAAGAAAGAAGGAAGGAAAGAAAGAAATAAGGAAGGAAGGATTCAAAATGCTATAGCCTGAAAAGAATGAAACTGAAATATAAGTCAATGGACTCCAAGTCTAAGAGCTTCTACTTCAGTGTCTGTCTTTATAAAACAGAAGGGATTGAGGAAAACAGGATTAGAAATGATATCTACACCAACAGCAGTAGAATGCAATTGTTCATATGCTGAAACTTGTGATTGCAATGACTAAAAATGACATAATTCCACATGATAGATTTATTTTAAAAATCATGATTAAACAGAAGACAGTACAAATACAATGTTCCCTCAAGGGTAAAAAGCATTCAGTTAGCTCAATCATTTAATTACTTCCTTGTCTCTTGATACTTTGTAGCAATGTATGGATGGGGGGAAAAATATGCTTTATTCTCCAAGATTACTGGTGATAGCACCTAAATTTAACTGCTATAATTCCAATAAGTGCTAAAAAGAAAAAAAGTATATCTAAATTATTACTGTGAATGCCCAAAATTTTCTAGAAGAAAAGAACTTTAAATTTTTGAAAAGTTCAGCTACTACGTAGTTTATCTCCAAAGCATTTACAAGAAAAGTAAACTCAGCCTTCTAGTTTGGAGATAATTAGTGCCCCAAAATAACAAAAGATGGAGGGAAATCAGCAAATAAAGCTCAGTCATCCATTGCATTGAATATTCGTTCCTATAGAATGTTCCTTTCCAACTTCCAGTCACCTATAAAAGTTATTAGCAATACAAATCGAAAAATTAGTTGTGAATTAAAGAGAGGTATTTCAGATCTTTAAATTTAACAAACCAAAAAATGATCTAGCCCTAGTAGTACATCAAACCATTGCTCTTTGAACAGAATCAGTGATGGACCTGAGAAATACCCATGATGTCAGACTTTAATGGAAAAGATGTTTCAGGAACAGCACATTAGTGCTATTTACACTCCTGGAAGAGCATAGAAAGTGTAGATCATAAAGTAATGCTCCTTTGCTTATGTGGGACAGTTTGTTTCAGTTTCATACAAATGACAGCCTTTAAAATGTTTTATGTACTATATATTACATGTGTAAATATATATTTAAACACATATCAAGTATGGTGACTTTATCAGTCAAAAAACTAAGTTGTGGGTAGGAATCATAATCGAATTGCAAGGATGAACTGCTTGTATTTTTGTTAGTCTCCTTCATGGACAGGGAATTCTGGGAGTGCAAGGACCACCCATGTCTTACTCTTTCTGTATTCCCAAGCACCTGGCACATCATGGGTTTCTATTTGATTAATTGAACTAAAAAGATAGTTTTCTTCCAATAATCATTAACACTAATTTTCCAAGCCCGTCTTTTTCACTGAAGTAATTACCAAAGATTTTTTTAAGAAGAAAATCCAAATAGTTATTTATTCTTCCATTCCTAGTGTTCATAAGACTGTAACCATGAGCTAAATGTGTATAGGAAAAGGCATTAGACCTTAAAAGGGCACAGAGAAAATTGATTCAGAGCTCCAGATTGACTAAATCAGGTTTGTTATTTTATCCATTAAATAGTCTAAGCAGATTAATTGGAAACAGACACGTGAAGATTCATAGGGTTAGCTCTATAGTAACATTGGTTATTTTAAAAGAAGTTTGTCTGTTAGGTTTCAACACATTCATTTAAATAGTTTAAAGGAAAAGTAGATCCTAATAAATAATTTTTAAAATATATGTAAACATGAATATAGGAAAGTTCTTTTTGTAGCTAGATTTATCTCATAATAACAAAGTACTCAATTCCAAATTACTTGTGTAGATAATATGAATTGCCACATTACCATTTTATTTAGAAATGGAATACACCAAAACAAAGTTTTGTTTTTCTAAATAAACAAACAGAAAGAATGGTTCCACATTCTCTGCAAGGTGCTTAATAGATACATACCTTCATTCATAGTATTTGATTAAAGATCAATGAACGCAATATGTTCAGGTAAAAACTGAATGAATGTGACAAACTTTTCCATACAACTCAACCAAAGGAAGCCTCTTGGAGGTTGAAAAATACTAATATCCAGGAGTGTATATCAGAAGACGTTTTTTGAGTGAAATCTTATGGTGGCTATTTTGGATTGTGTGTGTGTGTGTGTGTGTGTGTGTGTGTGTGTGTGTGTGTGTGTGTGTGTCTTCTGGGGCTTGCATTCTGGCCCGCAGTGCTCTTGCTGAGTTATTTTGCTCAAGACTAGCACTATACCACTTGAGGCTCTACTTCCAGCTTTTTCTTCTGGAGTAGTTTATTGGATGTAAGAGTCTCACAGACTTTGCTGCCCAGGTTGGTTTTGTACTGCAATCCTCAGATCTCAGCCTCCTTAGTAGCAGGGTTACAGGTATGAGCAACTGATACCGGGCTCCTGATTTGGAGTTCCTAACTGAAATATGAGAATTTCCCATCTGTAAAGCTTTATGGTGTCAATTACATGATGGGAACAAACAAAATCAGTGCATCTAGCACCTGGAATACTGCATTCTAAAAAATATATTTGAAAATGTACAGACAATACTACCTTTTTAAGCCAATTACAACTTTGTAGTTTATTTAACTACATGTACTTGGCTATCAAATAATAGCTGTCCAACTATCTTAAATCTCACAATAAATTTACTCTGAAGGGTACAGCAATGCCTATGGTAGCATTTGATAAGACATTATGGTGGAAACTTTATATAAGTGGTCACAAGGTTTATAAATGCCAAAACAGCTAGAAACTCGTGGAAATACTTGTAATCTCAGTTACTCAAGAGGCTGTGATTAAAAGCTAGCTTGTGCAGGAAAGGCCATGGGACTCATCTCCAATTACAATTAAATACACACACACACACACACACACACACACACACACACACACTGTGGAGTGCCAGCCTTGAGCAAAGAAACACAGGGATCAGTTGCACCCAGACCTTGAGTTCAAGACAGGTACCAAAAACAAATAAAACAAAAATGACCCAAATAAACTACAGCAGAAAAGCTTCTTTAGATAGGCTCAGCAACTGTCTGTTATATTTCTGATATATTTAATATAATCACCTTCTAGCTAGGTATTATTGTACCCTTAGATGGATATAAAAAGATAAAGTCCTATATTTAACATGTAATAAGAAACACATGCATTATCAGAACTAAATACCAGCTCCCCCAAACAAGGTCCAAATTTTGTATGTATGTGTGGAGCAATTGTTTATTTGGGTGACTATTTGATTTTAATTTAGTACTTTTGTTTCCAAATATTTTTCTCTTTCAACATCTTTACTATTTTAATATTGTTCCTCCCCTGCAACACTTAGCTCAACTGCTGTTGACCTGGGCAAATGTGTTTCTGATGTCTGTCAGCAAGTACAAAAGCATAATTTCATTAAAGTGTATTATATATGCTCAAGACTTAGAGAACATTAGAAAATGAAATTTGGCTAACATTCAACTGGGCATCAAATAGCACTGGCAAGAATTTTCTTAAACAGATGGTGTAAAATCTTACTAACACAATAGTGTGTGCTTAACACAGAAACAATATGAAAAACAGATGTGCTCCAAATGACCATAGTATTGAACAGAAACAATAAACACAGGATATACATTTAAAATGATGTCCTTGCCAGCTAGGGAAAAAGAAATGACTGAACAAATGCATGTCCTTGTCAAGTAACAAATGCTACTGATATTTTTCCAGACAAAAGTTGGCACATAAATACTTTGCCTTTGGCTTTTCTCCATTGTGTACTAGTATTAAACTTCTATCAAGGTGGCCAAAATTAATATTATAATTTTTAGAAAACTAATTTAAAACATTCAAAAATTAACCACTTAAAAGGAAATTAAGTTCTGCTTTAACCTAAGAGATTGAAGGGATCTAAGGGGTTTTATCCATCATTTGGCATAGAAAACATTTTAGTCAGCTCAGGAGAATCACACCCCTTTTTGAATTATACACTCGGGCTTAATTGGCTGCAAGTGTCTGCCCAAAGTTTGCACAACTATTAAATGTACTAACAACTAAGCAGCTATGACTGACACAGGAACTAAGTACAAGGCCTAGTACTAAGTACTAACTAGTACTAAGGCCTAGTAAAAGAAATTCAAGGGGATGCCTTGACAATGCAACTAGACAATTCTCAATGGTCAGAACTCATGCACCTCTTCCTCCAAAGCCAAGTCTGTTGGCCTAAATATTGCACCCAGATAAGTGGATTCGGTGATGTTAATTGGAATCTGTAGTGAATCAGATCTTTTGGGTTCCACCCTCATTCCCAACTGGAACCTCATTCTGTTTTTGGGACATCTCAAACACAGATCCTTCAGGCCTGGTCAGGCCTTGTTTGTTGTTGGCTTGTGTCTTTAATTTGCCCTCTTAACAGTTTTCCCTGGGGAATCTTATGGTGTGGGGAGAAGGGTACTATTTACTTCCCTGCTTTGGTATCTTCCCCACAAGGACTCTCAGAAAAGAAAACTCTGGAAGAGAGCACTAATTCCTGAAGAGCAATGTTTTGCATTTGAAATTCCAGCCTACACCCAGGGGTCCCTCAAGACCAGAGGTCAAAAGCAGTATGGCAATGCCAGGATCTTTGGCTCAAAGACTGGCCTAGGAAGGCACCTGGAGCTTGGGACCTTGACCAGCCTCCCTAAAAAAAAAAAAAAGTGTGCAAATGCAGGTTCCCCCGCATCCCTGGGGAGGGGGTTGCTCATCTTGGGGCCCTGGGCTGAGCACTCACTGAGAGTGCCCAGTGTTGTGGTGGGGATGCTCTGCTCCTTCCCTAACACTGAAGCCCAGCAGGGCCCAGGACAAAGGGACTGGAAAAGATGGGGTTGAAATCCGTGGGGATTACATAGCTCCAAGGCAGTTCTTAGGGGGTCGCCCATAAAGGCAGACCCTCACCCACACAGCCCAGACCGCACACAGAGAGGAAGGGCCTCAACTCTCACAGGAGGCAACCCACAAGCCTGGGGCGTGTGGTTCCCAAGGAAATGTAGCAATCTTTATGATCCGCAAGCAGTGAGAAAGTGTTGGTCCAGCATGTGATCTATCAATTGCCTCTCCTTCCCTGGCAAATTGCAATCCCTAAAACAATCCATTAAAGGAGCACATCAGTGTCTAGGCCAGAGCTTGGCCCTGATGTCTGAACTTTCTGAGGATCCACTGTGCTCAGGTCCCTCCATGCCCGCAGCTCTCCAGAGATAACTCTCACTCCCCTATTATTCCAGAAGGAAATAAGCCACCCTGACAAGCAGCCTGGAGGTGAACACTGCATCAGACCTTAAAAGGCACACACACACACACACACACACACACACACACACTAGGTAGAGGAGATTTGTGTCCAGCCTCTGTCACCAATTTGGAACAAGAATTTAAGGGGTCCCTCTGAACTTCCAGTTTCCATCTACAAAGAGGGCATAACCAGATCTTCCTGATCGAAGGGGAGTACAGGGAATGTATGTGATGATGAATGCGAATGCTGAGTATGACCAGCAATGCTGTGTGCTTGCTGTAAGATGTATACACATGCTTCTATTAAAAATAGAAAGTCATTTTTTAGGGAAAAATAATCTCTGCATCAGGGAAGGGGAGGTTTAAAGAAGCAGGAATTATGACTTCATTTATTGGAAATTTAAAAGACAACTTAAAGATTAATTCAGACTTTCTTAGATTAAGGTTTGTTTTTCTCCTCTTCCCTATATTCCTAAGATTATTAACACAAGGTAGAAATAGTCCGAAAGGAGCAAGAAAGAAACACTGAAAAAGTTAATATACAAAGGCATATATGTGTACATTGAAAGCTTCAGAAAAGACTGTCAATTGTTTTGACTTTAATACTCAAAAGCAATAATGTAGTTTGCAATGAATGCAAACTGTACGGTGTTTAGCTAGGTCAAGGTGCTAGTTCCCAAAGGTATCACAATCAGATGTTCCTTTGAAAGAAAATGCTCTTGAGAGTCATTCAGAAAAAGGAGCTTCTATTTGCCCAATTGATTGGAATTAACCATTCCTTTAAAAACATGATTTTACCACACCTGTAAACTTACAACAACTATGGGTGTGTTTGCTAATCTTACTGGTACATCTTCAATAAAAGTGAAGTCTTTAGGATAAAGCTAGGTTGCTTTCCAAGTACTTGTGCGTAGATTCAACACAGTAGGGATTCAATTCAGGGGTGCAAGTCTCCTCCTAGAGAGACCTTTTCCAGGACTCTGGGTTACAGGCATCCAGTTGAATGGCAAATCCTGGACAAAGACCTGTTCACAGTTCCGATGGGCTGGGTCCAGGGAGAGAACTGGCTGAGCTTCCAGGCAACTGTGACTTGTTACCTTGACCTAGTACAGAGAAGGAAAATGTCAGACTTTAAGAACAAAGAATCCATGTCCTGTTGTTCTGCTGGTTGAGTCTCCTTTGCATCCTTCGGTCATCTAAGTATGGTATATAAAAGTGCATCATTTTTTCACGACAGAAAGGACCTTATGCAGCTGCCCCTAGCTATGAATGACTTTGGCTCCTATCCTAACTGTTCACCATGGGTCCCCTTCTTTCCCCAGCTGTCTCCACATTGGATAACATGGGTATAGAGTATATCCAAAGATGCTTACCCTGTACACACACTTCCATAAATGCAATATGTTCCTACAAAAAAATCCATTGGCCTGGAATGTAAACAAAGGCTCCTATGGCCTCTTAAATACTAAATAGGTTTCCAATTTAGTTGCATACCCAGATATCTTATGGACTTGCCGAAGTGACTCAGGGAGTCCTGCCCCAGAGAATCCACTGGATGTTAGAAGCTCATTATCCTACATAAACAGTGGAACCCAGAATTTCCTCAATTATTTTGTCAGAAAATCCAGCACTTCCTTGCCTAGCTTTTTCAAGGGCGAAAAACATTCAGGTCTTTAGCAAAAAGGCCAAGTAGGAAGTGGTAGAATGAAAAGGCAGAGAAAGGAGTGAAGTTGTCTGTGTCTGCCAATGCATACAGCCTATCACTCAAAAAGCAAAAAGTATTGTCCAGACTCTATTTCAGAAAAACAGACAGCCTAACCTCTGGTCTTTGCAGCCTTCAGCTGCTGAAACACCTGTTGGGGGTAGATTTTATTCACTGGTTGGTGTTAGGAAACCTAAAAGGATTTCTATCAGGAGCAGCAACAGAAGGATGACATAGAATAGTTTGGGGCCAACCTGAGCCAGGCACTGAAATTTTCTCAGACTACCTACAGATATGAAGTTACGAGAGTTTTTGTCAAGGCCCAATGAGAAGTTCCACAAGAGAGGGCAAGCCTTTGGGTAACCCTGTGGAGATAAAGCTGTTGCTTATTTTATCCAGGAACTGAAGTACTTGCTGAAAGTAGACATCAGACTTAGTAACCTGTGAAGAAAAGGAGAGAAAGGTTTTACTGCCAGTTTAAGTGTTTGAGTCACCTTTTCCCATTTATCACATTATATTTGAAGCTGCACCCCAGTTCCTGTTACTCAGTTTTGGCCCAGTGACAGTGAGGGAAAGAAGTGGGCACTCTTCAACACAGCATACCAATAGCAGAGACTGTTGATGGCATTCAGGCAACCAGAAGTCAGGGGAGAGAAGATGCTGGAAGCTTGACCATCTGCACAGGAAATACAACACAAAACCCTTGAACTTATTTTTAAAAATCAAATCATAAATACATGAATACTGCCTATTCATAAACTCACTAGTGAAAAAGAACTGAGCCGTGATTAAAAGTTGTGCACCTTAGTTAAGTGTTTATACACAATTTCTTACCTGACTTGGAGAAATACGCCTTTGATCAAGTTAAAGTAAAATGGTGTACCCCAGCATTAGTGGGTTTGAAAACAGCTAAGATTACTGTTATTTTCACAATATTCAGAGGTAGCCAAGACCTACAGAATTCTAAATATTAGTATTAAATGCACTGGATTAGTTCCTAATCAATGCTGTCATAAAGGAGAAGGAAAAGTTGTGCTTTGTGAGACCTGAGACCTGGATGCCACAATAGGGCAGGCTTCCTAACACTCTCCTTAGGAGCTGCTATAGCTCAGGGATGTGCATCTGGTTTTAGGGACTGGTACTGAAAAATAATCGAATCATTACTCATCCATATTAGTGCTGAAGAGCACTAGCCACCTCTTTCAGGGAGTTCAGTGTTTGGTTGGTAACTTTACAGAGGTACATTGAGAGGTATGGGAGAATTGGATAGAAGTCTAGAAGAGGATTTCAATGACTCAGAGCCTACTCTGTTGTGAACACTTACCTAAATATCATTTCTATTTATGTGCCAACCTCTATGTGGTATCATTTCTCTTTTATACATGATGAAACTCAGTTGTTAAGAAGTTAACAATACTTGATCATATATTTACTAACACCAAATCTTGAGTTACTATAGTAAATCGCTACATGTTGCCTAGCTTTTAAACACTGAATACCATAAAGAACGTTGGGGGGGGGGTGACCAATCAAGAAAGGAAGGAAGAAGAAAGGAGAGAAAGAGAAGAAAAACAACATTGCCAGGAACTGGTCTTGTCCACAACAAGCCATATGAAACATTATTTCACTAAGAAAACTTTGGCGTAAGATTTTTCTGCGGATGTTTTTCAGTAAAAACATCATTTTATACATGTTATAAGTCATGACAGGATGTGGTAGCATTATCTGGGTGAACCACTGACACTAAATTTGTGGGTGCAGTAGTTCAAACTTCTGGGCAACCACACAATCACCTACACCTGGAGCTAGGTGTTTCTTTATCGAAAGGATTTATTTGAGAATTACCATTTGGTGTTCATGTTGATGCACTCAAGTGAAGTTTGGCTTTCCCACCACAGCGTTCTGGTTTTAATTCCAGGTTCTGGGTTCCCTGGGAACAGATAGGGGTTGGGAGTTACGGAAGAAGTTGGGAGGAGAAGCCTATGGATCTTGGATTTCTGTCCTGCTAGCTTATTGAGCTCAGGGCTAGATCTACCCCAGTGTACCTAGGTAGGAAAACCAGAGATGAAGAAGAAATGGTTAAAATCCTTTTGCATTTCCTGCTTTTTTCTCTCTCTCATCTTACTCACTATATCTCATACTTTGGCTTCTAGGGAGTTGCGAGGACAGAATTGGGAGAAATGTTAGAATTCATTGTCTGCCAGTCCCGCTTTTGTTGCTTATTCTAAACGACAAAATATATACAAAACCCGGCAGCTCCAAACCACAGGCGTGCTTAAGGCGATATTGTCGGCTTGGAAATGTCACAATGAGTAAATGGTGTAATGTGCTTTTTGCTTGTTGCTCAGTAGCATTAGTTCAGGAATGTTCCAGCCCACCCCGACCTAATCTTGGGTTCCATACAACCCCCAAATTTATTATTCCTATCGTATCTCCTATTAGCTCCTCCAGCAGTGAGCTGGGAGATGTTTCACCTGCACTTCCCTTGCAAGCAAACTAGAGTGCACCAGCTTCAAAGAAACCCCAAACCCAGAGTCCTTACATACCCTCTCCCAAGGGCACTGCCTAGTTTTCCCCTGATGGGCACCCAGAATCGGAGATGATGGCCCCAGCTGACTCATTTGTCTTATCTTAGACACAGAGGCGCTGAGCAGGAGAAAGCCAGTGTGGGCCAGTGAATTCCTGCTTGGGCTAGTAAGGGAAATTTCACCAAGCCTCTGTTTCTCCCGTCCTGCAATGGGAGATAAACTAGTAGGTTGAGCCATTTGCCAACTTTTAGTCACCTCCACTACCGTGAATAATTGCGACTAAACTGTGAACGACAAGGATCATACACATAGGTCCACACGGATCCACCTAAAAGAAACGGGTAAGTTCCAAGGGGAGCATGCTTTCAGCTCTGCCCCCTCTGAGTGGTGTGTCTAAGGTTCTAAGCAGAAAATTGCCAAAAGAATCTTCAGGTGTGATATCCTCCAGTCTTCTTCCAGAATAATATGAACAGTATTCGATGTCAGTTTAGAAAAAAAAAAAAAGTCCTAAAGTGCCTTCTGAATGCAATTCTGAATCAAATGTGACATCCAAAGTTTCAAGGCAGTCAATCTTGGCTGAAATTCACCTACAGAACTCAAACAGGAGATCACCAAAATAATCCAGAGACCGCTCCTCACCAGTAGGAAGGTTTCCTCTACCTCCAATGCCTTCCACAGTCCTCTGATCGCCTGAGCCCCCGGCACACTCTCCGGATGCTGGGGAACATGAGGTTCTCTAAAAGATGGTCATAGATCCTGCAGGTCCGAAGCCAGTATGTTCTGCGTTTGACCAACTGTTCTCCCAGGCCTTAGCTTAGCCTGGCCTTCCTCTCCATTGATCAAGACCAGGTTGCAAGGGGTTCAGGAGTTCAGGAGTACTTGGAGCCAGAGGAGGCAGTGACTCAGGAAGCTAAGGCTGGGAAACTGCCCCAATGAGAATTATCTCCAGCTTAAGTTCCCTCACACGTGTGGTTTTTCACCTCAAGAAGTTCAGAAGCAAAGGGCTTAGTAGTTAAGGTGATGGGGACTTTCTCAAAGTAATAATTTGCTAATTCCAATCTATTGCTCTAAACATCGAGCTCCAGGGAGAGACGTCTGCATATACAGATGAAGGATGTTTATAAATGGCACCCAGGGTGTGAGGCACGATCTGAGAATGAAAATATCAGTTTTATACATTTTGATAAGATTTGCTGAGCTGAAAAGCATATTAGCCGATTACAAATTTCACAGCGGATCACTGCCCAGTTAATTAGGCAACTCTTTGGGATAAGTGTAAGCTGTGGAGGTCCATGTGAGTTCATTTCTCTCTCTCCATTCCTGGACCTGCAATTAAGTCCAAGCCCTGTGAGATCCACACCCCTTCCCTTCCCTATTAGGTTTTTGGGAGACACATGGTGTGGGTAGCTTCAAGTTTTGGACAGAGTGCATTTGTGAGTCTCTCTAGTTCTTTCTTATGCCTATCCCCCCCCCCCCCCACCAAGGAGCCAGTGCTTAAGTAGTTTTGGTAATCCTCCCCTGGTTTGGAGGAGGGGGGTCAGCCTCAATTTTCATTTAAGTACACCAAGCCATCTATAGAGTACAGTTCAGTAGACAGTAGCCAACTAAACATCAGCACTTCTTTCTCATCTGCAAACACACAAGGTAATTAAAAAAAATCTCGTTCATTCAAAATTGTTCTCAACTGGAGTCTTGATTTTTTTTTTAAATCCTCATTTGGAAGGACACACACACACACACACACACAAACACACACACACCGTAATAAGAAGCACACTGTGAATAAGCGAACTTTGTCTCTGCTGGGGCAGAGAAGGGTTGGGGAAAGACGAGAGGGACTCCAAAAGAGCACCCCGTGCACCTCCTCTTAAGAGGGTTAGGGTGTCTTTGGGCCTAGTGCCTGGGAGGTGCTAGATGCACGGTGCTGACAATCAGGACAAATACCTGTGCATCTCCCGCCGCCCTCCTCCATGCCAAGCACCGCCAGAAGCCTACAGTGCCCCTGTGTAGAAATAACACTCACCATCCGGAGGCCTGCGGAGCAAACTGGATGCTCACAACTAAGCCGCCTTGGAAGCGTCAGAGATAGAGCGCAGAGCCTGGAGTAAAGCGGACTCCAGATTCGTCCTTTACGTTCTCGGTTTCTGTCTGACGACCACCCTTCTTCCCTAAGCCCAGAAGCCTCTAAAAAAAATGAATCATTTCCTCCACTTATGCAGAGATAGGAGCTCTTAGATCAAGATTAGTATTTTGAAAACCTGATTGAGAGCCGCCTGATTAGGCGAGGGTGGGTGGAAAGACCACATAAACGCCAGCGCCCCCGCCCTCCTTCCCCTAAGCAGCTCCAAGCTCTCTCGGCATTTCCAAATCGCCCGCCCGTGCAAATCATTCCTGATGGTAGTAGAATAGTACTCCTGATTTGTTTTGCAAACCGTAACACAAAGACACTGCAATTAAAGCTCCAACCTGGACCTCCCCCCCCCCCCCGCCCCATTTTCAATGGTTTATCCTGCTTCATACCGGGCTTTAGGCGCCAAGGTTCTGCGTGACTCTTTCTTTCCGTTTGGAAGAGCCATCTCGAGAATCAGATGATACTTCATGGAAAACGCATTATGTGGATCCACCTCCCTCAGATACAGATTTTTTGCACTTGATGAAAAACACAAGTCTTTTGGGGTTCTGATGCACAAGTGATCCTTACGGGAAGAAATCATTTCATCCTAAATCCTTCATTTCCCTGCCATGATACAGGTTTAACTACAGCATCATTCTTCCCTGCCTTTGGTAAACTTAAACGAAATCTGCCGTAGAGGATCGGTGGCTGGAGTGGCTGTCATTAACTTGGGCACTGTTATCCGTAAAAGCAGCCACGACAGAAAAATTGCTTCCGAATCCCCCATGTTTATCAGAGCAAATGCAATTGAAGGAAACCCAAATTTGCAGTCGTTTCTCGGGCCCAAACTGTTATTCAGGCTCATTATTCATTGCAGGGAAAGTCTGTTGATCTCTTCCCAAAACGAGCCTGCTGATGGCCCGTTGGGACAAAATCACTCCTGTCTTCCTCGTCAATACAAACAAGGCAAAGAAACAAGATCATGTGAATGTTCATATGTTTTGAAAACATACTTCTAGTTGAAGCAACCTCGCATGATTTTGTTTACAAACCTATAATAGTCACCAAGACATTGTTCTATTACTTGTGTTTCACTTTTCTTTCATTGCTTAAAAAAAGGGAGCCAATGGGAAATAAAACCATTAAAAATAAGCTCTGACCAAATTTATCTCATACACTAAAATAATGAAGTCAAATTTCTACCATTAAAAAGTCTATTTAAACAAATACACCCTCCCTCGAATCCAAATAAAAATTATGGTATCAGAATTACTCCCCCTCTACCCCACAGGCACACACCAGTATGCCAGCATTTGCTACTAGGACTTAAATTTTGCCCAGCATAAAATAAAAGAGCAATACTCATGAGCAACATACTTTTTTTCTTGAATTCTTGATTAAAAATCTAGTCGGAAATAATAAGCTTTTGTGATGCTCAGATGGTCCTTCTTTATCTTAGTGAGAAAACTTTTAGCAAATGGAGGTCGCACTTAAATAAGTCATCTCCTGAGCAGCCTGGGAGCCACCGAGCTCCTCAGCTACGGAGGAGAGATGAGTGACACTGGAGTACTACAATTGAGAAGGCCGGTAGAACAACCATGGGCTTGCTGCAGAGAGTACTGTAACCTGAATCTTTGTTTAGGTTTTGGTTGGGAAGCGAGAATTTAAAAGCCAAAGCAAAATGCAGAGAGCATTTTTATTTTCAATCAAGTTAACAGACCATCCCCACTTTTCCCCCTTTTAGTACGGAATTTGGAGTTAAGTTGGCTTGTCCTGATAAAGATCTTAACTTGTAGAGAAGGCGGGTTTTCCTTCAGGAGGTGAGGCTGTTCGTCCAGGAAAAGACTTTCCCCCCCCAAACTCAACACCCCCCCCCGCCCTCCGTGTGAGGTTCCACCCTCTGAAAACAAAACTCCCCCCCCCCCCTCTCTTTTCCTGGAGAGACAACAGATCCCAGCGAAGCTGGGAAAGGCGTCTTAAGAACTGTGGGTTGGAGAGCAGTTCCGGCTACCGCGGCCTCTTCGGACCTAGACTCGCTGGTGGCGTTCATTGGTGCCTTGGGGCAGGGGAGGGGGAGATCGGCCGCCGCCGACAGCCACGGACCCTCCGGAGTTGGTATGTGACAAGCAGATCTAGCAGTGCCATGTATTGGAAGAGCGATCAGATGTTTGTGTGTAAACTAGAAGAAAAGGACGTGCCGGAGCTGGCAGTTTCCCCTGAGAAGGTGAGCGAGCCGTCGCCAGGCTGGACCCGTTGAATAGCAGTTTGCTTCAAACGCGAGTTGTTTGGGCTCCTAAACCAGGTTCGGAAACTACCTGGGACGGCCTCGTTTTCAGACCTGACGGTGTTGTTTTTTTTTTTTTTTTTTTTTTTATTACGTAGTAGCGTTAGTCAGTAATCATTACCTCCCCTCCCCACAAGCTCACTTAACCTGAGGCATGGAGACTGTAATTTGGGAGATGAAGTCTCGAGTCTAAGGCGCTGTCGGGTCCATGTGAGTCGTGCTTTCGTTCTCTTTGCGGTGGTGATCGTGGCGGTCCGGGAGCGTGGGTCGGGAGGGTCGGGCGGCTGTTGGGTGGGGTCAACGACTCTGCTTCAAGAGATCCCGGCCCTCCGAAGCTCGGTTGCTTCGAGGCGCGCATTTGGCCGAAGGGCGCGCAGAGTTTGAAGGCTCTCCGCGACGTGTGGACCCGGGAAGGCCTCAGGATCCCCGGGAGGGCCAGAAGAACTTTATTTTAAAATACTACAGTCACCCCCCCCCCCCCCGCCCCGGCACCCAAACAGCCCAATACTTTGTCCCCAGAAGGAATTGCGAAGCCCGGGTAGCTCTCACCTTCCCGCGGGTGCACAGCGTTTTTACGTTTACGACTCATCTGCAGCCTGTTTTCGCGTCCCAGCAAGACCCGCACGGTAGTTAGTAACAAATACTTGGCGAACGTGGGGCTTTTCTGCTTGAACTGGCTTAATGCACTCGGGGACACGGCCCGGGTGCGGCTGAGTGCAGCGCGCATTTCCAGCACACCTGACGGCCCGTGGCTGCCGAGGGTCGCAGCGGGGCCTCTCGGGGAGGGACCTGGGGCTCTCAAAGGAAAGATAAAACAGAAAAGGCCAGAAGTCGGACATGCAGACTAGTGGGCCGTTCAACTTCAGGGACCCACCAAGCTAGACTTTTCATATTCTGGCAGAAAAGGCCCAGAGAGACTGCATTCCCCCCACCCCCCAACAGATCTGCAGCAAACGTTTGAAAAGCCTTCAGTCACGCGAGTTGTTGCTTTAAACCAATTCTGTCCGTGGTTGGGAGAGGTTGCCTTTTTCTTTTTCTTTTTTTAAATGGGACAAATTAAATTCAGCTGGATATTTTCCATTATTCGACCCGCTTTTTGCGCTGGCTAAAAATAATCCTTTAGCAGCTCAAATGTTGACTTACTGAGCAATAAGTGGCAATTTACACCTTAAAGAAACGAGTGTAAATCACTCAGCGCTCTAATTGCTGTAAGTTTACGAAAGAGCCGCTGGCTCGGTTTAAATCTGAAGCATTTTCATTCAAATTGTCATCGGCACAAACACCAGGCTTCTTAAATCCCGCTGTAATTAGTTTTCAAGTACCCTATTAAGCCTCTTCACCTTTCGGGCTATCCTACTCAAAAAGCCCCCTTAAAAAATATATGTGTGTCTTGCTTTTTTAATTGAGGTTATTAAAGAAATCAAGTTTCTCTCCCCCCCCCCCCCACCTCCTTCTCAGTCGCCTTTTCTTCTCTTCTACTCCACCTCCCCCGGCCCCGCACCCCCTTTAGCCCCAGTGTTCCCGGCTCGGAGGTGATTGACGTCTAGAAAGAAAACGCTTTGTGCGAGGATGATTGTTATTAATTTGTTATTCGTGGCGGGGGGGGGGGGGACGTTTTCGGGAGAGCACTGGGGACCTGGAGCCCCAGGAGCGCCGCGTCCTGCCAGCGCTGGGCGCTCGAGTGGTGGCCGGCAGTGGCCCACGAGGGAGGCTGCACGCTCTGCCCGCCCCCCACGCTGCGCCGGGGTCGGACGCTCGGACGCCGCGAGCGCCGCCCGCGCCGGGCCCGTGCCCCGGGGGCCTTCATTAGCTCGCCCTGCGTGCGCCAGCTGCGGGTCTCGTGCACGCTCTCAACTTCTGATCTGTTTCTCCCTGCGTGCCCCGCTCCCGCCCCGCAGTGCCGCGGGCTCATGTCGGAGGAGTGTGGGAGGACTGCAACCCTGGCGGCCGGGAGGACTCGGAAAGGCGCCGGGGAGGAAGGACTGGTGAGTTTTGGGAAGGCGACGCAGGGCCAGGGGCTGCAGTCCCCGCGTTCCTTCTCGAGCCAAACTGGACCCAATAAGTGCGGTGGAAAACCGGGAGGGTGGGAGCCTTTTATGGTCGGGTCCTCGGGGCGGGCCGGCCAAGCTTGTAAAAACTCCTGGGGTCCTGGAGGTCAGGGGTCAGAAACCCCAAGCGGGTGCTTGGCCCCTACTTGGACCTGGAGGGACGGGGCTGGAAATGAAACCCCAAGAAGTGAGCGAGGCAGGGGGGCGCTCATGCAGGGGGGACAGAGAGGGAAGGTGTTGGAGGTGGGTTGCAAAGAGGAGGGGGTTTTCTAGGACTGCCTGCGTTGCTTTCTTCAGGTGAGCCCCGAGGGAGCAGGCGACGAGGATTCGTGCTCCTCGTCGGCCCCTCTGTCCCCGTCGTCCTCGCCCCAGTCCATGGCCTCGGGCTCCGGCTGTCCCCCTGGCAAGTGTGTATGCAACAGCTGTGGCCTGGAGATCGTGGACAAATACCTTCTCAAGGTAAGATGGAGTTGCCGGCACCAGACTGGAGCCAGGCCGGTGGGGTTACAAGCTGTGGGAAAAGGGAAAAGTTACACACACACACACACACACACACACACACACACACACGCACGCGCGCACACACACACGAAACACACACACTACACACCCTCTCTGCTGGTCTTTTCACCCAAAGTTTCAATCAAAGTTGTAGACTTAGCAAAAATCTAGGGCGACTCCAGCGTTGGGGTCAAGTGTGATAGGAATTTGTAGGATCCTCTGTTACAGAATGGGAACGAATGGTTTCGAATAACCAATTCCCCAGGTGGATATGCTGGAATCAACCTTTTACTTGTAGAAGGAGGGAAGTAGGGAAATGTTCACCCACTGGGAAACAGCTATCCCAGTCCGTCTCCTCCCCCCCCCCCCAAAAAAAACCTTTGTTCACTCTAAACTGACTGGTCTCTCCACCCCAATATTCTCGTGTTTCTCTCCGCCTAGAAAAAACGAATTGACTCCTTTGCAGAGTCTCTCCTTTGGTGGAAGCCACCTCAGAGAGCCTTGAAAAATCTTTTCTGGATGTGTTTTATAAAGAGGCATGTTTATTTACAGTTATCTGGGAACTTTTCCAAAGTAAAAGTTTACAGAAGCATTTAAATAAAAGCCATTTCAATAGCTTTCTGCTCTTATTAAGCTGTTTCTATGCAATGCTTAGGAGAAAAAAGGGAAGGCAGTAAGGAAGGAGGGATGGACAAAGGAAGGGATGAAGGAAAGAAAGAAGGGAAGGGAAGAGAAAGGAAGGAAAGGAAGGAAGGAAGGAAGGAAGGAAGGAAGGAAGGAAGGAAGGAAGGAAGGAAGGAAAAAGTTAGGCACATCTTCGCTCAAGCACACATGAGCCTTGGTCGAAGTGTTTCAAGTGGTGGTTTGAGAGTTGGCTGTCTGTCTTAATTTGGTTTACTTTTCTCTTACAATTTTGTGGGGGGAATTTTGAAGTAGAAATTCTGGCAGGCCACAGTTATCCATGTCATTGCAGACAGGATCATGGTCCCATGTGTCTTAATCCTAATACATCGGGTTTTCAACTTCAATAGCTTTTAAAAACCACTATGTAAAATAATGGTTTCTCCTATACTGAATTAGTTACAAGCCAGTTCACTTTCTGTTCTCTCCCCACCATGCTTAAGTTCTCAAAAGGATCAATTATGGAGAATATAAGTTCAAAAAGAGAATTAGTGGGTTTCTTTACATTTTTATGTCAACATCCAAAGCTGCTTTGTCTGTAAATGGGAATGTTACCCTACACAATCCAGATATAGT
Source organism: Perognathus longimembris pacificus (assembly GCF_023159225.1). Classification (NCBI taxonomy): domain Eukaryota; kingdom Metazoa; phylum Chordata; class Mammalia; order Rodentia; family Heteromyidae; genus Perognathus; species Perognathus longimembris. The sequence goes on from NC_063167.1 coordinate 53,172,528, forward strand.
AAAAACATCTAAAAATAACTGAGTTAACCTCATATGGTGGTGGATTCTTAAAGGTGGCAAATAAATGTGAATTCTCTTTAAATGTTTATTCTTCACATTCCATTTTCAATCTTGTGCAACCTGAGCCTTTGGATATTTAAAAATTATCTTTTAAGATGGAAATTAGTTTCATGGCCCAGGACAGACGTGTGTGTGTGTGTGTGTGTGTGTGTGTGTGTGTGTGTGTTTTGTCCCTGAGCTTTTTAGTGTTTAAGGCTAGCACTCTATCACTTGAGCTCCCACTCTACTTACAGCTTTTTGTGTTTAAATGGAGATTTTCCTGCCTGGGCTGACTTTGAACTGAGACCCTCAGATCTCAGCCTCCTGAGTAGGTAGGATTATAGGTATGAGACAATAGCACCAACCTTAAAGTCTTATTGTTAATAAATCTCCCAGTAACAGTAAAAAAAAACCTATAAAAATTTCAAAATATATCTTCATAGTAGAGAAGATAATTAGCACCATACCTTCTGAAATGGCTAACAATTTTTCATGTTCATCTTATAAAATTTACATTATTGCTTATTTTCATTTTAAGTGACTTTTTTTTTTAATCTATATGACTTACATAAAGCTCTCTTTTGTGGTGGGACAGGAGATTGAGTTCCTAGCTCCCTCATATACTTTATGCTTGTAATCTTCCAGATAAACTCGAATTCAAACTTGTTTAACCAAACAAAAATTGGAACTAGAATAAATATAGTTTTGAGGATATAACTAGAATAGGAAAAGCATAGCTACCTTGTGAAGCACGGTAAAATGGAATTAGGAAAGTACAAGAGTAGATAGAAGCACATATTCCTTAACATACTACTTCAGTGTCCTGTCACTTGGGTACTTGTCTGGCTTGGCCTTAGTCTTATGTTTTGGCACTAACCAGATATTAGTGCTCTAGCTGTATACTTTCCAGAATCTCCTCTCTTCATTTTACTCTTTGACAACAGAGTGGAATACTTAAGAGCGTTTTTTGTTTCTATTTTGTGTTTCAAAATACACTTTGAAGAAAAGTGGCAAACCCATTATTAGATTTGGCTTTTGGGGAGAGAGTGAGGTGGGGATGAGAAAGAGACTAGGGCTCTGTTATTATTGAAAGAAGGCCCTGCATATTGAAAGGCTACAGGAAACTTGTACTTTCATGCTTTTTACTCATTGAGCATATCTTCGGAAAACTGTGAGGAAAATGTATCTTTGTTTTCACGACAGTATTTACCATGCTTAACATTTCAGGGTTTTTTTTCTCGTTTCTTTTTATCATTCTTCATTATTTTCCAACACTTCTCTAATGAATAGGTAGCTCAAAAATTTTAAAGACCAAACTTTTAAATTTTCATTGAGAAATGAAGCTTATGTTGATACTTTGGAAAGAGACACATACTGTAACTAGAAGCTAGTAAACCTTTTTCCCCTTTAGCTTGAAAGTTATTTTTGAATTTAATATAACTGAAAACATGTTGAACAGTAATTAGAATGTGAAAATCTTTGGACAGAATATCCCTTCTTGTATGAAATTGTGCAACTAAAGCTAAATCTCTCTGTAATTTGCTTTTGTATTTCAGTCATTCGATCCATTTATAGATAGATGTAAATGGTGTTTTGGCTCTTCTGTTATAGGAAACATAATTCACCATTAATCTAATTCCTTCATTAATAAAAGCAAACTGGGTGCTTGTATTATAAGCCAGCTTAATCTAACAGTCATCTTTATTCTTGCACACCAAAATGAGGGTTCTTTCTATGGATGGAAACTATAAAGGGGAACTAATAAAGGGGAACTTTTCTCTGAGTTGATAGTTTTTATTCCTATGTAGAGAGAAGAAAGGGCTGAGCTTTACTAAATATCTTCCTGCCTCCCACTACCTGCAGTATAAATGGAAAATAATGCTGTGCTGACTTTTGCAAGCTGTTATAATCAGATTTATTTTTTCTTCTGTAGCCAAATCATTAAGTTGGTTTTCCAGTACTTTCCCGTTGGCTCTACTGCTTCTGTATAGCTGTGTAATGTTAGAAAGGAGTCAGAGATACCTCCATGTCAATATTTACATCCGCCTTAGAATCTCTGGGTTGTTCAGGGTAGCCAAGTCATTGTTTTTATTAGGGTGAGAATTATACAAAATTTCTTTCCATTTGCTTTCTTGTTGCCTTTAACATATGTACACCTTATATTTAGCCAAAAAGTAGATTGACAGGATGTGACGTGTATCTTCCTTCACTACCATGTTTTATAATGGGAAGAGTTTAGGAAACACAAACACCAAAATCTCTATGTAGGACTTTAAACAGAAGATATTCTTTTCCTCTCTTCTTCAAGGTTTGACTTAAGAAAGAAAAAAAACATTCTAAACAACCTGAATTCTTCAAAGAAATATTAAAAAGTAAGTCATAGGAAAACAAACTCTAGTATGTAGTGTGATTTTATTTTTGTTAGAATCTAAAAGCAAATACATCCAGATTCATTGTTAGGTAAATGTTCCTCTTAGGATGGAAGCAGAACATACTTTAGAATATTACAGGGCTGTCCTTGAACTTTCCTCATACATAAAACCAGAAAATGAGCCACTTACCTGCTCTCTCCTTTCACAGGTAAATGATTTGTGCTGGCATGTGCGCTGTCTCTCCTGCAGTGTCTGCAGAACCTCCTTGGGAAGACACACCAGCTGTTACATCAAAGATAAAGACATTTTCTGCAAACTTGATTACTTCAGGTATACCATTAAACTATCTCACTAGATACTTGAAGAGTTGATTAGGCACAAAGCATTTTGTAATAGACTTTTTTCTTGTCTATATTGATTTATGAAAGCTGCATTTTTTTCTATGGCATGGATTAAAATATTTTGAGGTATAATTTGTGTTAAAATAAGTGTGTTTCTCTATTTTAGGAATTCGGCCCATAAAAAATCATTTTAAATATTACTTCTACTCTGGAAGACAAACATTTTTAGGTACTAAAAACAGGGAACTTTCCTTACTATGCAAAAGTATGAGATATAAGATGACTTATTGCTACAATACCCCTTGTACGGGGTAAGTGATCTAATGCAATAAAATCATTAACAGAAGAAAATGAAGATTGTGTTAAAGTTTTACCAATTTACTGCAAAATAATCCCCAGTTACACATCTGTAAGACGCTGGAGCTTTGGATACTGTGATCAACTACATTAGTCAGAAAAACTGACCATTTCAATATTATAACTATACCAAATTATTTTGTCTAAAAATACTGATCTGCTCTACCATCTCTAGTTTAGAAGTATATATTTGTCTGATATTAAATGTAACATTTTCTCCCTGTTATCTCTTTACAATTATTTCAATATAAAGTCTCTTCTAGGATCAAAATCAATTTATGTACTGAACTGTTTGCAAGTATGACTTTAAAAATGTCAATACTTCTTTCTTTGAATTTCCAACAAAACCACTGTTTTTGTGAAAAAAGTCCCTGTCTGTTAAAAATTAAAACTATATTGTAAAGTTTGTAATACTAATTATATTGTTTGTAGTCCATTTTCAAAAAGTGATTTCAGAGAGTTTAGCAGCTGATTTGAACAAAATTACTAAGCAATTTAAAGCACTTCATAATACCCAGGGCCCTTGTAATTCTCCCAAATGTCTATTTCTCATTAGGTTTACTCTCCATTTCATCATCAGTTGTTACAATTTGTTTCCTCTTTCACTTACAATATGATAATCATATTTTTATAGTAGCTTAAAGCCCTTTGAAAGATGTGATCCTAAAATCTAGTTCCTTGGGATATGTAATTCTCCATATTTCTGAGATTTACTTTTTAGGACTCAGTGTTTCAGACTAGTTTAATTTATATGAAGATTATTTATGAGCAGACATACACATTTCCTAATCTAGTGTGATCTGAGCTTGCCAGGCTAAAACAATGACTGTGATGATAAAGCATCTAGCCTCTCAGACTGGAAGAAAAAAGTACTTCATGTAGTTCTGACCTTTCATTATGATTCAATTGTATTTGTCCTTCCTTCCCTGGATAGTGAGACAGTCTATTTTTCATGATTGAAAACATTCTTGAGTTTGTTTTTCCTTGCCCTTTAGGGTGAGAAATTTCTATTTTTATATTAATTGGTATTTTCTAAATTAAATCTTTTGACAAAATTATTTAAAGCTCTTCCTAATCATCTCAATTTCTTTTTGTTTGTTTTACTTTGGGATGCCGGGGATGGACCTAGGGCCTGGTCCATGCTAAGCTAATTCTCGTTAACAGTAAGCTACACACCCAGTCATTCAACTTGGTTTTAATAACTCAATATAGATACTTTGAATTGGTATACTTTTAGGCTTTTATTCTAGAGTAGTAGTAGTATGATGGCAGTAGTGGTGGTTGTGGTGGTGGTGGTGGTGGTGTGTGTGTGTGTGTGTGTGTGTGTGTGTGTTAGACTATATAAATTTATAAACACCTTAATGTTTGATAAAATAAGAGGAATATTTAGTTTTGTGTCTTATTTATTTAAAAAGAAAATATCACCTTCCTTTACAGCAACAATGAGATTTTATTTTTAAGAACAGATTTGAATTGTGACCCTCTGTCAAATCTTGATTGCTTACCATATGGACTTTCAGATAAAAAAAAATTCCTTTCGCATTTGAGAAATATTTAAATAGTTACGTTATCCAAGTGATATAAGAGAAAGTGTTAGTTTAGTCTTAAACTGATACATATCTCATCAAGCACTGGAATCTTCACCTGCTGCCCTTCTGTCTACCGTAGAAGGTATGGAACTCGCTGCTCTCGATGTGGGAGGCACATCCATTCTACTGACTGGGTCCGGAGGGCCAAGGGGAATGTCTATCACTTGGCGTGCTTTGCCTGCTTTTCTTGCAAAAGGCAACTGTCCACGGGAGAGGAGTTTGCATTGGTGGAAGAGAAAGTTCTCTGCCGTGTACATTATGACTGCATGTTGGATAATTTAAAACGAGAAGTTGAAAATGGTAACTATGCACTTAAAATACTTTTTCAGCCTTTTGGGATAGCAGATAAAGGGATAGAAATGATTTTTTTTTCTCCATGATCATCTGAATGCATACTATGTGCAAAGGATAATTGTGGTGAAATTCATTTAGCACTGCACAGTCGGTGGTGATTTCCTTCTGTTTATTTACAGGGAAAACTGTGGTACATGCATTTAACTTCAAGCTATAGTGTCAGAGAGAAAGAAGTCTTGAGTTAGGGTTCAGTTTTTCTTTGGGTAAACAATTGTTTCACTACATTTGTCTTCTAGGGATGGCCTTCCATGTGCATGACAAACTTTTTGCACTGTTGAATGAATATGCAAGCCTATAAATGAAATAGTTTCTACAGTGTGTTTTAGTGTGTTTGCAAACTTGAGGACTTTTACAGTTTAGAAGACATGTACAATTTCACAACAAGTTAGGATATACAAGAAAATTATTACTGTCCCATTGATAGCCCCATTTCAATTACCGATACTTGTGGTATGTTTTTACAATGCAGGTAATGGAATTAGTGTGGAAGGTGCCCTTCTCACAGAACAAGATGTTAATCACCCCAAACCAGCAAAAAGAGCTCGGACCAGCTTCACAGCAGATCAGCTCCAGGTAGACTTGACAAGGAACTTATGATTTTTGAAGCCCCTCCCCACCGAAACAAAGCAAATAAAAACAAAACAATTTTTTAAAAAAGCAATTCTTTTGCTACCTAAAATCCTTGTTATGTGTTCTGAAAGGTAAACCTATGTGTTATTTTCAAAAACCTACCTATGAATGTATGAAAACATACTTACTGCTCTAAAATATGTATCCATATTTGCAGCATCATGTTATAAATGCTCTAGTCATATAAGATTTGTTTCCTTGGGATCCTTTGGTATAATACCAAAGTAGAAACAAATGTTGAGCTATTCTGCCTTCCTAATAATCTGGAACAAACTCAGAAATTTTTATATTAACATATAATTACAGAAGAAGATGAAGTATTTTCAGACTCAACAGAAATAAACCAAATGTGGGTGCATTGTGTTGGACAAACTACCAACAACCTTTTGTTTCTTGTTTTGATACTAAGTTTGAACTCAGGGATTAGTGCTTGGTAGGCAGGTAGGTACACTACCACTGAGTCATGCCTCTAGCCCATATTTGTGCTGATTATTTTTGGGATTGAGCCTTGGTTCCTGCCCAAATATGAATTGATACAGTTATTTGCCTGGTTTTGGCTTCCCATACTAGCTGGCATGACATGCATATGCTACCACCCTAGTTTCTTCATTCAGTCTCAAGCAATTTTCTGACTAAAGGTGGCTTGGAATCCTAATCTTCCTGTTCTCAGTCCTTCATAAAACTAGGATGACACACATTCCCAGCTATGGGTTCAGAAGTAGGTTTCAAGAATGTTTCTGTCTGAGCTGATCTCAAACTATGATCATTCCATTTGAAGTTTTCCAAGTAGCTAGGATTATAAGTGTGAGTGGTAAAGTGATGCTTTTAATGGAAAAGACGATATGTTTTCTTTTAAGTACAAAACAATGGAGCATTTGTCATGAATCAGAATATGCAGTTGATTTCAAACAAGTAGTCCCTTCCTTGTTTGTAAAAGGAGGTAGCAGGAGTAATTCTGTAATCTCATGCTAGATGTTGGTTATACCCCTTAGAAAGGGAAGGATAGCTTCCAACTGAGTAAGTATACTTGTCAGAAATTTGAATTATATAAATTGTGAAGAAAATAATTAGTCTTGTTTAAGTTTACACACATAGTGAGATTCTTTCTGGCATTTTTTTCCAAGAAAGGAAATCACATTTTCTTAATGATTAATGTGGCTGTGGTATTTGTTTTAATGAAAAGTAACATTCATTGAGCTGGTAGTGGGCATTTCTGGGTGCTTTCAATATAGTGTCAATTTTAGTTCAGACTTTAAAAGATACTTAAGCATGTTAACAAATGGATGAAAGTAATGTTTTCAAGGATTTACATGGAGTATTCTAAGACCTGCCATTTCAAATTTCACATGGATAAGATAAAAATGTTTTTGGAGGATTTTTTTTTGAGAAAGAAACTTGGATGTGACATAAATAATCTAAGGTAATGGCCATGGAAAACACCCTTGCATTATAGACTAGCTCCATTCAGAAAACGACATCTACCCAGATAATTATTTTGAATTTTTTAAACATACATTAAAAGATAAGTAGATTACAAATGAAAGGTAAAGTAATTGAAAGAAATGCCTTCCTTTGAATATTGCCTATCTGGGTGTGTCCCAGATAAGCAATCCCCCAATCTCCCAGGGATATCCTATATGCCTTAACTTAGATATGAAGAGCTATGGAACAATTTCCAGTTGCTAAAAGATGTTTAAGTTAAAACAGTCTCTGATATAAGTGCACCTGCTTTCAAAATGGGCTGCCATCTAAATAATGACAAGGTGGATGACTTCAATTTGATGTCAGCATTTGTTCCTAAAAATATAATTGTGAAAACTTGAAATCCATGTGTGTGTGTATGTGTATGTATGCATGCGTGTCTGTATGTATGTATGTGTATATCCCCTCTTTGTGGGAAGCAAGTTATGGATAGTAATTAAATGAGAATTTTTGTGGCAATCTGTTTGTGACAAGCCTTATGCCAGGCATATCTGTCCCCACCCCTGCCTTTTTTTTCCTGTTAATGTGTTAACAGTTTCTTGATGTAGGTAGCCTCTCCAAGAGGTACAGAAACTTTCCTCGAAGCAGATCATCAAAGGAGTCAGGGAGACACGATTCTGACCCTATTTCTCAAATTCTGGTCTGAGAATTTGGCTTGATCTCACAGCAGACCAGAAGTGAAAATATGCCTTACCAAAACTCCTCTCAAGGGCAGAAACAGCAGCTAAAAGAAAGGGGAGAAACTCTAACTGTCACAGATTAAGGCTTATAATTTTAAATTGCAAATGTTCAGAAAATATTTCAGCCATGTTATTACACATGTTGTGAATCACTGTTTTTAAAATGTGCATCAGAATCCTAGATTGAAAAAGGAACTTTCAAAGAATGCTCTCATATATTCAATATTTATTAGTATTTACTTTATGCTAGGGATGGTTGAAACAAATAAGATACAGTGCTCAAGTGTTCTTCATAACTTAGGAATGTGGAATAACTGTTGTTAAAAACTAAAAAGGCTCCAGCTTGAAACACTTGCTTTGGCAGTCCCTCTAATGAGTCGGGAGTGTACCCCATTGTCAGATCCCCCCTCCCATTTTGGAAAGCTAAACAGATTCAATTTATTGCTTGAATTCAGCAAAATAATAATCTCTTGTATATGACCAATGAATAAGTCAAGACTGACCATACAGATCCTGTTTTGGACAGTGAAGAGATAAAAATGTGAGGAATAAATAATTTTTTCCTGAAATTCTTCTTTAGACATTTAGAAAAATATACCTTTAAGACTAAGAGGATATGTCCACAAATGGACTTCTAACACACACTCTGCTCTATTCACAAGAATGATATTCTTAAGCAGGGCATGGTTCAAAGTCAGCCCAAGCAGAAAAGTCATGAGACTCTTTATTGCTTTATCCACCAAAAGGTAAAAGTGGGGCTGTGGCTCAAGTGGTAGAGTGTTAGTCTTGAGCATGAAAGCTCAGAGAGAACACACAGTCCCCTGGATTCAAGCTCCAAGACCAGGAAAATAAAAATTTTCCTTCTAACTTTATACTTTGCTTATTGTAGTCAGTGATTGTTAGTATTGAACATGCCAAGGATAGTTCCTTCTTTCATCTGTTTTTAGATTAAATTGGTCAGCTGCTACTATATACAGAGAGGAGCCACACTCCTTAACCACATTTGAAAAAGGAATTGTTTCCAACACCATTTGTGTCTGCAGAATAGCGACACTAAGTAGAAATTTAAAAGGGTCTTTTCTTTCTGTTGAGACTAAATAAAGATCTTGGTGACGGGAAGATTAAAGACAATATCTCTTTCTTCAGAACATTCCTATTCGAAATGGTCCATGTTGATTAAAGTTCTGCCTTATTCCTTAATGAGAAATTGCTTTATTTAATGTAATTTAGTTATATATTATACTTATGAATTTTAAATGCATCTGTATTCTGCTTTTTTTGCAAGCAATGCCCAAATATTTCTTCGGCTTTTTCTTTTTGAAAAATTAAAAAAATCCATAATTAATTTGCTCATTCTTTTTTCTTTTGGGATGTTATATGCTCAACAACACACATACAAACCCAACACATTCCTGTAAGAAGCACACTTTGAGTAGAAAAGGATAAAAAGAGAGAAATTATAGATATTAAGGCTTTATGCCTATAAAATAATTTTTAAAAAACGTTCAAATTACAATGAGCATATATATACAATGTAATTAATTGGAAAGCCAGGAATACTTGATTCTAGAAGAGTCACTGTTCAGAGAGATCTTAATTCCAAACTACAAGTGGTAAACCTCTTATAGTTCCCTGGAACCACTTTGGACTTTGCTCACACTCCAGAGTTTCCTCACATGGTCAAGTTTCCGTCTGTCACAAATGAAGTGCACAGCTTCATAACCAGCAGGGAGGTAGCTGAACTCTCAGGGATAAGAGTGAGGCATAATCCTTGCCCTAGGAACTACCTATCTTGCAAGTAGACTTGCAGATATGCTGTTTATCTACCCCATGACAGTGCTGTGGCAGATACTGTACAAGGACCACAGTGGAAAATGCCATTGAAAGGCCTACAGCCAATGGTGTAGATCACTTGGGTACCTAGGTCTGTGGACAAATGTAATCATGTTGGGAAACTGAATCTCCTTCATCTTTGTGACAGATCTTCTCTGTTTTATAATACTCCAGTTGAATAACTTCTGGCAAAGGAAAAAAATTGAGTTTCTCACTTGACTCCCACAGGGATTCCTTTTTCTAAAACAATCTTAGGCCCTTGTATTTATATATTCCCCACCTTCTTTCCCTTTTATTATATATAATTATTGGAATGTCTTATACTTCAGGAAATTAAGACCGAGGTTGTTTTTTTCTTCTTTCATGTATCAATATCAGGTAGCAGTTGGCAGAGTTATTAAAATCTAAAGTTCTACATCACAATCACACATGAGCTTTTAAATATATAGACATTTAGACCTTAGTAAACCTTTTTTTTTTTGGTGGTACTGTGATTCAAACTTAGTGCCCCACCCTTGCAAGGTAGGTACTCTACTAAAGCTACAACCAAAGCCCCTTTTTCTTTAGCTATTTTACAGATAGAAACAGTCAAATACTTTTTGCCTGGGGCTAAGCTCAGACCAGGAAGCTGATTATGATTCGTACATATCTGGGTTTACAACATGCCTTGTTAGTTTGTTATCTGGGCTGCCCTCAAACCACCACTCTCCTGATCACTACCTTCTGAGTAGTAAAAACATGAGACACTGCATTCAGCTCTACCCAGGTAAATTCTTATTCAGATATTCTTTTGCATAGGTAAATACCCTTTGCCCCTAAAATGATGGCATCAGAGCAGTGAAATGGACTCCATTTTGAGTTACATACCCATGAAAATTATAAGGGGCAGTGAGGCTATTTAGGATCATGAGATGCTGGGGAGTATAATAATAACATATTTCACTGTTCATTAATGCTGAAATATTCAACATAATAAAACTGATGCCATGTTTTAGCTATTGCATTTGTGATCTATAAGCATAGGGGGAAAAAGAAAAGATGATTTTATTTCTAATTGTTGAAGTGTATTATATAAAAGTGCTCACCATAACAGCAAGGTGTAAATTTATAAAGTATGCCTTTTTAATCACTTATTCTTCTTATGTTGATTTTCAAGTAATAGAATATATGTATCCCATATTCTTCTCTATGTCTTCAGTTGCCCATCAAGGGCAAAGAATTGAGCTGCATGTTTTTAACTATTACATTTTTTAATCAGGTTATGCAAGCACAGTTTGCTCAGGACAACAACCCAGATGCACAGACCCTCCAGAAACTGGCAGAAAGGACAGGCTTGAGCAGACGTGTGATACAGGTGACAATCTTAAAAGTCAATAAGGACATACAAAGAGTTCTAATTCTAGGTTTTTATGAGTGGGCACTGTGAAGAATTGTGAAGAATTCTTAAAAAATTCTTGTGCATTGGGTTTATTTTAGAGTGCCAAATTTTACGAGAACTAAAAACGAGCTAAAATAAAAGGAGTGCTGCTGCCTTTAAGGAAAGGCTGAAAGGTTTATAAAAGATCTAGAAGTCATTTTATAATCTGAAAATAGCAGGGATAAGAGAAGGCAAGGAAATGATAGGGAAAATGGTATGTGCAGAATAGATATCTTTAAATATGTGTGACATGTGGTCATGCCAAAGAAAGTATGAAAAAGTATTGGTGTGCATTCACAGTGAACTTTCTCAGTACATTACCATGAAGATAGTAAGTTTCCTGTGCCTCAAAGTAAAATTTCCTTTGTGGGTAGGTCACACTTAGTCAATGTTTCTTTCTTACTTATGACTTTGTATTTCCATGACATTGGTGACCTCAAGAAAGTCAGACTCATGACAGTACATTTCAGACAATTTTAGTTGGAAGCAAAGGGTGATGGAGAGTCTTCTTGGGATATTTCTTATAATTGAAAGGCGAAGGACCCAAGACAGGTGTTTATTTTGTAATTTTCAGGTATTTATTTAGATCGACAGTAGTATGTACAAGTTAACTTGAGCCCAAGTGCTAAAAACTTGGAGAATGTATTTTGCATGTTAGCTTTTACTATGGGAAGACTGAAGATTGGATATTTTTATGAGATGACAAGGGTATAATAACATGCAAGTGTGTATGTTATATATATGTGCCTATGCATACGTAATTTACATAACCCTTCACTGCATTTTTGAAGAATCAATTACTATGCTCTTGAATAGGGATAATAATTTCTTTCCTTTTGTCCTCTTCATCATGTTAAGTTCAGTCTGCCTCTATTTTAATATGCACACTATGTCACCCAAAGTTTAGGGGAAACAGTGGTCTGACACATAGAAAGTCTCAACTTTTTAGTTACAAGTTGACTTAATGAGGTGTATGTAACTGATCAGACTGTCATTGTATCAAATTCAATGAATAAAGATGGATCATTTTAGTTTTTTCTAATTCTCTGAATCCATACCCAATCATTATTAATGTATTTTTTCAGATAAATGAGTTATGAATTATATATCTTATAGGAAAAGTGTCAAACTTGCTATTTCTTTAATCAGTTTATCAAGATTACTCTTCCATACTAAGGTCTATATCTGAGCCAAGCATGGCGGTACATGCCTGCAATCCCAGCATTTGGGAGGTAGAAGGATGGAGAATTCCTGAACAGCCAAGGCTACATAGTCAGAAAGTATCTCACACAGACATCCTTTGCATCTGTTTTATTTTTTTCATGTGTTAAGCACATGATAGTGTTTCTCACTATCCCAAAGGTGCTGCCATGAGCAATGTTGTGCATCTTGCTTGCATGCTTGTTCAGTTGTTTCCTCGGGGAACATTTCTAAAAATGAGACAATCAAATTAAAAGTAGAACATTTTGAGACTTCATACAAAAATTAGCTTTCAGATAGGTAATACCAATTTCTTCTGTCCAGAGCTACATGCTTAGTTTTTTTTTTCCTTTTTAATCTGGATTGATTCAAAGTGAGGTAGACATTTACTTATTTATTTCTCTTTAATTATTGACTAGTTTCTTCTAAATCAGTAATATTCACGGATTTTTTTTTTTTTTTTTTTTTTGGCCAGTCCTGGGGCTTGGACTCAGGGCCTGAGCACTGTCAGTCCCTGGCTTCTTTTTGCTCAAGACTAGCATACTGCCACTTGAACCACAGCACCACTTCCTGTTTTTTCTATATATGTGGTGCTGTGCTGGGGAATTGAACCCAGGACCTCATGTATACGAGGCAAGCACTCTTGCCACTAGGCCATATCCCCAGCCCCAAAAATTTTATATGACTTTACCAGTAATTTATAATTGCATCTTATACCTTATATATGATATAATTGTATCTTATATATTATATATAATTGTATCTTTTTGATAGTTTTCCAAAGGACTCATTTTTACATATGGTTTGCTTTTGCATTATCTCTCTCTGGCCTGCTGCTTTTGTAGCGCATGATTTATAATTCAAACACTTTATTTTGTGCTCAAAAGCTTTTAACTCTTGGGCTGGGAATGTGGCTTAGCAGTAGAGTGCTTGCCTAGCATTCATGAAGCCCTGAATCGATTCCTCATTACTACATAAACAGAAAAGGCAGAAGTGGTGTTGTGGCTCAAGAGGTAGAATGCTAACCTTGAGCAAAAAGAAGCCAGTGACAATGCTCAAGACCTGAGTTCCAAGCCCCAGGATTGGCAAAAAAAATTTTTTAACTCTTGCTAGAGGCTTGCAAAGCAGAAGAAAAAAATCTTAAGGAGGCTAAAGGGATCAGAAGGATTTGTTTTTCTATTAAGATAGGTTGTATTCTTATGAAAGTTTTTTTTTCGTTTTTTTTTTTTTTTTTTTTTTTTGGCCAGTCCTGGGCCTTGGACTCAGGGCCTGAGCACTGTCCCTGGCTTCTTCCCGCTCAAGGCTAGCACTCTGCCACTTGAGCCACAGCGCCCCTTCTGGCCGTTTTCTGTATATGTGGTGCTGGGGAATCAAACCTAGGGCCTCGTGTATCCGAGGCAAGCACTCTTGCCACTAGGCTATATCCCCAGCCCTCAAAGTTTTTTTTTTTAAATTCTGATGTCTGGAATGTTTGGCTATAGTTTGCTCATCAAGTTTGGAGACACTTTGTGTTTGCAAATGCTCTCTGTGCTTGATTAACCATGGATGGTCTTCCAAGGAGCTACTTGAATTAGTATTAAGGTAGTCATTCTGTGTTTTTTGTCACATGTTCCTCAATATTTCCAAAGTCTGATGTAATTTTTTGTTTCAAAGAAAAGATCATAATTGGGATTTAGGGTATCATATGTTTTGCAACTGAATAGACTTCATGCAATGTATACAATTAAGAGCAAAAGATGCTTTGGAAAAACTGTGGGGACCAGAGCGAAGTACACTGGGTTCTATGATGTGGTCTGGGGTGTTTGACTTCTTCGAAGGGCAGGTGGCAGCACATCCTATCTCTAGTGGAGGAGGTGAGATCTCCTGTTTGGGAGAGGCAGCCTGCTGATGGCAGTGGCACACAGTCTTACAAACCCTGTGGGCAGACTGTGACTGGGCACTGAGCACTATGGCCATAGTCTCCATAAGGGTATTGCAGAGTCTCAGTCCTTTTCTTTGATGTATGCTAGTTCTGTCCTGGAGACATTACTAATTTTTATTCCTTTAATCCTTTGGGCTTATATTTTGCCAGACTTTTTTTTTTTTTTTTTTTTTTTTTTTTGTCAGTCCCAGGGCTTGGACTCGGGGCCTGAGCACCATCACTGGCTTCGTTTTGCTCAAGGCTAGGAGGCACAGCACCACTTCCTGCTTTTTCTGTTTATATGGTGCTAAAGAATTAAACTCAGGGCTTCGTGCATGTTAGACAAGCACTCTACCACTAAGCCACATTCCCAGTTCCCCAGCCCTTTATTTTTGAGTCCCAATAGCAGGGTGTGTCTTTGAATTTTCCTAGATACATTCTTTGCAACTTCCTCTGCTCCACGTTAATCAGCCCTGTTTCCCTACCCACCAAACTGGAACAGAAATTATGCCTCTGATTTTTTTCCTGGGCTTGCCCCCCTGAGGCCAAAGGTTTCTTATCCCAAGTCCTCAAAGCTTTGCACCCCTTCTCTTTCATTCTTCTCATGAGACCATTGTTTGGAATGATGTACATTAAGCGATAGGTGTGTTTTCAGTGCTAAGGATTGAACTCTGGGCCTTGGACATGCTAGCTAGGCAAATGCTCAACCACTGGGCTGCATTCTGTGATAGAATATTTTAATAGATAAGACTCTCTAATCAAGATTTATTTCATGCCAGGAATTTACAAAAAGGCCAATTCATTAATTTCTGGAAGCATTCTGGCAATCCAGCCTCACTCATTTCTACCTGGATTTGAAGGCTTGCTGTTCGTTTATTTGTTTCATTTCTGCAAAGGATTAGTTAACAAGATGGTTAGCACTTTATGTCTGGTGAACTCTTTCACCAGTTAGCTATGTGTGTGTTGAATTCTATTTAAACACTACTAGTTTTTTTTTTCTTATTATGACCTGACTTAAAATGCTTCTTTAGGGAATAGTATGTGTATTCACTAAGAGAAATTGAACTCAGCAGGCTGAAATGTGATTGGAGTAACTGAATTAGGAGGCTTGTAGAAAGTGTTCAAGTCTCAGGGATTTTAATCATTTGAACAAGGACTTGAAATAAGTCCAGCAGGTGTCTAAAAGAATATATTTACTTTGCTAGTATGTTTTTTAAAGTTCTGGCTAAAAGGAATTATTCTATTTTTTTCTTTCCAAATGCCAGCAGTAAAACCAGACACTTCTGAAATTCTTGAGCCCTTTTCCCACCCATATCCCCAAGCCACTCTTTTTTGGGCCAGCCTGGGTGGGGGTGGGGAGTGCTAACATAGTGCAAAAATGGCTATTTAGTGTAGAAAAGGTATCATCTGAGAAAAAATTGACCACTGTTATTTTTTTAGATCATCTCTGTCTACAAAATGCTTAAAAATTTTATTCTGTGCCAGGATGATAATTGGGTTTGTATTTTACTTTTTGGCTGAAGTACCTTGAAGCTGATGTACCTTGGCTATTTAGTGTAGAAAAGGTATCATCTGAGAAAAAATTGACCACTGTTATTTTTTTAGATCATCTCTGTCTACAAAATGCTTAAAAATTTTATTCTGTGCCAGGATGATAATTGGGTTTGTATTTTACTTTTTGGCTGAAGTACCTTGAAGCTGACTCGGCTACCTTGTTCTTCTCCCCTGCTCCCAGGTGTGGTTTCAGAATTGTAGAGCTCGCCACAAGAAACATGTCAGTCCTAACCACTCCTCCTCTGCCCCCGTCACAGCAGTGCCCCCTTCTAGGCTGTCTCCACCCATGCTGGAAGAAATGGCCTACTCTGCCTATGTGCCCCAAGATGGAACGATGCTCACGGCCCTGCATAGCTATATGGATGGTAGGTACCCCAACATCTAGCCACTGTCTCCCTAGCCATAAGAAACTGTTAACTTCTACTATTATATTACTGATAAGATTCATATTATTAAGTATTACCTCAGTAGTCACTGAACAATATTGTAGGGGTTACAATAGAGAGCAAAGTTATCCAAATGTTTTCATCTTTCTGAGTACAGTTTCATGTGTGGGTTTAAAACCTACTGTACAACTAAGCATGCAAATAGTCACAGTGATTCTTAGTGCTTTATTTTTACTAATAAAATCTGTTTATTGCTGGGAATATGGCTTAGTGGTAGAGTGCTTGCTTTGCATGCATGAAGCCTTGGATTTGATTCCTCAGTACCACATAAACAGGAAAAGTCAGAAGTGGCAATGTGGCTCAAGTGGCAGAGTGTTAGCCTTGAGCAAAAAGAAGCCAAGGCCCTGAGTTGATGCTCCAGGACTGGCAAAAAATAAAATAAAATAAAAAAATATATATATATATGGATTTTTTTTACTAAATTTTGGTAAGATCTTACAAACCTAAGTACTGAGCTTGATGAATGAGGGTTATGAACACACCCTATGTATATGGCCCAGATGAAGTAGTAGAACATAACCAGCACCCCAAACATCTCTTATGTCTCCTCTCAATCATTACCGTTTTCCTCTTTAATCCATGCCTCAGTTTTGCCCCCTTTTGAATTTTATCTTAATTGAACCATACAGAATACATTTTCACGTGTCTCACTCTCTTAATTACATGGTTTATGAGACTCAAAAGTTGGAGATTTGATAATCTTATGATATAGAACTCCATTGTAGGAATCTTATGATAGTTTATTTTATATTTGATAGACCTTTTTGGGTTTTGTTTTGTTTTGTTTTCCAATTTGGGTATTTGTAAACAGGCTGCTGTGGACTTTTTGTGCATGCCTTTTGCTACACAGTAATCCTGCCTTCTAGTTGGTTTGTGCCTGGAGCAGCACAGAGGGTCACTGGCTGTATATACACTGAATTTCAGGCAGCTCTGTCTAGCAGTTTCCCTATACTTTACACACTGACCATCATCAGCATGTTTTGAGTTTCAGGTGCTACACATCCCTGCCAACACCAACTATGGTGGAATTGATTATTTTTAGCCAATTTGAAGATAGTCTTACCTGCTTTTCCCCCATAACTAACGAGATTGAGAGGTTGAATGGATATATATATATATATGTATATATAAAAATATATACATATATATGTCTTCTTCAATGCATATCTTTTTGGGGGCTTGGTCTATTCACTTGTGTTTTTAAACTAGTTTTATTTATTGATATAGTTTGCACACACATTTCTGATAATTATATGTTGAAAATAATTTGAATTCAATGACTTGCCTTTTTCTCCTCTTTTGATGGAATGTTTTGTGTAGCACAGATTTCTGAGGGGTGTGTGTGTGTGTGTGTGTGTGTGTGTGTGTGTGTGTGTCTTTGTGTCAGTCCTGGGGCTTGAACTCAGTGACTTGCACTCACATTCAGATTTTTGCTTAAGGCTGGTGGTCTCTATCACTTGACCACACAATTCTACTTCCAACTTTGTAAAATTAATTGGACATAAGTCTCTCAGACTTTTCTGCCTGGGAGCTGGCTTTGAACTTCAACCTTCAAATCTGCCTCCAGAGTATCTAGGTTTATAGGCATGTGCCACCAGTAGCTGACTACAGGTTCTAAATTTTATTATAGTTAATCAGATATTTTCTTTTTCTTGCAGAGGAAGTGTTTTTTTTGACATCCTGTTTAAAAGATTGTACAAATTCTTAAGCTATTTTAGTTTTTTAAAGAAAACATAATCTCTCATATCTTATGTCCTTTATTTCTAAGACTTTTCTTTTTCTTTTTGAATATGTTTGGTTTACAAAGGCTTTATTATTTTGTGCCTGGGTGTACTTCTTAAATATGAAGTTTGCATCTTTCCAAATAAACCCTTCTCAGCTTTTTTTTTCTTCAAAAATAATTTCTCTCCTATTGGGGGGGGGGGAGGAAACCACATTTTCTGGCTTCTTGACCTATGTGGTTTAGAATAGATATTTTCTTTTGACCTATCTTCTAGTTTTCTAATTATATGTCTAAACTCACCCATTCTCACCTTCATATCAGTTGTGCTTGTCAGCTTGAGAATTTCTATTTTTCTTCTAACATCACATTTAATTTCTTATTTAATTGTCATATTAATTAGAGTCATACTAAACTTTATGTTTGGTACCTCTAATATCTTTTGTGGATCTGTTCTGGTTTGTTTCCTCTTTGTTTTTAGTTAAGTCGTGTCTTTTTATTTGTCTTTTATTTAATTTCAGATATTAAGTATGAAAAACTAAAAATAACTTAAGGCTGTAGATTGTTTTCTATAAGAGGTGATTATTTTTAACAGCATTATGTTAGGCTAAGTGGAGATCAACTGAATCTAGTTACTTCACATGAGGCTCATATATTTCTATTTCATGGAACTTTAATCCTTTTGGGATCTCAAATGAAAGCCTAAGTTTCTTTTTGTTGTTGCTTATGTTTTGTTTTGTTTTTATCCATTTCAATGGCTCCTGATCTTTGACATTTGCCCCAGCCACCCAAAGTCCAATTTATGAATACTAAATTTCTCAGCCAATGAAATATTTCTTTATGTTAAATTTCTCCATCTTTATGGTAAAAAAAAAAAAAAACCAGTCTTTGGTCCACACCCCACCTCCCTGCCTCTCTGAGATCTGACTTGTGATTTCTCACTAATTTGGTCTGATTCAGATTCCTTCTGATAGATTTTGTGTGTGCATGTATATCCAGATATCCCACTTGCCCTCAAAAGGAGTTTGCTTTTTTTTGAAGCAATGCAGGTTTTGTCGAAAGCAGTACTCTTTAAATTTAGATAAATAAAATCAGAGCCTGTTATACCATCATTGCTATTTATTATGCCACCACTGATATTGTATGTGTTTATGTGAAATGTTACAGTGATGTTTGGGTAAAATATGTTTTGGTTTATGTCTAAAGAGGAAGTAGTTTAATCATTAATGAAAGAAACTGGAGGTGGGGTCACTGTACTGACATGTGCATGTGGTATTGTTTGTTCCTCCATAAGTTTTATTCACCCTAAAAAACTGATCCATACTTTTTTTTCTATTTTGTAGCTCATTCACCAACAACTCTTGGACTCCAGCCCTTGTTACCCCATTCAATGACACAACTGCCAATAAGTCATACTTAAATTCCTTTTTTTTTTCAGGGAGAGAAATGATTGAGGATATAAACGTGTCATTTATTATGTATAAAATAGCATTGAAAATATATTAATGTTAATTTTTTATTTAAAACCCAAAGCATTTCGAACATCACTTTGCTGCCCAGGTATGTATCGATAGTTGGCCTGCAAGACACTTTTATTGACTCTTCATTTTTGCTTTTGTAAAACTTATGTTTACAAGAAGGAAACAAATCAAAAAACTTTTTTGTATTGTCTGGAAATAGTTCACGCTAGTGTGTATCTGTTAATTTATTTGTCATCAAAAGAGCACTTTGCCTAAAAGAAAGGACTGACAAGTGTGCAAAATGTTTACAATCTTTTGTGAAATTGTAGTTTATCATTAGTTGGTATCTGTAAGTTATTGTTATAAATATTATCTGTATTTTTTGTTATATACAACCTTATACTTTGAAGCTTGTATCTGTGAATTTGCGACTGAAATTTATTTTGCCAATGTTTTCTGAATGAATTGGACATTGCTTCTGTTGTAGCATGCCATGCAAACACAGTACCGTGTTATGGTTGAGGAGTTATTGATGTAAATAACACTATAGTTTAATAAGCCCACCATTCTAAGTTTATTAAACATTTTCCATTCTTGTGAAAGTTTTAGCCAAGTTGTCTTTTGTATGTGTGTATATGTTCCACAGTAAATTGTCTTTCATCTCTTTAAAAATCTAACTCAATTTTAAGAAGTCATGTTTGAGCTGCATTGTAGTAATAGGAATCTTATTCATAGATGACTGCACTTATTTCACAAGAGAATACATGAAAACATCTAATTTGGAAAGAAAATCCCTTCATAAAACTAGCTAATAAAATTAATATAAGGAAAAGCAGACTGTTATTTTCAAAATGACCTTTTGAAATCCTAATATGGCTATGAAATACCTGTAAGAATATATTTCTTCAGAAATGCTAAAGTAAAACTGGAAGTGTTTGGGCTTCATAAACAAGGACTGTTCCCTTTCATGCTAGGGAATAATCTTTTGGGTAGTGATTCTTGGGACTGCATTCTAAACCTCAGGGCTATCTCCTTTGTAGTAGTATATGTTTTCTCAGAATTACAAAAGCATGCAATGAAACCTCTTTGTGTAACTATTCCAAGATAATAAAAATAGGTATATATATTTTTACAAAATAGTGAGTACTGGCCCTTTCACTAGTTTTTGGGTCTGAAGAACATAATCAGTACTTCTTGTCATTCATATTCCAGTCAGGAAAAATAAGTAATGAGGTAAAAAAAAGGAGACTTCTTCAGTTTTTCTGCAAGTCTTTGTCTAACTTAGCAGATTCACATCTGGCTGAGGACTGGAAGTATTTGCAATTCGATCCCAGTAATCATAGATGCAACCAGAAAGCAATCACGTGGCCAAAACGAACTGACAATTTGCCTCAATCCACAAGCAGCAAGCCTAAATTTTATTATGGGAGAAAGGAGGGGGGGTTAACTTGCTACTTCAGTTGGAATCCTTTTGACCAAAACAAAACAAAGAACACAGCCAGAAGTCCTCCACCTGATCCTGTGAGATTGATGCTAATGTCTCTGGAGTTTTGTCTACCTGTCTCAGGCATAAAGTGATGATGTCAGCTTCACCTTCCCAGATGTCAAGGAAAGTCTGGCCAAACTGAACACTTCCCAGCTGGATTCACTTGGCACCCCTTAGCTTGGGAGGGGTCTGGTTGTGTGCATTTCTCTCCATCGGGTTGTCTTTTCCTATGTTCACTACCCTTGGAATTTGAAGTTTTTACCAACCATATCGCTAGTCTTTTCAGCTCCCAAGATGAATTTCAAAATGAAAATGTGCACACAAAAGTTCAAAGCTATGAAAATGGAGAGATCCATGTACCGAGCATGCAAAATTGTTAATGGTGAGAGACAGACATGAAAGTACTGAAATAATAATGCATGATACGATCATCTGGTAGGCCTTTATGCTATTAGCAGAAGTCAGATATCCTAATTGTAAATGAGAAGAATTGAAGCATTTCCATGCTGTAGTGTTCAGTGTAGGTAGGCCTGCAGACACATTACTCACATGCTTGAACTGAGGCTGCTCAAACAGCATTTGCAAGGATTGTAGGAAGAAAACATTTTATTGTTGGATGAGGCAGACCTGATAACAAGTAGGATGTCTTAGTCATGAGTCACATGTGTGTTGGCAGTGGCAGGGGGAGGGGCGTTCCGTAATTGTTTAATGCCAATCATTTAGACACCCAGAGTAAGTGCTCCTTACAGATTCTTGTTATAGGACAAGGTATCATTAACAGTAGTTTTTACACATATTAACAATTCCACATTACTTATAATAATATCTGTTTTTAGTTGTCCCAGAATCATAGTATGTACTGAAAAAATACTTTATAGGCATTGGAAAGTAGCTATATTCTGTTTTACTTGTTTCTTTTTTGTTTTCTTTTTCTTAATGGTAGTAATGTTTGAATTCAGGACCTCATACTCTTGCTTTCTTGCTTACTCAGCTGGTACTCTACTGCTTGTACTCCAACTTTGCCTCTTGATGGTTTGGAGATGAAGATTTCAGATTTTTCTTCTCAGGCTGATGTAGAACTATGATCGTCTAGGTCTCAGCCACCAGATTAGCCTGAAGAATAGCTAGGATTACAGGCAAGAGCCACTCACTGGCATCTGGCAAAAGATTGATTTTGTTGTTGTCATGAAACAGATTGAACTCAGAGCTTCCAGGAAGGCACTGTACCACTTGATCCATGCCTCCAGCCCCCATTTCTTAGCAAAATAAAAACTTCAGTCCATATGAAATATTAATTTACCTCTCAGAGTACAGTGAACATTCTTTGTGATTTTTTTTGTTGTTGTTGGTTGCAAAGCTTGAATTCTGGGGCTGGGCTGTCTCTGAGCTCTTTTTTTGCTCAAGGCTAGTGCTCTACCGCCTTGAGCTGTAGTTCCACTCAAGGATTTTGTTTGTTGAGATAAGGGTCTCACAGACTTTTACTGACAGGGCTGACTTTGAACCATAATCCTCAGATCTCAGCCCCTTGAGTGGCTAGGATAACAGATGTGAGCCACCTATGCCCAGTTGTGATTTTTCTGTATGTAGGAGGGTGGGATATTGGGCCTTAAATTCAGGGCTTTATATTCTCCCTAAACTTTCACAGCTGATGTTCTACCACTTAAGCCACACTTCCAGTCCAACATTTTTCTGGTTAATTGAGAATGGAGGCAAGAACTTTTCTGCCCAGGGTGTCTTCACACCCTTATGCTCTGTATCTCAACTTACTGAGCTGCTAGGCTTGAGCTAAGTATGGGCCAGTGGCACCAGGGAAGCAAACATTCTTAGGATCTTGTTCATATAAAGTTTTATCGATTTACATCAAATACTTTAGTATCTGGCATTTTTTATACTATCATATCTTATTCTAGTAGGACCATTATTACTTGGGTCTTTGCATTTTTCAACTGCTTTTCTGTACCTCATGTCCCCATTCAACAGATAAGGTAAAAGAAATCTAGCGAGCTTTGATTAGCATAACCTTTTGGCTTTAATATGAAAGACTTCTACAGAACACTAGGTTATCTTCATAGATATCCAGAAATCTCTGGAGAATGAATTCATAAGTTCTTTCTCATAGTTTCATAAGAAATTCCAATGCGGATATATTTCTTAGGCTAAGAGATTTTAGAACGACTTTAGGAAACCTCCTTCTCCCTTTCTGAATGATATCACCAAGCACAGTTCTCACCACCCAAACCAGGATCTGAACTTGGTGGAGGATTACACATACACATATGTGTGTATATGTGTGTATATGCATGAATGTGAGGCATAGTGACAGCAGAGGAAGAAAGAAGGATGCTAAGAAACAAGAGGAGGGTAGTGAGTATTGGACATGCAAACACAACATCCCTCTTGCTTTCCACAGAGGGGGCACCAGGAAAGCAATCAGTTGTTTGATTCATGATGTTAGGAAACCAACAAGAATACAGCTCCATGTTTGAACATTCCAGTGTAACTTCATAAAAAAGCTTCAGTTATTAAGGTATTCTCTCCCCTTTCCTTCAGCAAGTACCATATATGCCTGTGGGAATTTACACACAGTGACACACACACACACACACACAGAGTCACACACACCTCTATATACACACGCAGATATATGCATATATGTATATATATTCACATTACAACATTTAGTATGGGATATAAGACAGATTTTCACACATTCTCAGACAGGAATTAACTAATAAAGACAGCCTCCTATTAGGTCATTTTTCTCAATAGTGAAAGGAAGATTTTTATGAAGCTAAAGTGAGATGATAAATGGAAAAGACAGCATAAAAACATGATGGACTAATTTGGGAGAGGGATGCTAATGGCACAACAGGGAAACCAAAGCTGAGCTACGGGATCATCAGGCAGCTGCTGAGCCCTGCCCTTAGCTCCGGAGCCCTGGGGCCTCATCCATTCCAAAGTTGGAGATGAAGCATCTGTGCTAGTAAGAAGGCATTTGGCTGGCAAATAGAGTTCTCTGGTTCCAGTTCAGTATATCAATCTATTCAGAGCTATTCAGTCTAGAGATGTCACCTTCTGTAATTTGGGTGCAGAAAGTCTCTATGTAATTTTGCTTACAAAAGTGCTTTAAATGTTTGAAACTGAAAAAAAAATCTCAAAGGAATTATGATGCCATGTTTGAAAATGGAAACCATTGTTACAAATTTAATTTCAAAATATTTACTTCCAGGAACCAGGGTGAAGTCTCCAGAGAGCCACTACTAGTTATTAGCTCATTTCTTTCAGATACATTGGAATGAGTCTGCTACTTTGCCAGCATGATTCAGAACCACAAATTTCATCTTTGGCTGAAACTCATCCAAGCAAAACCATGCACAATTCTTCTAGTTCATCATTTATCTTTTCAAATACAGTCTTGTTCCTTCATGAGAATAACAACATGCCTGAGGAGTGCTAGTGGGCAAAGCTGGCTTCACACCCTTTTCAGTACAGCCTGGCACTTGTGGGTTAGTAAAGGAAACATGACTGGAAGTGGATTAGGAAAACTAACAGAGACATGAATCCACTCTGGTGATGGGTCCTCTCCTGTGGGAATAGGAGACAGACAATGTTGAAGCTACATTGAGACAGCCAGAGTCTGCCAGGAATGTATGGCTCTGAGGAACATACTGAGCCTATTCAGGGCAAGGGTCATGGTGCCAGGGACCAAAGAGGGCAGAGTTGCAGCCGCAGTGGGTCATCTGCCTGCTAGGGTTCTACTCTAGGGCAGACTCAGAGCCTTTGTGAAGTATGTGGGTTGTTTTAAAACCTGTCATGAACATCTACAGACTTCAAGGAGTGAGACTTTATTACAATGAAACCAGACCAGAGAGAAGTATCAGAAAGACTAGGTCATCATACAGTGTGAAGACCTGGGTTAGCCACATTCCACTGGTGGTACTGTGGGTAAATTAATGAACTGTTTTCTGCATCATTTTTGCTGTCCTCTCACCTTTCCCCTTTTCTCAACTCCTCTCCCCTTCCTGCCATCTTTCCTATTTTGTCGTTTTCTCTTGACTGTGATATCAGCAATGGCACTCAGGCTTTGGGCATACTAGACAGGCACAGTACCACTCTTCCAAACCTGTCTCAGTTTTCTCATGCACAACATGGAGGAATAATAGCACATTAATTGTGATTATTGAAATTATAATATACAGCAGTGCATTTAAGTTGCTTAGTATCTGGTGCATAATAAATTCTGACAGTTAATTTTATGTGGTAAAGTAATTCATCACTACAGTCATGCCACTGTCCTTTCCTAGCCTTCCTTTTCTTCCCCCTATGTCTTTATCCATAGCTAATACTGCTTATTATCATCTCTAGGAAGCTCTCTCCAATTGTTTTCCACCCATGTAGATTACTTGCTGCCTTTGTGCTGCCATCATTTCCTCAGAGGATATCAGTGCACAACACATTTTATTAAAAATTTCCTCTCATGTTTGTGTCAGATCTAGACTTTGGAGCCAGCCATTGGGTGGCTCATACTTGTAATTCTACTTACTCAGGAGGCTCAGAACAGATGAAAGTGGAAGGATCTGATTGGAGGCCAGTTTATGGAAGAAAAGTTTGAAGATAACCAGCATTAAACAAAACAGCCTGGAGTTACAGCTTAAGTGTACAGTATTAGTGGGATGCTCTGAATTCAAATCTAAGTACTACAAAAAGAAAGAAAACCTTCAAATTAGGGACTCTTTATCTCAAAGTCTCTAGACTTGAGCACTTGCTATGACAGCAGTGTCTTCACCATAGTTATCTATTCCATGTCATTCTGAAGGCGGGCTTCAAGGGACAGCTTTTCTCAAGCTGGTTCCTTACCCTATCTCCACTGTGGCCCATGAAAGATCTCTGACTCAAGTGGAGACCTGTTTCTTGTTCTCTTCCACTTAGCCAAACAGACAAGCTGGGCCATTATCGAGTAATTCAGGCAAGAGAAGCAGCCAAAGCACATGTTTTTATCTGAGTTACCCAAATTGGCTGACTCCCCAGCCTGCAGTTACTGGGTAATTGCTCAATCTTCCACTTGGCTTTTTCTGTGAAAATGTGGCCACAGAGTCTTTTCATTTCTGTCGAGTGGTTCCTCCTTTTATCCAATGCAGTTTGAAACACAGAATTTGCCTTTCCCTATGTATGAGATGGCTGTTCTGGGTCACCAGCAAACCTCACACTTTACATTGGACTGAGTTGTTTGGGCTGGGCATTGGTAGTTGTATTGCTGTGTTCTGTTTTAGAGAGGATATGTGGAGCCCTGCCTTCCAACTCAGTTCTAAGTTTCATGCATTGGAACTTTTTTTATTTCAACCCCAAGAATAGGAAACTAGAAATCCTTTTCCAAGGGACCGGTGGACTACTCATCTCTGTGAGTAGTGGAAATATTGCAGAATTTAGTTTCCAGGTAAAGCCTTGTCCCAATTTCATCCTGCCTCAAACTATCCATGAAACCTTGGAGGTATCATTTACTAATTTATCACAGGTTGTTCCTTTACTTTTGGAATTTATCCACTTCCCCATACTTAACCACTAGTAAGTACACGATAGTACAAGTCACCATAATTAACATAGCTACACAGTTAGCTTTTCATCACCTTTTTCCCCTAAAACATATTCACATAAATCTGTTTAACACTTACCCTAGCAGGTTCTAGTGGCTCATACCTGTAATCTTAGCCAGTTACTCAATAGGTTAGGATAAGAGGAACATGATTCAAAGCCAAGCAGGGCAGAAAAGTTTTCAGGACTCCATTTCTAATTAACTAGCAAAATGCCAGACTAGAGGTGTAGCTTAGGTAGCAGAGTCCCAGTCATAACCAAGCAAACAAACCCAGTGAGAGTGCAAGGCCTTAGATTCAAGTCCTGTTATTGGTGCACTCATGCACATACACACACACATACACACACACACATACACACACACACGGAGGGGGGAGAAACAAAAGATTAAAATTTCCCTTAGAACATAGCACAAACACTTTATTTGTTATGTGTGTAGTGTCTTCTTTAGTATTCAGTATTCAATATCATGTCCAACATGATATTGAAGGGCACTTCTCTTTGGGTGGTTCCTTTTTCCCATTCCCATTTCCTCTGGTCTCATCTCTTACCCTCTTCCCTACTTATACATCTGCTGACTTGCTTCCATTACTACCAGTCTGGCCTATGGGTCTGAGGATACAATAGCATTTGCTAGATTAAATGTGTCGTTTTCTGGCTGTGTGACTGACTTCGTTGCTTAATATCACAAAGGCTGTTTTCTGTAAACATACCAACAACCCACCTTGCAGTGTCACCCTGAAAATTAAATAAGGTATTAAACAGAAGGCAGTTAGCATAGAACCAAGGAGTGGTAGCTGCTGAAGTGAGGGATGCGGGGAGGGGCAGACAGGAAGGTGCTTAGAAGTGGCAACGCAGATTTAGAATTTTCTTTATGACAGAAGCACTCTCTTCCCTTACAACCAGATCTTCAGTTTCAAGCCCAATTTCTGCTGATGTTCAGGCCTGAGCCTTTTCTTTTGCTGTTCTGGCTAGAAATATTTCAACTTCACCCTCTAAATGTACTATTATCTTCCCTTTTGCCCCCAGCCTCCCAGCTCACAATTTCATTCCTCTCCAGTCTGAAGGAGGCCAATCCCTAGAAGAATTTACTATTTTGATGCCTTATTGACCTTGATTGCCTTCGTGGCCCCTCTCCAAGGTCTCCATATCACTGCTCGGCTGTGAGTCCCATTTAATAAGGATTCTACTAATTCTGAAGGGGACCTCCCAGTCGCTGCCAGTCCAATTGCCTCACTTACTTTCTAGACTTCATGGTGATTTCCTGGTTTCAGCAATACATGAATAGCTTGGGAGTCTGATAGCTCTGCCAACTGCATCTATGCCTTTCAGCACAAATGCCAGAGCTGTATTGCCAAAGAAACGGCCAATGTGTACTATCTGAGTTCTCACCTCTGGGCTGGCCCATGTCCATGCTAGCTCAGTGGGTCATATTTGCTGACTAAGTTTTCTCTACTCAGCAGAAATCACAAAACCTCAGTGCTCTTGGGTTAAGGGTTCCATTTGGAACACCAAGTACAAAAGTGAGTGGGGTTTAGGCCAGATGCTTTCTAAGGTAATTGAAGTTTCATTATGGCTAAATGACCCAATATTATAAAATTCTGTGGAATAGCCCAGGGAAATGGTAAGTGCTATATTTTGGGCTAAAGTAATAGTACAAAATGGCTAGCTGACTAGTAAGTCCAGTAAATAAAACACCCCTCAAAAATAAAAAACAAGAAACCAACCAAACAGAAGAATATCAAAATCCTAGCTTTCTTATAAGATATCCTGACTGGCTTTTATTTTTCTGGTCCTGGGGCTTGAACTCTGGGACTGAGTGCTATTCCTTAGCTTCTTTTGCTTAAAGCAAGTGCTTGACCACTTGACCCACAAGGCCACTTTTGGCTTTTTCTGTGATTAACTGCAGATCAGAGTTTCATAGACTTTCCTGCCCAGGTTGGCTTTGAACCACTGTCTTCAGATCTCAGCCTCCTGAGTAGCTAGGACAAGAGGCATGAGCCACAGGCACCCAGCTCAAAATATGATGGATTTTTAATTTAATTTCATTCTATAGTGGGGACTCGAAAGCTCTATTTTCAGGGTTTTTGAGGAATTGTACAGGAGATGGTCAAAAATTATACTTTGAGAATCTTAGGGCATTAGGAAGAGGTTTAAATATCAGCTTTGTAATGAATGATTCTGTCTCATGCTGATTTACAATTGTGTTTGTCCTCATAAATTACTGCCTTTTTCTCAATGGTCTGCTATGAACTGGAATTTTACAGTAGATCACATTTACTACTCACAACAGTATAATTCTTATGGATAAACTACACTCCCACTTTACAGATGATATAATTGTGGGTCAGCATGGTCAAATTAATTTTCTAATGGGCTGCATCCCATTTAATAAGGACTCCATTAATGCTAAAGGGGCTCTTCTAATCTCGATAGAAACCAAGTCTTTTTATTATTACACAGGCACACACACACACACCTTGAATGTGTGTGTGTGTGTGTACTAAAGTTTATTCTCAAAGTTTCACACTTGTAGGCAGGTGCTTTATAACTTGAACTATGTCCAACTTTTTTTCTTTAGTTTCTCTTTCCAGATAGGGACTCACACTTTTTCTGCACCAGCCTTGTACTGAAATCCTCCTACTTCTACTTCCCAAGTAATTGAGACTGTAAGTATGAGCCAGAATTGATTATTTTTGCTACAAATCACATAGTGAAGTTTAGGAAGAATAAGAGACAGGTGTCTGGGTACCAAACCAACTTAGCTATATTCAGAACTTAACCAACCCTAGAGGTTTAAAAATATAACAAACAATTGGATCTATTTTGTTTATACTCAAATTCCTTTAGCTGACTCCTTTAATTCCATGAAATCTTTGACTGAAATATTATTTGGCACTTATTAGTTGCCAAGATTTGAGTCAGTTGTTTAAATGAGTGCATTTGGTACCTAACATCCTCATATTTTCAAATATTCAGACATTTTGGCCAGTCACAGAGACACTGGCTTGAGACTCATTCTGTAAATTTCAGGAAGGCAATCTGAATCACTGAGTGACCAAGAAATGGAACCAATATTTTTGGAGGGAGAGAGGGGGTAGTTTTTATAACTGCTGTGCTGTCCTACCCAGATGCAGCTACCTTTTACAGAAAGGAAGTATCCAATATACCCGGTGTGGTCAGAGATCATTCTAGAAAAGGCTGATTAGTGAAGAGAAAAGGAGTCAGTACTAACAGGACTGCCTTTGTGATGCAAGATTAGATTCCCTAGGCTGGAACCATAACAGGAATACTACTGAACTATTCCATTCTGTTTTGATGGTGAAGCCTTATGTGTGCTTTGACGACTACATTTCAAGTTCCAGAGATGTCTTCTAAGGCTTTTACAATCTTCATTTCTTCTTTCCACCAAAGAAGAGCCCATGATCAAGATGACAAAAGTCACCTTAGAAAATAGTATAGATTAAAAAGAGAGTGGCAAGTCTGAGGCTTTGCTGATGGTTGGAATAGAATAGTTTCAGCTCCTAGGATGAATGCTTAGCCAGCAGCTATGCAGAATGATTGCATTTGGGTAAGGTAACAGATCTTGGACTGGAAATTTCAGGAATACTCTGGAAGAACAATAGCAAAGAGATTTGTATAGCAGCTGCTTGTTTCATCCCTAGGTCTTGCCAAAGCTTTTCCCATCTTTCATCTTCTGAAGCATAAGAATTCTCTTGAAACACAATCTTATCCAATTTTAATGTTCCTATCATTAAACAAAATTTTACAGCCTAATTTCATGATCTTATAACAAACAAATTCCACAGCATATGACAACTATCTATCTGCACTACTTCTTAGAAACATGTGGGACCATGGCACTCACTATTCCTGAGATCATCAGCCACACTTAACACTAATTAAGCCAGGGTCTAGTGACTAGTCCTCAAATAGGAGCTTTCCAAAGAGAAAAGGTGTAATTTTGTTGTAGCCATTGTCAAATATATCTATCCAAATACTTTTGAAGCTTCTTTTGATAAAATATAACTTTCAACCATGGTAAAATAGAGACTGGCTGGGTACAGAATTTTTATCCTTGCCAATATAAGATTGACTCTCCTCCCCCAACTTTATGGGTTTCACTTTATTTTCCATAATTTTAGGCATGAAGTTTACATCATTTCCTTTATTAGAGTATTCAGAGATTCAGTAGGAATTTGGTTGGGACATATTTTCCTGAGCATCTGCCTGAATTCTCCCGCCTTGAATATTTTTTAATCTCTCTTCTTTTAGCTGTCCTCACAGACACAGTTGCTTCACTGAGAACTGGAACAGTCTTTAGAAATCATCTCTTCCAAGCCTCTCATTTTATTCTCTGACTCCAAGTGCCCCTCCCTCCCAGCTTTTCCTTAGAAATGGAAACAAAAATAAGCAAGGAGTTTAGGCCCCCTGCCTGAGCCTCCTAGAATCAGCCTGGGCTCCGTTCAAGGATTTGCCTGCCAGGGAGTCTCTCTGTGGGATTACTGAACTGTTCCCAAATCTTCCTGACACTACCTGCTTGTACCTTAAAATAGTTCTCAGCTGGAAACTCTAAACTCTAGCTCTGATTTTTGGAATTCTGTTTCTTTTCAGCTCAGTTTCTTTTGAAGAAAGAGAACCATCATTAAGTATTGATTTTGAACATGTTCAGCCTGTCTAGGGAACCCCTATTTTTCACTGGAGAAGGCAAGATCTTGGGGGGGGGGGAAACAAGGCAATATTAAGCATAAATATCTGACATTTGGTGAAATGTGCCAGGCACTGTGCCAAGTGCTTAGTATGTAAACTTCCTTTCATCCTATCTACATCCCTGAGTTAGTTTTTATTATTCCTTTTCACATTTGGAGAGGCTCATATGGGCTACACAGCTTTTAAATAGCATAGCCAGCATGCAATTCTAAGTGCTTTAATTCCAGAATATATATTCTTCCTCCTCCTCCTCAACTTCCACCTGCTCCTTCTCTTTTGCCTCCTCCTCCTGTTGTTGCTGCTGCTGCTGTTTTGGAGCTGGGGTTTGAACTCAGCACTTAGTACTTATTCTATGTTGGTGTTCTGTCACTTGGGCCACTTCTCTAAGCCCTGATTTCCTGCTTTTGTTGCTGTTTTTCTGCCTCTGTTGGCTTTAAACCACTACCTTCTAGATCTACTGCATAGTTAGGATTGCAGGTGTGAGCCACCACTCTCAATCATTATGTTCCCCTATCCCAAAACAGCATAAACAAAATCTTTTTTGTTTTCAAGTGCTATGGTTTGAACACAGGGCCTCACATATGTTAGGCAGGCACTCTACTTCTGAACTATATCCATGCTTCTAATATATTTTAATTTACCAGTTGTGGAAGTAGGGAGAAAGGACCTGGTCATTTTTATAATCTGATGAAAAACATTCTGAGACCTCATCCTAACCAAATGAGTATCCTTCCTACTAAATTAGCTTCTATGTTCCAGTTCGACTTCCTTGTCTAAAGAGTCAGTCTCTGTTGCTATGGTCCTAAGAAAATACATTTTTTTTCTTTTACTGAATTCTTGCTATTCTTTTGGCTCTAGTACAATAAAGCATTGACAACTTAGTGAATTTGTCATACAGTCCCACCTCCCAGCTTGGCAATCCTGGACCCTGGAGAAACCCAGTCCAAGGAGGAAGGTGACATCAGGCTTCTTTCTGTTGCTGCCCTGGTCCAGCTAAAGATTCTCCCAGTGTAGTGAAGGAAAGAATTCTCTCCCCACTCTGGGGTTACTCAGCTAGCATCCCTCTACCTGCCCCCATCCCTTATAGACTCAGCTTCTCAATAGTTGTATATACTTAGTTCAATAGCACACACACACACACACACACACACACATACACACACCCACCACAGTACCTTTCTCAAGACATGTCTGCCAAGGTATGAACCTTAGGATCAGCTTATTCATCTATCTCTGTCATCTAATCCTGAACTGCCAGTCCCTAAAACTATTACCCTTTGTCAGGGATAGATCATATTTCCTCTAGCAAAACCTTCTGCTCTTTCCCCAACTACTCTTTAGTCAAGGTAGAGCTTGCTCAAGCATTTTGCTGCATAGTATCAGATTGCATATGTCTTTATAATTCCTAATTTTTGTGCAAAGGAATTTCCTATAAAGATTGCAGGATGATTCTTTTGCCTTTTCATCCTCTCTGGAAAGGGAGGTAGTAGATGAATGAGCGAGGATATTGGAATGCTTACCTCCTCACTTTTTTTCCCTTTGAGTTGCTGGTAGCTTTTAGGAACAACCATTCTGCCTATTACTACTGAAACATTTGGGTTTTGTCGAAGTAAGAAGACCTCCAATAAATGGATCCTAGACTGAGAAAAATTGAGCTACTTAGGCCCAGGCTACAAAGCTTTGAGCCTTTTCCCAGGGGGAAAGATTCCCTTATACAAATAAATAAATAAAATAAAATAAGAAGAAAAATAAGTGAGGCAAGGGAGGGAAAGTCAATTCACAGTGGTGCCTTGCTGAGCTGGTCATAGCTTTCCCCAAGATACTGCTAGCTGTCTCCTTGGTTATCTGGGATATCTCTGGAGGGTTTGGACACCATAGAGAATAGAGGGACATAAATTAGTTTAGCTGCTGACATACTCCTATCAATCTCTTTTTAAGTTAATACCCATGTCACATGCATTAATTTATATCTCACTTGTGTCACTTATTTCCTCCTGACAATCTTTTGTGTTCTGTCAGTTGGGCCAATGTTGCTTCTGCTGTAGAGAACTCAATGGAAGAGACCCATATGGTGTTGGACAGGAACAACTTGGTCATTATACTGCTGAGTTGTTCATGCCAATAACTGGGAAAAGTGGCCAAGAAGGCAGACAGGATGGAACTGATTTGGGGAAGCATAGAGAGAAGTGTGGTGCAGGTAGGAAGTGGTAGGACAAACTCAGGACATGGTCTTCCACACAAAAGCCAGTATTTTAGCCATTCATGATACATTCCTGTTTAAAGAATGACAAACTTCATTCAGTTGATATTGTTGGGTCCTATATTGGACATTGTAAGGAATACCAATATGGGACTTTTATTAGTTAATATTCAACACAAAGCAAATTGATAGTATATCTATCTATGTATCTATGTATCTATCTATGTATCTATCTATGTATCTATCTATGTATCTATCTATGTATCTATCTATCTATCTATCTATCTGTCTGTCTATCTATCTACCTACTTACCTTCTTATCTATCTCAATCTGCTTACCTATCTGCCTTCCTGTGGTGGACAAAGAGATAACTGATGAATTCATAGACAAATGTATACTGAAAGATGGATTTAAAGATGAGATTCACACAAATGTGGAAAGGTGGCACACTGGAAATCTGTAGGACAGGTTATCCTGTTGGAAACCCAAATAGAGATTATATATCTCAGTCTTGATGCTGATATCCTAGTCTGGAAAACTTTTGTTTCTAAGGCCCTCTACTGATTTGATGAGGCCCACTCACTTTATGAAAGATATTCTACTTTACTGAAAATCCACTGATTATATGTTAATCATATGTGAAAATGCTTCTCAGCAATATCTAAACTGATATTTTTTAAAATTATTGTTATTATAAAGATGATGTTCAGAGGGGTTACATAAGTCAGGTAATGAATACATTTCTTTTTGTTTTGTTTTGTTTTTTTGGCCAGTCCTGGGCCTTGGACTCAGGGCTTGAGCACTGTCCCTGGCTTCCTTTTGCTCAAGGCTAACACTCTGCCACTTGAGCCACAGCGCCACTTCTGGCTGTTTTCTGTATATGTGGTTCTGGGGAATCGAACCCAGGGCCTCATGTATACGAGGCAAGCTCTCTTGCCACTAGGCCATATCCCCAGCCCAATACATTTCTTTTTGAACAGTGTCACCTCTTTCCTCATTTTCTCCTCATTTACCTCCTGTACCCCTACAAGTTGTACAGTTCATTTTCAACAGTGTCTAGTGAGTATCACTACTGCATTTGTTCACCCTTTGTCCCAGGATTTCTGTGCTCTCCTTTACCCTCCCTAAATAGATAAACTTACATACAAGACAAAAGGTACAGAAACCTAATACAGAGATAAAAGAGGTGGGGGAGGGGGAGCAAAATAACTTTGACCAAACAATTTAATGATAGCCTACTAGAATTCAATTCAGTAAAATTGAGCAGCATGTCTTCTATAAAATTAATCATCATTTTGGTAATTTTGGCACTGGGGATTACTCTAGGAACACTAAGAGATGTAGGAAGTTTATAGACTTGGGATGACTACAATTTCCAGGTAGAAACAGTAAGAGCTAGTTTCTTTTATCTTCATAAAGCTTTTCTTCTGATTCTTTGAAACTAGTCTGCATTAAAGTTGGTAGCATGTTTCTGAGCTCTCCAGTAGTGAGGTTTGCTCAGGTTTCTGGTTAGCAACATCTACCCAACTGGATCCTTTACGCCCGATGTCTGTGAAAATATGTTCCAAGCCTTTTTGTTTAGGGCGTAGAAGAAGGAATGGTTTGAAAGGACATAGTACTCCTTAGCATAAGGTCACTAGAGAGAGCAGAGTTCTTCAAACTAATGATACAGTAGAAGATAGTCTCAGAGAACATTCCTCATTAACTTCCTACCTTTGAAAGGGCACAGAGCTGTGATTTCCTATGTGCCAACAATGATTATAATATCATGTTAGGCACTTGACATACATAATTCAAAACATATTCTGAGATAGGTACTTAACAGATAAAAAAAATGGAGATAAAAGAATTTCAGTCATTCCCTGAAGTTGTACTCATGAGGGAGTGCTGACTCTCAAACAAAGACAGTTTACACTACAACTGGGAAGTTTTGCTGATTAGCTTTAATAGCAGCTCTGAACTCCCAGGACCAGAGTGAAAACTGCATTGTCTCATGTCTTGCTCAAAGCAGTCAAATGAGTAAGAGAATTTTTAAGGATGATTAATTGATAAGCAGTCTCTCTCTCTCTCTCTCTCTCTCTCTCTCTCTCTCTCTCTGTGTGTGTGTGTGTGTGTGTGTGTGTGTGTGTGTGTGTGTGTGTTGGTTTATTCTTTATTATTGTTTGTTTTTTCAGAAACAAAAGTCGTATATTAAAAGAAACAGAAATAAACAACAAATTCTGAACTTCTGCAATTGATGTGAAAGTTAAATCACCAAAGTACCACCTAAGGTTGATTTCTTGTTCCCAAGGACAATTCCTAAAGCAGAAAATTTGCAAAACTTGGCCTCAGTCAAGTTTGAAAACTACTAGTGAAGTCCACCCACCCCATCAGCCATTGCCACTCAGCATGATAAATAATGCATCATTTACTCTACAAGTCTTCCCTTGGGTAATAGAGTGTTAACATGGAACTTGCCTTATTTCAGTTTCTGTTGACACATTCCAATAGAACTGTGGGATGGACAGTTATGGCTGAGAAGTTGTTATAAAACTTAGCTGTAACATGAGAGTATAAGGCACAAGTTGTTGGAGATTAGACAGGGAAGTACTAGGAAAGTGTTGGACGTACTCCTCCTATCTCTCAATTATGGGAAAGGGTTTCAAAGGATCTAGTTGAGAGTTGGGCATTTACTTCTGTGTAACAGGCACAATGGACCAAGATAGGGCAAGGAAAGTTGGCTAGCTACATTGCTAGTAGACTGGAAGACAGGGTGCTACATTGCAAAGGACTGTATTTCCAGATGTGTGTTGGGGGGGGGCAGTATAAAAGACAGTGAGCATGGAAATGCTCTAGATCTTCTTCAATAGGGATGCTCAAAGGTATTATAACAAGTTGACAATGAGAAGCTGGAGGAAGATTCCTAGAGATAGATGAAAAGAGGGTAGGAACTAAATTGCTTTACCCATGTTAGAGGAACTGTACACATAAGACCACAGGAAGAGGAAAGAGAACCTGAGGTGCACACAAAGATTTCAGTTTAAACACTTACCAGACCCATGAGGATTGAAGACATTGAAAGAGTAGCTATCATGGCTTTCAGTTTCTCCCCATTTCTTCTTTCCTTTTTTCCCTTTGATTTTACCTGGGAAAGTAAAATAATTACAGCAAGCATGCTATATAAGAATTCAAAATGCAAGGCCAATGAAGGTGGAAATGTTCTGCTCATTTGACATATCTGTCACTTTAAATTACTGGCTGTGTATTTGTCTATAAGATATATAAAATCGTCTTTTATCTAAAAACAATAGTGGAATTATGTGTTTGCTACCCAGGGCAAGGAAAGAGCAGTTTAAAGTGATAGTAGGAATCAACTTTTGTTTGTACCAACATATTTTGCTTACCCAACTTATTGAATCTTTGTGATTTCTTCCTACAGAGTCTAGTCCAGTTTTAGCACCTCACACATAAGACTTTCTAGATGACAGCTCCTAAAACATTTGAAGGAAGGAAACTTCTTTCAATTCCTCTAAGCTACTTTTCTCCACAATCATTTCTTATGGTCCATGTGCCTGGGCTCCAGTTCCCTCTCCTGGGCTCCCACATCTGGATTACTGTGGTCCTGTCTGTCATCCATATGAATGATGCCCAGGCCTGAGTTTAATGCTCCATATGTAAGGCACTATTCCTCTCTGGTGACTGTAAGGAGAATTCCTGAGTGCTCCTCATTGGAAAATTCACTAACATGAAATGATTGAACTCCAAGTATGTAAGATCCTTTTCTTTCTCTCTTCCCTCCATCATTAAGCCCAGATTTGGAGGACATATATAACTATAAGACTGTGTCTCCAGTTTGAACTCTGACTTCAGACCCATGGTTAGACTGCTTCACTATTCTCTTTACAGCACACTCTGTGGACACTGCCTTTTGTCTCCTCCTTTAAACCATCTCAGGACCTTCCCTTTTTCTCTCAAAGAAGATTTTATTTTCTTCTTTACTTTTTTTGCATTGACTTTGGCATATGTCAGCACTAACCGTTCTTGACATCTTGGCCTGTTCTCTTGAAAACCCTCCTACAACATTTCAACAGGAACTACCCCCTAGAAATGGTATCAGATAGCATCTGCCATGCTAGACAGCCCCATTGCTATTTCTCAAGATATCTTTATGGAAAACAGCTGGCTCCTGCCTGCACCATCTGACAGATAAACAGTATTATCAAAATAAGCTGGCTGCTTCTTTCTTTGGGACAAAGGAAAACAAGAGTGAGTAAATAGAAATTTATGATCTTTTCTTTCTCTTCATTTTGTTATACTTAAGCCATTTTCTGAAGAGAAAGTTTGCCATAAAATATTGGATGCAAATTACTAGATCAGTCAAGCAAACCATTAATTTCATCATATGTATAACTCTCGTCTTAAAATGAAAAGAAATGAGCCAGCAGCCTATTCTTTCAATTTCACTGTAAATTTCACAATTCACATTTCAATTTCACATTTCACAATTTCACATTTACAGTGTGGTGTGTAAAATCTAATTTTTGTGTAGGGTGTCAAAAGGCAAGTTTTCAACATGAAAGCTACCATCCCTCAGTGACTGAAAAAGAAAACTGAAGAAGTAGAAGCACTTGTATATTATCTAATTATGGTGAAGTCATATGTATCAGCCTTTTAGTAAAATTAGGATCTCATCATAGTACTAGCAAATGTTAACAATGTCTTATGATGATAATGATAATTGAAAATATATTGACCAACTTGATTTCAAGTGCCTTCTATCAATCAAGAAGAAGTCATCCTGGAACATGATCAAAGTTAATCAAAGATAAGATAATGAAATCTACTAAATACTATTTGAAACAGCATACCAAAACAGTATAGTAGGAGGAGATGCAGCAGATCAAAGTACATTGTACTCATTTCTAGATGATACTAATAGGGAAAGAAAAAGACACCCTCTTTAAAACGGGTAATGTTTATGAATGTGTGTTCTTTCATCAGAACATGATAACTATGAGGCAAAAGGCCAAGTAAGTTTTGCTTGTCATTGTTTCCCTAGCATCATGTTGTTATTAAGTAACTCCAAATAAATGAGTAAATATGAATTTTTACTATTTAATCTAATATTCAATGAGATTTCCTCATTAATTTTTCAAGAGCTCAGTCAAAATAAGAATGAATAGTTCATTCCTCAAATTGCTATAGCCCAAAAGAGAAGCACGAACTTATAAATAGGGGATTGAATTACAAAATGTTCAATTCTCCAGGAGATATTGCAGCTACAGAGAAAGAATGGCTAACTCTGCTCTAGGGAGTCAGGAAATCTTTTCAGAAGATTCCATTTAGTTTGGTCTTATGAAATAAGAGGCCAAAGAAATGATGGAATATAGAATCATTAATAAATAAGGCTGAAGAAAATTACCTCTTTTTCTTTTGCATTGAGGCTTAAAGTTCAAAGCTACCTTAATTGGCTTTTGGGGGCCCTTTGTCTTGCCATTCAGAATCATACAGATTATTCTCCATTAATCAGAATTATTTTTCTCTATATATTTTTGGCTTTGAAGACAAAACCACAGACAGATCATTCCACTTAGCCACATTTTCCTGTGATCATGACTCTCTCCAAAGTCTAGAAAGTGTGATTTGAAGTGATAGTCACGCTTGACATTTGTGTCCTCTGCTTTGTTCATTTTTACAATATTGTTTTCTACATTATAGAATGCAAGTCCCATTTTTTCAGCCAGAGAAAATTTATTTTGCCTTAAATAATTGCCCAAAGTAATAAAATCAAAATTTCTTAAGACAAAGCATCAGAACATCATTCATCCTAAATCAAAGAGGGCAAAAATGAAATTTAAATGTATACTTGGTAGAATCAATTGTATTAGACAATGGAAATGTTTATTTTGTCAATTTATATTTGTGTATTCAAGAATTAGAAATTTCTTTTAGAGATAAGCAAAACAAAATGTTTAAAATGCCTTAATGAGTGACATAGTCCAGTTTGGGTAAAAAAAAATCAGCAAGTCTTGTGATAATAATAGTTATAGATGTGTGATTTTAAGTATTAGCAGGATTACTACACTTTGTTCAAAAGAATTTTTAAAAGACCTGATTATAATTATGGTGACCTGACTGACTTTATTAGAAGAAACAAAATTGTATATTTAAAGGATTACTTTTATTGTAAATCCATTTAAAATAAAGTTTTTAACTAGTTTTTAATAAAAAGAAAGAAAAGGGTAGAAGGAAGAAAAACAGACTTTCAGTTTTATCATTTGGAAAAAATTAAACATTAGGTTCTTCTGCTCTGGATGTCTTCCCAAAAGGCAAACACTTGGTACATTTTAAACAGAAATATTAAAATTGATCACCCATACAGACAGGCCAAGAATGAAGAGTAGAGAACTTGGGATTTGACAAGATGGAAAGGAATCCAAGACAGGAAATTGACTTGGTCAGATGTGTGGAAAAATAAGGCAACCCACAAGGCCATTAATGAAGATCCTCATAAGATGGCCTTGCCTGTGAGCCCCACCCTCTGCCCTACTCTTTCCAGCTGTGAGGATTTATTTCAAACTGGCCATGCCAGTATTGTCCAAGGGAAATGCAATTGGAGCACATTTTGCCAACCCCTGCTACAAATGAGGCACAGGTGGCACTTTGGGAGCTCTTCCTCAGGATGGAGAGAGGGGAGTCAAACACATCAGTGCTCTTGCTCTCCATCTAAGGAAGCTCAATGCCCCTGAGCAGCAATCTCAGCCAGAAGTTTAAAACTAAAAACTCAATTAAGAAGGCTTAATCCTTCAAAATCAATAGAATCTGTGTCTTTTCCTGCCTCCAATGACTGAAATAGGAATACTAGAATGCTCTAAGTTTTTTACCTTAGGAGATCCTAAGTGGAAGCTTACTAAGAAGATGGTCCTTACGAATGACCTAAAGACAACCCAACCCAAGTGTTTCTAAGGGTATAGAAATTGACTACCATTATTGGAGAGAAGAAAGTTTTAGGTCAAAATTGTAAGGATTAGCCAAGAGGGATGTAGACTAAGGCATAACCATAAACTGCCCAAGTGAAGCATAAACTGGTGGTACACCTGGCTCTGCAGACTTAGAATTGGTCTTTGCACAAAGTTTTATATTTTTACACAGAAATGAGGAAAAGTACACACGTAGCATCCTCACAGATGAGCCAATTGGTATTAAGTAGGTTGCTTGTGCCTCTGTATCTCTGTCTGTAAAATGGGGGAAATATTAGTGCTTATTTCATATACTGATTTTTACTATGTGAGTCAAATATATGTAAAGCACTTGGAACATTGAGTGACACCATAGTAAAGTGTATGTGTTAATTTAGTTGCCCGATT
Source organism: Perognathus longimembris pacificus (assembly GCF_023159225.1). Classification (NCBI taxonomy): domain Eukaryota; kingdom Metazoa; phylum Chordata; class Mammalia; order Rodentia; family Heteromyidae; genus Perognathus; species Perognathus longimembris. The sequence goes on from NC_063167.1 coordinate 53,213,234, forward strand.
GCAAACATTCCAGATGTGGATTGGGATTAGTAATGAATACCAATTATAATCTGGAGTAAATCTAAAACGTAACCAAGGTTTCACTCAAGTTCTCTTGCTGAGACTTCCATTGATTCTTTCTAGATTTCAAACTGTTTGTTTCTTGAACCTTACCCCACTATTTGTAGTTCCTACAGTATGTAATTATTAGGATAACAATAAAGCTGTGTGAACTCTGGGTTCTGTCAGGTGACTTAGAATGTAGTTATTTCTCTATTGAGTCTGCTGTCAAAGTCACTGCTCTCTCTTCCATTCTCAGGAGAGGGTTGAACTAAAAGTTGTCTATGATCCTGGTGAGTTGTGGATTTGTTGCGCTATTTTGTTAGATGATTGCTTCCTTTTTTTATCCACATACCTCTGTAGCTGAGATAAGATGCAGGAGAACTTTATTTTTGTTCCACTATACTTCTCCAAATGCCTTTTGGCTATCTACATGTCTAAAGTCTTCCTGCATTCTCCTCCCTTTCTTTGTAGAAGCAAATGCTCACCTTCCCTTTTTCTCATCAGCCTAACATCCTCTCCTCATGATATTCTTGAGAATGGCCCCACTATTTTCCTAGTCTCCATCAAAAAGCTTCAGGTGCCTTAAATGTTCTTGGCACATTACCTCTCTCCTTTCTGCCCTCTTTATGTAAATAGAGCTCTTCTCAGCTTTCTATCCTGTGTACCAGGATCACCTAGGGGTTCTGTTCAAATGCAGATTTTGTAGGTCTGAGTTATGTAGCCATTCCATATTCTTTTTTGTCATTGTTTTTGTTTGGTTGTGGGGCTTGAACTGAGTGCCTGGTGCTGTCCCTGAGCTTTTCTTCTTAAGGCTAATCCTCTATCACATTGAGCCACAGCCCCACTTCTAGTTTTCTGGTGGTTAGTTGGAGATCAAAGTCTCACAGACTTTCTTTCCTGGGCTGGGTTCGATCACTGATCCTCAGATCTCAGCTTTCTGCATAGCTAGGATTACAGGTGTGAGCCACTGGTGCCCTGAGAGATTCCATATTCTGACAGATCCTGTGATACCAAAGTTGTTTGTTCCCATCACACTTTGAAGAGCAAATGAGAGCCCTGGGATAATGATTTTTTTAAGTCCTTTTTGAGGCTAGCTTTGCTAGTGTCTTCCCTGTTAAAGTATCATGGTTTATGTAATTTGATATTAACTAAAATATCTTCACTGTATAATCCCAGCCTTTGTACTGATTCCCACAATCTCCTATCTGCACTCCATGTATCTAACTAGACAATTTTCAATGTCAATAGTTGCTTTAAACATGCATTTTTCACTTCCTTGTTTCATGCTTTACTGTGGCTATACTTGAAATGTCATCTATTATTTTTTGTGCTAAAAATCTTATAACTCTTTGAAGACATGCCATACATACCACATAGGTCACACAACATTTCTATTTCCCTGATATTCATCCTCCATTCCAAATGTATCTGGTACTTTGTTTACTTTGTGATGATTCACAATCTTCTCTATATTTTATATTTATATGTCTCTTATCTCTGTCATTGGATAGAGGGCTCCTAGAGGGGATGCATAAAAAAAGAGTGGTTTAGAAAAAAATGAGCAGAATCACTCCTTTAGTAATTATTTAAACTTCTATAGGCTTACAATATGAAGCAAATTTAAGAAAATAGACAGCTTCATACAGCATTGAACTATTCGCCAGTTGTGAGAGTGCCTGGTACCTTGAGGGCATCTCTCTCACTTCTTCTTTATTTACCTACATTTCCTGAATGTTGCCTCTGTGTAAGATATCCTGCTCATATCTGTGGTAGAATCCAAGTTATAACACCAGCATCCTGGTGGTTCGTGGCATTTGCTGAAGAGCTGGTGAGGAGAATGCTGAGGCTTCCACCGCAAGTCCATTGGACTCCTGCCTGTAGTGGAGTCCTAGAACAAAGGAATTTTGAGTCTGATCTGGTACACAATTATGTTCTGGGAGTTTATGAATCTGGGGATAGGATAATTGTTAAGTAAACAGCATGAGGATTTGTCTAGAAACCTGCTTCCAGTGCAACTTTCAGTGCCTGCATTTGATAGCCTTCCTTTTCAATATTCATAGCCATCACCTGTGCATTCTTTACTCACTGACACAAGTGACTCTGCAGAGCCTCAAAGGAAAACAGGGACTTGAGGCCCCAAACTTACCTTTGAGACTTTCTTGATTGAGGCTCTCAATACATCTACCACTTACAAGGAAATCCTTATCCTCTAAGATGGGAAGGTGTTGTTCTGTGTGCTTAAAGCTTGTTTATGACAGTGACTTCTGCCTCTCCAGACAAACTGCCTTGCAACAAGCATATATATGATTATCTATATATATGATCATATATATATATAATCCCTATATATATAATCCCTATATATATATATATATATAATCCCATTCTTTAAATTTTTTATTGTAAAGGTGATATACAGAGGGGTTGCAGTTATGTAAGTTAGGTAATGAGGACATTTCTTTTTGAACAGTGTTACCTCTTCCCTCATTTTCTCCCAGTTTTTCCTTCCTGAGCTCCCTCCCACACAAGTTGTATAGTTCATTTTCCACATAGTGTCTAGTGAGTATCACTGCTGCATTTGTTCACTTTCTGTCCCACCGTTTCTGTGCTCTCCTTTACCCTCCCCAATAGACACATTTACATACAAGACAAAATATACAGAAATAAAAAAAACAGCTACAGAGAAGAAAAAAGCAAAACAACAAAAAAAGTTTCCATTTCTTGGAGTTCATTTTACATTTTATATGATCATATGCACATAGCTATTGTGCTTTGTGATTTTCTAAGAATATCCCCTTTTGGTTTCAAGTGTGTGGTTTAGAGTCCTGTTTACTTTATCATGCCCAAGGGTAATTTTTCTGTTATTTACCATTCAGTATGTTTATTTGTAGATTTATAGGCACATTCTAATTACCAAAACTGAGGGAAGTCGTGCAATCTGTGTTTTTTGGGACTGGGCTTACTTTAATATAATTAGTAATATAATATAATAAGCCTTCCATTTCTTTATGAATAGGGCAATGCCCTTCTTTCTGATGGAATAATAAAATTCCATTCTGTATGTATACCACATTTTCTTTTTTTTGGCCAGTCCTGGGCCTTGGACTCAGGGCCTGAGCACTGTCCCTGGCTTCTTCCCGCTCAAGGCTAGCACTCTGCCACTTGAGCCACAGCGCCGCTTCTGGCCGTTTTCTGTCTATGTGGTGCTGGGGAATTGAACCTAGGGCCTCGTGTATCCGAGGCAGGCACTGTTGCCACTAGGCTATATCCCTAGCCCACATTTTCTTGATCCATTCATTCACTGAGGGGCATCTGTGCTGATTCCATACCTTGGGCTGTAGTACACAATATTGCAGTGAACATGGTTGTGTTGGTAGCTTTAGCGTGGCCTTGTTCATGGTTTATTGAATAAATACCTAGGAGGGGAATTGGTGGATCATAGGGAAGCTCTATGTTTAGTCTTTTGAGGAGCTTCCATACTGTTTTCCAGAGTCAAGCATTCTTTTCCCCCTCTTTGTTGTCAAAGTGAAGTACAGAGGGGTTAAAGGAACTTTCAGGATTCTGGCCTGCCTTTGTGAAAGAACCAGTGCTAAGAGCTGTGGCAGGCCATAATCCTGAAGGTTCTTGAGATTTGTTGAGGAGCTGGTCAGGAGAGCGTCCATGGGCAGTATCCTTCGAAAAACAATTCCAGTCCTCCTCATCCCTCACAAAATCTTCTTCCCATCTTACAGTTCATTCATTAAAAGAATATTTAACAATTCTCTGTTGTATGGTAAATGAAAAGACAGACACAGTCTGTGTCCCTGTGGACCTTATAGTCCAGTAGGAGATATAAACAGGCAACCATAGACTTGTTCTGGGCTTAAAAGAAAAAGGAATGATGAACGGAGTGATATCAATGAAGACATATTCAACTGACACACTGAATGGTAGCCCCTTTGTGTAATTACATAAAGATAGTGAATATACAATAAAAAAGAAAAATAAATGAACAGAGACAAAAACTATATTTAAATCTTCTACATTGCCTTCTATGCAAAAAGTGTGTTTACAATCAAGATGGATTTTTTTCCTTTAAATATGAGGGAAGATTTATTAGCACATATTTGCATCTGAGTCCTGGGATTATAGCAGCCAGGACCCTTGGACTTTGGCTGGGTCAACCTATATGTGTCTGATAATCAAGTAGCTGATTCCAGAGGGCAAATGTCCTTGGGATCTTCATGATGCCAGGATCAAATAGCAATTTGAGGGGTGGGGGTTGGCTGGGTGGTGACTGCAATGCCTTGGAGCTTGAATTAAACACACATGGCACTTTTTTTTTTCATGGTGAACCCAGCCCAAAGCACACTGGGGGAAAAATGACAAATAGTTTTGCTGCTGTAATAGTGGATCTTCCCTTTGAAGATTGTGTCAGCAGAGTTCTTTCCTCAAACATTAAACCATGCTGCCAACCTAATAAGTGTGTTCAGTGGTTTGGAGCACACAGCAGGGCAGAAATCAGCTTGTCTTTCTCCCTTTCTAGTATTTATTTTGTGGTCTAAGAATGGAACTCAGAGCTTCACACGTGTTAGGCAAGTGCTGTACCACGAGCTAACCCCAGCCCATCTATACTTAATATTAATGTAATGTTGCTATCTAGCTAAACTTCTTACTAAGAGATAGAAAGAGGTTTTCCATGCTGCTTCTGAGATGGCAATTGATGACTTACTCATTCTTCCATTGTATAATGCTCTCACATGCAAGCCCACATCCCAACACCCATTATACACACAAGGCAAGCAGAGGGCTTTGTAATAATCATGCCTATCTTCTTTTTCTACTTGTAAGATCTAGTAAAGATTATTTGAGACTAACCATTTCATAGAAGCTCATGTTCAGTAAGGAATATAAATTGCTCACGTTCAAGAACAATTTACATACCCAAGACGAACATGTAGAACAAAAAAATAGAGCAAAAGTTAAACAATTTTGTTTTTTAAAATCTCACTGGTGACTCATGCCTGTAATCCTAGATATTCAGGAGGCTGAGTTCTGAGGACCATGGTTAGAAGTCAGCCTGAGCAGGAATGTCCATGATTTTCTTATATCCAATTAATCACAGAAGAAACCAAAAGTCGTGCTGTGGCTCACAATGTAGAGAGCTAGCCTTGAACTAAAGGAGCTTAGAGACAGTACCCAGGCTAAATTCAAGCCCCAGGAATAGAAAAAAAAATTAAAATTTTGCAATTGTTTAATTTTAATGCAACTAATTAGTAATGCAAAGAGATATTATTTATTTTTAGTGTATTTTGTGTCAGATTTCTTCTTTCTTTCACATCTATTTTTTTTTTTTGGTACTGGGAATCGAACCCAGGACGTTGCACTTGCTAGGCAAGTGCTTTGCCACTGAGCTACATCTCAGCCCTCACATCTACTTTTATATCAGCTGGAAAATATGTTTTGTACTCTCTTCCATCACAGAAATACTAAAATTAGCTTCCAAAAATACCTGGATGGTCTAAGAAAGAATATATGTAAAAGAATATAATTATACAATTCTAAAAATCTCTTTCTTTGCCAATTTTATTGGATTGGAGCTTTTCTTGGAATTTTATTTCTTTTGATTACTTCCATTCAAAATATAACATTTTGGGCTTCATGATACAGATGACAAAATGACTTATAACTAATCTACATCGTGTGGTTATTATTTACATAGCATAGTATGACTTTTCTGATCACTAAAAGCTAAGTGAGGACTCACCAAAAGATTTTATTTTGGTCAGTACTGGGGTTTGAACTCAAAGCTGCAGGCTAGCTAGGCCAGTGCTTTACCACTTGAGCCATACCTTTAGCACTTTCTACCTTTGTTATTTTTTGAATAAAGTCTGTTTTTGTCCAGCCAGCTTAAACAGAGATTTTCCAAATCTCAGCCTCCCAAAGGAGCCGCCACACTTTGCTAGAATATTCTTCTTAAGCACGGATTCTTTTTTTTTTTTTGAAAATCCACAACTTTTAAGAACAAGTCAAATGAAAATAATGGCATAATATCAGTTTACATCTACCAGATTGACAGCCTTAAGAGCTGCAAAATACATCACAGATGGGGTGTGAGGACTAGCCTCCCTTGTTGTTGGTAGGACTTGTAAGACTTTCTGGAAGGCAGTATAGCAACATCAAATGGAACCTAACATGCACTCAGCAGTTCTGTTATTGGGATTCTGCCTCACTGAAGAAGAACGTCCAGTCATATGGACCCAAAGCCGAGTATGTACATTGTACCATTTTTTTTTTTGTAAGCACGGATTCTTATCTGCTGGTTTAAGAGTAGAAATGGCATCTTACCCTGCCTCAACTAAACAGATATCACACCTACAAGGCCGGAGGTAGCCAGTACTCAAGATAAACTCAATGTCTGCTGTTTACCCGGGGCTTTCTGACTTTCCAGCCCAATATAGGGAATCAGAATAAAGAAAATCTTTCCACTGACCTACACAAACTCCTGAAGTAAGGTCTGCAGAGAAAAACTACAACCAGCTGTATAAAATGAAGATCTAAGGCCTCAGTTTTGAAGACCACAATCATCCAGTTATGCAACATGAAATTTCAATGTTATTGTTTTCAGTATTATTAGAGAACACATAAAGGCTAAAGGTCCATACAAATGCCATCCAATTCTCTGGCTTCAAAACCCTGGCTTAATGGCAGGATTTAGAATAAAAAGAATGCTAACAGTGAGCAGGTATGACTCAGGAGAGTGGAAAGCTCAGTGAAGTTCTTCTGAGTTCCTCAAAAGGGATTTGTTATTAAGGATCAAGGGCTCAAGCTATGTTAAAGAAATGTCATGTGGGATTTGGAGTGAGGTTCCAGAGGAGGAGGCTGAGCATCCTATCTTTCTCAGTTATTCTGGCCTGCATGCAGGGGTGATGGTGGAGGGAGGCTCTCATGACTGAGATGCCCTATGCTGGCCACTCACTGGGCTAGGAAGGGGATGGTAATGTCCTCAGTCAGGAGAATACTACCAGCACTGGTGGCTACAAGGCACTGAGTCTCTGTAAGCACCAGGCCCTCACTAATGGGTACAATCATATTATCTTCCTTGCAATACTGGAAAGAGGGGATTGCTTGCATTTTCGCCTAAGACTTAACCCATGGGCACATGGTACCAGGATGACTTTAAAAATGAAGCTCATCTGGCCTGTTTCTAAACCCAAGATAACAGCCACATTGCTCTTTTGTCAGACTCTGTCAATTGCTTTATCAAATACATTAGCATTGCTCAGAATGCAAATCAAGGACTTGCCACTCCATGGAACAAACTGTTGAAGTCTTCCCTTCTTCCATCTCCTCTCCCATCTCTACTTCCTTCTAAAGACCACACAATAAGTAATCCAGTTGCTTATAGGAAAGGGAATATACAGAAAGGGAAAAAAGGAAGATAACTAAGAGAACAAGAGAATTAGGCTAAAGTGAGAAGGCCTGAGAAAGAACCCATCCAGGTGTGAAGAAGATAAAGAGCCTGCCAGCTCATCATGAAAGCAAGGCGGTGGCTAATATGAAAGCTCTGCCAAAAAATAAAAAATAAAAGACAGATGCTTTTTATTTCTTGAGTCACAAATCATATTGGAAGCATTATTCTTTGCTTATTTTTTACACCCCAATTCATCTATGTGGTTAGTTTTCTTGTTATGCATGCACACAGGTCTGTGTGGGTGGGTAGGTGTGCATGCACTTGTGCTCTTGAGCTCAGGGCCTCATGCACTTCTTGCTCACGGCTGGAACTCTAAAACTTGAGTCACATCTCCAGTCCAGAATTTTATTGATTAATTGGACATTTAGTTGCTTAGATGTTTCTCCCTTAGTTGGCTTTTAACCAAGATCTTCCAGGTCTCAAACTTCTGAGTAGCTATGATTACAGTAGTAAGCTACTGCACCTGCTTGTAAGTTTGTTTCATGTTGTTCACTAGAGAGCTGAAAACTATTTTTATTTAATTCCTGGCTTCATATTTTCTGGGTTCCTTTTTTGGTTTTATAAATTATCTTGAAGTCATTTTACAAAGAAGATGCCTTTCACAAAGCAGTTTATGAATACAAGGCATCTTGATCAATGTCACTGTAACTTCCTCTCATCCGTTATTACCCACCCTCCCAACCTACCCTTCTCTCACTTGTTTGTAGGATACACATTCCACATTCACATTCTATAGCATTCTATAGCATTGACCTCTAGAATCTCACTAGAGACTTTACACTACTTTATAGTTTCTGTCCTTCTTTGGATGTCAACATATTTCCTTCACTTTTACTCCTTTCCTGTCTAGACACTCCTGGGATCAGGCCCTTCATCTGAGCAGAGTATGCTCAGATGTTATTCCCATAAATCATGCTCCATGTTAGTCTAATATACAGAATGCATAATCCTGATTTGATGCAGCTCTCCCATCATTGAGATGTTTCTGAACTCGTGACGAAGAACATATTTTTACTTGCCTTAACCATTTCCCCAATTGCTTAAATTATTTTTATTCATGCAGTAGATATACAGGGTAAAAAAAAACAAAATGAAAATACAATGTTAGTAACCTCAAGTAACATCTACTTGATTGGTTGGAATTCATTGCATGACAGATCCCATTCTCCTAGCACAGAAACCATAAAAGAAGAAATCACCAAGTTCTGTGTTTTTCTGACTACCAAGCAATTAAAGAGTTAGGAACCAAGGAGAATGTACTTTCCTTTAGCCACAGAAAATTTAAGAGAATCCATTGGTTGTGGATCAAACTTCATCTTGTTAGCTAAGCCTTGTAGAAGGTAGTACTGTATGCCGGGTGATTCATACCTGTAATCCTATTCAGGAAGCTGAGATTTGAGGATCCTAGTTGAAAGCCAGCCCAGAAAGAAAAGTCTGAGACTCCAATTAATCACCAAAAAGCCAAAAGTGGAGCTGTGATTTAAATAGTAGAATGCCAGCTTTGACTGAAAAAAGCCAAACAAAAGCCAACGACATTGAGTTTGATCCCCAGTACTGGCTCATAAGTGTGATGGTAGATTCACTAACAATCAGAAGTAACTCAGCTAGTTCCCACGAGACTGTTCACTTTTAGTTCCAATATTGAAAATATGGTTTATGAGAAGTAACTTTGAAAAAGTAATTTATCTTTGATATGTATAGATAATACATACAGTAAAAATGTGGTATTCAGAAGTACATAGTTCCAAGGAGACCATCACTGATGAAAACCTCTAAGTGCTCAGGACACACACTGCTTAGTAATGTAAATCCACCCAGAATAACCTATACTATGTGTATAATAGACCCGAGCATCCATTACTTGAAACCACATGGTGTAGTCTACATTACAGTCAAGAAATTATTGGCCTGCACATTGATACTTCTCACCAAAATATAGATATTTCAGCTTTTTTAATATTTACATTAGTATTAAAATCAAATGAACCAGTCAGTTACATTATTAATAAATCATCAATGTCATTATGTTAATACTGTGTGTGTGTGTGTGTGCGTGTGTGTGTGTGTGTGCGCGCGCACACGGCTGTCCTTGGGCTTGAAATCAGAGCCTGGGCTCTGTTCCTGAACTTATTTTTTTGTTGTGGGTCTTGAACTCAGGGCGTGGGTGTAATTTTGTTCAAGATTTGAGTTCTACCACTTGAAACTAAAGGGCCACTTCCAGGTTTCTGGTGGATAATTGGAGATAAGAGTCTCATTGATTTTCCTGCCTGAGCTGGCTTCGAACCACAACCCTCAGATCTCAACCTCTTAAGCTGCCAGGATACAAGTGTGAGCCACCAGCAGCTGGATTAATACAAGCACAAGCAACAACTGTTAAAAATTGTTAACATACTCTGGGAGCCAGTGGTTCAAGGCCCATAATCCTAGCTATTCAGGAGGCTGAGATCTGAAAATTGTGATCTGAAGCCAGCCCAGGCAGGAAAGACCCCAGCACTCCTACCTCCAATTAACCATGATAAAGCTGGAAGTAGAGCTGTGATTCAAATTGGTAGAGTGCTAGCCTTGGGCAACAAGCTCAGAGACAGTGCCCAGGCCCTGAGTTCAAACCCCATGACTGACAAAAAAAGTTAACCTGTCTAATTAATAACAATAGTTACTATTAGCCATTGTAGGATTAATAGTGAAGACAAATAGTACAGCTATTAATCATCATTATCATATTTATTTATTTATTCTAGCCTAGGACTTGAACTGAGAGCCAAGACACTCACTGTCTCTGAGTTCTTTTGCTCAAGGCTAGTGATCCACCACAGGAAACAGCTCCACTTCCAGAGTTTTGCAGATTAAGTGGAGATAGGGGTTCTAGGACTTTCCTGCCTGAGTCTGGCTTGCCACCAAGATACTCGGATCTCAGCTTCCAGGGCAGCTAGGATGACTGTGTGAGCCTCAGCGGTCTGCCTCAGGCTAGAAGAGAATTTCAAAAGGGGATCCTTTCCCTTTTAGCCACAGTGGTCAGATGCTTAGGCCACTTTCTTGGGCTTGGAATGTAATGTACTGAGCTCTGCTAAATCCAGGGTCTAAAGCCACACACTCTACCTGCTTCCCCCTGTGGCGGGATTCCCCCTCCACTCCCCCACTTTTATTTTTGCCAGACCTGGGGCTTGAACTCAGGGCCTGGGCATTGTCCCTGATCTTCTTTTGCTCAAGGCTGCTAGCAGTCTACCACTTGAACCACAGTGCTACTTCCTGCTTTTTCTGTGTATGTGGCACTGAAGACTCAAACCCAGGGTGCTTCATGCATGCAAGGTAAGCACTCTACAACCAAGCCACATTCCCAGCCCTGGGTTTCTTTTCTACCTCCTCCAAACCCTTGACAAATCCTAGTCCAAGAAGAAGGTAGACAGTCTTGGCCAGACATGGTGGTGATGCCTACCTATAATCCCTAACCTGGGGAGGCTGAGAGAGGGAGGATCACAAGTTCCAAGGCCAGCCTGGACTGACTAGTGAGACTCTATCTGGAAGAAAAAAACAGCCACATGTTTTTGGCTCATACCTATAATCCTGTCTACCTAGGAGGTTGTGGGCTTGATGGAGGTTCAAAGCCAGCCAGAGTAAAAAGTCCACAGATGGTTTCCATAATAACCACCAAAAAGCCAGACTGATGGCATGGCTCCAGTGGTAAAGTACCAGCAGAGAAAGAAAGTGGAGTTAATACCAAAAACTAAAAGTCATTAGCTGGACTCTGTGGCCCATACCTGTAGCCTGTAGTTCTACCTACTTAAAGACTGAGACATGAGGGTCACAGTTTGAAGCTAGTCTGGGCAGACAAATAAGACTCCTATTAGCTGGGAATATGGCCTAGTGGCAAGAGTGTTTGCCTCATATTCATGAAGCCCTGGGTTCGATTCCCCAGCACCACATATATAGAAAATGACCAGAAACAGTGCTGTAGCTCAAGTGGCAGAGTGCTAGCCTTGAGCAAAAAGAAGCCAGGGACAGTACTCAGGCCCTGAGTTCAAGGCCCAAGACTGGCAAAGAACAAACAAACACCACCAACAAAAAGACTCCTATTAATCACCCTAAAGCTGAAGTGGAGCATTAGCCCTGAGTGAAAAGCTAAGGGAGAACAGAAAGCTCTGAGTTCAAGCCCCAGTACTAGCACACACAAACAAAAAAGATAAGAGTGAGGCTGGACTCAAAGCTCATACTTGGAATCAGAGCTACTCAGGAGGCTGAGATCTGGGATCAAGGTTCACAGCCAGTCTAGGCAGGAACCTCTAGCTCTAATTAACCACCCAAATGCTCGAAATGGAGCTTTCCCTCAAGTGGTAGAGCACTAACTTTGAGCCAAAAAGCTCAGGGACCACCCCCCCACCCCCCAAAATAAAAGAAAAGACAGAGTGTTAGCATCTGGACTCAGCTTATGAAGCACACCGCAGATGAGGCACAGAACAGGACAGTGAGCCGCCTAGCGTCACTCAGCCACAAGAATGAATTTGGACAGTTTGGGCAGAATGGATGGTGGCAGGCCGCTGGGCCCCGCACTGTTTGGAAGATGATTTGCTTCATCACCAAATATGAGAAAAGAAAGTTGGACAGAGCAGGAAACTGGCAGGAACTTGCACCCAGGCCCCAGGTTCCCAAGCAGAGCTAGGGCTAGTGGCAGCCAGGGAAACTCTGGAATCTGGGAGCTCTTATATCCGCTTTTTATTAGAATACTGCCAGTGCTCAATTCATTTCTTCTATGCTACTGCTACCCAACTTTTGCTAAAGACATGCTGCCTCTCAACAAATCTACACTTTTCATTGTATCAATAAAATTGAGCATAAAAATTTTATGCTGATTTTGGAGGTACCCATTTGCTCTTGGGGAGGAATATTTTTACAAAATGAAAAACTATGGACACAATGAGCTTACACAATGATTTAAACACAACAACAATGCAGGCTGACTGAGGGCTTCACCTCAGCCATAAGCCATGTGCTTAAAATGCTTCTTTTTGAATTTTTTCTTATATTTATTTTTATTTTTTGCCAGTCCTGGGGCTTGGCCTCAGGGCCTGAGAACTGTCCCTGAGCTTCTTTTGCTCAAGACTCTCTACCACATGAGCCACAGATTTTCTGTTTACATGGTACTGAGGAATTGAACTCAGGGCTTCATGTATGCAAAGCAAGCACTCTACCACTAAGGCACATTCCCAGACCTTATTATTTTTAAGCTGTCAAAAGTAAATACTTGAAGATGTTAAGCTTATTATAGCTCCATTTATTAGGCCTGTGCAATTAAATATAAATCAAAAAAGCTGTTGATTTTTAATGGAGCAGGCATCTACTGTATTAATAATTATTTCCATTAATGATTTGCTCTATTGTGTTCTTGTAATCCCAAGGCTATATTTTTTTAAAAAATGAACATTTACAAATATCTATTGGACAACAGTTCAAGAAACTGGAAAAAAATGTTAAGGTACTATTTCATACTCTAAGGTCTGTAATAATGATTTGGGTTCAATTTTGTCCTCCTATAAAAGACTGATTTATAAAGCATGTTTTCCAATCCAGAACCAGATAATACTTCAGATAACTACTATGCCTGGTTAGAATTTATGAGCAATTTCCTGAGGTACACCTTGTAAAAGTGAAAGAGCATACGTTAGAATAGTGCTACTCAGCTACACACTAAAGAGAAACAGGGACTTGCTGCCCAGATTCTGCCAGCATCAGCTTAAATAGTAGTGGCATTATGCTGGTGATCCCATAGAACCTTTCACAGTGAGATTTTACTGTATGGATATGCCAATACTCTTTAAGCATATAAAAATACCAATTCAGCCAGAGTCTAATTTCATAAAATTTATGTATTAAAATCAATGCTTTATTGTCTAAAAGTAGGAACTTTTTTGTGTCTGCCAGTACTGGGGCTTGAGTTCAGGGTCTGGCTGAAGACTGGTGCTTATTTCCTTAAGCTATATCTCTCTCTCTGCAGCTTCAGACTGGCTAACTGAAGATAAGAGTTTCACAGACTTCCCTACCCAGGATGACTTCAAATTATTATCCTCAATTTCAGCCTCCTGAGTACTTATGATTACAGGCATGAACCATCAGTGCCCAGGAAAAAGTAAGAGTTTTAAGATCAAAAGTATTTGGATTTCTTCTGAAAAACATCAAACTCTATTATTTCACATAACAAGAAGAGAGTCATTACCTATATTAGCAAACCTTGTGTTGGATTTTAATGGAAAACAGAAAATGCAAAGATGATTGTATCTTTGAAAGAAATCCACTAACTTTAAATGCAAAATTAATTTTGGAGGTTTAAACTATTATTCAACCTAAGACAAAAAAGATGCTATTTTAGTTTAAGATAGACCAGAGATAGAGACATTTAATCCTACCTTTGAAAACTATGGTTAGCTAGCATTCACACTTTTTAGGTTCTCTAAATTTGTCTTAAAATTTATATTTTCTTCTTAGGAAAGTTGGAATAGTCTAGTGAGGGTGAGGCAGACCCTTACTAGTTACCTCTAGTAAGTTACCCTCTAAGCAACTTAGAACTAGAAACTAGAAACAACTAATCTAGACAATTGTTTTTTTTAGTCCATTCTTTACTCATTTAACTTAACTTTATTATTTGAATTTCATTTGTTTTAGCTATTTGATTGAGCAATGCATATTCAGAGAAAAATGGAATTTAAAAATAAATGTTGCTTTTCTTTTTTTTGCTTTCTTTTATATTTTATTTTATTTTATTGTCAAATTGATGTAGACAGGGGTTAACAGTTTCATACGTTCGGCCTTGGGTACATTTCTTGTACTGTTTGTTACCTCCTCCCTCATTCCCCCCTTCCCCCTCCCCCTTTCTCTCTCCCTCCATGAGATGTTCAGTTGGTTCAATGGTTTTGTAAGTATTGCTTTTGGACTTATTTGTCTTTTTATCCTTTGTCTCTCGATTTTGATATTCCCTTTCACTTCCCTAGCTCTAATACCAGCATATACAGTATCCAGTGTATTTAAATGAGATATAGTGATAGCACAAGTATGACCACAGGAAGGAATACGAGAGGACAATCAATAAAAGCAGTTATGGTTTCACATGGCATGTTGAAAGTAATTACAACAGTGATATAACACTCGTTTCCATAACATGGAGTTCATTTCACTTAGCATCATCTTATGCGTTCATAGGGGCATAGCTATTAGGCTCTTGTGATCCTCTGCTGTGACTAGCCTACACCTGTGCTAATTATTCCCTATGAGGGAAACCTAGCTTAAAAAAGAAAGACAGACAGATTTATTATCTAAATCTTTATTGAAAGGAAAAAAAAAACAAACCAAACATTTTAAAATAAGAAATAACAACTTTTATTAACCACTAAACATGTTAGTTGTCAAAGATATCTTAACAATCAGTTCCTAATAATTCTGCATAGCAGAAGCATACTAATTATAGATATCAGAACGTTATGCTCTTGCATGAGTTTTTGTTTTATAAAAGTATCTAGTGTCATGTGTAAAAAAAATGTGAGAATAGATAAACTAATAGTAATTTGCATCGATTCTCAGATCTTTTGCCTGTTATGTGATTGGCATTTTTCTGGTGAATGCTATTACAGACTGAGTAGCAAACTGAATTAAAAGTAGTGAATTGAAATTAAAGTTTATAGTACTAGTAAAATGATTTAAAACTCAATTAGAAACTGCTTCTGTTTCTATTCACACAATAAAAAGTTAACATTGTTAGTAAACCCATTATTTTATATAAAAAAGTTAGAAAATGCAATGACATACAGAGATCAGGCTGATGAAAATAAGCATCTCTTTGTGAATGGCACTGGTCAGTGCATGATAGGTCTCTGAGCACCTCCCAGGGGTAAGTTTTCCTTTGTAATTCCTAAAAGTTCCTCTTTCTAAAATATGTAAAACACTGAGAAATGTAGTCTTATTTCCACTCTACTTCTAAAGAACTATTTTTAAAAAAAGATTACATTTTAAAAAAAGAAACCCACATGTGTCCTTTCAGGATTTTTGTTGGTTTTGTTTTCTTTGCATCTAAGTGCAAAGTTTCCTTTGCCAGAGGCATAAGGAAAGTGCTTATGCCACACAATAGTGAGAATATCACTGATATTTAATAGTGAGAACATCAAACAGGGAAATCATTGATGGTTTTCAGTTAGTGAGCAAGAAGAACAACAAACACAAGTAGACTTCTTTTAATCACTAAACATCACAGGTTTTAATTTTTTTAAAATAATATTTGTAAACTTGCCCACAAGAGCTGGGTAGTATTAAACAGCCAGTAAGGCACTTTGTTAGTGAATAAAAGGCTGGATGGTTGGCAATTATTGAACAGGAAACACTCTATACTTAGAGACAGCAAAGATTGGAGTGGGCCAGTCTTTTTTATTGGTTTATTGTCAAACGGAGTGGGGAAAGCTTTAAAAATGTTCACTTTGCTTACCAATTTTCCCTGCAGAAGTAATCTTTCAGTTGTACTTTTAAAAAATATATTAGGAGCTATCAATTCAAATAACATCTTTTTTCTTTTAATCTAATATTTAAAAGAATATTAAACATACTCAGTAGTATTTTCAAAACATCCAAGCCACTCTATTTAAAAATGAATTACAAAACAAAAGATCTTAGTATAAAAATGTTCCATGTTATTAACAATTTCTTTGTAATTTCAGATGGCTTCACATTACAGTATAAGCTTTGGTACAAAACATGCAAAATGCAAGCCAACATGGTCACGCATAGTCTTGCCAAACCCAAATAGCTTAGGAAATAACTGTAACACAGCCCCAGCTGATGAGAAACAGGTAAAACACCACTGGAGGATGACCAATGGGCTCTTCTACTTGTCATCTTTTGTATCTTGCTCCAACATGATCTTCATTAATGATGGAGTCACGAAATAGGGTTTTGAATCAGAACCTTCATTTCTTTCTATATCTTCCACTAGGAGGAAGGATGACACACAGTCAATGGCAAAGCAAAACTGTAAGAGAAGTAAGATCGCCATCTGCTGCATACTTGCATTACAACAATTCCAAATAGCGCTTTATTTTAACAAGCTGCACAGTTTGGCATCTACATTATTGTAAACATAGCTATGAGAAAATAATCAGCCCTTGTTATTACATCAGTAAAATAATCTCATTCTGGGTACCAGGTCAGATTCTTCCAGCATTGCCTGTCTCTCAACAGCTTGATGGAGGAAATAACTTTTACCTTCTTTTGCCAAATTTACTTTATGAATTACTATATTGGTCCAACATTGCTCTTGTTTTGTCAACACCCTTGAAAACACTTTTTAAAAGTTGCCACATACAGTATTTCAAATCCTTCAACTGTCAAGTTTTGAGAATATTGCTCTGTTATTACACAGTTATTAGTTTAATTGCTGTGTAAGAAAATGGCTACAAAATTTCTGCTCAAAAGTAATGCTTATTTTGACTATGATTTTAATTACACACAGAAGTAGTAAATGGAGATTATTTTCTTCTGACGAAGAATAAGCCATAATATAGTCAAACAGGTAACTAATTTCTCACATGCTGATTGTTATTTTATTCAACTGATTTCCCATCTTTTATGTGTCTGAGAATCAAGAGAGAATTTTGTAGTAATTCACACAGTAGTCCACATGAATACATAATACATCAGAATTTCTTGCTAGGACATAAGCATCTATATTTATAGCAACTTCACAGTAGAGACTACTGAATTTTTGTTGAGACTCTTTCTAATAAAAATCTAGAAAAAATGTGTCACCACTCTTCCCTGTATTATGCTTCAAGGAGAACAAGAAAGGAGAAAGCTCTTTGCCAAGATGTGAATCCAGTGGTGCTTTTGACTATAGTAGCCTCTAGAAAATAAGTTAAGAACAAGTTGATAGTCATTATTAAAATCAATTAATTTGAAAAATCTCCCCTATTCTTGCTATTAAGCTGTCATGAACTTAGTCTGCATATAAGTTCCTACATGTCAGGATAGTTGAATAAATCTGTATTTACAATTGATTTATAAGACAATAATGCATTTCTAACTCTCTTCTTGGATGTGTGAATCCTATTCAGATCAACAGGTTAAAGCAACATGCTCTTTGATCAACACATAGATAATATTATATTCACATTTAGTATCAAAGCAAGAGCATGGTAACTGACTCAGTGCTCCTTTCTTGAGGTACAGCTTTACACTGTTAATCCATATTGTCACACACATTTGCACACAAGGACTGCAGAGGAAAAGAATATGAGAGATGGCTCCATGCTTTGTTCTGTCATGCAAGATTTTAGGCTAACAGAAATCAGCATGTTACCCTGGCCTATAGCAGAGGAAGGTGGTGACAACTTTCCTCTTAAGCACTGGGGGAAGGAGGTCCTAGCCTAAAGGATATCCCACCAGATGAGGGACAACAGTCTGTTTCCATAAGGAAAGATCTGAAGTGTCTTTCTTATCTCTTCTCTTCTCTCATGAAAAGTTGAACTATTTTTTGTAGAACAAAAACCTCATACTTTAATCTAGAAATAGGTATGTTCTGTAAAAGAAAAAAATCACACTTTGGAAACAGATTCATAACTCACTTCTATGTGGTGTGAGTGAAAATTCAGATTCTGGGTGGCAGCATCAGAACATTCCCATGGTGGCTAGAAGTTCATATTTTGGAAATGATAGATTCCAGAGCTCAGATTGAACTTCAGTATAAATGTCATGACATTAGAACTAAATGGACTATGAAAGTTCCAAGATAAGTTTTACTAGTGCTGCCCTCTGCAGACCATGTGTGATATTAATATCTGGATGTCTGTTATGGACTCAATTCACTCACTGAAATGCTCTTTCAAGTGAGCGGTTAATAAAGTTTAATCACAGTTTAGAGAGTTGTCCACCAGCTTGAACAGTATAAATATAACCATAGCACCATATTTACAATGTTAGTACCATATGCTGGTTAATTATAACTCAATATTTTATGGCTAGTTGATTACACATTTATAGTGTCTTCAAAAATTGCCTGAAATTTCCTTTACAAATATACACTTATAAAAAGATAGGCTATCAAAGTGCCCCAATGGAAACAGCACACTGACTTATAAAAGTTATTAAACACGTTCAGCACTCGGTTTTAAAAAATGTTCTGCATGAACACTTTGCTCTTCAGTGGGAACCAGACTATAAAGTATTACAACTTCACCCAAGCTATTGCTATCCAAATCCAGTACCTCAGTTGGCACACCTCAGTTTCTGTGCTAATTGTTTAGAAGTAGCACAGAAAGTTCAAATTCTCGATAGCAACATTTTTCAGATGACAATGGAGCTAATTTACATAAGTTCAGCTAAGGAAGTGGCACGGTTGGGAGCTTTACTCCTGGGAAACTTTCTGCTTCTGGGGAACTGGTTGCTTCTTGGTCAGAATCCCATGAAGGTTAGGGGTTATGAAGTAAGGTTTTTCCACAGATCCATCATTTCTTTCCAGATCTTCACCTGTATAGGCAGCAGTGCAAAAGCAGCAAATAGCCACAGAACAATCAAACGCATTTTTATATATGGCAGAGTTGAACAGGGGAAGAAAATCAGAGAAACCAGGGTTAGAAAACCAAAGAGAAGACAAATAAGTGCAATTCAGTTGCTGACATTCGACAAGGCAAGATGCCCAAACTTCTGGCAGGAAGCACCATCCCTTTCTACTGGCTCCTCCCTCTCCCAGTGAGGTTTACTTAAAGATCTTCCATGTCCCCCAGTTAAATCTTCTGACAGCTTATTTCAGGAAAGTATAAACTTGGCATACTCTTAGTGATGGAGGTGAATAACATGTGTGCTAATTCTGTGATCAATGTACATTCACTGGATCTCAGGCCTTCAAATCTCCTTGTGCTTGTTGTTGGTAATACATAGTCCAAGCTGGCCTCCAACTTGTGATCTTTCTGTCTCAGTCTCCTAAGTGCTGGGTTACCGGTGTACACAAACTCTACTTGTTTAAAGTGATGTTTAGTGATAGTCCACACAGGGGAAGAAGCTGAGGCACAGGGATGTAACAGGATTCTGCTAAAGCGTAGGCTCTGAGGCAGTGAGGAAGAGATGAGGACACAACCATGGACATCTAGTCCAGTTCTCATCAATTTGTCCCGCCCTCCACCCTTATGGGATGCCTCAGATTGTTATACTAAAAAACAAATACCAGTGTTGTCTGACTTTCTATAATGTGTGAATGGACCTTCCTGCTGTGCTTAGGCTAGTATTCACTGAGCCTCCTGCTAGGAGGGAAAGTCCAGAACCATACTAAGAAACAAAATCTTTTCATGGCATTTTATTTCTATCAAGGACATATGATTCATAGAAGACAGTATCTATACTCGATTAGGAATAAATGGATTGCTGATTTGAGTTTCACATTAGATCTCACAATGGCTTTCTCATATACAAAATGAAAAGCTCAGGGGAGAACATGATAAATATTGAACACCTATTTTTGTTGTTGTTGCTATAGATTATACATATGTCTGTATCATCATTGATACTGATAGGAAGTCTGTTTTTTCACATTAATAACTATTTGTAATGATTATATTCTCCCATCAGGAGAATCATTGACTTATACTGTTAAAAATATAGGTATATCTGTAAATGAAGTGTTTACAATTGGCTGACTTTTAAAAAAACATCAAGTTTTCTGGGAACGAAGAAAATAGTTATCAAAAGATATATAAAAAGTCAAAAATTCTGGCTCTACACTAACAGAATGTGGCTTAGAATTACTGACAAAGAATGTTCTGCAAAGTATGATGTTGCTAGTCATAGAAGCCAGGGAGGGGAGGGAAACATCACGTAGCTTCCCTTGCTTTTTTTTTTTTTTTTTGCCAGTCCTGGGCCTTGGACTCAGGGCCTGAGCACTGTCCCTGGCTTCTTTTTGCTCAAGGCTAGCACTCTGCCACTTGAGCCACAGCACCACTTCTGGCCATTTTCTGTATATGCGGTGCTGGGGAATTGAACCCAGGGCTTCATGTACTCAAGGCAAGCACTCTACCCACTAGGCCATATCCCCAGCCCTTCCCTTGATTTTTATTATCAAGAAACATTTCTTGTTGGCCAAATTAAAAAAAAAATCCACTGCCAAATTTGAAATGGACAGTATTAGCTTATGTTCTCAAAGACTAGAAGCTATTAGGTTTGGGATGTTTTAAATTTTGGAAAAGAAAAATTCCCGGCTATAAGAGTAAGCAGCATGCATCACAGAGTGATCTCTTCATGTTGTTCCACGAGGAGCACTGGGGGTGAAAGAAGCACATCAGCATCCAGAGCTCACCGTCACTTGTTCTAGGGACTTGTTGGTGTCTGTGTGCCTATGTCCACCCCATAGCCAGATAGAGATTTATTCACATGGTAATTCCTAAACATGTGTTTACTTTTTTAAAAAATCAAAAATAAAACACCAAGCAGCCAGGAAAAAGATTAAATATCCCAGCTCCATTTCTTTGATTTCTTTGTCCACTTACTGGAAGATTTAAACATATTCAGAAAGAAAAATACAGTCAGACCATTTTCAAGGGGATTTTTTTTTTTGCATCTGTCTCCTTGTTAAAAAATAACCTGTAGGTTTTCTACAAGTGGATTGGCTCAGTAATGCTGTAAAGAGAATGATTCTTTTTTGGGGGGAGGGGGTATAGGATAGTACTATGGTTTGAAGCCAAGCACTTGCTAGGCAGGTTCTCTGCTATTTGAATCGTGTTCACAGCCCAGAAAATGAGATTTTTTTTCCCTGCCTCTCTGCTTCTCTGAAAAACCAGGTGCCAGAAAAATAAACTTTCAGGGTGCAGAGCAGTATGACTAATGGGCTTTTACCTGCTTACCTTACCTTCTCTAGGACTGCTGAAGAGATGTCACTGAAGGAAAAGGTCAGATTAAAGTCCTGGCAGATTCTCCAGACTATTCTAGCTGAGGTGCTAAGATAAAACATCTGTCAAGTATGTCCCATAGCGGCAGTGTCTAGGTCAGTGATGAAAACTTTTCTAAAGAAGAGTTTAAACTCTTAAATGTCTCACTTGATCCAGCCACTTCCTAGGCATGCTCTTCTTTGAATCCTATTCATCTGTCATCAGGTTATGTAGTGTCAACTGGCCTTATGTGGCTTTGAAACTATGATTAGCTTGGCTTTAGAAAAAATGGTAGGAGAGTTCTTCAAACCTAGCTAAAGAAGTACAGTCACTATAGAAGCCCACCATGCTTACAAATAGGAGAACATTAAGAATTCTTTCTTAAAAAAAAATAGTTGAGCTCTGGTAGCTCACACCTATAATCTCAGCTGCTCAAGAAGTTGAGATTTGAGACTCCTGGCTCACAGTCCACACTGGAAGACAACTCACTGGACTCTTTACATGCCATAAACCAGTAAAAAGGCAGTACTGGAAATGTGGCCCAAGTGTTTAACTACCAGCGTTGAGTGAAAAAGCAGAGAAAGCAAGAGGCACAAGGTTCAAGCCTTAATAACATAAAAATAAAAGGAAATTAAAAAAAACATAATTTCATCCTAGCACAATGCAATAGAGCCCAAGGCTTACTTTAGTAACTGACTCTTTTGTACGCTTTGTACGGTACAAACTCTCTTCTTTCAGTTGTTACATTTGTGTGTGTGTGTGTGTTTGTATGTATATGTGTGTGTATGATTTTGTTTTCCTTATAACTTCATAGAGATATTAGTTTCCTCCAGACTTATTGAAGTAAAGTTAACAGAATTGTGTGTATTTAAGCTACATAAAATTTTGATATGTACTTATACTATGAGATAATTGCTAGTTGTTAATTAGCATATAATCACCTTCCATAGCTGGTATTTGTTGTATGTAGTACAAACACTCAAGACCTTTCACATCAGATTTTAAACTGTTATTGCCTATATCATGCTGTGCATTAGCTGTCAAGACTCGTTTTTGAGTTTGTGCCATTTGATCAACATCTCATTTTATTTACCTCTCTGATCCTGGTTACTGTTTTTCTGCTCTTTGTTTCTGAGTTTGAGTCTTTACATTTCTCATAAAAGAGAGATCATGAATGATTTGTCTCCTTCCCTCTGGCTTATTTGTTAGCAGTTAAAGATTAAAGAACATCAAATAAATAATGTCTCCTTCTGAATAAATCCTAGTTGTGATTGTAGCCAGCTGATGGAATATACACAAGCCAGATAAGCTTTCTCATCTTTCAGTTATCCACAGAAAGGGGGAAATGTGCATGTTGAATACTTACAGAAGCAGACAAAAATTGTCTCAACACACATTGCATAGACACTGAAGAACCCATGCGCAATTAGGTACGATCCAACAATGACAGTCTGCAAATGGGTAAAGAGAAGAACCAACACATCATTGACTATCCTCAAAATTTAAACAAAAGCCATGACTAGAAAGCTTTGAGACACAGATCAAAATACTGAATGATCATGCTTTCGTGTGCTTTGTCCTAAGATTAGAACATTTAGAATATATTCTAAATTACCTGCCCATTTCTTAGTGCTAGTTCTCAATGCATAGAAAACACATCTCCCCTTAATTCTATCCATATCAAAGTGGTGAAACAAAAGGGGTTAAGAACATATACTGCCTGAGTTTGAATTGTAGCTCAGGCATTCAACAGTGACTTAAGTTTCTCTGTGTTTCCTTTCTTAAATTGGCAATAGGTAACAGGGGAGTGAGCGCAGCAGTTGTTTTTTAGATTAAGAGAGCTAATCTAGTGTAACAGATATTGCAAGGCTTCACCCAGTGTTCCTCCAGCTGCCTGGTCCAGTCCATCCACAGTGGTAGAGAATGTGGTCTGATGATGATTCAGCTGCTTCCCTGATTAGGAAATGCCCTCCATGCAAGGAACCATGTCACTGTAGGTTAAGCCACCATCGGAAGGTCAGATCGTGGCTAACAGCTGCATAGTAAAATTTAAAAAGTCCGCTCCTTTGCCAGAATTTCCTATAATTATGTTTGAAGCCTCAGCTCTAACCACAGTATGGGTCAGCTTTTCTGCTGCACTCCTTGCTTCCTTATATAATATAATCCAGATATAATTCAGGGAAGGATTACTAATAAACCTGCATGAAATCCTCTACCTGAGCAGTTGTTTCCAAGGAACCCAGTTACTAAATCAGGACCAATTGGTCTTACCTGAGTAAGACCAATGATATTAACTGCCATTAGTATTCTTACTATTTTCTGTTTGCTTAAAAAAAAAACAATTTTACCCTCTCTGATAAAGCAGAATCAATACTCAACTTCTATGGAATCAATTGCATCACCCTAAATTCTTACATTGAAATCTTAATCCCCAGTGAGATTAAAATTGAATGTCACCAGGGTAATGTCTTCCTGGAAGGATTAGTGCTCTTACAAGGAGAATCATCTTCTTTCCACCAGAATATTTGAAATAGCAACAGAACCCTCTGCTTAGCAGGAAGACAGTCTTATCCAGAACTGAACAATTAGGGCTTCCATCTTGAACTTCCAAGCTTTCAAGACCAAGAGAATAAATTCCTATTATTCAAGCCACCCACTCTATAACATTTTTGTTACAACACTCTGTACTGACTAAGACCCCAGGATCTTACCACCAAAGGGACCCAGTAGTAATTTAATGATGTTGGTTCATACGCGACCATTGGCAACCTTTCTGTGAAGAGCAAGAAGGCCAGAATTCCTGCATGGGAAAGGCAAAGCACATCCATGATGCATTTGCAGAGACATAGAGCTTTCTGTAGTAAATCAATTTTGTTTAGTATATTTTCATCTTTTTACTAATTTTACTTTGAATAATGTGATTTATTAGGGAATATTTGAGCAGATGATTTAATAAAAGTGAACAAATGCCAATAGGTGTAAAATATATAGAATATCTTACCTATAAAGCCAGAAACTAGAATTTTCCCCAGGAGTAATACAAAGTTTGTAACTTCATCTGTAACCGCAACTCTGAGTATTAGAGAAAAAAAGAAAGTATAATTTTGTGTCTGAAATGCTTTTGCTACTTGAAATTTATTTGAGTAAATACTTCATGGATCCATTTTGATGTGCTTTAGCTGGCATTGTATTTGGCAGTTGGTAAATGCAAGAAATGTAAGTCAAACCCAAGTATTAGGTTCTGACTTATTTTTAATGAAGTAAACAGAAGATGGCATCATAGGGCTGCTAGGTTTATTCATGGAAGGATTGGCCTCTACCTTCTGCTTCAAGGCTAGCAGACATCCTGTATCCTGTGGATGCTAGCTCTGATTTTATCTACTCAGTTTCCACCAATTTGGGAAAGCAGGAATGGCCAACATCCTCTAAAGAGGAAAATGTGATTTATCTAGGGAATTTTTAAATAGACGGGATAATAAAAGTGAATAAATGCCAATAGGTGTAAAATCTAGGCAGCTGATAGGGACAATTCTAAGATATGAAACAGAATGAGATGAGAAAATGTTTAAACCAATTAAACAATAATATTACAAATGACAATTTGTAAAAGATATAATGTGCGAGAGTCACCGAATTGTCTATTTCAGTCTTCACCTTCATTACTTACTTTAAAATGTTTCTCATCAGCAGATTGAAAGCATCTCTTGCTGACCTGCAGAAGTTTTTGCCATACAGTGCAATCTGAGACCGACAGTTAGTAATCTTGTGTCAGTAGAATACTTTGACAAAATCAAAAGGCAATTCAGCAACAACAAAAAATTTATTCCTGTCATTCATACTAATTTCCCCTTCTCTTCCCATCATTTTAGTTCATGGAAGGCTTGTGAGCTGTGTATCCTCAACTCTGCACAACTACAAGGGGCACTGACACTAAAAGTGATTTTTACCTGTGCTATGTCCCTGAACTCGTGGATTAGCAGCCTCAAAGAGAAGTACAGCTTCTTCTCAAGGTTTAAGTAAAGCGTTTGTCTTTGCTAGAGAATAGTGCTAAATGGGTTAAATATTGTTTACCTCCCCCATCAAAACTTATTCTTAAAGAAATTGATGACCTTTTACTACACTTAATTTATTGACTAAAAGGCTCAGAAAGCAATACTACCACTGTAGATAAATTAAGGAACATTTGAATCTGTGTGATATTTGAGTATTGGAATCATTTCTCCAGGTTGTTATCTTCTAAATTTTAAGAGAGATATATTTCTGGATCCCATATTTTAAAAAAAAATCTTTTTAGAAGTCTCCAGATTCCCAAAGGAAATGCAAATAAATTTAGTCAAGCATTTTCAATGCCAACATATTTTAATACAAGGTTCATAGAAAGGATCAGATCGTTCCTCGAAATTATGTAAATCCCCAAATTAGGAAGATAATTTCTGCTGAGTGAAATACAGATTAAATGAGATTTGTCTTCACTAAATGGTCAAAGACATATAACCATCTTCCATCCAGCAAATTTTAAATTTTCCAATGCAAATGATATTTATATCCTCAGAAAAGGCATAATATCTCAAATAGGAAAGTAGAATCCTGTCATGTGATGGTTAACAGATCCTTACATGAATATGTTGATAAATTCAGCTGTAGGATATAAGAGCACTTTAGAAAGAGCAATGTAGACATGATTTTTTAAAAAGTATGCTTACCATGATGTAGGCATTTCTGTTTAAGAACTTCACCATGTTTTCTAAACACCAGAAACAGCACCTCAGACAGCATTGTAAGAATTTAGCAAAGATGTTATGGGCATCTATAGAAGAAAGCATTTAAACGAATGATTTGCAACTGAGTTATATGATTAAAAAATAATAACAAAGTATTCTGAGTAAGCTTTAAAGTTTTAGTGGTAAAATATGTATAGTATTAAATTTTCCATTATTCACTGATGTCAAGTGCACGTGCAATGTTGTGCAATTATCACTATGCATTTTCAGAACTTTATTATCATCTCAAAATAGAAATTCTATATTTATTCAATAGCTGTCCCCTTCCAATAACCTCTGCAATCTCTATTATTATTTGTATATGTGAATTTGCCTTCCCAGGTACCTTATGTAAATGGAACGAGAAAAAGTGCTGTTGTATCTGCTTATTTTGCCTAGAATATGTTTTAAAGGCTGATCATTCTATTGTTCTTAAAGTTTAATATTTTAAAGTATGTATGTAATATGTTTTTCTACTTACCAGTTAATAGAAATTTGAATTGTTTTCACTTTTTGGATATTAAGAATAATGACACTGATTCATAAAGTACTTCATAAACTGTATTCATAAACTGCTTTGTTAAATGTCAACTATTTGTACAACAGCTTCAATGCAAATATATTAAAAATAATGGTGTCATGAATATCTGTTTGAATCCCTACTTCTAACTCATTTGAATATAAATCTAAGAAGTAGAATTACAGAGTCAATTGAAATTCTAAATTTTCCTCTTTTGAAGAACTTCACAGTTTTCACAGTGATTAGACACTTTTACACTCTTTTTTAGGACCTAATTTCTCTATATTCTTGACAACATACTTTTGTTTGTTCTTTTGATAGCCATTTTAATGGATATCAAGAGCTATCTCATTATGGTTTTAGTTTTCATTTTTCTAGTGACTAGTAATATTTTTCACCTTTTTTGTGTATTTTTGTGTCATTTATATATCAACCCTCAGATTTCCACTGAAATTTGCCCATTTTGAATCGATTTTATTTGTTTGTTTGTTTATTTATTGCTGTTGAGTTGTAGAAGTTTTCAAGATTTATTCTGGTAAGGTCATTTGGCACATTATTTGCAGAATGTTCTTTACCATTGCATGGGTATTCATTCTTATTTTTCATTCACTTTTTTCAACATTTTTTATGCCAGAGTTGGGGCTTAAACTCAGGGTCTGAGCTGTCCTTGAACTTGCAGCTCAAGGATAGTGTTCCACCACTTGAGCTACAGCTCCACTTCTGAGTCCTATTTTGGCAATTTACTGGAGATATGAGTCTCACAGACTTTCCTGGATGGGCTGGCTTTGAACTGTGATCCCCAGATCCTCAGATCTCAGCCTCCTGAGTATCTACCTTTATAGGCTTGAACCACCATTATCCAGCATTGACTTATTTTTCTTATTCTTGTGGTGTGATGGCCAAGAAATTATCATCAAATCTAATATTATGAAGACCTCTTCCTATGTTTTCTTCTAAAAGTTCTATAATATATTAGCCCTTACGTTTAGAACTGGTACTTTTGGAGATAATTTCTTTTGATATTAGATACAGGTCCAACTTCATGATTTTATATATAGATATTAAAATTTCCTCTCATTATAAACTGAAAAGGCTGACCTTTCCACATCAATAGTCTCATGAAGGCTATTCCATGTCTGTATGTCTATGCTAACATCACTACCACCCTCTTGCCATAGTTTTGCATTAAAGTTTTTGTTTATTTTTGGTGTTTTTTTTTTCTTTTCTTTTCTGGTGCTGTTTGGGGGCTAGAACTCAGGGCCTGCACACTGTCCCTGAGTTGCTTCACTTAAAGCTAGCACTCTACCACTTGAGCCCATAACTCCACTTCCAGGCTTTTGGTGGTTAATTGGAGATGAGAATCTCATGAAACGTCTCTCTCCAGACTGGCTTTGAACTACAATCCTCAGAACTCAGTACCTTGAGTAACTAGGATTACAGTCATGGGCTGCTGGTACTTGCCTTTGCATTAAGTTTTAAAGTGAGGACCCACACTCTGACTTTTCCTTCTCAAGACTGTTTTGACTATTATTAGGTACTATATAAACTATATATAGAATATATATATATAATAAGCAGAGCTAGTTTGTTTATATAGTGTATGAATCATATATAACGGCTTACACCAATGATACTTGGCGTTAAAGTTTAAGCCTCGCCTGACCTGAACACTAGACTTAGACCTGCTTATCTGACATTGCCATGCTTCTCAGCTGTAACACTCTAAGCACAATCATTAGTCATTTTAAATTTGCATCAGCTGTTTCCAGATTTGTTTCTCTCTTCACTACTGTTGCCCCTTTCTCCTGATATCCAAAATCTTCAGCAAGTCCTCTAGGGTTGCCCTTAAAAACATATCCAAACTTGACTGTTTCCATCGTTACTAGGCCAAGTTACAGTTACCAGGACTCCCCACACTTGGGCTATATTCTATTCTCTTCAAGGAAATCAGAGTGCCTCACTCCAGTTCTAGAATCTTACCCTTAATACGACGGTCCAAGTATTCTAGGGTCGCTTTAAATGTTTGAATTATTGCAAGGATTAATGCCCCATATGCTAGAGATCCTGTATGATACCTAGGCAAAGATAAAATGAGAATTAAAGTTACTGTAATTTGATTGTTAAGTAACAGGTTGCAACTTGAACAATTTTCAAAGGTACAAGAGATCTGCTGAAAAAAAAGAACCTTTTACACTCTAACTCAAAGGTCTCCATTGAAGGTTTAAACCACACACATCTGCCATGGCTTTTGTCAATGAATAGTGTATTCTCATAAAATAGGATTTTTAATCTGAGCAACAGAGCTATAGAGCCAAATTATTTCTTAATCTTTCCTTAATGCCCCTTCCTGTACCCCAACTCATTTCTAATAACCTATGGAATTTAGAAGGATATTGGCCTAGGGAATGTAAAATTGTACCCATGAAATCAGACAAGCTGATGAACCATGAATCTTGAATCATACTTTCAGCTAACTTGCATCTTGTCACTTGAACTAATTAGCAAAGATGGAGATATAACCCCCTGTATATAACTGAGAAAAGGTTGTAGTGCTCAACATAGGGCTTACCGGATGGCTCGACCAAATGCAGTAAAAAGTGGATGTGGTGGGATGTCATCAGGTTTTCTCATGGCCCAGTAATAAGTAGCAAAGGCACCAGCAAGGGCACATTGACCCAATGAAATGATGAAGTTTATAAGCCAGAGAAAGAGAAATAGATTATATATGTGGAAGGTAGGAATGTACTTATGGTACAGAGTCATTCCGCCATAGAAAGCAAAGTTACACAGAGCCCCAGGGCAACTTTTGATAACTTCAGTTGTATTGAACATCTGCACTCAGAAAAAGAAATAAAACACAGGAGAATATATTAAATGTTATTCCTTTGTCTCTTTGGTAGTACCAAACTATATGTATGTCTGTCTTATTTTTTCCATTATCTTTTTCAGTTACTTTTATTTGCTGTCATTTGCTATTGATATATACATACACACATGCATATATAATGAGCCCTAGAAAGTACCTCATTTTAAAATATATGCTCATTATTAACTAATAAATTTCATATTTATTATTCTATTTGTTACTCATACAAACTTCTTGGGTACAAGATGGTTTAGAATATCTGAGTGCTTTCCTTCCCTTCTGTTCCCTGTTTTTAATGCTCACTGCTAACCCACACATTATTCTCACGTGAGTGTATCATATCTGTTTCCCAATGACAGTCACAACCACAAAATGAAATGTAGTAAAATCCTGTATCAAAGTAGATCAAGGAGAGTTTCTCTTACTTACCTCAGGGTCACATGTTTCATTTTCATGTATGCATTTGCCATCTGGGACTACAACTTTGTATACAGGAACACCTGAAGTTGCCAAGAAACTGAAAAAACTCTATTAAGGATAATATGCTAACAGTTTACAAGGAAAACTGTTGATAATATTGAAATCCATGGAAAGATTAACTTCAAAATTCTTCTAACATACCTGCTGTCACAATCGTCAGTCATATTGAGTCCCACTAAAATCAATTAAATATACAGGAATTTTCTTAGGTTATTGCAAAGTATCATATGTAAAGACAAAAATATAACAAATAGACCACATGGTGTCTTTCAGGGAAAATGGCATCATTGACTTTTTTAAGGCTAGATGTTTTTCATTTCCGAACAATAGAGAACACTGGACAAAACTCCTAGCTTATGAATAAAGTTATAGATTAAAAGTATCAAGAGTCAATCATCAAAGGATACATTGCTGTAACCGCCCAGTAGGAAATGCAGATTGAGAGCAAAATGAAAGTCACAAGTGGATAAATTAATGTGCTAGGGATATATCCAATGGCTCTGAAATAAAACAAATAGTTTATATTCAAAATGAAGGTAGACTCAGAGATCTTCATTCTCAGTCAATATTTGTTTATGAGAAGTAGATGTCTTAGAATTTATTCTAATAATAATGATGATTACTAATTATTTTTCACTGATCATTCTAACAGATTTTTCAATTTTTTCAACATAAGTTTAGAGATTTCAATTTTTTAACATAAGTTTAAATATTCTCCAGTTTTAGTTTTTTTAGTTAAGTTGGAGTAGTTTTCCACTGTTACTTCCCAAAGTGCCCCCTAATTCTCTTTTCTTTGGTAATTTCTCTCCATAAACTTTTGACACATTATAATCAAGAGATTTCTTCCTTTGTTTAGATTCTTGGGCATTTAAAATTAAAGATCCCAAGTATTACATGTTAAACCATAGAAACTCACTTATAAGATACTGGGTGATGGGAACTTACTTTTACATAACAGCTAGTTCCATTTTCTTAACAAAATATTAGGAAGTTCTTATCTGCCTACTCTGTATTTACCTCAACTAGTTTATGGGGAAAAGACAATTACTTTGTCACTTTCTCCTTATAACAATCACTCAAGTTACTCTTTATCCTTTTAATTTTCTCCCGGACAATCATTTCTTTGATGTTTCCTCATAGGAAATAGTTTGTACCATCAGTCTAGTTGTGCTGTTTTTCATTTCTTCTTTTAAATGTTTGTTTCATATATAATGTTAGATCAAACCCAATATTTTTTATATAGCCCCTGAAAAATACCACTGTAAAGGTATTGACAGCTGCATTTCTGCTGTATTTGTTATCTTCATCTTATTATTTCAGCTATGCTATCTTTCTTCTGTCTCTACATACAAAGTGTGAATGAACCACTGAGAATCCTTAGGTATACTTTCATCCTAATTGTCATCTATTTCAGCAATAATTTAACCTGGGCAAACTATCAACCTGTCACAGTAGTACTGGCCCTACACACATGCGCGCACACACACACTCACGCATACACACACACACACACACACACGGTCATATCAAGTGAGGCAACTTACAGTCAACTGTACAATAACATATTATTTAAGAAATCAATCTACAAAACATGTAGTTTTCAATGGATAATGTTAGGGCTTCAGTTGTTGGGAGGAAAAGAGAGTTTAACAAACAGCTTGTTAACTGTTTAAACCACGGTCTTCAGGTGGCACCATTATGAATAACATGGAAACCTTGTGCTATGATTCCTGAAAGACAATTAAAAATAATTTTGGTTCTTGGTCCTTAACAACTTAGTTCCCACCATCCTAAGTAGAGAGTATTGTTGGTTGCTTTTATAGGAATGTTTCCCTTGTATCTTTCAAGCATTATTTAAAAGTTAGTTGTGTTGTCCTCAAGTGACATTTTAGAATGGCTTAGAAGTCATAGGTGCTATTGTCTCCCAGCATGAAGTTTCTGAAGTGTTAAAAATCAAAATTGTTCTGATATTGCTATTCCAGAATTATGAGCTTTATACACAAAAAATGTATACTCTGGTGCTGCTACAATCAATGGTCCTGTTAGAAAAAATTGCCACTCATACAGAAAGGGTAATTGCACAGAACTGGTTCTATAACACAATGATGATTTAGAGTACTGAAATTTATCTTAATTATTAACATTAAGATATAATCCAGTATAAGAATACTGTAATATAGAATAGAGCTAACATTTATACAGAGCAGTGTTACTTATTTTATGTGTGTTATTGTCCTAACATATTCTTACAGTTCCAAAGTGCAGAAAAATAGACAGTCTATCCTATTTTTTTCCATTGATAAACAATACTTGTGAATGCTAAAGGTTTATTGATGTTCATCTTTCTATTAAGTGGCAAGTCTTTTTGTGTGTGTATGCCAGTCCTGGGGCTTGAAGTCTATGTATGCTGTCCTTGATCTTTGGTGCTCAAGGTTAGCACTAACTTGAGCCCATAGCTCCATTTCTGGCTTTTTGTAGTTAACTAGAGGTAAGAGTCTCATGGACTTTCTTGCCCAAACTGGCTTTGAACCACTTTCCTCAGATCTCAGCCTCTACAGTAGCTACAGTTACAGGTATGAGCCACCAGTGTCTGGCTAACAAATATTTTTTAAAAATATTTTAAAAACTGTTTTTCAGTAGTGAGTTTGAATTCACTTGGTAGGCAGGCATCTTATCACTGGAACCACACTCCCAGCCCTTTTATTTGATTTAATTTTTGAATAGGGTCTCATGTTTTTCCCAAGGCCAGTCTCAGATATCATGGCTTGAATCACCACACCCAAGTTATTTGTTGAGATGGAATTTTGCTAACCTTTCTTGCCTGGGCTAGCCTTAACCTGTCCTTCTTCCTATCTCTGCCTCTGATATAGCTGGGATTATGGGCATGTAATCCTATGCTCCATTTTATTTAACAGATTTACATGCATTGTTTGGGTTTCTACATTAATGGTCTTACTTGCTCCCTTCCTTCAGCAGGATAATGGCAACATGGATTCGTTTCCTGAAGAAGATCAACAGGAGGATGATAATCCCTTCAAGGATGCAGAATATTATCACTTTGAAGAGGAAAAAGGGTATCAGTCTGTAATACAAATACTATCACAATAACAAAGTTTCAAAAGTTAGGACCCAGCTTCACGATTTTCTTTTTCTGTCAAGGCTGAAACATAATCGAAGCAGTAATATCACCCCACAAGGTTAATCTTAGAATCTTATTTTCAACACCTCTAAGAAATGCTACGAAATCCAGACTAAACCCATTAGCTAGAGCTTGAAGAGCTCATCTGGATAGGATTTATGTTTGTAATAACATAGCACTTCAGAGTTTTGTAAGAATTGAAAAAATAGTTACAGGAGGAAGGAAGGACATTTTTAATTTCAATTTTATTGTAAAGGTGATGTACAGAGGGGTTATAGTTACATATATAATACATACAATCAGAAGAAAACTTTAAAGCTGTTCACTTTACTCACCATGCCTCTTAGTCATCACTGACTGAAAGGGCAGGGTGTTCGGTGCTATAGTTTTACTTTGGAACTCCATCCAAACATAGCCAATATTGATGGAATTGAATTATGAACCCATACCAATTTTGCCAATAAAATCCTTAGACAGAATCAAAACTAAGGAAATATGATTTATTCTTGGACTGGAAATTATACAAACTTATAACAACTGTTTCTAATCCAACTTTATATGAAGAAAGTAAATCTTGAAAGGAAGAAGTACCTATATATGTACAATAAGAAATGAAATAAAGAGGAAACCTGTGTTCTTTTGGATTTTTCTAGAAGTCAGTGAGAGTCTGGCTGTTCTGCGCTCTTTTGAGTTTGAGGAGCCATTTCTATATTCTTGTAATACACACCTCCTTTTCTATTCTAGGATTGTGTCCATTTTTTCCATCCCGTAGCTGAATTAGTTTAATTTATTTATACTTTGAAAGCACATAGTCTCAATGGTTGTATTTCTTTGACTCTAACATACATCTTTATTTTACTAAAAACTTTTTTAGGAAAAGTAAACAAACTACTAAATGTCCATTTCATAATTTTAAAGATGCAGTCTGTTTTAAGAAATGTTAAGATGTGGAAAGGTCAGGATCTTATAACATGAAGATAATATGATGTTACTAATAACAAACCCTGAACATAAAAAAAAAGACACTTGATGGAAAAAGCCTCCCACATGAAGGAGTGCCTCTTATAGTCAGTCTCCTTACTAAATATCTGTACTATTTGTGCCTAAACATCTACAATGAACCTGATTTCATCCCACTGGCACACCACATCTGGTATTACTCATGCATCAGTTAAAGTCTCTAGATTAAATGTGGGAGAAACTTAGTAAAACACCATCTTATATTTAGATCTTTTAAACTGTGTATATACTTGTTATTTATTCTGTGACAACGAATTCAAATCCAAAATTGCGAAGTTTAATATACTAGAATTGTTATCAATTAAACAATATTGTGCCTTTTTCTTTCTTCCTTCCTTTCTTCCATTCATTTATTTATTTATTTCCTTTTTTCTTCCTGTTTTTTCCCTTCTCTTTTCTTTTTCTACAGGTCCTGGAGCTTGAACTCAGGGCCAGAGATTTGTGCTTAAATATAGTGTTCCACCACTTCAGCCACAACCTAACTTCCAACTAGCTTTTTGTTTGTGTGAACAATTCGAGATAAGACTCTCCATCACAGGGCTGGGAATATGGCCTAGTGGCAAGAGTGCTTGACTCATATACATGAAGTCCTGGGTTTGATTCCCCAGCACCACATATATAGAAAACAGCCAGAAGTGGCGCTGTGACTCAAGTGGCAGAGTGCTAACCTTGAGCAAAAAGAAGCCAGGGACAGTGCTCAGGCCCCGAGTCTACCCCCCAGGTCTGGCAACAAAAAACAAAACAAACAAAAAAAGAATCTCCATCACCATGAGATTCTTATCTCATGAACTTTCCTACTTAGGCTGTCTTCAAACTGCAACCCTCAGATCTCAACCTACTAAGTAACTAGAATTACAAACATGAGCCACTAATGCCAAGCCAATGATAACTTTTATTAAAGTATCAAATAATTAGAGATGATTAGACTAAAGAACATGAATTATTAGATTAAAGAACATGAAACTATAAAATATGAGGAATACCATAATAAAACCATTTTGGAGATATATAAGATTAACATTGTCTTTGAGATCATCTTGCTTTAAAAGTTGTTAATGTTACTCTTAACTAATTCAGTAATCTGAATAAAAACTTCAGTAAGTACATTGATTTCTAGTTTTTTTTTTACAATTGCTATAATAAATCGTTTAACTGTCTTGCTATGAAAAAACCCTCTTGTTTCTTATTTTTAAACAAGTTTGAAAAATCAAACATTTGCTTTGTAAATCTCTTTCTTAGCATCTGGTTAGTGTTTCCACTAAAGATTCACAACTGAGCCTTTTTAAGTTGACAGTAAATGGCTGGAAAATCTTGTATAATAGTATTTTCTCATGATATATAATAAGCTTTTCTCGATGACTTTTTTATTTCCTATGGTCTATAGGCACTTAACTGTAATTACATTAGTGATAAGAACATTTATCAATACATTTGTTGCATAGTCTAAGATATCTCTCAGATAAAAGACACTTTCTCATTATTAAAATTTTAAAAATTGGTCTTTCTTTAAAATCCACTTACTTATTGAGAACCATGTTTGTTTCAGTTGAAAATATATGCTAATATTAGTCTGAATCCCAATGTCATAAACACTTAATGAGGAATTTGGGTTGTCTTCAAGTTTTTTGTATTCATGGTAACAGTACCATATTCCTTGAAATGAAAAGAAAAAAAAGTTATATATTTATCACACAAGTCTATAGGAAACCAATCAGTATAATCACTTTTGCAAAGTAGGATTTATACTTATACAATGAATATTTTATTTTGATCTGATAGTCTATATGTGATACCTTCTAGTCCTAATAATTTTTGATTTTATAATCTCTTTTGTCTCATATTACACAACTTTTAGAGCTTTCTTTTGTTTAATGAGTATTGATAATGATTTTTAATTAAACCCTTTCATTTTCAAATATATTAGGTATAATGTAACTTTTATAAATGACATAAATCTCAAATTTGTATGTATATATTTTTTATCTAGCCTGACAATATCTATGTTTTAATCAGCAAGTGTAATTCATTTATGTTTAATTTACTGAGGTATTTACTGTTAGGTTTTTAAGTAGGTAGCTGGAGAATGCCACGTGGTATTCAGGCAGGAGAGAAAAGTTTATTACCGAACTGCTGGCCTGTGGCCAGGATGATGCATGGCCAGAGAGAAGGGAGAGAAAGGAGAGAAAGGAGAGAAAGGAGAGAAGGGAGAGAAGGGAGAGAAGGGGCGACCCCCACCCAGCACTGCCTTATTTAGGGCAGAGGCAGGGGGTGTGGCCAGGTGGATTAGGATGTGACCTTAGGGAAGGGGAGGTAACTGCCTCCAGGTCTGCTGCTTACCCAGGTAACTGGGTGGAGACTTAATGAGGTGGGGGTGGGTCATCTACATGGAGCCTAGGGATGGACCTTACATTTACTGATGTATTTATGGATACCTTGTTTTCCTTTTCAAGTTCCACTTTGTCTTTTTGCCTTTTCCTTTCAGTTGTTTTTCTTTTCAATTCTTGACTTTTAAAATTTTATCAGTTTCTGCTTACTTATATGCTATTTTCCTCTTCTAGTTTGGAGCTACTACACTACTTTTATAATAATATTTGAATTTTGGTTGCATGCTTAAGACTAAATTGAATATCTTACCAAGAAAGTATAAAGACCTTGGGTCATTCAAGAATCATTTCATTTTCTGGTTGTTTGGTGTTGGGGTCAGCTGCACCTTTAAGGGGCCACAGCTGACCTCAGCCTGTCCCTCCTCTTCCTGTCTTTAACCGGAAGAGAAGGAAGTCTGACATCACTTGAGGGACAGCTCCTTGGGACCAATCAGGGGCCCCTCTCTTGTGCCCGCCTTTGGAGTATATTTGGGAGGTTCCTCATTTGAATAAACAGAAGCCCTAGAGGTTTTCTCCAGGGACCCACGCACCCATGTCGTTCTTGGCGGCTTTGGGGCACCCTGCGACCACACGCCACCGAGGCTACCCGTGGCCATCGCTCCTTCGTGAGCGGTAATGGACCACCCAGGAAGGGGCGGACAAGCCCCTTCCCCCCCAAGCGAGGGGAAGTCAAGAGAGAGAGCCCACAGTTTGGTATTTTAGTTATGTATATTTTTTATTTTTATTTCTTGGTATGTGCACCGGACCTGGGGCTTGAACTCATGGCCTGAGTGTTGTTCCTCGGCCTTTTTTTTTTTTTTTTTTAACTCAAGGTTAGCATTATACCACTTGAACCACAGCTTCTACTTCCAGCCTCTTGGTGGTTAACTGGAGATAAGAATCTCATGGATATCCCTACTTAGGCTGGCTTGGAATCACGATAACCAGATCTCAGTCTCCTGAGCAGGACTACAGGTATGAGCCATTGATGCCCAGTCCTAGTTATATACATTTTAACTTAACAGTAGAGGGCAAGTTTGCTTTGTTCATTTTCTATACTATATAGCATGCATGTCACTTTTGTGTGGAATCATTTTCCTTCCTTTGTTTTTTTTTTTGTTTTTTTTTTTGTTTTCTTTGGTACTAGGGATCGAACCCAGGAAGTTGCGCTTGCTAGGCAAGTGCTTTGTCATGGAGCTACATCCCAGCCCTATCATTGTCCTTCTTATTCTCACTCTCAGGGCTACATTTAATCCCTTAGGACACAATTGCTTTTACATTCACAACATGCAGATCTATCATCATTACTACCACCTGCATTTGGTCTTCACTTGGCACATGGAATACCTCTTCACCAGTCTCTGCTTCTACTCTCACCACAATACAGTCTACTCTCTTCACAGGAACCACAATAATCATCCCATCACAGCTCTTCCCCATTCAAAGCCTTGCAATTTCTTCCTGTTCCGTTCAGAGAAAGGCCTCATAATAACCTGTAAGGCTCTGGGTCCATAAGTTCTATGCTTATCTCTTCTTGTTTCCTTTATTTAGTATACACATCCACCCAGCCTTATCACTATTTCTTAAACTCACTCTTACTTGGGACTATTGGTCAATCTTGACCCACTGTCTGGGACTTTTCCCTCATTTCCACTA